>NC_134700.1:84683249-85302999 GCF_043290135.1 Rhipicephalus microplus
TTGAACTTTTCGGCGCCTCCTTTTCGCTTTCTCTTTTTTTCTGATATGATTTTCGTAAGCAGATTAATACATGTGAGAGACTGCATTGAGTTTCGTGTGTTCGCAGAGCTGCACATTACACGCATGTAACGGAAAATACCGTCGTTTTACAAGGCCTCCCTCTTATTTTGCCGTTACGACTAACGATGCGAGCTAACAGAATCTAAAGTTCTGATCCACGTTGCGCAGTAATTTTTGTCGGTTCCGGGTGCTTTATTTGTTGGGAAGCCGAGCTGCATTCATCTGTGCAAAGCCTGCAGACTCACAACCTTTTAAGTTTATGGGGCCGAAATGAGAAGTCCTGTCTTTCGTAAATGCGCTTTCGTATTCGTCAGCCGGCTTTTCTCATTATATGTCCCTCATTATAACCGGCTAATAGTCTATAAGGAATTTTTTTATCGTACAGCATTTCTCTGAATACGGTCCCTAGTGTTTTAGCAATAATGGGGTACATAGTAGCGCGAACTAGGAAAACACATATAAGAGCAAAGAAGTAGAAGGAATGAGAAAGGTCGGGCACTGTTTGGAGGGCCGTAACCTTTTTTCAGCGCCTGACCTCCCTGCTCCATCGTATTTTTTTCCTCTGATCTGTGTTTTATAAGTTTGGGTTACTATGTTCTCTATCGACGTTAGCCAGCTCGCCCAACAACAAGTCTTACTCAGCCTTGTCTTAATAATGTTTACGAAGTTGTCGTTGCCAGCGTGTTTATACTACTTGAAGAAATAAGGTCTCTCATCTTCCACCTTCTTCCTTTAACTGCTGTCTTGTGTCAGCTGATGCCCCGCCATGGCGTTCTTGTGGCTATGCTGCTCACTGCAGGTCGCGAAATTGAATCGCGCCGGTTGCCGTGGCTGCATTTTCGATGCAGGCGAAAATTCGCAAGGTCCGTGCACTTCGATTTAAAGAACCCCAGGTGGTCGAAATTTCCGGAGCCCTCCGGTACGGTGTCTCTCATATTCCAACTTTGGTCGCAGAATGTTCAACTCCAACAAATGTTGTAGTATTATCAAGCGTCAATCGATTATGTCGCATGCGAGCAATTTTATTGACGCGTACGTGATTATGCACTCTACATATGGAAGTTATAAGTTGAAAACTGCTTCGCGCGCGCTCGGCGGCACAGCTGCGAAGCGGTGAATGACGACGCTGCCACCCGCGCGCCCTTGGGTGTGAAGTAGAGAACGGGCTGAGCATGTGGGGACCGCTATCGCTTCTCGTGGCGAACAGATTTTCGTTCCGCCGAACAATATGCAGTGTTCAATATAAAAACAACAGTGTGCGAGACTGCACCAGAATTCACAAGCAACGTCTGTTGCCAGTGACCTCAGGCAACGTCGCATAACACCTTCTTCCTCGAAACGCAGCAGGGTGTCTTCACTGCCTTGTGGGCGGCGCATCATCATCATCATTATCAGTCTGACTACGCACACTGCAGGGAAAACGCCTCCCACATGATCCGCCAATCAACCTGGTCTTGTGCTTGCAGCTACACCTGCGAACTTTTTAATCTCATCGGCCCACTTAACCATCTGTCTCTCCATCGTGCGTGCCTTCTCTGAGAATCCAGTCAGTCCCCCCTAATGACCATGGTGGCTATCCTGTCTTCGTGCCACGTGTCCGGCCCATGTCCAATTCTTCTTCTTGATTTCAACTATGATATCAATAACTCTGGTTTGTTCCCTGACCCAGTGTGTTCTCTTCTTGTCTCTTAACGTTGCACCTATCATTTTCCTTTCCATCGCTCGCTGCGTCGTCCTCAATTTAAGCTAAACCCTCTTTGTAAGCCGCCAGGTTTCTACTCAATAGGTAAGTGTCGGTAAGATGCAACTGTTATACACCATCGTCTCGAGGGTTAGTGGCAGATTACCATTCATGAATCGGCAATGCTTGCTGAATGTGATCTACCCCATCCATATTCTTCTAGTTATTACACTCTCATGATTAGGCTGCGTGATTACTACCTGTCGTGAAAATACACATTCCTTTACAACTTCCGCCGTCTCTACACCTATCGCATAATTGCTGTTTGCTGCCGAGACTGTTGCACATTACTTTAGTTTTGTGCATATTAATTTTCAGACCTACTCTTTCGCTGTCCGTGCCCAGGTCAGTAATCATCAGCTGTAATTCGTCCCTTCAGTTACTCATCAAGGCAATGTCATCAGCGAATCGCAGGTTACTATTGTACTCTCCACTAACTCTTATTCCCAACTCTTCCCAAGTGGGGGCCCTAAAAACCTCCTGTAAACGCGCGTTGAATAGCATTGAAAGTATCGCGTATGCCTGCCTTAAACGATTCCTTATTGGGGTTCTGTCTTTCTCTTTATGAATAACTGTGGTGGCCGTGGATCCACTGTAGATTTGTTTCAGTATGTTTATGTAGGGTTCTTCGATGCGCTGATCCCGTAGTGCCTGCATAACTGCTGATGTCTCGACTGAGTCTAACGCCTTCTCGTAATCTATGAATGCGGGGCCGTGCAACGTGAGGGCTATTTGCAAGGAAGCTATGGCGTGAAGGAAGGAAAAAAAAGAAAAAAAAAACAGGTCATATGCTACTTTGTGATTGCGCTTGTTTTAAGTAGCTACCTTCCGTCTGACTAGTCTCATTACACCGAGCCTGTGGAAATTTTATTAGAGAAATGTTATTTATTTGAAAAGCAGGAGTGAGCTGGAGATGATGAGCTACATTGTCATTACCATGGGATGCTCAATTTAATGCACACTGGAAAAAGAGATTCAGGTACCACATTATAGAGTACAGAAAAAAGGCATGCACGATGCATTAATGATCAAGTGGCCGTAGGCTCCACTCTCGTTGTCATTAAATTGTAGGGCCCGTGTAGTATACGTGAAGCGTAAGATGATGGGTAGTCTATTAGGTATTGCGCGCAAAGGGATTAGTGCAACTGCGGTCTACGACGGCAAAGAGTAATACCGGGTAATGAGGGTGTAATTAGAGGGTACGGTGCTCTTTTCGTAAGCAGCAACACACGGGAAATCGAGATCTTTTCGAATAATTGGTTTCCTAGAATGCATTTTCTTACGCTTATGATTATTGGGGCAAAAGAGTACGCTATATAAATGAAAAAAAAAACTTTTTTGATGGTAACCAACGCTCTATCTAGGTAAAAAAACACTTTGAGGCCGGTATGGGTTACTTTCTTGTAGTAAAACACCCGCAAAAAGATAAATCCTTCACGATAATGCATTTTTCATATTTTTCTTTCTTTAACCTTTATTCCTAAAGGCCTTTATTACTTTGGTCGATTACTATTCTTCTAGGTTCTTTCTGCCGAGAAGTATAAAGCATGCTAAGTTTTGTTTTGGCACTTCAACATTTCCGCTGATTGGCGCACATTTCCTAAGCGCGCGCTGCTTATGGAGATGAGCTTTGGCGACGATTGCAAGTTTTGAGCGAAAGAAATCGTCGGGTTCAGAGATTAGAGAAGTCTGAATCAGAGCGCGCGCATTCCCTACGCGAGGCATAGGAAGGAAGCCAGACCATGGCACGGCCGCCTCCTGAGAACCAGGTCCGCTTGCTTATCGTCGTGGTACGCGAATGCAGCGCTGAAAGATAGCGCCCAAACAAGCAGCCTCCATCGCGAGTCGGACGCGAAGAAAAGTTTAAGATACGTGCTGACATCATATATGCGAAGCTTCTCCGCGCTGTCCCTGCAATTCACGGCCGCGCTCCTCGCCTGCAGTATACGTGAGAAACACGGCGGAACATAATAAAACACGTAAAACACGGCACGATTGGAGGCTCGCGGCGGTTCTCGTTGCGTCAGCGGTGCGCCCGGAATGTTCGGCTTCCGGGGCCAAGTGGCGCGCAAACTTCCTTTCCGGAAGGAAGTCCGGGAACGATGTTGCGTTGGCGTTTCCCCGCGCATGCTCACCCTTTCCCCTAGAGGCCTACCGGGCGCGGACCTCCCATAGCTTCTTTTTTTTTTTCTATCTCTGCTTGGCGGCTGCTGCTAAGCGAAGGGGAGATCCCGTTCTTCGCATTGGCGAGTTCCTGATGGATAGGCCTTCGCTGTGACGTTCAAGTATAAAGCTGAGGCAAGTGGACTGTCTCTCCCCTTTGAACCCAAGACGTAGGAAAAGCGCAGTCCGTCTTCCTGTCCGTCCGCTCTTCCGGTTGTCCTCGTGACAGGAAGAGGAAGGAATTGCGACAAACGGCTTTGCTTGAAGGACGACTTCCCCTCAGTTCTGGTTCCACGTAGCAGGACATTTTTTCGGCGAACCTCCACGATCGTCTGGACGTGTCCCCTTCGACACAGGGCTTACTTAACACGTGTTTGTCTTACTGAAGTGACGGAGTCTTCGTACAAAGTGATTGCGCTTGTAGCTTTGTGTGCTTGGGAGATAGAAACTAAAACGAAAGCTTAGTGTTAAAAGGTTTTTTTTTTCTTCCTTTGTATAATACACTTGCACCTTCAAAAAATGATATGGGTACTCATTCGTTTGGAAAATGAATTCAATGTGGAAGAATGACTGGCTGGTTAACAACGAACGCAGTTACTGATCTCGTAGTGCAAAAGATATGCGATATGTTTTGCATTAGAAATACGTCTAATTTCATACTCTTGTCAACGAACAAGTTCTTGGTGAGCCTCTATTCCTTTCATCGCTGGGATATTCCAGCATACTTTGGAACATCTCCCCGGATCCCTTTGTGTGAAGCCTTTATGTCGCGAAATCAGCGCAACAACGCACACGCTAATAAAGTGGCGGGAACAAGCACTGACGAAACTGCGTATAATCAGCTACAGAGAGAACTGACGTAAAATCAATTGCCTAAATATCAGACTTCTCGCGTATTCTTGATTCACACATGTCATTCGCGTATTCATTGCTTTAATTTTTTTTATTTGTGATCTGGTTGAACACAACTTGCCAGGATGTCGACCCTAGAAATGCTGCATGGTGTCATCTGACTGAGCGGCCTACTTCACAGCTTTTCGAGCCGCAAACTTCGCATGTCCTGTCGTCAGCCACGCTATTCCACGCGAACTCTTCCAGTGTAAGCGCACTTTTCGGCGCAGGCGCGAGCCATCTCTCATTACGCCAGAGAGCCCTGTGCGGCACCACTTCAATTAAAGCCGCGTAATTTCGAGAAACGTCGCCCGTGCGGAAATGACACGCGAGTCGCGGACGGGCCACGCCGAGGATTTCGCGACACCTAGGATCGGCGCATCAATCTCGCGTAACATTTCCGCTTGTCCCGCGAACGGAAGTAGGGGCGCCGCACCACGCGGCGATGTCGAAAGGGTTTTTCGCCGACCCAAACCGGGAATCACGCGAGAATGCTAGATTGAAAAAGAGAACAGGTAAAGCAAGAAGGATCAGAGAGAATCCCGAGCCAAGCACCGATGATGTGTGCCTGGATAATGTAACGAGGAGAGCGGTTCTCGTGCGGGGGCACAAGCGTGTGCGCGTCTACGGGGCAGGTGAGCGGGAGCGCAAGCAGGGATTGACAGTTGAGCCCACGCGAACTACCCGCTGCACATTTTTTTTTTTTTTTTTTTGCGACTGCAGCGCTGAACTGACTGCTGCGCACCTGACGAAAAGGAAATGGAATCCCTGTCGCGCGTCGCTGCCACGTCGACGCCGAGCGAGGAATGCGGACAGCTCTTCCGTGTCGTGATTACTCTTGAAACGATACAGAGTGAGAGCGGCACGGTTTATCTTTTTTCAAGTAATAAAGGGAAACACGCAGTTGTCAAACTACGCTAATGGGTAGAACGAAAATTCAAATTCTTATTGCATTTCTCTGTCGCTTTCTCTTTCCGAGTAAGGACGCTTTTTTACACGCAGTATTTCGAAACTGTTGTGTAATCTTTTTATTTGCAAGCGTGACTTTCTATCACGGCAGAACAGCACAAACAACGGGGCATTGAAACACACTTTGGACACAATGCTGTGTGCTGTACGTTTTACTGTCCCGTAGTTTGTTTTGCTCTGCCGTTTTGTTCGTGAATTAACGAGCCCGCATAAGAATCTTGCAGTAAAATATTCTCGTCGTGTATATGGGGCAATTTGTGTATCATATGAGCTGGACTACTAGACTAAGCAGGCGCTGTATATTTATTTCTACAACGCGTTGATGAGTATCTTAGCTAACAATAAGGTCGCACTTCTTGGCACTGTATTTATTGTAGTTAGAGAACGCGTTCTTTCTGGGAAACTGTGTTAGAAAAAAAATTCATTCGCTGTAGATATTGAGCTGCAATACTGTCTCTGTAGCAGTTCCTAGAAGTAGGTTTTGAAAATCTCAGATGAGACGCTTCGAGGTCGACCTTGAAATGTTACATTATGGTGTCGACGTGCGTGTTACCCGCAAAATGCTCCATTCGTTCTAGATGCATGCAATTCCGAAGCTTGACAAACGTTATTCTTTCTCGGGGTATCTGTGCCCCTTATACTTTTGACACCAACTGTATGTCTCTACTACGGCCGCTGGATAGCCTTGCTTCTACTAGTGAAACGAGTGTGTAATTACAGCATGACTAGAACTCTCGCGGTCAAATCCACAACTCCTGTTTGGTGTGCGTGTTACAGGAATCACTAACTTTTATGGCGTAGTTGTGTGAAAACATTTGACTCAAAATAAATGTGCTTATATTGATTCTCTTCTTTCCTTCTTTCTTCTTTTTTCGCAGGTAAGAAACTACCCACCCAACATGCCTTGAAACAGGTGATCCGGAGCACGTCATTGAGTTTCAAGTAAATTTTGATCCACTGGCGAATCCGCAACGTCTTTTTCATCAGTAGCATAACTTTGCCTTTCAGTACGGAATCGAACACAACATTGCTTACTATAGGAGTCTCGATTTCATTGAAATTTATTGTGAGGTACTGCGTGCCTAAAATACGCTTTCATTACGAGGCACACCGTTTAGTGGGGCTCAAGGGGTTGATTTTAACTGCCTACGGTAATTCGGCGTCTATCAGTCTAAATTAAAGAAAAAAATGTGTGATTGCGTTTCGCCGCAATCTGAATTTGGTGGCCGTAGCTGTAAACCCATTCGTTCCATCTATCTTGTCTCAGTGCGCCACGTTAGTGGCACAGCTACCCCATGTTGAGTAGTACAACTTGAATGATTGATTGATATGTAGGTTTTAACGTCCCCAAACCACCATTAGATTATGAGAAACGCCGTGGTGGAGGGCTCCAAAAATTTAGACCTCCTGGGGTTCTTTAACGTGCACCCAAATCTGAGCATTTGGGCCTACAACATTTCAGCCACCATCGAAAATGCAGCCGCCGCAGCCGAGAGTTGGTCTCGCGACCTGCGGGTCAGTAGCCGAGTATCTTAGCCACTAGACCACCGTGGCGGGACTACTTGAATGATGATGAATGAAGAAAGGTAATAGAGGAATACTCCTGCTTTTTTATTACTATTGCATTAGCACATTGGGCTGGATTTAGAGCAGCTTCTTTTATTTCTGCCGTTAATTACTTATTAGCTTCTATTTCGGTCATTCGAAAAGATAAATGTCAGCTAAGTAATTGTGATCGTAAAATCTTGACGAAGACTTTGTTCTTTTCCTTTGATGACATGATGTTATAAGTGGATGTTGGCGCCGGATACACCTAATCTTTCAGAAGATTGGGCACATTGGGTCTAAGGTTTTCGAACATAACAAGTCCGCATCACGTACAGTATACTACTTAGCATAAAAATTAGAACCCAGCATAACGGGATAATAGCTGAAATATATTGTTTTGACCTTTATGTTGTTCTTCAGGTGGTTGTCTGCCTTTTCAATTGAAACATACAGCATTCCGCTGCCATCTAGCGACATCGTTGCGCATCGTATAGGCGAAAACACGTGAAATCTCGAGATCGCCCCACTGGAGCAAAAACTCACGCGGTTCCTTGCGCGAAGCCATCTTCAGCTTTTTTTTTTCTTCTTTTATTAAAATTCATGTTGCACAGGGGAGGCTGCAAGAACTGTTACAATGCCCATGCCCAAGGTTTGCACCGATGGTTTTCCGTGGTTATATTCGAGGGCGTTCGATATTGGCTGCCCATGAAAACATTTTCAATACTGCATTAGGTGCATTGGGTTATCCAGGTCACTTTTAATGAGTTGGTTTTTCTGTATTGACTCTCTAGAGCTCACAATGGTCGTGCAATATCCGCGATGGTCTTAAATTTGTTACGCAGAGTCATGTCTTTTATGAAGGGAGGATGCGTCTTCTCTTGCTTTGCTTTGGATCCCACTCTCGCAGAATGGTCACGCACGTGAGCACACACCGAATTGACCAGTGGTGCAGGCCTCATAAACTCATAAGCGCTCGCACGAGTCCTCTCGAAGCGCACGCACTTTACCTGGGTGTTCATATGTTGTTGCCAGAGCCAGTTGCGTGCGCTAAGTAGACGTTTATGTCGACCACCCCCCACCCTCTATAATGCACGTGCGCACACGCACATACGAACGCACATACGCGGAGGTCCGCAAGATGGAGTGTCGCAAAGCATAAAGCAGTAACTGAGAGGCCTGACAGATGGCGACCAGCACGCAGCAGAGTGAAAAATGCGTGCAGTCTTCTTGGTGGCCCCTTATAGCCCGGGCTGCGGGTTGCCGTGCACTGCAATATTGATTGGCCGTGGCCGAAGCCCCGGTCGCCCTCTTCTTCGTCGTCTCGCATTGTGCTGAGTATCCTTCGAGTCGGGAAGGAAACAAAGGTGGACTTCTCGTTCATTACGAATGCAAAAGAGCGGCTGATAGAGAGTGATGGTGCTGCCGCCACTGGACGGACTTCATCTGGCAACATTCGATTGACTCCGAGTGCCTTTTCAGCCGCCGTATTGTTTGTGCTTGCGCGCGTGCTGTTTGCGTGCTCATCATGACGCGGTGAATAGGTTCGGCGATTGCTCAGACAAGATTCCAGACGCATACAGTATTTAGACACGGAGCGGATGCAGCCTGAAGTAACGCACTTGATTGCCTCCACGGCCCTCCTTTTTTTGTTGTTGCCGTTCTTTTCATCGTTATTTACCGGTCTTTCCGTGCCCTTCATGTGCATTCTCTGTGCTGCAGTGTCGCTGTCAGCCCTTTCATGAAAGAGATTGCATTATTCTAGTGAAATATTGTGTGCAGTTGTCACTAGCGCTAATAATATTATCCGGCGTTCCCAAAACCACGATATGATTACGTGGGACGCCGTGATGGAGGGCTCCGGAAATTTCGGCAACCCATGGTGTTCTTTAGCGTGCAGTGGCATCGCACAGTACACGGGCACAGTGCATGGGGCCTCCATTGAAGCGCGACCGCCGCAGTCGGGATCCAACCCTGGTTTTCGGGACAGCAGTCGAGTACCGTAACGACTGCTCAAACGCGGCGGACTGTATACAAGCGCTAACACCGTTGGGTCGAAGGACCAAAATCTGTTGAGAATGCTAATGCAGCTCGCGTCTAGCTTACATGCCGTGGCTCGCCAAGTGTTTGGCCGCATAGCTTCTTTTACAGTGAAGCTGCATTTTACCCACTTTTGCTGTGCGCCGACCAAAAAGCATTACAGAAGTTCAATCAGAAAGTGCATGTACCTAATGAAAGTTACGGATGCAAGATCAAATGTTGTGGCTCAGTTTTAAGTGCGGGGCTCCTTAGGGGACCAAACTGTCGTATGCTGCCGTGTCGTGCCGTCGTCGCTTGGCGCTACGCGCCCATGCGTAGCGTATTGGGCGTGCGCTCATGCTGTAGAGAAGTCTTGCTCTTGTTCCCATATAGAACGTCTTGATGATGATCCCCTATTGTGTATGAGAGTTAGAAAAAAAAAACAAGTAGTGCCCTTTGTGTAACGCAGGCAAAGCCACATATGAAAATAAAAAAGAAAACAGGTGTAAAATAGAGAAAAAGAAGAAAAAACAGGAAGAAAAAAAAGAAAGATATCAAGAGAGACAATAAAGAGAGGAAAAGACAGAAACACAGAAAAGGAGAAAACAAAGAGAAAAAGAGGGAAGAAATAAATAAAACTGAAGTGAAGCAAAGAACGCCGTCCATTTTCGCACACAATCAGGTTAGACGACCCCGGTGCAAAGCTGTCTTAGTTTGATTAAATGCTTGATACCCTATGAAATACAAGCTTGGTATTTTTGACGAAATTGTCAACTTTGGCTTCTCCGGAATCGCTTCCATGAGAGTCAGCCACAGCATTCGAGGTTTCGTTCCACTATTTATACAATCTATTAAAAAGATGAAGAGAAGGTGGCTTTTGCCTTGGAGTTGTATTATGGGAATGCACTAGCAATCGCGTAGGTTCAGAATTCCTTCTAGCTGTCAATCATTTCTCGTACTGTTCATTGTGCATTCGTTCGTCTCTACGTCAGGTTGGTCTACCGAATGAGACGCTACCATAGCTTCGCTGCCCACCACGTTCTTAGTGTCGATTATATTGGAGCCCATTTTTACCTGCGAGGCTATACAGCGAGCCGCTCCTTGTATAGCGCATCGCCTAAATATTGTTATCACAAACAGGTTTGTGCGACGATTGACCGCGCTATTTACTGAATACGAGGAAGGCAACAGTTGGACCGACAAACGACTGCGAATTCATCATCCGAGCATCTCAGTCTTTGTCAAAGACGAGCACCCCGGGTGACAGTCTTTGTCAAAGACGAGTACTGAGGAATATAAAGCAGAGATGGAGACCGAACTTGCTACAACCTTGCTGCAGCCAAATTCAAGGCCAGCTTCAACCCAAATTCAAGCAAAGTTCACCTTCGCTACAGCCAAGTTCAGCTTAGATACGCAAATAGACAGGCATGATCAGCTTCACTGTGTACCGAGCTTTGCGTTGCTTATATAGTGCAAGCTTTGAGTATGTTTACGAGTTTTATCTGTTTGTTCATGCTAACAGAAAAAAGTACATCAAACAAAACTAAAACAGATCGCAAGCGTGACTTTGAGGCACTGAATAGATTGTTTGTAACCTTGGTTTTAGCCAATCATGGGTGAGCGTCTTATGTCATCATTTTCTTCGGAAATCCTTCCGATGAGAGCCATGCGTGCACCGCGCGCTCATGCGGGCAGCAGCCACATAATTACCTGTTTGCGGGATCAGAATACTTAGTATTAACATATAAACGTTTTCACATGTGCTGAAGGCACCGACCAGATTCAGTATCTTGCAAATAAATAAAACGGGTGCTTGAAACATAACTGTTAGGTGGCCACAAAGCGGCGCTAGGGAATATATGCACAAAATTTCAGAGCCGCCCAGCACTTAGCACGCTACCACATGGATAAACGCAGCTTGCCGTACACGCTGGTAAATATGGCGCTTTGTATCTGTTACCTCTGAATACAACGTGCTAATAGGCCTCCACACGATTGCGTTGCCCGAACAGAGTAGCCGGTAATTTATTCTCCTTCCAATTAGTGTTAAGGCTGCGCTTTCGGGGCGTACGTACTACAACTCACCGCTGCCGTAAATTTAAGCCGAGATCTTTTTTTTTTCTGTGACGTTGTTTCTGTGGTTTTTACGCATTGCGCCCAGGCATGCCTGTGGTTGTATGCAGAGGGCGCATGCGTCGGCTGCGTGCGTTCTTCGTGACCGTTTCCTGATGGGCCTGGCTATTTTGCTGTCATGCAATGAAATGTTACCGATGGTAGAGACACGATGCCGCATGGGGTGCGCTCTCTTCCGCGCACCTGCTGTATACCACGACTGTGCGTGCATGCGTGTATCGTATACGCTTGACCACGATAATGACGCGGCTATTTGCGGTCAGCCTCCTCAATTACTGTACGTCTCTTTGACGACCGTACGTCCATTCACGAAAACGCCATGGTGCTATTCTTCCCATGCCCTACAACTACGGCTTGTATGTCTCGGCGCTTCTGAGGCTGAGTTCACGAATATTTTCCTTCATATTCATCTTCATTTATTGACTACCTTTACTCATAGCACGTGTCAAGACTCAATGGTCACTAACTTTTTTTTGTTCAACTTTATGATAGGGAGAGTTTTCTGAGCGTTTCTTCATCACCTGATAGATATTATGAATGTGGTCGATTGTTCAACAGTCTGTTCCAAATCCTAGCTGCTTGCTCTTTCGTTTGATTGAGTTCTAATGTTGTCTTAATTCTGTTAGCGATTACCTTTGTAAATAGCTTGCACACGACGAAGAGCAAGCTGATCGGCCTGTAATTCTTGAAGTCCTTGTCGTCCCCTTTCTTATGGATTAAGATTACGTGAACGTCCTTTAAATATTCTGGTACCTTTACCGTCAAGTAACACTTTTTAAACACGGTGGCTAGTTTTTTTAACAAAATCCGTCCTGTATCTATCTGCGTATCTGATGTTACCTGATCTTCACCAGCAGTTTTGCCTCTCTGAATTCTTTCCGCTGGTTAATAATAACTCACTGGATTCCCAGAGAAGGCAAGCGCATGAGGGGAGACAGAAAGTTAGGTGGGCAGATTAGATTCGGAAGTTTGTGGGTATGAAGTGGAAGCTGCAAGCACAGGACCGAGTTGACTGGCGGAACATGGGAGAGGCCTTTGTCCTGCAGTGGGCGTAGTCAGGCTGATGGTGATTGTGATGATAAAGGAGAGTTTAGTGCCAGTGTGCGGCGCTGGCTGCTCACGTCTCTTGCGTAATAGTTGCTATGGCTAAGATGTGTACAAGCTGGATATTACAGGAATGCATGTATCGGAACATTTATGTTCTTGCTGACAAGCTCGTGTTCTTAGGAACCAAATGACAGAACATTGGTCCTGACTTTCGAATTCGCTTCGATTTTGTCTTGTTCGTATAAACATGCTAGCTTTTGAATGTTCTAATCATCTGAACAGGTCGTTGGTATCCGTACATGTGTCGCCTTGTCACACAGGTCGCCGTCTTTTTCAATAAAGGCCTTCTTTCGACAACCACGCAGACTACGCATGTCTATGGGCCGCAGTCAGCTAGTTTTGCTTGTTTCACTCCGGAGGTATAAGTAAACATCGCTATTTGAAGAAACTGCGGCTTAGTCGTACCGCTGAGGGGAGGAGAGTGAGCACTTTGTTGAGTGATAATAAATCGTTCACTGGAGAATTCAGCCACCTGTCTTTGAAAGCCTGTCTTTGAAAAAGACAGGCTTTCATATTGCAATACGAGTTAGTGGCACGCCGAGCTTAGGAAACGAGCATCGCCTCACCGAGCTCTGTCGAAACCTTCAAGTTCTTTTTAGATGCGGAGCATCTTATACTCGCGCCTTGTAGTGCGCCGTCCGCGCCGTCCGCGCCGTCCGCACCGCTTCTCGAACATTCGACAGCTGACGCGCGCGCATGCGCCGTCGCGCCGTCACCCACTCTTCCACCATCTGTGCATCCCTTCCTCCTCTACACACCGCGCGCGCTTCACTCCTCCACCATCTGTGCACCCTTCCTCCTCTACACACCGCGTTCGACATCTACAATTCTCCTGATTCTCCAGTGGACGCGCATGTGGCGTCGCGCTTCGAGAACATTCAACAGCTGACAGTGCATGCGCCGTCGTGCTGTATATATACTCAAGGTCGGCGCTCGCTCGCTCAGTTGCCGCTCGTTGGTTGGTTTGTACGGCGCGTCGACGTCCAAGGTCGCGGTGAAATGAATTCCAACGAATCCACAAACACAATGATCGACGTCCCTTCGACCAGCGCCGCCCTTTCGCATACGTGTGTACGTGTTCACTCATTTAACACCCCCTCCTACAACCACGTTAACCAATTTAGCCATCGACCCAAGTAAGTCGCAATTTAACACCCCATTTCACAACCACGTTAACCAATTTAGCCATCGACCCAAGTAAGTCGCACTTTAACACCCCGTTAACCAATTATATGGTCCGCATCCTCCTCAGTGTTCCCCCGAGGGAAGCTGCGGGCAATTTTTTTTATTAATATTTATTTTCGGCTTAGGCGAATACACTGGTTTACACACGATGTGGTTAGTTGTTTAGCAGAATCGCCACACCACGTTCACTGATACGATTCAGGCACCGAGGTAACTAAGATGGCCATGACTACAGTACCGGCCTTCATCAGCCCGCTACACAGATTCGAATGAGGTATTTTCCTCATTGGTTCCCGCTTTTATGGCACTGTGCTTCCATTCGTGGCCGAAGTCTATCTGTATCGTGCTAACAGCGCATGTGTTGCAAACCGCCATGGGTTGCAGTCTGGCTTGCTGAAGGCACGACTTCGTCCTTCCTTCACCTTTTGCGCATGCTCGTCGACTTCCAATTGTGCGCGTGCAGGTAAATTTATGGCGCGTAATCGGACACCCTGCGAGTATATCGGCGCAGGTGGAAGGCGAAAGCGCTGCCAGGCAGCAGAGCAGGTGCTCCACTTTTCCTTTCTTGCATTCACATCGAACGATAATAACTGCCAGTGGTTTCGGTTGTCATTCTTGATGCACGCCGTTCGTATAGACGTTGATTCAGAGTACCTCCTATAAGTCTAAATTCTCGGTTCTTCTCCGCCGTTGTTTTCGTTGCATCGTTAGCTCACTCTGCGTTGTCACGCTTTTCACCACGTGTTTTCACCATTTGCGCCCAGTATTTATAGCCCGCTATTAGGGCGCCTACCGGCAGTGACATGATCGTGTAATTGGTACTATACTTCTTTCAATTGATCACGACCTGCGTCTATTTTCTTGGGAGTCGCATATCGCTCGGTCGAAATAATGAGCGCGCACACGCATTCCAATACATACATACATACATACATACATACATACATACATACATACATACATACATACATACATACATACATACTGTTATGCCAGCGAGTCCTCGTCAAACGTCCGTGCCTCTGAAAAAGGCAATCTGGGTCAAGGCCAGCCCGCAGTCCGCCTGACGCGATCTCAACGGCGTGAACACGCGCGGCGCCTCTCTGGCCCACGTGCATTGAGTCAGCCGCGCACGTGACAGCGAGCCGGCGTCCTCGTGTCTGGTGGTCTGACGCATTGCGCAGCGACCCCATTGGAGGAATCTGCCCTGACGACCAGCGGCGCTTCTAATTGGACATTTTGGTTGGACCCGGTGCCTATAAAAGAAGCCCTGCGGCGCGTCGCGATCGGCGGTCCTATGAGAGAGGAGTCCCCATGTCGGAGAGCCGACATGTGTGTGAGTCGGCGGTCTTAGGCGAAAAGTTGACCTATGTGTTAGAGAGGAGAGCTCGGCTCTTCGAGTCTCTGTCGGCCCCAGTGCCGAAATTGTAACGCCTCTGTATATATGCTGTACATAAACCTTGTTTAACTCACCGTCGTCTCGTCCGCTCGTCTTATCAGCTCTGCGCAGAAGCAGTCGCGAGCTGAGAAACATACGCTACCAAACGGCTGGTGACCTTCCCGGCGGAGTTGAAAGCAGTGGCGCCTTCGGGGCCGTGTTGGCGTGTCCGTCTTTCGCAACAGTGGTGGCTTCGGCGGGATCGGTCCGTCTTTCGCAACAGTGGTGGCAGCGGTGGGATCGGCCGGCGTCAGCGACATCGATGCGGTGAGTGCCTGATGTTTTCCCCTCAGTTCACCAGACTACTCTAGCTCAGGTTGTAGTAGTTTAGAGAAGGGCTGTGTGAAGCATTAGAGTGAGCTTTGATCGTTTCAAGCAAAGTCGAAGTGCTTTGAAACCAAAGTTAATGCGGAGGGGGTAAACACGGGAGAGTGAAAAATTGCTTGCGCGTCTTGCTAGTTGACTTATAGTGGGTACGGCAAGTAAATTGTTAACAGGGGCAAACAGCAAGAGGCTAGTGTGAACGATGGAGAACCTTAAAGTGAAGGAACTCATCGAAATTTGTGAGTAACTCGGCATTACTTTGGGCCGTGCGAAACGAAAGCAAGCGATCCTTGAGATCATGAAGGATGGGGGAGTGTCGGCTGAGGAAGTCGATGAGGCCTGGGTGGATATTAAAGCACGCCGTGAGGAGGCTGAAAGGCGAGAAGGCGAAGCTCGCGAACGTGAAGAAGCTGAAAGGCGCGAACGTCGTGAGGAGGCCGAGAGACAGGAGCGTCTCGAGTTGAAACGACTAGAATTGGCAATCCTACAGTGTTCGCAGGCGCCTAGCGTAGCTTCTCCAACAGTTCAGGTCAGCGGTTTTAGAATTCGGGACCAACTGCCACCGTTCGTAGTAGGCGAGGACATGGCGAAGTATCTCGTCAAGTTTGAACACGTCTGTGAGCGAAACGCTTTGGAGCGGTCTCTTTGGGCGCAGAACCTGTTAGCTGTTCTTCCCGGCGAAGTGTCCGACGCGATAACTTGCTTGTCGAGGGAAGCGTTTGAGAGCTATGACGAGGTCAAGGAAGTGCTCTTAAGACGTTATAAGTTGTCACCCGAGGCTTTCAGGCAAAGGTTCCGGTATGCTGAAAAGGGGAATGAGTCACACGTTGACTTCGCGTTTCGTCTTAAGGCCGATTTCATTGAATGGCTCAAGGGCGAAGGTGTTTATGACGACCGCGATAAAGTGGTGGAATGCGTTGCATTGGAGCAATTCTACCGCTGCATCGAGGATAATGTCAGACTTTGGCTGCAGGACAGACTTGGGGAAGTACAGTTAAATAAGGCAGCTGAGTTAGCTGAGGAGTATTATACTCGCCGAAAGTTGCATAGCAGGGCAGTGCGCGTTGAAAAGGATGAAAGGAAAGAGGGCTTTTCAAGGAAACCTGATCAACGGAAACCCGCTCCGCACCGTAATTTCAAGAAGGACCCGTCTCTTACGAAGGACAGTGTGGGGGAAGGGCAAACAGAAGCGGAGAAATCGAGTGAGGTTTCTACCACACAGGCATTTGAATCGGAAAACAAACGGAAGCCGCTAATCTGCTACAACTGTAAAAAGGAAGGGCACATCGCGAGAAACTGTCAGGAAAAGTTTGCCTTCGCAACGATCCGAGAATCAGAAAAAAACATTCGGTTGTTGGAGCCGTATCTCCAAGAAATTAGGGTCAATGAGAAAACGTGCCGAGCACTTAGAGACTCAGCGGCAACCATGGACGTTGTCCATCCTTCATTGGTGTCTCCGGATGACTTCACAGGAGAATGCGCGTGGATCAGGCAAGTCGCCGAGGAGCAGAGTGTGCGCTTACCAATCGCCACGGTTGTCATTGAAGGCCCGTTCGGTGAGCTTCGCACCGAAGCGGCTGTGTCTGCCGCGCTAAATGATCGTTTTCCTTATCTTTTCTCCAACAACTCGGAGCAGCTTCTCAAAGAGCAGGGCAAATCGTTCTTCCCCAACTTAGCGTGCATGGCTCTCACGCGATCGCAAGCGCGGAAGCTATCGCGGCAGCTTGATCTGGTTCCATGCGGTGAACTCTCAAGTGACCTTGTCGGCGGGTCGACGGAACCCCAGAAAGGAAAGTTTCCGCATGAGTCATGTGAGCAGTCACGCGAGCGGCCCGTCGCCGAACCGACCGGCGCGGTTTCCGTAGAAAGGGGAGACGACATGGCGCCATTGAGTCAGAGCGAGAGGGTTGCAACGCTCTCGCCTGTAGCGGAAAGTTGGAGCGAGCTGCCGAGAGTTGATCGAGAGACGCTCATTCGAGAGCAGCGTGAGGACCTCTCGATTGAAGCGCTAGTGGAAAGCCACAAAAACGCGGCACAAGTGCTGTCGAAGGAGCACTGCGAGAAATCGGTGAAGAAGCGTGCTTTTGAAGTTGATAATCAGGTAAGGCTGCTGCAGCCGTCCAAAAGGAACAAGCTTGAGGTTGATTGGGAAGGGCCCGCAAAAGTAGTATCGAAGCTTTCTGATACCAATTGTGAATTTAAATTAGGAAGGCGGCCGAACAAAGTTTATCACAGTAACTTGAAAGCAGTCGTAAATTTACTTTTAAGTGCTTCAGAGGAAGAGGAAGCAGAAATTTTGAGTTCTAGCGAGGTAATTGAAGGGGGATCGAAAGTAATCCGGGAGCAGATAAACCTAGAGCCTAGCTTAAGTGAAGGAGGACCTGAGAAAGAGGACCTGAGAAAGATTGGTTCCGAGTTTGAAGACGTGTTTTCGGACCGCCCCGGAAACACGAGGGTGATCGAACACGATATCGAGCTAAGCGGTGAGGAGTCAATCCGTAGCAAGCCGTATCGTTGTTCCCCTGTGCAACGTCGAAAGTGTGAGCCGCTCTTGGTGCCGCATAGGTATCGTCGCCTAAAAGTGGCCGGTTACTGAGGTGGAGCACGTTGCTCCACAGCGCAACTTTAACGTTCGCTAAAAAAAAAGAAAAGCTAAACGCTAATGGAGGTGCATTGAGCAGTGCGTTCTAGCTAGTACCTTCTCAACCTTTCGGTTTCTGGCTGGCGATTCGGGGCAAAATTTTGACCTCATCACGACCTGGGCTGAGCGCTCTCGTTCAGAGTGATCTCAAGGGGCCAACTTCATGTGGTATTCTAATTCGTTGCGTTGTTGTAAGTGTGAAAAATTCAAGTTCTTACTTTAAGGGTCTTTTGTCCCACATGTGCCTCTTGATGTAGAGGGAACAAAATTCCGATAAACACGTAGATAGGTATATGTTGTACTATACTTTGTCTGGTGTTCTGTCGGGTGACCGAGGGCACTTGCTTGTGTCGTGTGTTGTCTGTTGTCGAACCGTTCTTAGCAAGTTGCAGAACCATCGACAAGTGCTGAAACCGAAGATGGTCAGAAGAGACGAGCGAAGTTGGCCAGCAAGTTGTGGCGACAAGCCAGTGGAGCTGGGATCCGTCGTCAAAAATGGGATGTGTTCCCGGAACAGTCTGGAGCTGTAGTCTCCCCATGGCCCTGGAGGCGAACCTGGAGGGACCTGGCGAACGAGCGCACCTGACATCCGAGCCCCGTGGAAGCAGCTCGTCTTTCCGGTGCATTGTCTGGTGGCGGGGGTGCTGTTATGCCAGCGAGTCCTCGTCAAACGTCCGTGCCTCTGAAAAAGGCAATCTGGGTCAAGGCCAGCCCGCAGTCCGCCTGACGCGAACTCAACGGCGTGAACACGCGCGGCGCCTCTCTGGCCCACGTGCATTGAGTCAGCCGCGCACGTGACAGCGAGCCGGCGTCCTCGTGTCTGGTGGTCTGACGCATTGCGCAGCGACCCCATTGGAGGAATCTGCCCTGACGACCAGCGGCGCTTCTAATTGGACATTTTGGTTGGACCCGGTGCCTATAAAAGAAGCCCTGCGGCGCGTCGCGATCGGCGGTCCTATGAGAGAGGAGTCCCCATGTCGGAGAGCCGACATGTGTGTGAGTCGGCGGTCTTAGGCGAAAAGTTGACCTATGTGTTAGAGAGGAGAGCTCGGCTCTTCGAGTCTCTGTCGGCCCCAGTGCCGAAATTGTAACGCCTCTGTATATATGCTGTACATAAACCTTGTTTAACTCACCGTCGTCTCGTCCGCTCGTCTTATCAGCTCTGCGCAGAAGCAGTCGCGAGCTGAGAAACATACGCTACCAAACGGCTGGTGACCTTCCCGGCGGAGTTGAAAGCAGTGGCGCCTTCGGGGCCGTGTTGGCGTGTCCGTCTTTCGCAACAGTGGTGGCTTCGGCGGGATCGGTCCGTCTTTCGCAACAATACATACATACTTACATACATACATACATACATACATACATACATACATACATACATACATACATACATACATACATACATACATACATACGTACGTACGTACGTACGTACGTACATACATACATACATACATACATACATACATACATACATACATACATACATACATACATACATACATACATACATACATACATACATACATACATACATACATACATACATACATACATACATACATACATACATACATACATACATACATACATACATACATACGAATGCATTTAGAAAAATGCACGTATATAAACAATACAAATACATAAATATTGTCCCTGGCTTATCACTTTCGGGTGGCTTGTTCGTCTTGCTCTTCGTCTCCTCACCGCAACGATAATAGGTCGTCGCAGGCGTGCAAGTGTGCAGCTTTATTTTCTTCTTCTGCATGCACTGCTCACTACCTACTCTAATCACAGACACCGACTAATGGCCCACTCTTAGACGTACCTCTCCTGCCTAAACGGTCACGTGAATGTATCCGTGGGGCATCGCGGGAGAGGAAAAGAAAAAGTACCTACAAAAGCATAAATGTTAACAGGAGTCATTTCAAGCTATCTCGGTACATTCCGCTCTCCCTTTCTCCATCCCCCCCCTTTTTTTTATTGTCGTGACTACAGTTGTTTTGCGCGGACTGTACCATTTCTTTTTGCCCTCACTGTCTCCCTCCTGTGCGCCACTACCTCTCGTTGTCCAGCCGCTAATAAATTGTTGCTGAAAAAAAAAACGGTAAAGAAAATTGAGAGGTGAAATCAAATTGTTAAAATCGGCCTCTTTACTTCCATGGTCGGAAGCAGGTAAAGAAGACAGGTCAAGATTGCGTTTTTTTCTTTGTTTTTTCGTAACGCTCTGTATTGTGCATTGGTGTTTAATTAGCTAACGTAACGAGCAACGTTTTGGCGGGTGCTTTTTTTTTCGTCAATGGTTACTGCTGTTATAAAAATAACTTTCGCATGCATTTTAAGAAGCCTTGCAACACTTTCTGGGCTTGATCAGGAAACGCTGACGATTGGTCGTCGAGGCTCCCGAGAACACGCGAGCCAAATAATTTAGCGCAGCATGGCCGCTGGAATCAACAATAAATTCTCGAGATCAGCTAAAAATTGCCTTTTTTTCTCGCCAAGTGACGCTATACAGGCTCAAAAATTACTGTGTCACATGGCTAGCATCAGCCATTGTCTAATTTAAGCATGGCACACTCGGTCGTTACTGGGGCCGGCATGGGAGGACGCGACTTGTCCAGGCAATGACGTGCGATCACACTGAAAGGCGACGCATTCGGCGAAAAAACAAGCAAACGAGAAAATGTGCTCAAGGTAACAAGCCACCTTGATATATCTTCTTTCCCCGTGCTTAACTCACTGCTTAGCTCTCTGATTACATTCCAGTGCTTTCGTTGGGACAAGAGAAGAGAGAATGCAATATTAGCGTGCAACAAATTTTTACGATTCTGCTCGGATGGACATAAAAAAAAAAGTTGCGATGGTGCATTCGTGAGGCAATAAGCTCATTTATTGAACTTATTTCATAGCAACTCGGAAAAATGTTGAAGGGTCCCTTTAAATTTTTTGAACTACTAGTGGCGTTTAGCATATCATATAAATTTTGTACTCAAGAATTCACTATATACTTTTCTTTTCTTTTTAAAATTTTTGTTGCACCGAGAAGCAGGTAAGGTATAATAATAAGAAAATTGCCGTAGCTACAAGTAGTATAACTAAGAATATGATAATGTTAACAGCAATACCTGTATGGAAGCCTAACTATGGTTTTGTTATAAAGGGAAAGCGAGAAAACTGCAGAATTATGCACCGCCTCTGCAAATCGTCCGTGAATAAATTAAACGCTAATTAAATATACTTTTCAGGGTGACTGATTGACGATAGTGGTAGGTCAATAGAAGCTCTTAAGAATAATGGCTCACACAAGCACATCACCACGTGTTCAGTTCTCTAAGTTGACGGTGACAGCACATCGTCATGAGTGTAGACACACGCACGCTCGCACCTACACACTAAAACGATGTAAACGTTTTGTGCTTTAAATATTTGCATGAGGAAACATCAGCGGGTCATTATGCCGGATGTCCTCTCGGAAAAGCAAAGATCAAGCACGAACAAAGAGCTTTGGGAATGCGCCACGCCTGGAATAGGGTGGTGGACACACGTTGCGTGTCGGTCCTTGCAGCCACAGTTGTTTTTGCAAACTTGACCAAAAGAGATTTGTCTGGTCGCCTTTGTTCCGTATTATTATCATTATTATTTGATATGTATGTTAGAAATGCACGCGCCTTTTGTAGCTAGTGTGAAAGAAGACGTCGACGTGACGGAGAGACGCTCGTGCAGTTTGGCCTGTGTGGCGTATAAGTATAGCCTGTGTGGCACGCATTTTGTTATGTGTTAGTAATTTGTTCTTTTTATTGCGATGTTGAAGACAACGTCTATAATTGTGTGCACAAAGATGTGGGGTGAGGGCAAGCTCACAACAGTCTCCTATGGAGGGCACAATGCCTGCCTACTCCTTCTGAAGGAAATGAGGAAACAATGAAGGGAAAGGAAAAAAAAGTAAAGAAAAACTTCGAGAAATTAAGTGAAAAATCATGGACCATCTCCCCGAATGGAACCCCGATTGGATGCGAAGCAGCAGCGGCGCGCACAGCGTGTGCTGGAAGCACAGCGGGCGTAACGTATGCTCGACACGGGTGCAGGAAGAATGGTTTGACGCCAAACTCGGTGTAGCGTTTACTCGAATAAACGTTTGTTCGAAACGCAAAAACACGGGAGGCGGGTTGGGTTCAGTAAATGTTTCGCAGATAAACTAGCCGAAAGATTCCACTCGACGTGCTGTTAAGAATTGCGTGTGGTGGGAAGGGTGAAGTGAGAGAGAAGTGTGTTGCTAGCTGGCGGATAAGCCGGCAGCTGCTGAGGGTGAGGAAGAGAGAGACGTCAACGCACAGCTGCTTGGCATCGTTCCAGCAACTGTGGTGAGGGGAGCGTGGTGCGGCGTTTCGGCACGGAGACATGGACGGACAGCGTTAAACAGGCTATTGGAAGAGCTGATTGGGATCTAAAACATGTAAAAAGAAACAGCGTCTGTGCGCTTTACGAGGTTTATGGGTCCCCTTTATTGTCTTTCGCTTGCCACCCTTCGTGGGAGATTAATGCGTGATTGTCGAACGCGAGGTCATGCGTTCGAGTCCCAGTCGTTGCAGCCACATTCGGCGTGGGTCAGATGCACATCAGTAAAAAAAAACGAACGTCTGTTTGCCGGAGGCTTGATTAATGTTAAGGAAATGTCGATGAGTGAAGTATGAGAGGTAACTCGAGCTGGTTGATCCATACTTGAGGCACATAACACCATCCCGAACAAAACTTCACGGTGCCTCGTGTGTGTGTGTTTTGCCTGCTCTAACGCCTTTGTTGTCTTTTTCGTTGCTTGTTGTATAGACCTCATGTCAAGGTTGATTTGTTTCTCCACATTGCTCATCATAACATGCTATGCGGCTTTTCTATAGGCCTATTTCATGTATGTAAACAACGGTAGACGCCGTCAACATAGTGAGGTGCTTGTAGCGACGTCGGCGAAGCCTCCCGCAGACGCGGGAGCCACCACCGACGCACTGTGCTCGAAAGCAGCTTTGCAGCGCCTACGTGATCTAACTATATGGGCTGCGAAACTTGCAACGAAAAGTGTCGAAACCATATTGCCATGGGCATCAACGGCCGCCGAAGACGGAAACGTGACAAGGTGAGGGCAAAAATAACCAAAGCTAAAGTTTAATATAACTTTATATATGTCAAGGTTAAGTGTAGATTTACTTTATGGTTTATTTCACAATTGGTTAAATGGTCGATTGCCTCATTTTCGGTCGAGTGCCTTAAATTGGGGCCGAATCAAGGCAATCTGCTATCAGGTGTTTAGTCACCGTGCTTTAGTTCTGCGCATTGTCGGGTCAACTAGGAATAGAATGGAATGAAAAAAAAACTTTATTTCAGTTCTGCAGGACGCGCTTACCGCGTAGCGTGCGTCTCCCACGTAGGGACCAACAGGGAGTCCCTGGCGGCCACTTCGTGGGCCTGCTGGACGGCCCATTGCTGGTCGGCGAGAAGTGAGCTCCCGAGGGACCTCTCCCACTTGCTTGAGGTAGAGTCGGGAGGAGTTGTTCTACACTCCCAGAGCATGTGTGCGAGTGTCGCTGTGTGTCCACATGGCTGGGGTATGCATTGGAATAATAAACGTGAAGCATGGCAAGGTTTGGGTACGTGTGTGTCTGTAATAGGCGTAGGGTTAATTGGGCATCGCTCACTTTTTGCGAGGTGGTTTCGAGCGTACCTTCAATAGTTTATTCGTTTGCTCATGTGCTGTGCGCTGGTGGGACATTTCAAAACTGAACTAGCTCGTAGAATGTGTAGACAGCCGCTCCTGTCACGGCCGACAGCCTTCGCTTGTGCACGACCTTCCGTGATGGTGAATGCGACACGCCAAGCGACGTTCGCTAAAGTGGTATTCTCAAGGCTGCTGTCTTGCTGCAGTGCTACCACGATTGGACAACGTGAGCTTTCGAACTATTGTCGCTCTTGTGTTATTGTGCTCGCGAAAAGTTGTACCACAATTTCTGCACCTGCAAAATCTTTGGTGTCTATTGCAAGCGCACTATTTGGCTCATAAACAACTTTGCTTCCTCAATATTTCTTGTTGGTCTTGTTTTTCTCTCCCGTATGCAAGTGGCCCGATATAAAGGTGAAATAAGATCGCGTATTTATTAAAATACACGCAAGAGGTTAGCAATTGAGAAAGAAATGAATTCTGTGCCATGTGGTGTAATTACAGGACGTCGCTACAGCTTCCGGTTGTGTTGTAATATTTTATTTGTCTAGTTTTTGTTTTGTGATGGTTGTTCCCTACATACGTTGATGGCTATGGTGGCAACGAGCCGCCGACCACTACATGGGCTTCTAAGTTACGCTACCAGTTTACATATATACCTTGTCTTCTGTGCCAGTTTGACGTGATCATAGAGGGGGGGGGGGGGGGGGGCGGTGAGCTCTGAGCTGGGCCTCGCCTGCGCTCCGCGACACCGCCAGAAGCACCCCAGTATGTTGACGGTGCCTACCACTGTTCACAAAGATGGAATAGGTCAATATATCTCTTTCGTTTTCACGGTATATTTTTCTTTCACATCTCTCGAGAATCTAGCACCTCCGCATCTCAGGAATGCATGTTTCACGGGACGGCTACGGAAGACTCGCTCGGGAATCGCGTTGGCCCACCAGGGGCACGCGCTTTGCTAGCACGACCCGCGTATCACGCCGCGGCGGCAGGTGCTCGACCTTCGGTGCCGACCCCAATTGACACGCAAGGGTAGCGCATGCCGCGTATCGCTGTGCGGCGCACTGCAGGGCCAAAGGCTGTGTGGCAGTGCATGCGTGTGCTAAGCCCTTTCACAAACGGCCACGACCCCTTCACGCATAAACCACTCTTTCCTGGCCACTATACAATGCGTATATACTTGCCGCCAAAAAAATACAGGGAAATCGGTCGCTAATGTATTTGATATCCGAAAGTTGAAAGGATGCTAAAACTTTTTTTTTCATCATTCCAACTTCCGGGAAGCGAAGAGTGAGAGCGAGGGGTCAGGCATAGTTTACGTACGTTCGTGCATGAGTTTGTATGTGTGCGTACAGACAGACAGATACAGTATTGTCTTATTAACAGCAAGCAGAGATGGTTATGCATGACCGTAGTACGTCTCTTCACTCGTGGTGCAGTCGGCGGTGGGAAGGGAGAGGCGATCTTTCTTCCCCTCTCTCGTGTTTGTCTGCCCTACGTGATCATGGAGCCACGAACACTAGATCACATTCATGCTATCATGCGCAGACCATGGCGGACGTGCAGGTGCACGACCGTGCGTGTATCTCTCTCTCCCACTCTTTTTCCTGGCCGCAGCGGTGTTGTGTTGGTGGTCTCACGACTCTCCTTTCGACACGGCTCGCAGCGTGCTTATTTTTGCTTCTTTTGACATATCTTGCTCTTCCTTTATGGCATTAAAGCGTGTGTGACGTCCCACCGCCGACTCGATTCACCCCTGTATACACGCTCACGGAACCACGCCAAACCAGAGTCCGGCCGTGAGCGTGCATCACGTTTACGACTAGTCAAGGTTAAAGCGTAACCAGCGTTGCGTATGACTCGCTTTATAAATGCCGGTATCGCGAACGTGTGCTCTACCGTAACGTGAAAGGAAAAAAGAAGGCGCTTCTTCGGCCGTGAACGCAACTTCGTGTACTTTCGCTTGGCACAAAAATATTAAAGGACAAACGAAGGCCATATTAGTTTAGCGAGCGTGGTTGCGATGTCAAAATTGTTTCAGAAGCCGAATGGGTAGGGGTGGTACATACTTGACTGGCGGTTGCTCTTCCTAGCCTTGCCTACATAACTTTGTGGCTCGATGCAAGCAAGTCTAACCACAGTATTCTCAACGGGAGAGAAAGAGAGAGAAATTTTTCAAGCCGAGAAAGCCCAGGTTTAACGTCAAAAAGCGTTGACTCGAAGTTGCTGCTTTAAAAGACCGTGTTGGACCCAGTGTGTCGGATTGGCTGAAATTTCTCGGCCCTTCAACAAGTACTGCCGATTACCGCTCATATCGAGTGCTAGTTTCTGCCGAGGGCCGGCACTGTCGTCGACTTTGTCGAGCTGTAGCATTGAGCAGAGGGGTGTTCAAGGATCGAGGGTATATGAGAGAAGCTCTGTCTGTCGGCAACTGTTCATATTTCATGCTCTTTGGTTATTGAGACGGCTAATCCAAGGTGCCCACTTTACCGAATATCAATCGTAAGTATTTTAGACTACAAAAAGTCACACTTTTAGTTTCAGTGTTACTAAATTAAAATATGGAGGTTTTTTTTGTGATTGCTGCTTAGATTGCTCTGACACGCGGTGATAGAGTAGGTTATGACAAATACCTCCATTAGGTTGAAACACTGTGTATCCTATTGTTCAGAAAGATAAGCACTGACAAAACTTTTTCAAAGTAGATATGACAAATAACTCTGATAAATAACGCCGAGCACAAGTTCCTCTATTCCTGTTTGTTTTTAGCGCCCATCTCTTTCCACATCCAGCTAAGACCAAGAAGCCCTCGAAGTTATGCGCGAGTATGCGTAACTAAGTTGGGCTTCTATGCAACTTAATTTAGTGGCAAGGCGAGTGCTCTGAACGAGGCAGCAGATTTTCCGGCATCGCATTCACACGCACACGAGGGTTATTATTTATGGCACCTGCCTTTCGCGCTCGGGCAGCATAAGGTTTTGTTTCAGCTACCGGTGGTGGTGCGTGAAGTTACGACGAGTCCCCCGCGTCCGCAGCTGCGCTCTACAGCCGCTGCCTGCTCAGATGTACGGCTTTCGGTTGAAGCAGGGCTAGAGACACACTTTTTTGCGCATTTCACAACTGCGCCAGTCAGTGCCAGAAGCTTAGAGACTGCTAGAAACAAGAAAGAGCTCAGTGGTCAAGCATTTTCGGCAATCAGCCTTGGATTTAGATTTCTGACAGGTTCTAAAACGCGAGAGCAACACGGGCTGTGAAGTTTGGCCGAACACAGTCGCAAATTTCTGGACAAGCATAAGCTTCTAGATTCGAAGCGGCTTAGGGTCGAGCTCAATCCGGGGCAAGGCGTGATCACACTTACAGCGCATGCGCATCTCATCACCCTCTCCTTCCTCTAGGCATCCCTCCTCGCGGCGTTTAGACCTTCTTTTCGTATGCGTGTCTCATCTCCCTGTTTCCTCTACGCTCCCCTCCTCTCTCGCCTCGCAATGCCGACGCAGGCAGCGTAGGCTAGCGAGTTTTCCTTGATTGCAAAACTAAAGAAAAGAAAAAAAAGAAACCGACTGATCGCGCTGCACAACCGTTCTCTGGAAAACCCTTATATATATAGGCACTGGATCTGGACCTCCAAGGTAGATCTTCTGTGCGTTGTTGAACAATAAACACTCGCAGCATATGCGTTAACGGAAAGCGGACTGTGGTTCTCTGCGTCCAATTGGAGTCTTCTCTCTCTCACTGCCCATTAGCAGCGATTAGCACTTTCCAGTAGGAAACTCCGGTTCATCATTGCATGCTTTGCGGTCCCCCCCCCCCCCCCAGGTTTCTCTTCTACGCAAAGTCGCGATGAGTGCCAGCGTCAACGCCGCGGACAGTGTATAAGCATTAGCGGCTGCTAGTTCGCATCCACGCATGGTTCCCTTTAGCGGGAGATGGTGTAATGTTTTTAAAAGATCTAGTGTCCTTTAAACCATTGACACCGACTGTATATGATGTCTACTGCGTCTGTGCAAGGGCTATCATATACTGAGCTATGCTGAGTCAGTGAAATCGCAATAATGATGATCATAGTCATATCTACGTTCACCTAGGCCTAAGGTCTATATACCAGTGATCTCCGATTATGAGAGCCTGTTTCACTTTGTGTTGCAAGACTTTCTAGTTCAATCCTATCACTTATTCACGTGCCGTCCCATACACCGTGCCTTCCAATCATAAGTGCCCTTTCGTTATTCAGACAGGCTACCTTTTATCGACATTGAGTACCTTTCAGGTGGACAATGAATGAATCATAATGACAACCTACAAAGAATAAAGTCAAGAAAATCTTAACTATAGCTCAGTTGGTCGAGAATCGGGCGCGTTACTCGAAGGTCGCAGGCTTTGTCCCTGCCGGCGGCAAGTTGTCTTTTCGTCCACTTTTCTTTCTTCACATATTCCTTACAATCACTTCCAAACACATCTCCTATACATCCCCTTGCATCAGTGTTTGTTAATTCTCATTAATTTTGTGTGTAACAAGGAAAAATGAGCCCTTAGATTTCCACTTCTTTCTTTAACTCAAGCGTACCTTTTTTTTTCTTCTTTCTATCTCTCTCTTTTCATTCCTTGATTCCCTTTCTCAAGCGTAGGATAGCAAACTGTATGCACGTCTGGTTGGTCCACCTGCCTTTTCTTCTCCTTCCTTCCTTCCTTCCTTCCTTCCTTCCTTCCTTCCTTCCTTCCTTCCTTCCTTCCTTCCTTCCTTCCTTCCTTCCTTCCTTCCTTCATTTCTTCTTATAGTTAAGAAGTGAAACCTGATTTGCCATCGCACCTGAACTCGGTCGAGGCATAATTAAAGTTTTTGCTTTTTTTATGTTGCAGTTGCCTATTCAGCGAACATCACAGTTTCCATTTTCGCACCCCTTATTTCGTATTATTTATGCCAATGCTATTCCGAACGTTTACCTTCCTCGTGGTGCAGAGTTGTAGGGAACCAGAAGCTTCTCTTTTGGCTAACTTCTCAATTTTTGTCTTTTTCATATCTATCTTACGCTTTACCAAAATCATTCTGTTCAGAAATATGGAATTGCTTACTGCTGGTGATCGCTGTATTGTCTGCAAGGATGTCACCTGATAGCCAGTTTAGCGGCATGTAGTAATCTTTAACTGTGTGGCTCCTGCTCATGCTTAAACGAATAAATACCAGCCGCATTTTAAGCTTTATTATTTAATTCATCAGAGTGACAAGCAGGTAAGTGACAATGGGTATGTATGGTGGAGGTATACGAACATCAGCCCTGCTTCTTTTGTTCCAACGTGCGGTGCGTCTTTCATCTTAGGACTTCTGGTTCAGTCACCAAAGCAGTTACTGTAGATTCGATGCCAGTCGACCTAGTAAAATCGACTGGTGGTTTGACAAAAGTGCTTTTGTATCGCGCCATTCCAAACGCACTCCACTTAGACTGGTGACAAGCGACTTGAATAACTTTGACGCCATGTTAGTGCACTATTTGAAAATTAACTTGAAAAGTAGCGCCAGGTGCGTGTTATTTTCACTCCCTCTATACATTCGTACGATAATTTGTAGTTTAAGTTGATCCGTCATTTTGATCGGGCTCGTGGTGCCAGTTGTGAACAGGTGTACGTCACCAATCTCTCCCCACTTCCCAATCTCTCCCCACCTCCACACAGCAGTTTCGATGCCGTGCTGTGTTCCGCGTTTTTCGTTTAATAACTGTTGCTTCTCAAGACTTCATCGCACACCTTGAAAGTCATTCCCAGCAGCTACCGGGGGCTATAGCCGGAGGGTATTGGTGTTCGCGGTAAAATATTCGAAGATTGCGGGGCTGGAAAACATCGGCACCTTCACCGGCGTTATAACCCCAGAGCAGTACGCGTCTCAAAAACGTGATGCATCTTCAGGTGCACCTGCCACGACGCCGGGAATATCTCACGCCTGTAATCCCTCTGTATAGGCAAATGTGAACTCCTTTTTTTCTTCTCCGCATCGTCTAATTCTTCACCTCCGGCGCCGCCTATGCTACGTGAGGTGCACGCGCGCACAGCTTCAGCGAGCCGTCCGTCGATCGCGTTCGATGCGCTCCCATATAACGTTCGAGCAGAAAAGAATGCGTTCGCGGCGTTGAAAGGCCTGTCAGCTTTTCTCCGGCGCGCCGCCTCAAAAAAGAAGGGGAGGCTTATTGTGTTTGCCCTGCGCCAGTGCTTGGCGCCGGCGCTCGTCTCCACATATTCGGCGCCACCGCGCGCACGCTTTTCTCGTCGTCTGCTTGCTTGCTCAAGCAGACGGCATCTGCGATGCAACCCCTCCCTTTCTCGCTCCTTCTCGAACGGCACGAGCGTCCGTGCATCCCGCGGCCGTCGTCTGCTCGGCGTTTTCTTCGTCCGCTTGGCTGGATGCTGTGCCGTGTTGATGAAAGGTTATGTGCTTCTCGCCTGATGTGTTGCGAGCCGCCGGTGTGAGCGCTATGGATTGACGTGGCTCGTGAGCGCCTTTCCGTGTAGCGAAAGCGGCGGTTGTCTCGCGGGAAGGAAATTACCGGTTTCCTGCCGACGCTTGCGTCGGTAGCGGCAGTTGCCGAACGTGCAGAGCGCGCAGAGAATGGGGCGGGCTCTTTGCGCCTAGCCAGCGTCGGTGGTCGAAGCAGAAGGAAGAAGAGGATGGCGGAAAGAACTTGCGTCCTTCAGCTGAATTGGATGTTGCCCGGACTTTAGGCCGTGTGGTTTGTTTCCGTATGAACGTTGATATGGGCCAAGCAGGAAACACATATAGAACTGAGCTTTGGGCGTCCTCCGTTGTGTGTGTGCCCTGGACTGATCGAACGTCTGTTGGGAAGCCGTTCCATTGTGGCGCCGCGTACGCCATCATTTCACGTCGTCAGAAGTACGCGAGAAAAGGAAGAGGAAGACGGGCCAAAGGGGTGAGTTTTCGATGGCCTGTTCTCGCGCTTCGCTTGCGTTAGCTCAACCTCTGATTCTTTCTTTCATGAGATCGCATATGCTATTTCATTTGCTTTATGCTAAGGGGCAGTGCGCTCAAAGTGCGTGTTTGTGAAGGTAAAGTTTTTTACAAAACAGAAAAATTGTGACCATGCTAAATGAAATTGAGGAAAGTTTAGTTAAAACAATGAATTCATGGTAATGAATTTTATTTGCTAATAATCAAAATAAACTTTCTGTAAAGATGAAATGTTTGCAAAGAAAGTTCAGTATGAAGTGTTTTTATAAAACCTAAGTGTATTAACAGCCTGTCGTGACCCTGTGGCTATGTAAATTGTCTCTGTTCAGTAGACAAATGCGCATACCTTCACACCCAGCAGTATAATCAGTGTGTGTGAAGTCTTCACAAACTGCGTTTTCTCCATCTGTCGTTTGAACCGACAATAATGACGTTGTGGCATTTATGTTTGATTATTATAGGCACATGCGAAAACGCATGTATGATGCCGGGCATCTCGTTCATGAAGTTCAGACACATTTATTTATTTATTTATTTATTTATTTATTTATTTATTTATTTATTTATTTATTTATTTATTTTGTTTACTGTCGATAGCCTCGCCATCCCACTATTGACTGAATATTTAGACTAAACTGCTACCTCGTCTTTTGAAGTTTTTCCCCAATCTATTTACTTTTGCTTGCAGTTATTTAAAACCGTAAATAAATTATTTTATTTAGCTTCTTTTAATACTTCTGCAAGTCGCCTTTCTCTGAGAGAATCCTTCCAAACGAGAGTAACCTAAAGTAGCACTTTTCTGTTAAACTTATAAGCTATGGGAGAAGCATGCGGTTAGGAGCAATGGTGAACTTGGTTGGTATGCGTAAGATTCTCTAAATCGCTCCATTCGGAATCGAAGGCGCACTCGACAATGTGGGTTTCGTGGTCTTGATGTGGTGCTTCTTGTTCATTTTATACATTATAAAAGGCTACGCAGTGTTTCTTCGTGAAGTGTCGGATTATTGGAGGCTGGTATACATGAAACAGAAAAATAGGTTCCACAGCAAAGGGGCAGGGGGCAGCGTTTGTTTCTTGTATTTTAGTTTGTTTTTTTAGTACGGAAGCTAGGTGGAATGAAGATTCAGGCGTTTTGTAAGGTAAAAACTTTCGCCCTACGGTGTAAGCAGAGAGCTTGAAAAAGTAGTGATAAAACCTTGCGAGAAAAACCCCGCAACAAGGCTTATGTGCAAGTTCATTATTATGAACAACCAGCAAGCCCAGTTTAAATCATTGGCTGAGCTGGTTTTACTATGTCCTTTGTCCGCGTCGAACTGTCGCGGTCTTGTATCGGCATCCTAATCTGGTACCGTCTAGAGTATTGATAGTATGCCTTCAGCTATAAATAGCTGTGTGCATTTTTTTGTTATATGATTGCAATAAACTCTTAACAACTTAGTGACGTCTCGTTGGTTTGGCAGGACGTAGCACACGATACACTAGTTCTCATCTGTACCAGAAGAAATGAACGGATCATTCTTTTCACGTCTTCTTTGATTGACTCTCTGCTTTTCGATTTGCTCTCTTCTATAGGGCACGGCATGGGGCACATGCCGTGTTAAAGTTTCTCGAAATAAAATAGTTAAATTTAAAGCTAGCTTAGTTCATAAGTACGGCACTGGCTAGTCTTCTTATGCAGGATACATACCGTCGTAAAATTCCCAACAGGCACAAAGTTACCCAGAGAATCTCCGGAATGGCGACGTTGTTTCGAATGATGTACCTACCGTTTATAGCCGGTGGATTCATTTCCGTCTTTTTTTAAGTTCTCTTTGTGACTAGATTGGGAGACAATAAAAGGAAAGGACGCACCCGTACGAGTTCTCGCCCAAATAACTCCGTACGACCATCACGTAATTAATATGTCGTGGCCCTGCCACACGCAAAGAACGGTGGCCCTTTCGATCGCGCTGCGCGACTGAGTTCCCGTTTACGACAGTCGTAAGAACAGCGAGAGTTGGTTCGCACGTTCGCGCCCCTGCTCGATATGAAATGGCGAACGGAGTAAGACCGAAGGCACCTATAAACAGCCGGGTGCCAAGAAGAAGGAGAGGGAGCAGTCTCCAATCGGCGCATCTCCTTAATTGGATACCTCGCCTGCTCATAACCACCCACACGCACACTAGGCCGCTTTCCATTGTGCTCTTTTTGCCGGCGTTCGTTTGTTTCGGTGGTATCTGTACTCCGCGGCCTCGCTAAATGCGTGCACTGTTAGACAAAGCACTGGGTAGCTGAAAGGGAAATTCTCCGATTGGTCGAACGCTATAGGGTGTAACCAATCATGGCAACGAGGAATAGAACGACACCGTTATAATTCATAAGTGAACTTCTTGCTCTAGCGATCGCACTTGTCGAGATTTAGAAACGTCATTGTGATTTCCTTCTTTGCATGATATGCAGTAAGAATCTATGGGAAGTATGTGATCTATCTTTATTAATTTATTCACGCTAGCCCTGACACACGGATTTCGATGTTCCTTTTGGGTTAACTGAAATGTAAGATTGAATTGCTATGTATAGCCGCTTAATGTTTTCTACTCAGAATACTCAGCTAATCTACAGAATAACATAAATCCCGTGTTACAAAACAAGTAATAGAAAAGAAGGCAGTGGAAGCAGCTTTATATTGCGCCTTTATTGTAGTCACTAGAGGCGACGTAGCTCTGAGATATTATGTCGTCGAAGCAGATGAATTTATCGAGCTACTAATTTTCATACTGCACTACTTATGCGACCCACCTACAAAAGTACGTTGGCACACTCTGCCGGTTCCGACAGTTTTTTTTTTTTTTTCATTTGGCTAGTAGCTATGCGCATTATTTTTGATATTGAACCAAACAAAAAAATTTTTTTCCAGCCAAACGTGGAGCCACTCTGAGAGATTATTAGTTAGAAACCGTTGTCAAATTCCTCAAACATCCAATATAGTCTTACATCCAATATAGCTCTAAATAATTTCCATTTATTAGCTCTATTTTCTTTTAGACTAAAGTTACAGTCTTAGTTTTTTAGCTTCATAGGTATTCTTTAACGCAAAGATCCTTTCGCCCAGTTCTTGGCCCGTCCCTCTTCGTGGGTGAGCGCCATCAGCAAGAAAATAACATCATCATCATTCCGAGTTATCAGGTGGCTGAGAATGCGTATAGGCTCTCCAGTTCAGAAGGCGAGATCACCTCCAAGTGCTCTCAAAAAAAAAAAAACTACTAGGAATGTTTTCTGAGAGTACACCAGCTCATTTGTGAGGCGTGCCGCGTGAACACTCGAAAGCGAGCGATCGAGCGTGAAGAAAGAGACAGCATACATTGCATATAACGCCATTTTTTTTCACCATAGTTGTTAGTTCATTAGCAATATGAGCCCAACTATAGCGTCACTGTGCCGGCTTGTTGTTACGTTACCGTGGGATACCAGTGTAGCGCTAGTAAGATGGTGATGCGGACGTGGAGTGCGAACATTCCGTGATGTCAGTATACGATGTCAGTATACTCACGTTTTTTTTAGTTTCTTCATTAGGGTGCTTATTTGGGGCATATTCAAGAAAACGAAAAACAGCTCTAAACGCAGGATGATGATACTGATGAATAAAATGCTGCCAAAACATTACTACGTGCAAAGGGAGTGTGCGTATATATATATACATATATATATATATATTCCTGCTCACGGCTGGCTATTTCTTCACCCACTTTTCTTTTTTCTTGTTTACATTCCATTTGTTCTAATAAATTACCCTATACTTTCCTTGGCATTACTGTCTGTTAGATCTCAATAATATTGTTTTAAAACACGGAAAAACGAGCCCTTAGGTATACACTTCTTTCTCTTATATAGATATATATATATATATATATATATATATATATATATATATATATATATATATATATATATATATATATATATATATATATATATATATATATATATATATATATATGCAGTGAAACTGCACAGACACTGCAGGCTACAGGCGTTAAGCGAGCGGTAGCGTGGACAGCAGCTAAATAGATAAAATAGTTTTTTTTAAAAAAAACCAGCAAATAAATATGGACATGATCTTACACTTGGTCGGCTACAGATTACAGTCACGTGTGTGCAAACCCACCCACGATCGACCCGAGATCGCTCTGACACCGGCTCTGGTGTCTTCATCGCTGCACCGTTTTAAGACGGGCAGAGGCTGCAGCAACTGCGTACCAGTCCGATAAAGGGCGCGTCCAAAAAAAGAAGAAAAAGAAAGAGGCTCGCGCGAAGAGGTTGCCGGGCCGAGCGAAGATGAAGGAAACACAAAGTGGCGAGCCGGCGCGAGACAAAACAGGCGAGTATCGACGATCCAGTCGAGCTGAGTAAACGGGCTAAACAGTGGACTTCGAGAAGCCGTTACTGTCCTTCTTCTAGGTCCTTTTTGTATTTGCGACCCTGACGAATTAACTAATTCCCACCCCGTTCGCGCCTCGCTGCCGGCCAAAGCGACGACCGCTGATCGCCGCCGCGCGAGACGAGCTTTGGTCTTTGTTGGGTGCAGCGGTGCACGCGTCTTGGGTTCGGTGAGGCGCCGCTGGGCTCTTTACGACTGTCGCTGTGTTCGCTCTCTTTCTGTCTCTCGGACTTTCCTTTAGTTTATTGGGGCAGGTTTACGAGGCTCTGGGGCGCCGCCCTGCGCAGTCAGAGGAACACCCCGGGCCGTGATTGCGAGTGCCGCGGCCCATCGCCGTTTGTTAGTGCCAAGCCCTGATTCGGTGTATGAATCAGTTGTGGCGGGAAACCTCGGTTACACGCGCCTTCCTTATCGCCTTTCACTGGTTTTACTAGTACTGCCATTGGGATTATCGCGATTCGTACGTACCGATTGTCATTCGTGATTCGTGGATTGATCTTTGTTCGCTTTGAAGGAACTCCCGCGAGGCGTAATGGGGAGTTATATCATGCTGGGGTTACTTTCAGGCCTCCGAGCCTGTGACAACGGTGAAATTTATTATAAGACAATATCTACAGTTGTCTCAGGTATATCTTGGCATGTGTTTGAGCAAACTGTCTTTCTGCCATCGACGTGAGCCGTCGTGAGCTGTGCGAAAAATTATGCTTTGGCGTCATACGGCGAGACAACTCGTGCTAAGACTGTTCGTGTTCTGGGAGCCCGCATGTCCAAGCGAACATGGCTCGCGTCCGCTATCCCAGCAGGAGAGAACGCTGAACATGAAGTACTCTGGTCGTATTGGGCCCTAGATACAAGCGATGATTGGTGCTAATGCCGAACCTCCCTCGAGTTTCTGACGCTATTAGTTTTCCTGGGATATGTTTCATGTAGTGGTTGCAGTTATGGACGTGGTTCAGACCCGTTTTCACTACCGGCACTTAAATGGGGTGGAATATAGGAAACCCGCGTACTTAGGTTCAAGTGAAAGTTGAAGAACTCCAGGTAGTTAAAAGAAATCCGGTGTCTTTCGTTATACGGCGTGTCTTGTAGCCTCACCATGTGTTTGGCACATAAAACTTGAAATATAAAGCACGAGGTGATGAAGCGCTAACGTAAAAGAGTGACGACTTCTCGCCTGCGGAAGCAATCGGTGAGCGTGAAACTCAATACTGTCGAGACCTTACCACATTTATAGGTCTAATGTCAAGACCTGACCGCAATTATAGGTCTGACTGAAGTGAAGTTTTGGAGTCCCGCATCATGAGGAGATATCAGTAGCTTTGCAAAACAGGGGTAGTGGTCGACAAACTTGGATTAACTATAGTGAACCTTGAGCTACGAACCAATGAAGTGTCCATCTCAGAAGTAGGGGGAACGAACTTGATTAACAACGAAAAAAAAAACTGCAAGTTTAGGAGGCTGGGCCTATGCCGCCCATGAGGAGACGTCAAGGGCTTGCCTCGACGCCAACTCACGGGGGTGCTGGGCCGCCTATGTTTGGCCATCGAGGGTGTTTATTATATTACATTTGACGATCCGCTTTAGGTAGATCATAAAGTTGACGCAACAGATGTAGATGTCGTTGTGTATTTCAGTTGAGCATAGTTATTTATTTTAACCGTGGTAATTTGTGATTTAGATAAATAAAATCAATGAAAGATGCACAAAACAGATCCCGTTTTGGTTTACTTGTGCATTGGCTGTCATTTCCTTCATTTCCTTTATTTTTGCTTGTAGTTCGCGATTACAGCTAAACCGAAAAGGCCTTAGCTAGATCAACTCTGCTACAGGCTCGCCTTAGCGGTAAATCGCCGGACGCTCGTTAAAAAACGGCCTCCCACATCTCCGAGTGGCTCTCTGGCATTGTACAGATTAAATTGTTTCAACAAAGCGGCGGCGACTGCGCTGACAAGATTGATGGCGCCGGCGATCATCGACGCCTCTCCCCTCTTCCTGCCTCTCTCTCCACTGCGGCCGGATGTCTTCCGTCTGTCTGTCAAACACGACTGACCATCGTTTACGTGCGCCATCTCGTCATGCTGGTCTCCTCAGTGCATTAAGAAACGGCGCTGGCGAGAGTATTCTCTCTCTCTCTCTCTCTCTCTCTATTACCCCTTTCCTACTCTCTGCCTTCGCCTTTACTTCCTTTCTTTCTTTTCTTACGACGTCCTGCTCTCTCAATATATGTCGTCATTTCCCTTTATTTTCCTTATCTATCTCTCTGTAGACACAGAATTGTGCGCAATAGCAGTCTCAGGCCGTACCCGTTTCTTATTCTCGTACCATTATTCTTTCTCTTTTTATCGTATTTCCCCGTCTCTAATGAAAGCGCGGAAATGGATGGCCGACCGAAGCGCCGAAAATTGAAGAGCACCGAGAAGTGATCGAAATAGAGCGGTTCCGATTCGCATCGCTCACTACCGGGTGGATATGTGCGCTACAGAAACGGGACAGGCGAGGCAGTGAATCGTGGGATACCGAGTGTAAGTACTCTTTTTGAAACGAATGGAACGGAGCATCGCGTTCGCTGCTGAACTTTACACGTGGAAAGTCTCAGAGGGAGTCTGTTGTCAGACGCTGTTTCGCAACACTGATAGCGCTTGCCGATTCTGTGTGTTCGCCGAGAACGGGATTCAACAGCTTTCCCAACAGCACAAAAATGTCGCTTTTTAACATAGCCGCTTGTGAAAATTGAAAGATGACATTAGTGGGCGTACACTCGATGTGTGTATAGAGGGTTGAGTAGAGATGCGAAATTTCCGGATATTTTGAGCAATCGGAAACATTTTTTTGTTCACGTTTTTTGCGATATGGTAATAGTTTATTGCCAAGTGTCAAAAGCAATAACTTTCATTATGTAAATAACAAAAATTAAATGCTTGCTTACTTTTGACAAATGAATACAGCATTTAATAGATCGAAGGCAGGCCAGAAGCATCACCGCGAACTCTTTTATATCTCTGTGAAGGGGTGCGGCTTCCTAGCATTATTACAGCAGTTAGAATTAACAGAAATGTCTATTTCATCGTGGCTTCTACTATGGAAACATTGATCAACGAGGTAAAGATGAAGTTCAAAGTATTATTCAGAGTCAGTATCACTGGCTTATTCTGCAGCTTTCTTCATCATGTTAAGAGGCCGCATTTGGAAAAACCTCAGCTGCTCTTGCAGTGCTTCAAGGCAGCGTGTAGCCGTTTCCCGCCAACGGTCTCCCCTACCGTTAAGCGCATTCACACATCGGGAATTGGTCAAACCACTGCAGAATCTGCTTGCACACAGCTTTATGAGCGGACTTCCGCCACAGGTGACAGAAGCGTACGAGGGAAACCGAAAACGCAACCATAACGTGTCCCAAAAAAATCAGAATCCACCCCCAACGTGACCCAACCCGAACGACGAAGCTACGCTATAGACCCAACCTAAGCTGACGCTGCAGCCGACTTTATGTGATGTTGATGGCGAGCGTCCAGCCGTCGTTTGGGGTTTTGGTATCATGTGCTTAGTTTTAGTTTCACGTCAAACGCTGGGTGTTGCGTAATTTTTATTTCTGTACGTTTATATGGTTGGAAATTTTTGGCCCATTTTTCCAACTGCGCTTGAAAAAAGAAAAACAGCAAAAAAACTAGTTTCTCATGAATGTTCCTGTTTTTTTCCCCGCAATGTGCATCTCTAGGGTGGAGGAGAGAATACAGAGGAGGTAGGAGGGGGCAAGCACTCAGGCCTGTCTGCATGGTTAAGGGGAAGATGTAGAATTCCAGTCAGATGACGAGCCGAACAGTAAACACGTGTCATTAACTGCGTGGCCCGATGAAATATGGTTTGTAGCAGATGAACGTCGAATTCGAATCAAGCTTGCACGCAACCAGAAGTGAACATCAGAAAAAAGAACTGTGTCCTAACACGCCTAAGTGTGTGTGCTAGACGGCTGTAACGATGCAATGAAGACAACGTTAGCAGAAACATCCACTTTCGTCGATGGATGGTGCGAAAATATTGCAAGTTGTAGAGGAACTCTTTATGTTCCCTATACGGGACCAGAGTAGCGCATAGGTTCGTCATCTTGTCTGGTTAGCAGGCGACTGAAACTGTCGCCGATCGACGAAGCGTGTTGCCGATCGCGGGTCGACGATTGGCGGAGAAAGAAGAAGCACCTGCTTTATGGAGTGTGGGACGGGAGTTCAAAAGCATGTTTTAGTCTGTTCGGTTACGCAAAGCGTTAAGGCGTAGCTTTGCGCCTTGTAACATGCACCGCCGGTGCCGCATGGTCAAGTGGCGCCAGCTATGGGAGATAAGCAACAACTGAAAAAACACAAAGTATGGGTCCTCCGAGATTGAAAGAGCGCGTCACTAAGCCTAAGCATTGATCATTTCAGTATGTTTTGCGGAAATCACGCCGAATTCACGCAAATACTGTGCTCTAAAAGCTTAAGGACATGAATCTTAAGCAAATAAAAGCACGTTCCAGGTTGTAGCTAACGAGATACAGAGCACACGACGGTAACTCGATAGATTCTGGGTGGACGGCGACCGCAATCGGCGGTGCAGCCTGTGCACCAGCCTCTCCGCAGTGCATGGTTGCTAGCAGCGTTGGAAAGAAATGCGCTACAGTTACTCTAGCAAGTTGGCTTGAGGAGACCAAGCTGCTACAGGCGCGCGCAGGCCGTGTCATAGCGTATCAAGCCCTCGTGCGCAATCGAGAAAAGAGGGGGAGTGGTGGGAAGACCTCTGCGGAATGGTCGTTATTGATAGCGTAGGAGACTCGACGCGCATCATATAGAGATTGATCGAGTCGAAGTGCCGTCTTATTCTCCGTATTTACGTCGCTCTACGTGCTCGCTTGCTTTCTCACCGTTTCTCGAGCAGCTCCTCTACTGCACATGCAGTCTCTAGGAAAGAAAAAAGAAAAACATGGATCGAAAACGGGCAGGAAATTCTTTCCGCGTTCGGAGTCGCAACCCGAGCAGCTGCCGAGAGGTTCTGACAGGTGCTCTTTAATATACGCGACCGAGAGAAGAGAAAAAAAAATAAAGAAAAAAATAAAAAAAGAGACCCTGGGGGTTATAGGCATGGGAGAACTGAACAAAAGTTACAAAAACAACGCTGCCTGTGAAATTGACGCTTAGCGAAAGCTGACATGTGTTTTAGTATGCACGACCTCTTTTCTTCGCGAGCGTGTCTACGTTGGGACGAGAAGTATAAAAATCGACGCAGAAGACGCTGCGAACGACGTTGCCGCGAAATATTAAGACCATCGTGTGCGAAACGGCGGTAATCAGGAAAGAAAAATGAACGCGCAGGCTTTCTCGGGTTCGGTTACTTATGCCTGGCGCGCGATGGAGATTTTGTCGGCGTAATTTCACCATTGTTCCTGGTGCTCGCGCGCATATTAAAACGGGAAAAGAATCTCGTGTGAAGAGACTTTCCCGAAGTGTGCATGCACTTTACGAAGATCGCGAGTGTGGCCGTTTTTTTCCATACTCTGTCGCGTTGTCAGTGCCCTGTGTAGCCTTATGTTTTGTCTTCGCTTCATGGCGTTCTAGGCAGCTGTGTTAAGGTAACAGGACGATTGCATATCTGCATGTGCACATTCAACTCTATACTCCTGTTAATTCTATTCAGGCTCCAGTGTGCTTTCTCAGCTTTGTGCTTCGTAGCAGCGCTGGCTGTCGCACTTTTAATGAACGCCATATTTATTTATTTATTTATTTATTTATTTATTTATTTATTTATTTATTTATTCATTTATTTATTAGCTTATTAAGAACAATTACAAAATTGTCCAAGGAGGCACCGCTAAAGGCAAACATTGCCTGATGTGGCCGTGTCACCCATACAGCAGTATAAAAAGACATTTACAAAAAAAAAGCGTATGAAAATCAAAAGCTGCATCTCAGATCGATGTTATCGATGTTATCAGATCACTGAAAAAGAAAAAAAAGAAAACATTACCACAAATATAACAAAAATATGCGCGCACAACTCTCGAGCAAAAAAAAAATTGCAGTATATTATTCCACAAAAAAAAAGTATGAACGATCTATAGAGTGCCACATGTGGGAAGAGAAAAAAAGGAAGTCAAAACAATACATAACATTGATACAGAACCATGCTATTCCTTGTTTGCTTTAGCCCTCTGAAATATTAATTATTTCTTTTTATATGCTTGCTTCCTAATTCCGGGTTTGAAGAGATCTATGGTTATGGTATAGTCATTGAAGAGGTTGTAAATTTGAAAAGGAAGTTTTTGTTCCCCATGAATTGTTCTACTATGGAGTACAGACGCAAAAATATTTCTGAAATTTTAGCCAGCCGTTTTCACACTGTATTTACTCTGGAAAGAATGTTTGCCAGACTTAAATTGCTGCATAATTTCAAGGATTAGTTTATGTGTATGGAGCTTGGACGCCATTATTATTTTATTTTTAGAATATTATGTTTGGGTTCTTTTTTTTTCTCGACAAAAAGTAGAATTGCGCTGCTTTATTATTATAAAGTTTTATTTTGTGGCTTTAGCGGAATAGTAGGGTCGAATCGTTCATGCGCTCTACTCTAAACAACCCCTGTAGGGTTTACCGTATGCATACAATTTCTGTAGATTTAACGTTGCCGTGGTTGCGTGGTTTGCGTAGTGTGCGCAAAACTTTGCCGCGGTTTCGGTCGCCCACTTCGAGATAAATTTGGCGTTGATGTTGAAGGATTCACTTCATTCCAACAAATGATTGTGCGAAAGGGCTTTACGATACCTTGGGGCAGCTTCGACAAGAGAGTATTCTGCATTAATGAGTGACGTTTTCGAGGTCATTTCTTATTTTAAATGTTAGCGGGCCTAACAACAGAGTCGCTGCAAATAATTCGGTAGCTGCAATTAACAAATTTTCATGTTTCGTTTATACTAATTTTTTATGCGTAAAATAGAATATTAAATAATTTAGTTTGTTCATCGACTTCTAGCCATTGTTGGATAGCGTGTTATTGCAACCGTATACGCTATTACTGAGCTTATAGCGACATCGTGTGGTGCCTTGTACAACTACAACATATACGTTGTTGTTTTTCTCACTCTTGGTAATTGTTTTTTTTTTTGAAAACTATTATAAAAGTGTTATTTTTAAACGCATTCACCATGTACTATAGAAGACGCTGCAGTTACAGCTTGGCAACTTAAATGTCCCGTTAAACTAAAACGAGCTTACGGCACTGAATGTCTATGGTACGTTAATTCCATTATATTTGCCCGCGCTATCAAGCTAACGCTAAACTAAAGCTGTCTAATCTGTGCGCTGACCGGCGCTCAAACTCAGCCACGTGCTTGCTCGTATGCGTGATGCAGCGTGAGCACAATTTTGGTGCTGCTGTAACTCTGCCTTGCAACTAACTGCCTTCTCTTTGTTATAATTACTGTCACTATATCTTTATAAATCAATTTAAAAATGTAAAACATTGAAAACGCTTACACAAAATTTATAATATTTTTTTTTACTAGAGCGTACGTATTTTGTGTAATGAAACAGAGGTCTGTGATCCGGTACACGTGTGCATTTTCGTTATTCGTAATGGCTACATGCAGAGCCCATCTGCACGCAACCCTAACCACAGCGTTGATAGTCTGCTTCAGCCTACGCTCTGTACGTTGTTGTTTGTGTGCCTCTGGTCACGAAAATGCGTCTCAGAGCTGCGTCTCGTCTACGCTTTCAGTGTGTACATATCACGTGTGGGGTTATTTAGCGTTTACGCATGTGCGCCGTCATATTCACGCACCTTTTCGTCCACGTATTTCTCTCTGCAAACGTCAGGTCATTTGTAAAGAGAAATAAGTGGACTAAAATTCTATATGTTAGCTTAGGCAATCCTTATGTTTTCCTTAAGAATCTTACGGAAACATTCGGAAATATTAGAATGGCATACGGAATGTTTTTGGTGTCTATATCTTTCATTTACCAAGCCATTATAGCCAAGCGCGCACACTAACTGCCACAACAGACGTCAGCATTATACAAATAAGTGCACTTCGTTTCCTTGAATAGGCGCCTGTGGGCATTACGGTATTGTGCGAAGTTACCGTTGTAGGAGTACAATGCGACAAACCCAAAAACAGAGACTTTAGAGAAATACCAGCTCTGTGGGCGACGCGCGTTTTCCTTGGTATTCGCACGCCACGAGCTTGTGTTCTCTTTTAAACTTTTGGTTTTTAGAAATATTTTCTTATATTCTTTGCGGGATGCGTAGTGGCAGAGCCAATGTTTTTCTACTTAACCACCTTCTTTATCTTTGACGCGAGTGCTCTTTATTCTAACCTTGTTGCTTGCTTTCTGGCGCAAAGAAACCATGATCTGTATTACAGCAGCGCGCCTAACGCAAATATGGGCGCATTCTTCGAGCTCTTTTCTCTTGAGCATCTCTCCCATCTACAGTGGTGTGTATGGCCGGAGGCGTGGTAATGCGAGTGGTGGAGGCCGTTCTAAGGACGACACTTAATGGTGACGGCAATGGATCGCAGCGGGGTGACTTGCACGCCGTACACCGCCGTTAAAATGGAGGCAGCGAACGAGCGAGAGTGGCGCACGGGGTAAATTTGAATTCGCTGCGCGGCCCCTCATTCGCTCGCCGCAATAACGGCCCCGGGTGGGTCGGGCGCAGCGCAGATAAGCGACATTAAATGCAGCTGTTGTGCTAACCCTGCCAGCGCTGGGAGCGAGTGATTCTTGAAAACCACTCTCCGTCATTCTCAGGAGCACTGACGTCGGCTTTTTAGCGCTCGAAACCCGCTTGCCGCAGTGTGCCTATTATTCTGGCTGCTTGCTCCTTCTCGCATTTTCTGTAGTTCTGTACTTTTTTTGTTGCCGTACTTCTAGCAGAATACACGAAAGGTTGGTCCAGTTGTTCGCAAAGGTTGACAGACGTGAAGAGCTAGAAAAGTAACGTGGAACATAGAATTTCCTGAAACTAACTAGAGGGGTGCTGCGATCGTTCAGCCACCATGGGAATGATGGGTAGAACACAAATTTTCCAAGTCTTCGTGCTTGCAGGCTTTGAACGCAATTGCGGTTTTGTTTATTGCAGTGTTTTTGTTTTGTTTCGACTAAAAGAAAGGGCCACGGTAAACTTCGTGACTCGATTTGAATTCGTGAGACTAAAAGAATAAGGTGATCAAGTTCAAGTGCTCAACATTTGCTAACTGTCGTCTCGTGACAGAGCGGCTTCTGGGCACACGAAGTCGAACGGAGCCGAAAGAGTGAAGATAAGACAACTTTGTTTACTACCCCTCATTCTGATGCTCGCTGGAGCACCCTGCGTTTAGGTCCTTTAAACACTAGTGCCAGAGTTGCCTCTAGTGTACTTATAGGAAACTTTATGGTGTGGAAAGGAGAGATATAAGGCTAACTCTTAGTAGAGCGACGTTCTTGTACGTCGCTGGTTTTACCGGTGTTAGCTATGAACGAACTGACTCAGTTGAATGGCTTTTTTCATGTAGGGATGGCCGTTGCTAAAGGATTAACTTTCATTTCATCGGTCTAGGACGGTTGAACGAATGTTTTCTCGAACCTTCGGCGTGATTTTCTCGGTTAAGTTTTAAGCTTCCATTTCTGCTGGGGTATTCCTAAATAAGTGAAGTGCGGCAACAACAGACAAGAAAGGCAACACGACTCATGCGCTTACTTACACATAAGAACTTTGTTCTTGACTAGACAATATATGCGTAAACCAGACCCCAGCATCCGCACTTTCAATTATTTAAGATTAAATCAGTGCCAACTTGCTTGCCTTTCCGTGCTGTTTCGCTGGGAGTTCTTGACGTGCTAAGCCATAATTGTGACATGGTCAAAGGTAGTCACGGTAATTACTACCTACACTTCCGGACATGTTCGACGTGCACGAATGTCGCTGAGTTGAGAGGCAATGTTTCTTCTGCTCACTGCGGTGGTGTAGTGGTGACGTGCTTGGTGGCTCACCCCAAGGTAGCGGGTTCGATTCCAATCGTGGCGGTCGCATTTAGACGCAGGCGAGATGATAGGGGGGCTTGTACTGTGCGACATCACCACTAATGAATACCAGATTGTCAAAATTTCCAAAGTCCTTCATGACGGCGCCCCTCATAATCATGTGCTGGGTTTGGGACGTATACCTCCGTGCGCTGACTAGAGTATGTTTTTTTCGAATTCATTCAGTGCATTTCAGGAAAAGCACGGGAACAAGGTGAATGTAAATAGTGAATAAAAGGAAAACTGTGCTCATTTATTTCCCGGCGCAATACAGCACTGCAATGGCGTTGTCGAGTGCATTGGTACATGAGTCATTAACTAAGCAAGATCTAAACGTGCATTGCATTTTTGTTAGGTGTTTCGCTTATGGACAGGAATTTCAAAGCACGCATGCGCAAGCTCGAATGATGCGGCACACATCAATACACAATTTCTTTTTAACAAAAAACAAGTAAAACAAGATGGTTGGCTTCTCCTCACAATAACTCACATTGCGGCAAAACAACCTTTAGGTTGGCAGTAGAGGGGAAAATATGATGTTAATATGAAAATTTCGTGCCCATTGCATGCCACTATAGGATTGAGGAAATGGGACCAATCCCATTAACGATCGTTCAAAAAAGACTATCAGGGGACGCTGTGTCGCGATCGCTTTACTTATACCGTACTACACTGAGCACGAAGTATTTTCGCTTGTGCCTTGGTTGGAACGACGTAATGTGGAGTGTCAGCAACTAAATCAAATAACATTCCTAGTCAATCTTGGAATGTCGGAAAGATCGAGCTTCACGCCAGAAAGCAACGAAGGCGCTGATGAAGTTTCTGCGAGCGACCCGCCTCGTTGAACGATTGTGACACTACTGTGTGCGAGTGTGTGTGTGTGTGTTTGTGCTTCTCTTCCTCCCTTTCCCCTTTTTTTTTTGTCTCCCCTCACCCCTTCCCCAGTGCAGGGTAGCAAACCGGATATGTTTTCTGGTTAACCTCCCTGCCTTTCCGCATTAAATTTTCTCTCTCTCTCTCTCTCTCAAATCAAAGAAGACGCGTCACAGATTCGCGAACGCATTCACTTAAACTGAACTGCTTCTTCACAATGTATGTGCGAAACAATGGCGATGCTTCACTTTGGGCGGGCAGTTTGCGCCGTAGCTCACATCCCGTCGCTGCACTTCCGAAACCTTCAAAGGCATTTATTATGTGCTGTGATATATCGGGATATGTAATACAAATGGAAAAAAAAAGTAAAAGGAAAATGATCAGCGTAGCTTCGCAGAGGAAGAAGACGAGTCAGTTTGCTGGTCGGTCGGGCTGCTAAACGTCTATTCACAAGGAACGATAGATAGCCGCGGGTGAGGAAATTGACCTCGTTAAACGTCCGGATCGGTTTCGACGGGAGTCGGTCGTCGGCGTCTCGCTCCTTTCCAGACCAACCTCCGTTGCTGGCTAATGAATGGTCGCATCGCAAAGTGTATCTGCCTGAGGGGGAAGCAGTGGTGCGCAGACATATGCCGGAGATAACGGCTTGGAAAACAAAAAAAAGATGGCGTTATAAAGGAACCCTAGAAACGGCTCTCGCTCGCTGCTGCTGCTTCCGATCGTCGTCGTACGATCAACTGCGTCCTGTGTGCGCGCTCAGCCGCAATTCTTCGTTGCAAATTAACCTTCCCGCTTGTTTTATTGGTCGGGATCGCTTCTCCGCTCCTCTTGTTTGGCAACAGACTCGGTCGCATCGAGCCGAGGGTCTTTCGTGGAGCAGGTGTGCTGTGGCGTCAGCTGCTCGCTACGCGCGCGCCGTTTTTCTCCTACCCCCGCGGCCCTAGCTTCGAGCACCGAGCACTATGTATGGGCTTTTAGACGGTTCGAAGCTCCTCGACGTTCAGTTCTCGAAGGTTACGGCTGTTCTCGTTTTTCGGTGTTTCACCGAATACTGCTTTGCTTCTTTCTCCGTGCCGCCTTGCCATCCACGATGCTCTCGTTTCCGCTCGACAGCTCTTTTCTTACCTGGGGGCAAAAACTCTAACAAGGCTGCTAAAAAACGGTGAACGCTGTTGGAAGGACAGCATCGCTCCCTAAGAATACTAAAAAAATAAATGTTAACAATGCTAAAGGTCTCGTTTTGCAACGAGTACGCCATACTCTCACACAGAAAAGGGCACAAAAACAACCACACTAATAAGGTGAACGAGTTTTATTTCTTGGGTGTTCGTGCATCGCGGATACTTGGGCGTTGAAATGACGTTCGCGATCGCACGCCCTCCCGAGCCACACGCGCGGAGACATACTGCGCACGCTTATTCACCGGTCCATGCTTCCCTTTCGATGTTTTTATTTTTCGTTCGTTGCATCCATTCTTTCCGCGGGCGTTCTCCCGCATTCACCTGGCGCTCCCCCTGTCGCCGGTGCGATAATTTTTACTGAGGGACCTTCTCTAGCGTGTTGTGTGGGAGACAGTTTCGCTTAATTAAACCTGGCTGGGCTATCATTGCGCGCGCGTGGCCTCTGTCATCATCCGGCCTCGTTCGTTCTCCAACCCTTATCCCACTTTGCGTGATCCTTCTCTCTCCGTTTGCGTTAAATATATTCTACCCCTTCTCTTCCCTCTTCCTTTTCACTCTCAGCTGGCGATTCTCGAAAAGCGAGCATCCGGCAGCGTCTCTAAGGAAAGAAAAGAAGAGTGGAGGGTTTCCTCTTGTTCTGCTTCGTTTCCTCATCTACGATTCATCTTTCCTCCTGATGACACCCGTTTTTGTGCTTCGCATCTGAATGCCCCCAGGGAAAGGGGCACTTGGGGCTTCGCTGCTGGTTTTCTCTCGAAGTGATGAAAACAAAGAAAGGGGAGTCCGGAGATAAGGGCGGAGAGGGCGTAGTGATTACAGCGAAGGACGCTCCAGGGTGTCTTCGTCCCTCTTTCGCTAACTTGTTTTCCTTCTACGAGAGCGCGCCGAGAGTCGATTGTACGCCCACCGCAGCCCTGTTATAAACTCGACCACTCTTTGATTCACCAACCCTTTTCTTCTCTTTCGATATATTCAATGCTTCGTGCGTGTGTCCTGACAATCCTCCTTTTTTTCTCTCTCTCTTTCTCTTCTCTTTCCTCTCTCTCTCTCATCTTTATGCCCCCTTCCCATTCCCCCAGCGTAGGGTAGCAAACCGGGCATGTGCCTGGTTAACCTCCCTGCCTTCCCTCTTTTTGTTCCCCCCCCCCCTAGCCAAGTGGGCAGGATTGGTTGAAACCGCACTCTCTCTCTCCTTAATTCTCTGCTGTCTTTCTGTGTGTCGCGAGTGGTGGTGTGGATTCTGCTCAGCACAGCCCCATATCGACTCGGTGCTGAAGAGGTGAACCGCTGTTCCGGCGCCGACCCGCCTGTTTTCATTGTGACTTATCTTTCTAGAACGCCCCGCCCTTCAGGGCCTTGCCTTTCGTTTTGTTTGTGTGTGTGTGTTTCGTGTTCTTCAGCTGCTGTGATGGAGGTGCTACCACGTGCGCTTGAGCCATACCCTTGTGAAAGGCTAGCGGTACGTGGATAGCTAATGAGGCCCCTCTGTTCGTTGCCTGCCGTATTCCTGCTTCTGCCGGTAATTGGCTTGCGACTCACTTGGTGCTCGTAACCACCCGAGGCTGCGTCTCTCATTATTTCAGCGCCCGGCGCATGGTTTTCTTGGCGGCTTCAACAGAAAGAATGAGGCGGAAGTGACATTCGATCCTCTCCCGGCTTCTCTATGCTCAGTGCAGAACCTGTGGGCAGTAAAAAAATATCAACGGGCTCACTTTCTGTCGACGCCGTTTGTATTTGCTTTTAACCAACGTGGAGACTAAGGCACTACAGATGTTGTACAAATCTTCATGTCCTTGTTTAGATTCTGGGCTCCAGCGGTCACGTTCTTCGTAATCTTGGTGAAAGGAAAAGAGAAATATGTAGCACACTCGCATCATGATTTAATGGTACATAGGATAACCGCAAGAAATGTGAACTATAGTAATCAAATAATGATTTTTGTCGCGGACAGTATGCCTTCTCACGTAATTCTTAGATCACATTGAACTAGGTGGAGACGTGAGGTAGTAGTACACCGCTTAAGTAGCTATGCCACTAATGCACCATTAATTATTATGTAATACACGACTCACTACTGCGACCGCGTATATATATCTTTCTGCGCACGTACCCTTTTTGGGTTTCACATAAGGACAGCGGTATCACCGAACGCAATGTGGTGCGCCTCTTTCTTAGTGAGCTCAACTTTGTACGCTTGTGTCAAGTCTCTAATTTCTTTCTCTCCTTATTTCTTTTTACTACCTTGTTTCTGGGAATGGTGCCGTGTAGCGATGATAGATACGTTTCCCAGGATGTTGTGTACACTTCTTCTGCTGCCTGTTTTTTTGCCGTGTCATTATTTGGGGGGAAACTACAGTTGACAACGCCCTATGCTGCCACGCTTGTCGCACTGTGCGCGCGGCCCGCGAAACGCGCCCGATTTGTCATTATGGCTGTCTATTGCTTCTTCCGTTTGCGTTCTCTCGCTTCGACGCTTCTACCCTTGATGGTTTTGCACCCGGTTCGTGGTACCGCTGCTGCTGGAATACCTGTCGCTCTGGCGCTCTAGTCTGCCTTGTCGCAACAGGTGTTCTATCCACCAAACGAACTGTCGATCTACCTGGGGTCTTTCTTTCTTTATATATATATATATATATATATATATATATATATATATATATATATATATATATATATATATATATATATATATATATATATATATATATATATATATATATATATATATCAGTTACGGCAAAGATGTTCTAGCGTTCTTTGCACTACTGGTTTCTAGCGTCGTTGGCATCGTTTGAAACGATCGTCGCTATGGACATCGAGATAACAGCCGAGAATTTTTTTTCAGTAGATTTTTTTTTTTTTTTGGCAAAGCGTCGTATGCAAGAGCCGGAGGTGGAACATGCTTGCTTGAAACGTGGCCCATATCGTGACCTTCCAATCTCGCTGTTGTGCGGATTTTTATGGAAGCGTCTCGCGAAACAAACAGGCGAAATCCTATAGTTGTAGTTTTCTGTAACTCGTACAAATACCGGTACAACGTTCGATTCGACTTGCGCCATCCACAGCCCCAGTCGACTGTGGCGCACCTATTGTATATCTACCCAATTTTGTCGCGTACAATGTCCGCCATTGATGAGATCGTTGCACTACTGTCGGGTAGTGTCGATAATTCTGGCTAAGTTGGCCAGTTGCTATAGCGATGGTATGGACACTTTCGACGCCTGATAATGACGGAATTCGATATTTTTAGTTATCGCTTTCTTTTGGTGTAGCTTATTTGTCTCCTCTTTGACACTTTTTCTAGTGTGTAGCGAACGATAAAAGTCTCTCCAATCCAGATTTTCCGGATTTTGTATGTAATTTCTATATCTCTCTATCTTGTATACATGTGTGGCTGCAAGAGAAAGGCTGCCGTGGGGTATTTCAGCGCTTTTTTTTTAGTTATCTGCTTACTTAGTGCAACAGACTTGTCACAAAAGCTCCTTACTATCCAGATTTTGATAAATCGAATTATCGCATATGTATTTAGGTGGGCTTAGTACCTAAACCAGCTCTTGTTTATGGAATTTGTATTGCAGAATCATCATGGAACTTGAGGCTGAAGATTTTCGTAAATGTGCTGCTGGATTCGACTTGAGAGCCCGAATAGCGTGCCAATTCAATTGTGTTCCAGCTGTAATGTCATTTTGGATGCTACCATTCGACGAGCATTGCAGAGCGCGAAACTTTTCATCATTAAAGAAGTAACGAAATAAATAATAAAAAGTAACACACTCACCGAACTGGGAAGCGGTGGAAAATAGAAGAAAAGTAGAAGAAGCCTCCTAGCGGCGCCTGGCCTTATACGAGGTCGTGCCAGGTAATATGCCGCCGTCGACAGAAAGCGAACGTTCTCCGGGCTGTCGTTTACATACACCACGCTCGGCTTTCAGATACCGCGTTCTCTCTTATGCATCTCGTTTTTGCTTTTCTTTTTGTCCGTTCGCTTTCTCTCTCGGGGATGTTTCCCACGACACGGCGGTACTCGCTTAGCGCTGCTTTCTCGTTCCTGCATGCCACGAAGCCACCGGCGAGTGCGTAATACGGTTAGCACCGCATTTCCATTTCTAGCCCTAAATTTGCAGTACGAGCAATACAACGAAAGAAAAATAAGCTCGCTGAAACGCGAAGTTCGCGGCGGGAGCTCATTTGCGTTTACCGCGCCTCCTCCGAGCCACGGTCGGTCGGTCCGGTAGACCCCCCTTGTCGGTCGCTCCTCATTCGGCCTAGTATATACTGTACATGCACTCGGCCAAGTTGCGCGCCCTTTCGGTACTATGGATGCGCTCGCGCGTTTTTTTTTTTTTTTTTTTTTTTTTTTTGCCTCGCGCTTGCAGTTTCGCGAGTGCGTTTTGACGCTGCGCGGTTCCTCACCGTCTTGCTGTTGCCGCGTAGGCTCCCGTGCAGCTGGCGAGCGACAGATTCGTTCTCGCGCGCTCTGCTGCTGCGAACGCGGAACCAAATAGAGAGAATTACGTTTGCGCGCCTTTTCTAATACCCTCTCCGTGTACTCTTGCGCCGTCGATGTCGTAACTTTCTGACTGTTCTTTTTTCCCTCTTGTCACTTCTCCTTCGATCTGGTTAGACCTTTTTGTTCGTCCTACAATGTTCTGCAAATGCTTTTTCCTATTTTATTTCACCAGCGCATTTTTCACTGCTCCATTCTTGCTGCACTTGTTTCTTTTCTCTTTCTTTATTTCTAAATGAGAAGGAAGGTTTGAAGGTTACGATGAAAATTGCGAAGACAGGCACACTGCGTAGCCATCTGGCTATTTAGTATACGTGCCTCGTGTTTGAAATCTTGCTGCGCAGTGGACGCGTCACCATAGTGTTCAGTTTTTTTTTTTTTTTTTTCTGTTAGGTCCCCGTGATAGCAAGTGATCGTCTAATGCTCATTGAAGTTCTGTCTCGCGTTAAAAGACGCCATGAGAAAAACCGCAAAAGCAGGCACATACTAACACTCTGGCTGATGTGCCGTGGTGAAAATTGGTGGCTCGGCTTTCCTCGACCTAGGTGTGAGTGATAAAAAAAACTTCATAAGCAGAAAAATCAGCCTCATGACGTGAAGCGGCTTGCCACTTTCTAGCTTTGAACGGTATCACTGCGAATCACCATGGCTACTGGTCTTCTTCGTTTGCTTGTCGTTGCCTTTACTCTGGCTCTGAGCTCTTTCGTTTTTAAAGGCGGAATGTTTCTTGGGGACCCTCGACGCAAACATTTTGGTCTGTCTGTCTTTCGGCCTGCCTGTGGGTTGACTGGTCTGTTTGTCCGCCGATACAATAACCACATTTGCCAAAATTCAACCCGATTCACAGCGCCCACCAATTATGCTCAAGTTTCAGGGTTCGTACTTGTGCAATTGTCGATTAAAAAGCAATTGTTGCGCATATCTGAGGCACAATAACAACGCGTCAGTATTGTTTCTGTATTTCTTTATACTATAGAAGGCATACAGAAGTAATTCCAAGGACCGTAGCGTTTATCACGCTGCGCTGACAATTCAACGCGATGCTCGAAAAGGCAAGTGTTTCCAACGCTTTCCTAAGACGGCATGGGGGGGGGGGGGGGCACTTACCCGTCACCTTGCGTTCTACACCTTATCGCCTCCGAGGCGGGCGTGCGCGAAGCGCGCTTAGTTTTCCCAAATACTTGCATGATAGCGCCCATGTCTCACGTGTGGCATGCCTCGATGCGCTCGTTCGCCTCCGCTGCAGCAATCGAGGTACTCTTAACGCAGCACCTCCAGAACACCATTCACCGATTTTCTTGCGCAGAACAACAAATAAACGTTTTGTTCACTCTCTCCAGACGGAAGAATATTGTCTTTCGGCGACATTTGCAGTGAAACACGCATTTACAGGGCCAATTTTCGGTCTTCTTATTATTATTTTGAAGGTTGCATTATGAGAGATAAGGTTGCCAGCATATTTTTTCTCCTTCTGTCATTCTTTCTTTCTCACTCTCTATATTCATCTCTCGCCGTGGAGACGCCTTTCGGCCTACTAGGTAAAAAAAGTCACAGTTTCACCAAAAGGGCGAAGCAATGATTGTGATAGCAACCTATTCGAATGATTTTGTAGGAGCAATATTATTGTAGTAAACATGCGCTTGCTAAGTAACCAAGTTTACTTCGGCGCAGCTACAATACATGACCACAACAAGGCTCGTGCCTAGTGACGGCGTTGATGAGAAGTGCCTCCCGTGGGCAGGGCATGCTGTTACTAAGGGCTGTACGTCATGTGTCGCCGCCGTTGGCTGTTTATGTGTAGAGCACTTCTATATGTGAACGGCCGCTCCTGGTACACTTTCGGCACTGTTTTTTAGATGGAGCAGCCCGTAAAAGCTCCCGCCTGCTGTGCTTTCTGTATTCCCTGGGGCCCACCCCGTTCTGTCTTAATCGCGGGGCCAGCGCTTGTGGGGAACGTGGAGTTAGAGCCAGGCCATCTCGGCGGGTGCCGCAGAGCTATTCGGTATGGATGAATGCTATGAGCGACGCCGACACTTGGCGTAAGGTCGGCGCCGGGGGGTTGCTAAGGCGTTCACAAAATTGCACTGGTTTCATGGAAACGAACCGAATGGAATGGACGCTCACAAACTACGCGTTGAAGGAACTAATCGCACATGCCATGATCATGATGAATTACTGCACTAGAACGCTGTGAGAGCACAGTGGTAGATATAAAAGGCGTATTTTTAAAGCATACCACGTATGTGGTGGGCGCGCAGTGGATATCATGCCCGGCATCTGTTGTCGCAGACCCAGGCTTCATGCGTTCGAATTCCATTGACGGAACTTTTTTCGTTGTCTTCTGGTCATGCGGATCATTTCGACGTCATTTCCGTGACGGAAATACGTCACTAAAATCTTGGTGGACGCTGGCATAAAACACTTTCGTGTTAAGACCATTCGAGTAAAACAAGTGAATCAGTCTTGGTTATGAAATTGTATCCCTGTACGAAAAACACTTCTCAAACCTAATGGATTTTAGATGTCACTACTGCATAGATCGAAAAATGAAAATTCAGCTATCTCCTATTGCTAATTTGTGCTATCATGCTAGACTGCTCGCATATGTTTTTGCGTCGTGCATTCAAAACGTAGAAACGAAGACTACGGGATGAGTGGTATTTCTTGAAAGGAAAAATACCTAAGCTACAACGCGATAGTATAAGAAACTGTATTTTTTTTTTCATTTACACGAGCTTGTTGCAATAAGGTTTCATTATTTAACTGTACGTTATTTTTTCGAGAAACTCCTGTTGTAATGTTTTGTCATGTGGCTAGATTCTTCATGAACACTCCTAACACCTTTTCAGTGGCCGAATGTTGTGGCAGGCTACGTGCGCCTCTATATGGCGACACGCTTCGCCAATCTCGAAGTTGAAAGTGACACGAAACCAGCAGCATGGCTGAATTGAGCGAAAAACTGCCCTGCATCGAGAAGTAAATCTACTTCGCACAAACAACTACACTTTTTGTGAAACGGTGTGAACAGAAGCAATTGGATGCTCACGTTCGGGGGGTCCTTCGGTATACCAGAGTCCTCGATTCTCTGTTGCGTTGGGAACGGAGGAAACGAATAAAAAGGAGAAAAATGAATCTGCAGCGCCAGTAATCATCCGTTATGTCGTGGAGAACACGCGACGAAAGAAAGACTCGGCGGGACCGCCCACGCAGACAGGAGGTACCAACAATTTGGTGGCAAAAAAATGTTTTTGGCTACTGTCGAAAAGGGTGCTGCGAAAAGGGATAGAAAAATGTAGTGCCATATTTTCTTCGTCATCGATTTTCGATGGTGCGAACTCCTAACATAGAAAAAAAAGAGGGGGGGGGGGCATGAGTGTGTATATACGTGCGTCTACGTCTCTTTCTTGGCTGTCGCTATTGTCGTGTATTTTATTCCGCTTCGTCTCTCGGGGCCCAGCATCTGCGTTTCGTTTGCACCCAAGCATTCACCTTTAGCACGGAGGGAGAAAGGGCCTTCCCCGCGCGAGGAGTCGTCGTTCGATGCTCGATTCGCGGGAAGGGTGGGTTGGCGAGGATCGAAGTCATGTCTCGCTGTGATCGTTATGAGCGGCCCGAATGCACTTGGGTTTGAGCTGCAGCGCTGGGTGTCGGAGGATTTCAAGCTGGACGGTTGTGCCCTCGCGATCTCCGACTTCAGCGTAGCTCCCGCCGACTGGTTCGCCCTCCGCGGTCTCCTGATGCCGTGCAGCTCTCGCATTGTGGCACCCCGCCCTTGGACTGCTTCGACCGGATCTCCACTTTCCTATCTCCTTCTTTTTTCCTCTCGCTGGCTGGCGGCTTCTTATCCATCTATTTTCCTTCTATTCTTTTTATTCCTTCTCTCTATATCTTTTATTCCCCATATCCCATTCCTCTGCTGACCTGTTGAGGTGTCCTCGTAAGGAGAGACAGTTACGGGTCGGCACCTTTCTTTTCTTTTCTTCTGATATAACCACAATCTGGTGGGATTGACGAGCAGAACGCAAGAAAGGAGGACAAGTAACAGAAACACACGTTGCTCGCGCGCCGCGGGAGGGGGCGGGGCCCGCTTGTAGCGTTCGGGAACGAAATGAAGGAAAGTGCGCACGTAGGGGAGGCACGGAAAGTGCAAGTAGCAAAACACGGCGCCGTATTGTACGATACATATGTTGCCGTGTCTGTGCTCGTACGTTCGAACGCGAACGAGGAAAATCGAAAGCCGCACGGCAAATCGCATTGGCATGGCGCAGGTACATATCGACATGCTTTCTCTCTCTATTCCTTCTTTTTCTTTTCCTTTCTTCCCAGGTAAAAAGTAAGAAAAAAAGAGTCAAGATAGAATAACTGAGCTATGGCTGTGCTTAAGAGCGGGCAGAATAGTGAGTCCTTTCTGTATATTTATTATTACTTTATTTTTTTCTTTTGGTCCTGTCACTAAAAAAAAAAAACGCAGGCACGTCGATAGAATCAACGGCGTTGAATGCAGCGTATGAATGCCAGCGTTTCGAAAGGAAGAAACGAGGAAGGCAGCAGTCAAAAAGAATCGAACACGCGAAAGAAATGGGAGGGGGGTACGAAAAAAAAAAAGGAACCGAAATCGGCAAGCGCGCGTAAGCGCTTTCTTCGTCGAGAATGTACCTCCATACCGACTAAGAGAGGCGCTGTAAACCATTTATGGTAGGGAGATGCAATCGTCTCATTCGCTTTTCATACGCTTCGACTTTTTTTTTCTTTTGAAGCTTGGTGCATCCTAGAGCAAGTTTTTTTGTTGACTCGGATATGTTCCGCACATGAGATTTGTCAATATCATTTTATGCAATCACGTTCTGTCCTCGTAAGCGGGTTCTCTGACGTGCGTGCGCGCTCGTGAATCCACAAAAAACAGCCCGCTTATAAGAGTAGCCTCGATGAAAAAGACGAGAAAAAATTGCGTGCTTTAGTGCGCGTTTACTGTGCACGCTGTTGCGGCATAAGGCGTTAAGGCCAAAAAACTTAGATGCCTCATCGAAGGGGAAATTTGACCGTCTCGCGGAGTAGGGCACCAGTGATGCAAAGGTATCATCATCACAGAACGACGTCATCATGACGTCACAAGCTCTGCCGTGTCGTCATGTGATACTCTACGCCGTCGTAGCGCCTTGCTTTGGGCTGCGAACAAAGCCGCAGAGGGCGTGATGTCAAATAATAATAATAATATTAATGAAGACGGCGCTCGGCCGTGGCACGGAACTCCACGGTTTGTGTTCCCTGCTTCCTTATACACCAAAAGAGCAGAAAAAGAAGGAGGTGGATTTCGCATTTGAGTAGTCTCATAAGTGTATCAAATGATACTTCGTTCTCTTCTTGTTAACTATCAGCGCTACAACCTAAGGAGGTCATTCCCTGCGGGAGAATCGATGGCTGCATTGCGAAAGACGTATGCGGATGAAGACGAGAGAAGAAGGTAAAGAAGCGTTCTGTAGTCCGATCGATCTCCACAACTCGAACGCAGGTGAACGGTACTTCGCGTGCGAGTTTGTATCTTTTCCTCACTTCGTCTCTGCCGTATTGTGTCCTCCGTCGGAATGCATTCGCCGAGCCTTATATTGTACTAATTGCATCGGCCCCGTGTCCCCCGTTCGAAACCTTTCTATAGGGGCGATAGTTATTCTTCCGTGAAGGGTCTTTACGAGTACTGAAGTTCGCTGACAATGTTAGTTCGATTTTTTGATTGCCACGTTTTTTTTTGTTTTTTTTTTGCGACTAGAAGAAAGAAAAAAAAACACGTGCCTTAAAGGACGTTCTTTCATTCTTTTCGTTTAGTATGAACAGTATGAGTGTGCCTTCTTCGGATACCGTATCTAGCTTTATTGCCCTGGTCATTCACAGTCCTTCCATAGTTATGGGCCCTTTGTGGTCTTCTGCAGTGTTGACTTAGTGCAGTTGCGCATTATTCGTGTGGTTTGAAAGGTTCACTCTTTTAAAACACAGTTTTCAAGGTATCATGATTGCAGTTATGGTGGGCCTCACCGACGACTGTCTTTTTTTTTTTTTGGTCACCTATCTTGACTTCTTGCTGAATTCTTGTCGGACAACCGATTTCCGGAACTCGGTCTTTGAATTATCACTTATTTTTCATTTTTCTATTTGGCCAAGTGATAGCGTGTGTGGTCAGGTGCACGAAAAAGATAGAGATTGCATATGCACGCGGTGATCATGAAAACGCTCACCCGTGTCACGCGCGGTTATTTTGCGCCATGAGAAAATAAAGAAAATCTACGAGCACATACATAAACGCCCTTCTACACTAATCTAACCTGGCCGTGTCGGCGTAATTACCGAACCTACATATGTTTTCGCACGTTTAACGTCTCGAAATATTGCCGTTCTAAAAATCTTAGTTCTTTGGTCATTGCCGCTTGCGATGCCCTCTTCTTTCTCTCCAGTTGGAGCGCTAAACATTTGCCGCCTTGCCCAGAGTAATCAGTGAATTCCTGATCATGGGTGGTAAGCGCTCCCCGAATCCGCCCCTTCGACTCTCTGCAACAAGGAGTTCGGCGTATCCGCACTCGAGGCGCTTTCGGCCAGCAAACAAGCGAGCCGCGATGATGAATTTGGGCGTTTCGTCCAGGAATTAAACATTCACGCTCGGACAGCGGGGCTTCTATCTCGCTTAATAGAGCTGACTCCCGTATTCGGCGTTTAGCTCGATCGCTACATCGGCGCGTGCCGGGTCGCATATCGCTCAGCCTTCGAAAGCGGCGCTCCACTAGAGAGGCACGCGCTCCCTTCCTAGGCTGTGCAGCCTTCTGGGGGCAAGGAGGAGGTGCACCGTTTAATAATTTAAAACTCCGCCGTCGGCCCACCGCGCGGTCCCTCTCTTTCTGGTCCTCGCCGGCCATTGTTGCGCAAATTGAGTTGTTAAGAATGATGGATGCGCGCGCCCACTTACGGGCTAGACAAAAGCCCGACCCTCTTCCGCGCCTGTTACCACCGGTTCCGCGCCGACAGGCTTTAGCTCGAAATTCGGCGAGCGCCTCACGTTGCGCGCTTCGGCGAGCATACATAACGGAGGGAGCGAGAAACGCAGGTCCGTCGCTCGGTGCTGACCCCGGAGGATAATTCAGGTGCGCGCGCCAGCGCTCTCTTTACGCCATCGCCGCGGGTGAAGCCGGTGATTTGCGAAGATTAATTACGGCTCAGCTCAAGTCACCCACGCGCGCCCGTCTGTGTACACCCTCAGAGTCGTTCCTTCGCCACGCCTTCTCTCTCTCACTAGCCGAGCTTTTTTTTTTTTTTTTTTTCGCTGGGACGCTTGACGAGCTTAGCGTTGATGAGGGCCGCTGGTCAGGCGATGACGCCAGAGAGGAGTGAAGAATTAAGCACTGCTGCTTTCTTCCTCATAGAGATCGCATTTCGCGAGGACCCGTCCAACTGTCTGCGAAGAATTATGAATGTAGTCGACGGTTCCATCTCTGAGTGTTCTCCCCATCTTCCTGGCCGGACATCATCAGTGGTGGAAAAAGTGACGCATTCCAAAGGACGCAGCCGAGTTAATCCCTAGGATAAGCCGCCGTAGTGCAGATTTGGGGATCGCCGCATGACGCCACTTGGGACGGATTCGCAAATGAGGCCGGAGACTCGAGAAGCTGCGAGTGGACTGCCGTGCGTGCGACATAGCTTGCGCGCATTGTTGCAGGCTAATTACGCGCTCCTGCGTGAAGCGTAAAATGTCCTTCGAACGTGAAACTCATGCTCGTTGGCTCATTTCTCCTTTCCTATTCATCTATCCATGCGTCAGAAAGAGGGGTGAAAAATAAAGATATCAAGTTTCTAGATTGTTTTTCAAAGCTTTGAAATCGGTGGGTGCTCTTGTTGACTGCCACGAGTCAGCGGGCCATTCTTGATAGACTCAACTATGTGGTCGACGAACATTTTTTTTTTTCATTCGAGAACATGTGCATGAAGTTGGCACTGTTTACATTGTGCAAGCGGTGTGTGCTGCTCATAAATAGCGCCTCGCTCAGTCGTCGCCTAATAAAGATAATAAAAAACAAAGAAAGAAAGAAAGCAAGAAAGAAAGAAAGGAATAAAGGAATAAAGGAAGAAATAAAGAAATAAAGAAAGAAAGAAAGAAAGAAGGAAGGAAGGAAAGAAAGAAAGAAAGAAAGAAAGAAAGAAAGAAAGAAAGAAAGAAAGAAAGAAAGAAAGAAAGAAAGAAAGAAAGAAAGAAAGAAAGAAAGAAAGAAAGAAAGAAAGAAAAGGTGAATGCTATGATTTTGTTCTATGTGGTACGCGGTTTGTTAGTTAGCTCTATAGTCACGTAACTTTGTGTCGTTTTGTTTTTGTTTTTTTTTTATATAATTTCGCGCATGGCTGTGTCAGCGGTTTAGGAGGCTGGGCGCTGAGACTCACAGCCCGTCGCAATTTAAGGGTAAAACCTGGTATGTCTCCTTGGTCGGACTGTTCGGCAAGTTCAGCGTCAACACAAATGCCCCAAAAGATTGACAGAGAACAAAATGTCACACGGTGTCGTCAATGATTCTATGTTGTGACATCATCACTACATGCCGAATCTCAGGAAGTCGTGGCCCAATTTAAACGCCATTAACGACGTCATCGCGTGGCATTGTCGCCTGGTCAAAGATGCGCCGACATTGGAGGTACAAAGACATAAGACGGCATGCAGATAGTCGCAGGAGATTGGCGGTATATAGAGAGCTTTTGTATATGCTCTAGTTGGCGTTGCCTTAAGCGGTCTTTGACTGTAATCACTTACTTTGCTCTGTAAGAAATAAAAAGAAACAAAGGGAGAGATAGAAGAAAACCACCGAGCTCAGCTCTTCCTTAGTAGTGCGAGGCCGCCGTATTACTCTAATAAATAAATTATATCATTTGAATTGGTATGTATTATTATTTTATGCAGTAAGAGAACAGCGTTACTTTTTCACACTAATTGTAACTGTGAACAGGGAACTTTTGGACACTCTGTAACTTTAACTGTACCAGAATTACTTTTTTGGCTGAAGTTGGTGTGACACTGCTACACTTTACTAGTAATGTACCCATGACTGGCTTGGAGATAGGGTGAGCTTTGTGTCACATGTACTTACTCTCCGTCGAAACTAGAAGGCAGTTTGGAGTACCCCTAACTACTCCGTGGCTTGAAGCGATGAAAAGGTGTTTCACAGAGATTGTCGCTGACAAGTGTCTGATGTTCACAGCGTTCCTTTTGATCACCAAGGAAAAAGTCGTGCGGGTCTTAGCGTATCAATGGTTATGATCGTTGTTGCGTTGACTTCCGTAACATGAAAAAAAAGCGTTGCTGCGTCATAATTCTCTTATTACCGGGTGCTTTGTTAACAGCAATGCTTTCACGAATAGGGAGCACTCTATGGTCTCTCACTGTGACGCAGTGTTTTTTCGCATTGAGCGAATAGCGTGAAAAGTAGCTCTTTCGTTGTTTTTTTATGTTCCTGCCGGGGCTTCTTCGAAGTTGGATAGCAATGAATCGATGGCTTGGCTGGCGGGTGTTATGGTGGTATCATGACCAGCACCGATCTGCAGCACCTTTCTCTCGGCTGTGACAAATCCCCCCCTGCCGGACAGTTTAATTTGGCCTCGAGGTGATAGTGGCCATCTCGCTCGTTCTTCCAAGGCGCACGCACGCTTCACATTTTGGGCTATTTCTTCATTTTGTTGTTGGCGTTGCCGAACTTTGTCTCCGTTTTAGTGCCCCCTGTCAGGGCCTTGCACCCTGCTTATAGCGCAGACGCCCTGATGGTAGTAATAAATTACAAAAGAAGGAAACGAAAAACATGGGGAGTCCCCGAAGAGATAAGCCGGTTGCCGAAACGTAATTGGAAGCCACGGATATACGTCGAAAAAATAACAAAGGCGAGACGCATGAGATACTGCCGTGCGTCGATTGCACTTTACCTTCTTTTGTTTGTTCCCCTGTCTTCATTACCTTTCTAGCGCTCGATAATTTTTCCTATCTTTTGTTAACTCCAGTCCTTAAGTGTTACCCAGTGCCCACTTTAAAGTTCATTTGGCTGAATTTTATTGAATGTTTATATTTTTCTTGGCGCTAGCGCTGTCTTCTCTTTTCATCCATTCACGATCAATGACGCCGTCTGTTCGGAACTTCTCTGGCTTTCTTTATAACTTTGAAACTTTTTTATAGCTTTACGTTGAATTCGTCCTATACTTTCGGTATCACTCTCCTTTCTGTTATGCATCATATTACCTTTCGTCTTCTGCATTTAATAATTGCCGCGTTTATTTAGAGTCCGTGATAATCGAACATTTTAGGTGTCACTTCGTTCTCTGTCTGTCATGAAATCCTGTTCAGATATTAGCTTGTTGCTATTTCTTATTATTAATTTTTTATGTTGTTTGTTGGCAATAAAAATACTCTTGACGATTCGTTAACAGTGTTAATGCATCATTGACGCATCAAGAGAGTTATTTATAGCCGCTTAATTGCGAGCGATTTTTACTTGTTTGGAATAGCCTTCCCGATGAGGCAAAGCAATTTTTTGTCTTAGCACAGTTATTTCATACTATGAACTCTCAAGATGCGAGCTGCATGGACAGTATGAACGGAAGTAAAACAGCCATACACAATAAAAAACGAACAGTTTTGGTATCAAATAAATGTCAGGAGGCACAAACTTTTTCTATTACATTACTGGCATTGTCTTTTCAATTGTGTCGTGGACTACATCCGTTCTGTAGGCTGCTTCTGTGATTGTTTACAGACTAGGTTACGCTATTCAAAGAAATGTACTGAAATTAATCAATAAATAAGTAAATAAAATGAATATTGTTCGCTTTCATTTTGGTTATTATCCTACTGGAAAGAAAAAGAATTCATGCCAACTCGCTTGTAGAATTGAGCTAGAAAGCAAAATCTAATTTTTGTCGTTCCTTGAAACTCCCTCAACAGCTCGCAGGCTTCCGCAGCACTGTTATGCCGCATTCACTGTCCTCTGTCTTTGGTGTTGTCGATTATTTCACATTCACGGCGCTTTCTCTCAGCATTTCCAGGACATACGGTAGAGCGACGGCCCCTAAAAGGCGTTTGTCTTGGGTTAAAATTTCGAACTATGTTTTTTATCTGAACTGAGAAACGCTTTCTTCCAGTAAATCTGTCTGGATATATTCACTGTTTAGTGCAACAAGGCGGGGGGGGGGGGGGGGTGACTGAACTACTTCGTGGACGTTTGTCGGGATTAGCCGGTTTGCCGGTTACTGTTTTTACTAAACATTTTATTTACTTCTTTTTAACCAGTGAGGCGTCCACAATGAAGACGCCAAGAAAGGGTTTGGCTGCCTACTGTTAAACTGGCGTGTTACGAACAGATTTCAATGTTTTGAACGTTTATCAATAATTTACACGATACAGTTTTTACTTCAAATCAAACGAAATCAAATTTTATTTCCATCGTGTACAATCCTACATACCAAATCTTCGATTATAAAAAAGTATTTTTGCCGTGGCAACTATTATGTACTGTTTTTTTTTAATTTTTTAGGTTAACTGTTTTAACTAAGATAGTTGAGTATGATGCTATACTTGCATGAGATCATCTCTGAAAAGACCTGCTCAAAAATCTATCTGGCTTCGCCGCGTTGGAAAGAAAAGACAAGAAAATGAAAGACAAAGCCAGCTTTGCAAGATTAAAAAGGGGGCGGGGGCCTTTGGAAAAAGAAGGAAAAAGAAAAATGTTGGTATTATAGGGTTTCACTAGAAACAAATTCCGGTTTGCTGCACTGCACTGGAAGACAAGAGGGGAGGCGTAGAGGACAGAACAAAGTAAAACAAAAGAGGTCGTACAAATAATCACGTGCAGAAGGTGCGCGCGTTTTCATGGTGTGTGAGAACATTGCGCTCGTAGCACTCTGCTGCGTTGGTGTCTGAGATATTCATAATAAATAAATTCATCCGTTAACATTCTTACTTAACTAGGAGTAGCTGCAGTAGCGAGCGGTTGTCATCATGCAGGGTGCTGGTGGCAGTCACAGAAGACGGGATCGCCCCCTCCCGATGACTGCAGTCATCTCTGACGAAGTTCTCACAGCGAAAAGCATACCGCCTTGGTGGAACAGTGGCTACAGTGCTCGGCTGCTGACCAGAGGGTTGTGTGTTCCTTTCTGGTGGTGGTAGTCGCATTTCCATGGAGGCAAAATGGTAGAAGCCTGCGTACTGTGCGATGTCATGGTGCGCGTTGAAGAACACCAAAGGATCGAAATTTCCGAAACCCTCCAGTGCTGAGTCCTTCATATTCGTATTGTAATGTTCGGATGTAAAAACACAGATATTAATATTTTAATGTCAAAGGCGAATTATCTTACAAAGGCTACTCCGAGCCATAATCGACAAATTGGGGTAACTTTGCGTGGACGAAGTCCTAATAAGTTACATGGCGTTGAAGTGGCGCAGTGTGTTGCAGTTTGTTCTTTCGAAACCGTCATTAGTACCACAGAGAAAGCGTGTTTTTTTTTTTTGCTGCTTCTTGAAGTAATGTAGCTGCATCTGCGCCTGGCATTTTCTTGCGGACTGTCTTTTCCATAATGCGTGCTCGTTTCCCATAATGTCGCAGTGATTTGGAAACAACTGAAACGAGATGTGAAATCTTTTGTCGGTCAGTGTATGAATAAGCTAACCGACCCCAACTGCCGGCTGAAAGCTGCGTATTCTGAGATTATGATTGCGGTGGTCAGTTGACTTATTGCTTTATTTCACGAATGGTTAGGCGTGTTGTTCAATAAATTTTTTTGCTAGGTGAGTTTATTCGTGGTGTATTGAAGATGTCTTCTGTTTCAGATACCTACATAAATCAAAGTTATAAAATGCTGTGAGTTGAAACGCTTCAGCAATGAAACATGCTCTTCGAATTTGCTCCTGCCTCATTTGAAAGGGAAATAACGTCAAGAAACAGTAAATCATGCATGCACACGCGGTGACAGGTTTCCTTGAAAGTGTGTAGTGTCGTTTACGCGCGATCAACAAACACACACACACACACACACGCACACACACACACACACACGCACGCACGCACGCACGCACACACACAAACACACACACACACGCGTAAATTAGATGCGATGATGGCCGGTAGTTGCCTTGACAGTCGGGGTGGAACTCCGTGCCGCAATATGATACAGGAAGTCGGGGATGCGGAAGCGACCGCTGAGCAACCAGCGTTCAGTGGTCGTTTGACCGCCGTCCAGGCAGTGGGACTTCCTCGACAATAGGCGGATTGGCAGGAGCCTCTGCGCTGGAGAAAAGGATGCTGCTCCGAGAGACTCTATCAAAGGACTTGGCTGGATTAGGGAGTGCCAGTGGGGTTTAGGGAAAGAATGTGGAAAAAGAAAAAAAAGAATGAATGAACGAGAAGGCAGTACGAGACTGACCGTTGGTAGGGGTAAAGCAGCGTCAATGAGGCGTGCCGAGGGTCCCGTCTCTAAGCGTTCTTCTCTCTTCGTCACATCCCAACCCTCCCGCGCTTCCAGACTGTGTAGAGGGGAAAGAAGGGTTTTTCCCTACCAGTGGCGTGCTCCCCTACTGCGCCGGCTTTAATCAACGATAATGGAAAGCAAGGCAACAAAAGCTCGGCGCCAGCGCTGCCGAAATGGCTATCGACGGCTGGCGTGCGCGCGTGCTCCATGGTCTGAACCCCCCTCTGGTTTCCTCTTTTCGTGTTTTCTGAGCTGGCGCTGTGGAACTTCCTCGACTGCTGACGAGCAGTCAGTCGTTGGCGCATGTCTAGTCCACGAATTTTTCTTCCCTCCCTCTTCACCTCATAGAAACTCAGGGCTGCGCCGTCTCGCCGCGATGTGCTACTCGACTCGAGGAATGTCGCTGCCGCTTTCTCCATTTCGCAGTCGGCTGGCGCTCACTGCCCGCCTATTCTTTTTCCTTCCTTGTTCTCTTCCTGCACCGCTAGATTTCCACCAATTTAGATCTTCTAGCCTCACATCCTCTTTTCCCTGCGCTCGCCTAAGCACACTTCTTTATGCACGTGTCATTTCCTCAGCGCTTTTCAGTCTGTTGTGCATGTGGAATAGAGGCAATGTTAGGTTTGCGCAACCGAGGTGCCTACAGGCTTCTCAGGAGATCGCAGAGCCAACATGTACTTTTGGCAAACTGAAACTGTAACGTGTAGCGACGGCGTTGTGCCATCAGAAATGACAATGCCATTCCATTCGCTATTCGTTTTTTTTTCTCACCGTTGTGGTGCTGTTCTGTTCTTATATTCTAATTGCGAGCATTGACTACATGACCTATGGAAACGAAATTGACGTAAGAAAAGGGAGAAGCTCCTTTTGATGACCGAGGCTGTCTGATTGTTGGTTTCCTTGGTGTGGCTTCATCGTTATCGTTAGAGCACTGCCCGTAAAGAACGTCAAAAAGAACTTTGCTAAATTGAAAATCAAGCAATGTTAATGAGATTACCCACACAGCTACTATATGTAGCAAAAGTGAGAGTTTGTACTGCACACGTTTTAAATTTTAGAAACAATATTTTACCCCTGATTTTCTTGCCCGTTTTTGAGCACTTCTGAGTGCAATTCCGTATTTTTTGAAATTTCGTTGTGCTCAAGAAGTTCTAATGCTGTAGAACCTTTGAGGAGTGGCTTGTTGAGGCAAGACAAGAAAAAAATTGCTGCCTCACGTTGTTTCTCACAAGCGCCACAAGTACCGGAAAACCATACGTTAAAATAGAAGTTGCGATTCTCACAGCGCATAAGAACGCTGGTAGCAACAACAAATTTACTTTTTTTCTCGTTGTCTTACCCCCTTTTTTTCTAATCTGACAGTTAAAGGGACAATAAGTGTTGTTCTCATTTTTAGATTCTTCGGTTATTTTTTTTTTCTACATGATTCCTCTCTATCGCACAGAATGTAGCCTCTCTGTGAGAAAAATGTTTAGCATGAACTAGGCTAGGAGAAAAAAATACAGCCCTCGTATATTCTCCTGTTTATTTTCTGAACAGAGCTGATGTGGATATCGCTACGCGGCATCTGCCAGTGATACTACTTTCTTCTGTGGTACGTCTGACATATCGATATGACTCTGTCCCACTGGTGTATTTGACGATACTTAGAGTGTTGCCTTCTCTACGCAGGTCTGGGCACCAACAGAGCTCGTGGGAAGCTGTGTTCGACAAGCTACGACCGTCGGAATCGTGGGAACCGTGGGGCTTTCTATTCCAATGGACGTTAGGGGACACCACCTTCGCGCCAGCTTCAGGCGATGGCAGCAAGGTGAGTTTTCATCTCCTGTTTGTTTGCAGACCTATCCGTCAATCGTTGCCTAAAATTTTCATATGCATCAGCGGAACACACGTGCAGTGCAGACGACCTTGCATTCTGATAAGTAAACGTTTTCTATTTATGCACTGGAGTAGGGGCCGGAACATGCAACTGCAATAGCCCGAGGTAGGGCTATTAAACTAAGTTTGTGGTACTTATCAATGTTTTTATTTTACTTTAACCTGCGGCTTATAACGAGACGAAACAATTAATTAGTATCTACGGTTAAATGTCCCAGAGCCAAGATTTGATTTGGGAAGATGCCGTAGCAAAGGGCTTCGATAATCTCAACCACCTACCGCTCCTACGGGCCTCCAGAATTTCGTCTTCATCGCCATGCGACCGCGGCGACTGGGATCGAACCCGCAACCTTCGTATCAGCAGCCGAGTACCGTAACTGCTACATCACTGTGGCGGGCAAGAAACAATTGACATTGTCATTACTTAACCCTAAGGGCAACACAGGGAAATCACAATGCTCTCACGAGGCGCTGATTAAGTTACTTTGACGTTCCTGAGTCGAGTGTATTGCTCTTACGCCGCCCCGCAGATTTCTGCTCTTAACCCTGGTTTTCATTACCTCCTGGGCAGGCCCAGCTTTCAACAGGCAATCATGTCATTGATGATATCACCTGACGTTTTGCTCTAAGCTTTATTTGGGGTGCCTGTGTACTTCACGTCTCTGTACTACCAAACGAGTGAACGTCGCTGCCGGACGACGCCTGCATACAGCATATTTCTTGACTTCTAAGACTTATAAAGTCTTCCCATTTGAATATAAAGACTGGTGCAAAAGCTTTATCCTAACCTCGATATTGAAGTAAAGCTTTATCGCCACTCGTTCAATACAGGTCACGTGATCGCGTGCCTTCTTGCATCAAAGGTCGTGAGAGCTCGTATAAGCTCGCCTGTTGCTGTCCTGTTAATTTGTTTTCACGGATTACTTGTTTTTTTTAATGAGAAATGCGCGCAAAGTAAGTTCTACTTTTTCTCCATTTATTTTTGTTTTGTTTATTGTTGAGATATCTTCTGTTAGCATACATTGTGATTGTAAGGCCATTTTTGTGGGCAAAAGGTGCACACCAACGAACAAAGCCCGCTGCAAAAGTATTTCTTCTCGCTGATTGGTCACCGTCGCTTAGGCGTTTGCCGCAACAGTTTGGCGGCTTCATTTCATTATACAAAGTATATTCCGTATATTAATCACTAATAGGTGTAAGCAATTTTTTTTTCTGTGGCGAGGTTTAATTTGTTGCCTGATACCTGCAAGATGGTTTCAGTGTAGGTAATACTTGCGGAACAGAGGTGATTGGCGTTTCAGACTGCGCTGCCGCCGAAGTTTTTAGCCTGTCAGAGCAATGCCTCTGCGTTCGATTATAATTGTCTATTTATTAGCACATAATTGTTGAACACATTATGTAGTACAGAACAAACGTGTATTGTCGCAGGTGCCAAAGTAAAAAACTGGGGGGTTTGGCAAGAAATAAAAAAAAAGGTACTCATGGTACAAGTTAGCAGTCAACTAAGTATGATGGTATAAGAAGTTCAACTATTGCCGTACATTTCGAGTTTGGAGTATGTAACTGCCTGAAGTTGCCTTGTCTGCCGTTGTGCGGCAACCCGATGGGTGGCACAATTTGGTCGTAAGGGAACGTCCCACGAAGCGAAGGCGGCGTGCTGCGTGTTTGTTTTGTGCGCGTGGTCAGTGAAGTTGTGTATATGGCCGTCGTGTGTGTCGTGGTGTGCAGAGTTCACATCCCGGCCAATCGATGTGCTCTATCTAAATTGCGCCCCCGTCCGCAATGATCCCCCGGCCTCGCCGCGTGCGCTGCGAACTGCAGCTGCTTCATTGCTCTCCGGCTGGCCTGCCCTTGACGCCGCTGTAATCGACGCGGTCGACTGGCCTCACTGCGATACGAGAGAGAGAAAAAGAGCGATAGATGATTTGGGTTTGTGTACACTTCGTGTTGCCTAATGCGCGCATTTCGCAATTGGGAGGGGGGGGGGGGGGGTTGAAGGACTTCGTACGTCTTGACTTTTGTGTTCTTACGATGTTGCTGTAGGTTAAATGCAAAACTTCTCGTTTACTGGACTTCGCAGCAGGTTTTAGAACCCCGGGCGGGCAGTTGAAGTTATTCTGAAGCCCCCTCACTTCCTTAAACTTTAATTTTTCTTTATTCCTTCTTTTATTCTTTATTTTTTTGGTTTTTTGTCACGTCAGAACTTCGAGTTTAGTTTCATGTTTTTGCTTCATGTAGTTCCCGTCTCTTTCGAGATACTCGAACGTACATGAATACTTAATGTCAGTGATATCATAATCGCTGTGCGCCACTTTTTTAATACGCAAGTGTTTTATGCAGGGGCCCACCACGGTTCCGCTGACGTATTTACGTCACGGATATGATGTCATAAAATTTGCAGCAACAAATCGCAAAGAAAAAACGAAAGATGAAAATGCTAAAAAATGCTGGGTGCCGAACCTTCGACCTCTCTCTCCACAGCGCGTGGCGCGAAACCGCTGTAGGCCACGAGGCGTACGTTGTCGAACGCCATGTGCCGTTGGCGGTTCGCAAAACTCGGCAACTTCTGTGCGTTTTCGTCGCGAGCAGCGAGATGTCGCGAGAGGTAAAGATCGTCGCCCCGCGCGTACACGATAAGCACGTGCCGCCCATGGGCGTCGGCCGTCTGCGGCGCTTATTTCGGCCGCTTCGTACCTCTTGTGCTTCCACCACAGATTTGCTTTGCAGTTACAGTGGCTAAAAAGAGCACGAAGCTCACTTCGCTCGCCGCCGCGTCCGCGTTTGCGAAAGGAGCGCGCTGCTGACACGCGAAGAGGTAGGAATTGTGGCAGTTATTCGCGCTCGTTCTGTGTATACTTGTACGTTCGTTTCGTGCGTCTGTTTTGTTTGTTCGTTTGAGCAGTGCACTTTAAGTGCTGAGCGGTGGCAGTTGCGAGTCCGCGCTGGTCCCGTGTACGCTCATTTCTGGCGTGCTTTCTGCTTGAGGTGCGTGCTGGAAGTTTCTAGCTGCTTGCCGTTTGCGTGACATCACAGCGGCTGTAGCATTCATTCCTTCGCCCTTGTGGCTAAACAATGCACATTAAACGCTCAACTTCCTCTTTGCATACACGTTTCACTTCGTGTTATACTCTAGACCAAGGGATCAGCCATGTTTTTTTTTTTGTTCGTGCTTGTGTCGTACGCGTGTATAGCGCGAACCGTGTAAAGAACTTATTGAAACGACGCACAGACGCAAACACCTGCAGCGGTGGTCTAGTGGTTATGATGCTCGACTGCTGAACCGAAAGTCGCGGGATCGACTCCCAGACGCGGTGGTCGCATTTCGATGGAGAAGAAATGCTGACGGCCTTTCTACTGTGAAATGTCAGTGCAAGGTAAGGAACGTGACACGCTCGAAATTTCTAGAGTCCTACACTGCGGCGGGATTCATAACCGTACCAGGATATTGGCCGGCAAAACGCGATATATTTTACGTGAGCTCGCTTCAAAAAGTTTACTGTGTATACTGAAAAATATGACCACTTTACGGTTGTCACTGAGTAGTGGGTCACGTATGTGGCAAACTGGTCTCACTATGCAGCAGGGAGAAGAGTCTTGGATGCCAGACGATTGCGCTGCTATACAAATTTTCTAGCGAAGCTCTGTGTTTGCAGAGAGTTTTTACTGGATAGCTGTGCAAGAAAATAAGAAATAGTTGTTTCGAGGCAAAGCTGAATGTTCACTTATTATTAGCGAATTCGATGGCAAAGCGTCCTTACGAATGAAGAGCTTTGTGAATTCGGTGTTTGATCTTTGTGTGCTAAGGATTCTTAGTACTCGACCCAACAAACAGAGCTCCGTAACTTAATTGGCGCCTTCATATCGATCACCAAGAGTCAATATAAGCACGAGCAAGAAAACGTCTACGCACGTGTCATGCACCGTTGATTTGGAACCTGTGCGTAATCTTTGTCCTCGTTTTTATATTCGTGTTGCTAGGAAGGTCACCATTTTTGCGAATTCATTTTTGCATCGTTCACCAGGAAGCAGCAATTACGACTGCGACAGTACCAGACGCTTGTTTACTTTTCTTTTTCTAGATCGACAAAGTGTGTGCATAGTATGCCCAGGCCTTGGCAGAGATTTCAGATAGGCAAGCCTGGCGCGTCGCTCAATTCTTTCTTCTAGCAGAAGACCCGAGCAATACAGAAGAGGGAAAAAAACAAACAAACAAAGGAAGCGGGTCGAAGCAGCCAAGAATTGTGTGTAATGACACGGGCAGGATTAGTTGGAAGAATGCATGGCCCTGCTCTGTATAGAGCGGGGGGCTTTATTCTGGCTTTCGCGATTACACAGCTGCGCAAGGAGCGCAAATAAAAGACGGCCCGTGACCCCCGGCTCGTGTTCGCTGATACATGTCGTGATTAACATACACACAGCCGCGCCGAGAGAACGGTAATTACAGGCGGCAGCGCCCGGGTAGCGTTCGGCGATCCAGATTATAGTGTTTATGCTGTTATCCCCTGGAAACGTTGCCCGCCTTCTCCCTGCTCTCCTTTGTTTTATTTTATGGATTATCGAAAAAGTACGTCGGAGAACGGTAAACGGGGATCATTGAAGTCAATCGCAAATAAGCAAGTAAAGCGTTTTCGCAGAGTTCTTATTCTGCAAAAGTAAGAGATGGTGATGTATGGGTGTAATCCTGGCTTTTACTTTATTTTCAGCGATGGAGCTCTATATAGTTACCTGTAGCTCGTTCTTACGTGAGATAATTGAATGTGTGCATGTCCCGAAGAAGTAATGTCCAACTTTTCAGTTCATACGGCTAGTGACTCTGCTGAATGGTCAGTGCCTCTCCAATCAACTTTTATTATGACGAAGAGAATAGCTGATGGAAGCCCTCCTAATTCGGAATGGTGGTGCGTCCTGACAAAAATTTCACCAGAAAATAACCACGACTCCGAATGGCTTCATAATGATAGCTATGGTGACGAATTGTGGCCGAGTATATTGCATCAAGCCGGTATTGCAAATATTCGCAAACTAAAAAGTCGGCCAACAAAAGAAAGCACTGTACACAACACTGCAGCATTTGTTCACGGTTAGTCCATACGTATACATATTGAATCGATGTAGTGAGCTAACGTACACTATACCTCACCAACTGCTTCAATGCCTGCGTTCGGGCTAGTGTGGTTGGCAGCTCCATTGACCACGACTGTACTTGGCAATGCGCAAGCGCATCTACAAGTTTGTATCTATACAGAGCGCCTCTAGATACGGTGTTTCCCCCTTTGTTTTGTTTTTAACCACAACTGAGTGCCCTCAGAGTCTAATCGAATGCGCTATAGATCAGTTGTGCCACTAGTCGCGGCGTATAAATGTGTGTGGCTGAGGCAACTTTGTAAAGAGACGGTTGGTAGACGTACCAATCTATTTCAGTTCGGCACGTCCGAAGCCTTATTTCAATTATTTTTCACTTTACGTTTGTGCTGGCATCGTGCGGGCTTTGACGTTTCCAAATCACAATATGATTACGCGGTATATCGTATAGTGGAGGGAAATTTCGACCATCCGGTGTTCCTTAACGCGGACTGACGTGGCACAGTACACATGCCTGTAGCCTTTCGCCTCCATCGAAACGCGACCGCCGAAGCTGGGTTGGAACTTACGACCTTTCAGTTTAGGGTGGTACCCGCGGGCGCGTTATTTCATTTCCGCCGCGTTGATCTTGAGTTAGTAATATTTATTTCGCCACCCAACGGAAAAATCTGCAGCCGTCGCTAGGTAAACGTATCTACTTAAGTGGATAACTTCCAGTGCGTGGATAATACAGCCGATGGGGTTCATAATTCTTAAAGCAGGCAACTTCAAAGCTTGCAGTTAACTCGCAGCACACTAAGTAACGTCGACGAAATGAACGCACGCTGGGAGTGTTGTTTGAAGGGAACGTGCTTTATTGCAAAGACCGGCGGGCGTAATGCTTCTGTGGTGAAGTGTTATGCGTTAGTAAATTATCTTTAAAAGGAATCTCTATTGCGATAGCGCAATTGCAACTTGACAGTCACTCGGATGCTTATTCTTGATAACGTTGTAAAGATCTGCGATTACGCGCAAAACTGTGATCGTGGCATTTACGGAGAACGGAAGTGTCTGAGATAAAAGGCATGCATATAAAATCATGATGGCGAGAGTGGTATCGTTAGGTCTCGCGAGTTCCGAGACGCATTATTAGAAGACGTATATTTTGTTTCTGAGAATGAACCATGTCCTCCGTTTTAAGCAATGCGGTGTTTTTCGTCATTTTCGCTCTCCTATTTTGAAAAGATGTCATTCTCCATATTCCAACTACATTTAGACAGCTGAAAGTCGTTGTGATAATGAGCTAAGAATGAAAAAAAGCCCATTAGCGAGAAAACAATGAACTCATGAGTGCATTGCATCGCGTCGTTCTCGAGAGGCTTAAGTAACAGTTGTACCGACGACGCGTAATTAGCCGCAAATGACTTGTCGCGCATTCTCCAATGACGCCTCACTATAGCCACCGGCGCTTTTATTTTTGGGCGGGTCTTTGTTAGGACAAAAGCGTTCCTGACTCATTTCTCGTTGCCCCGCATGCATCGCTCAAGACTTCCCCATTCGTGTCAATCGTCATTTTATGCTGCAACGTCTCGCTCGCCTCTCGCGCTCTTCATCGCGGAAGACCGAAAGGATTGGGGAACCCCCCTTCCCTCCATATTTTCGCAATGTTTCCCTATACCCTTCATCCCATCACTCGTGCATCGCTTTTCCCGCGATGGTTCTTCACGTATAGGTTGCGGCGTCTTCGTTGAAACCCTTCTGCCCAGTGCGCACACGATGCGGTTGCGCCGCACCTCACTTCCACGAAACGAGGCCTCGATATCACGGACGTGACTCCCACCAAACCTCTGCGAGATTGGTTTTTCCCTATATGTATAGCACGCCTGCTGCCGGTTTTTTTCTCTCTTTATTTCTTTTTTTTTGTTTTCAAACTTCCTTCTTTCTTTCACTGGCTTTTTTTCTCTCCTCCGCAATTCGCAATCTGTGCCGTTCTTCAGTCTACCCGGTTGAATAAAACGCTGACATAAAGAAACAAAACAGAGCGGCGTAACCGGTACCGCTAGGAGCGAAATAAGGGCGCATTCTCTTTGCATGCTTTCAGATCTGAATTCTTCTTACCTGCGTACCGGGGGCCCTCTTTTTTTGCTGCAATTTATGACGCTAGCTGCTAAACTTCTGATACTTTACCTTTCTTTCTTTCTTCCTTTCTTTCTTTCTTTCTTTCTTTCTTTCTTCTTTTCTTTCTTTCTTTCTTTCTTTCTTTTTTTCTTTCTTTGTTTCGCCTGAGTTCGGAAGACAGCTTTGCTGCAGCCGCAACTTTCCTGCTCCATCTCTCCGCATCGAAATACTCCAGGCCTTTTGTTCCAGCTCCTTAGCGGCAGTGCCCGTTCGTATGACTCAAAACGTGCCATACCGCTTCTCCACCCGCGCCGTCTCCTCATGTCGCTTCGCGTGACCGGTTGAAAACGAATGCTCTCATATGTTGCCATTACCTGCGTCGCTACGACAGAAACTCCGATTCCAGAGATGATACCGAAGAGAATGTTTGCGTCATTTTTTTGGTTCTTTTTCGTTCTGCGTGTAAGGTAGATGCGAAAAAAAAACCAATCAGAGCGCATTGCTTTGTATATCTCTTTTCTTGCTCTCTGCATGAACAAAGAAATGTTCTGTTAATTTTTTGAAAGACTTTGTTTTCAAATGATCGAAATCTTTGCGTGGCTTCGTTGGTGTGCATATCATTTTAGTTCGCTCTATATACCAACTACATGTGTTTTTCTTATATTCTCCGCAGTCGCATGTCCATGGAGACGAAATGGCAGAGGCTTGTGTCCAGTGCGATGTCAGGTCATGTTCAACACTAGATGGTGAAATTTCTGGAGCCCTCCACCACGGCCTCTTTAATAATCACATCGTGGTTTTAAGGCATAAAACTCTACATCTTGTAATTAATATATGATCGGGTGGGGCGGATATCTGGAAATTGCAGATAAACGCGTGTAAACTGGGCAGGTGCATGTTGAGCTTCTGCATTTCATTACCTGCATGAAAACACCGGTGATTAGCGACCAAGGTTTTTTCAACTTCGGGGATATGCACTGCAGCAACAGTATAAATTAAAAAAAAACATTTTAAGAATGATGAACGCATCTGCACACTGTCGGCACAGTACCCTCTCAACTTGCATCATCTGTAGGATAACACTTGATGACCGTTCTGGCACGCGTGGAACAACGGATTCTAAGTGGCGCGTAAGGTTAGAAAAGAAAAGCTGCCAAGATCATTGCAGGTTGAATAAAATGTACGTACAGGCAGCACGGAATTTTGGACTAGCGAAAATCAGCAGCGGGAGCTTAAATACCGTGAACCTAACTAACCATGAGCACGAAAGGCTAACACAGCTGTTACACACGCCAGTGAAATAATAAAGCTCGCAGGGTCGCTTACGCATTTGCCTAAGACGATTCGAAGACAAAATGGATCTCCTCTTTTTTCTCAGGTGATTTATTGAACCTCACGTCTTCCTCCCCCTCACTTCCCCCATACTTCATCCAAAAGCATAGTACTGCTCACTTAGTTTCACACGGCCTCCGCAGCTGGCATAGGCCCGCCTTTGATGAAATGGCGACACGATGCGGTTACCTCATCATGCGACGTAACGACGTCACCAATTCCCACCCTATGTCAGGTCGTCACGCGGTGGTAATCTTCTGCATCATTATTGTCCACATCAGCGGAAAATTTCAGCATTCCATGACGCTCCCAAGGCATTCGCTTTAATAAACAACTACGGTCTCCCTTATTCCCTCCTCCCCTCTTAACTTGCTGACGCACTTTCTACGGCAGAAGCACACGTTACGGTTGAGCTGGAAGTTAAATTAGGCCAGCAGTTCTCGATACGCTCTTTTGAAACCTACATTCGGGCTACCGACCGCGAGGCCCAGCCCAATCGAGCGCGCAAAGAGAGCCAAGGAGGTGATGGGGATGGGGCGATGAAGGGCCCCGCCAGTCGCCGGCAGAACGGCGCCCCGGAGAACGTGCGAACGATGGCGGTAAGCTCGTTTAGCGAGTTACGGCGCACACTGCTTTCCTCATCGGCTCGTCCGGCAGCTGCAGGCACCGTTACGGCACGCCACGTCTGTGCACGTTCCACGAGTGGATGGCGAGTGGCAAACGAGGGCGCTCTCCTCTTTCGAGGTCCCGGCCATCTCGATCCTGCAAGTGCCGTGGGTGCTAGCGATGTTTACAAGACAAAAAAGTCCCTCCACAATCTGGGCTACCATCGTATGATTCGCGTGCGCAGTGTACAATCAAATATGAGCAAGTGAAAGGAGAATCCTATTATGAAGGTGCCTGCCCCGGTGAAATTTCCGTGGCTTGACCTAACTTGAACTTTATGTGAACTAAGGGTCAGTGTGCACCAGTCTGGCTTAGTTGATAGTTTTATTTAAGGCTTGAAGCGCATTACGTGCACTTTAAGCACGTGATACGTGCGTAAAATGTGCCCTTCAGGCTTTGTTCACCGCTACTGGACTACAGACACCACAACCACTCGTGGTTGGTTTTGAGGAGGCTTTACTCTCAAACTATTAGTTATACGAAACTTTATCGCTGTCGTGGATCCTAGTCATTGTTTGCAAATTGAGAAACCAGACGAAGTTTGCGAATTCTTCGTTGACTTCTTTTCCTCTCTTTCTTTTGTGCTCCAGCTTTTACTATAGTGACCATGGTTAAAGTGTGAGCGGTTGATGCGAGACACCTTCACTGCTGTCCGGTGTAAATTTTCCTTTATCTTGAATCCTGCATATGTATATACTAAACGTGGTTCATTCGACCCTCGTTACTTCACTATATCGGATAATTGGCACCTCTTATCTGGTTTCGGCCATCATATACATTATTTATTAGCGTCAAATTTTCCTTCATTCGGTCATTTTTGGCCTTGATCTGGTTGATTCCTCTGATCCTGGTAGAGCGCACTGTGAGCGAAGAGTCGCAAGTGTGTGCTGCTAAAGTGCCAAAACCACATTTGCGTCTGGCAGAAATTAGGCAGTGTTATGCCAGCGAGTCCTCGTCAAACGACCGTGCCTCTGAAAAAGGCAATCTGGGTCAAGGCCAGCCCGCAGTCTGCCTGGCGCGATCACCTCGACGGCGTGAACACGCGCGGCGCTCCTCTGGCCCACGTGCAGTGAGTCAGTTGCGCACGTGACAGCGAGCCGGCGTCCTCGTGTCAGGTGGTCTGACGCATGGCGCGGCGGCCCCATTGGCGGAATCTGCCCTGACGACCAGCGGCGCTTCTGATTGGACGTTTTGGTTGGACCCGGTGCAAATAAAAGAAGCCCTGCGGCGTGTCGCGATCAGCGGTTTTAGGCGATAGGCTGACCTATGTATTAGAGAGAGGAGCTCGGCTCTTCGAGTCTCTGCCGGCCCCAGTGCCGAAATTGTAACGCCTCTGTATATATGCTGTACATAAACCTTGTTTGACTCACCGTCGTCTCGTCCGCTCGTCTGATCAGCTCTGCGCAGAAGCAGTCGCGAGCTGAGAAACCTACGCTACCAAACGGCTGGTGACCTTCCCGGCGGAGTCGGAAGCAGTGGCGCCTCCGGGGCCGTGTCGGCGTCGCTGTCTTTCGCAACAGTGGTTGGCAGCTGCGGGATCGGCCGGCGTCAGCGACATCGATGCGGTGAGTGCCTGATGTTTTCCCCTCAGTTCACCAGACTACTCTAGCTCAGGTTGTAGTAGTTTAGAGAAGGGCTGTGTGAAGCATTAGAGTGAGCTTTGATCGTTTCAAGCAAAGTCGAAGTGCTTTGAAACCAAAGTTAATGCGGAGGGGGTAAACACGGGAGAGTGAAAAGTTGCTTGCGCGTCTTGCTAGTAGGCTTATAGTGGGTACGGCAAGTAGATTTTAACAGGGGCAAACAGCAAGAGGCTAGTGTGAACGATGGAGAACCTTAAAGTGAAGGAACTCATCGAAATTTGTGAGGAACTCGGCATTACTTTGGGCCGTGCGAAACGAAAGCAAGCGATCCTTGAGATCATGAAGGATGAGGGAGTGTCGGCTGAGGAAGTCGATGAGGCCTGGGAGGATATTAAAGCACGCCGTGAGGAGGCTGAAAGGCGAGAAGTAGAAGCTCGCGAAGAAGCTGAAAGGCGCGAAGCTCGCGAACGTGAAGAAGCTGAAAGGCGCGAACGTCGCGAGGAGGCCGAGAGACAAGAGCGCCTTGAGATCAAACGACTAGAATTGGCAATCCTACAGTGTTCGCAGGCGCCTAGCGTAGCTTCTCCGACGATTCAGGTCAGCGGTTTTAGAATTCGGGACCAACTGCCACCGTTCGTAGTAGGCGAGGACATGGCGAAGTATCTCGTCAAGTTTGAACACGTCTGTGAGCGAAATGCTTTGGAGCAGTCTCTTTGGGCGCGGAACCTGCTAGCTCTTCTTCCCGGCGAAGTGTCCGACGCGATAACTTGCTTGTCGAGGGAAGCGTTTGAGAGCTATGACGAGGTTAAGGAAGTGCTCTTGAGACGTTATAAGTTGTCACCCGAGGCTTTCAGACAAAGGTTCCGGTATGCTGAAAAGGGGAATGAGTCACACGTTGACTTCGCGTTTCGTCTTAAAGCCGATTTAATTGAATGGCTCAAGGGCGAAGGTGTTTATGACGACCGCGATAAAGTGGTGGAATGCGTTGCACTGGAGCAATTCTACCGCTGCATCGAGGAGGATGTCAAACTTTGGCTGCAGGACAAACTTGGTGAAGTACAGCTAAACAAGGCAGCAGAGTTAGCTGAGGAGTATTATACTCGCCGAAAGTTGCATAGCAGGGCAGCGCGCGTTGAAAAGGATGAAAGGAAAGAGGGCTTTTCAAGGAAACCTGATCAACGGAAACCCGCTCCGCACCGTAATTTCAAGAAGGACCCGTCTCTTACGAAGGACAGTGTAGGGGAAGGGCAAACAGAAGCGGAGAAATCGAGTGAGGTTTCTACCACACATGCATTAGAACCGGAAAACAAACGGAAGCCGCTAATCTGCTACAACTGTAAAAAGGAAGGGCACATCGCGAGAAACTGTCAGGAAAAGTTTGCCTTCGCAACGATCCGAGAATCAGAAAAAAACATGCGGTTGTTGGAGCCGTATCTCCAAGAAATTAGGGTCAATGAGAAAACGTGCCGAGCACTTAGAGACTCAGCGGCAACCATGGACGTTGTCCATCCTTCATTGGTGTCTCCGGATGACTTCACAGGAGAATGCGCGTGGATCAGGCAAGTCGCCGAGGAGCAGAGTGTTCGCTTACCAATCGCCACCGTTGTCATTGAAGGCCCGTTCGGTAAGCTTTGCACCGAAGCGGCTGTGTCTGCCGCGCTGAATGGTCGTTTTCCTTATCTTTTCTCCAACAACTCGGAGCAGCTTCTCAAAGAGCAGGGCAAATCGTTCTTCCCCAACTTAGCGTGCATGGCTCTCACGCGATCGCAAGCGCGAAAGCTTTCGCGGAAGCTTGACTTGGTTCCATGCGGTGAACTCTCAAGTGACCTTGTCGGCGGGTCGACGGAACCCCAGAAAGGAAATTTTCCGCATGAGTCATGTGAGCAGTCACGCGAGCGGCCCGTCGCGGGAGCGGCCGGCGCGGTATGCGCTGGGGGAGACGACGTGGCGCCATTGAGTCAGAGCGAGAGGGTTGCAACGCTCTCGCCTGTAGCGGAAAGTTGGAGCGAGCTGCCGAGAGTTGATCGAGAGACGCTCATTCGAGAGCAGCGTGTGGACCTCTCGATTGAAGCGCTAGTGGAAAGCCAGAAAAACGCGGCAAAAGTGCTGTCGAAGGAGCACTACGAGGAATCGGGGAAGAAGAGTGCTTTTGAAGTTGATAATCAGGTAACGCTGCTGCAGCCGTCCAAGAGGAACCAGCTTGAGGTTGATTGGGAAGGGCCCGCAAGAGTAGTATCGAAGCTTTCTGATACCAATTGTGAAGAGAAATTAGGAAGGCGGCCGAACAAAATTTATCACAGTAACTTGAAAGCAGTCGTAAATTTACTTTTAGGTGCTTCAGAGGAAGAGGAAGCAGAAAATTTGAGTTCTAGTGAGGTGATCGAAGGGGGATCGAAAGTAATCCGGGAGCAGATAAACCTAGAGCCTAGCTTAAGTGAAGGAGGACCTGAGAAGGAGGACCTGAGAAAGATTGTTTCCGAGTTTGGGTATGTGTTGTCGGACCGTCCCGGAGACACGACGGTGATCGAACCCGATATCGAGCTAAGCGGTGAGGAGTCAATCAGTAGCAAGCCGTATCGTTGTTCCCCTGTGCAACGTCGAAAGTGTGAGCCGCTCTTGGTGCCGCATAGGTATCGTCGCCTAAAAGTGGCCGGTTACTGAAGTGGAGCATGTTGCTCCACAGCGCAACTTTGACGTTCGCTATCAAAAAAAAAAAATAAAGGAAAGGTAAACGCTAAGGCAGGTGCATTGAGCAGTGAGTTCCAGCTAGTAACTTCTCAACCTTTCGGTTTCTCGCTGGCGATTCGGGGCAAAATTTTTACCTCATTACGACCTGGGCTGAGCGCTCTCGTTCAGAGTGATCTCAAGGGGCCAACTTTGTGGTATTCTAATTCGTTACGTTGTTGTACGTGGGAAAAAAAATTGAGTTGTCATTTTAAGAGTCTTGTGTCCCACATGTGCCTCTTGATGTAGAGGGAACAAAATTCCGATAGACACGTAGATAGGTATATGTTGTACTATACTTTGTCTGGTGTTCTGTCGGGTGACCGAGGGCACTTGCGTGTGTCGTGTGTTGTCTGTTGTCGATCCGTTCTTGGCAAGTTGCAGAACCATCGACAAGTGCTGAAACCGAAGATGGTCAGAAGAGACGAGTGAAGCTGGTCGACAAGTTGTGGCGACAAGCCAGTGGAGCTGGGATCCGTCGTCAAAAATGGGATGTGTTCCCGGAACAGTCTGAAGCTGTATTCTCCCCATGGCCCTGGAGGCGAACCTGGAGGGACCTGGCGAACGAGCGCACCTGACATCCGAGCCCCGTGGAAGCAGCTCGTCTTTCCGGTGCATTGTCTGGCGGCGGGGGTGCTGTTATGCCAGCGAGTCCTCGTCAAACGACCGTGCCTCTGAAAAAGGCAATCTGGGTCAAGGCCAGCCCGCAGTCTGCCTGGCGCGATCACCTCGACGGCGTGAACACGCGCGGCGCTCCTCTGGCCCACGTGCAGTGAGTCAGTTGCGCACGTGACAGCGAGCCGGCGTCCTCGTGTCAGGTGGTCTGACGCATGGCGCGGCGGCCCCATTGGCGGAATCTGCCCTGACGACCAGCGGCGCTTCTGATTGGACGTTTTGGTTGGACCCGGTGCAAATAAAAGAAGCCCTGCGGCGTGTCGCGATCAGCGGTTTTAGGCGATAGGCTGACCTATGTATTAGAGAGAGAAGCTCGGCTCTTCGAGTCTCTGCCGGCCCCAGTGCCGAAATTGTAACGCCTCTGTATATATGCTGTACATAAACCTTGTTTGACTCACCGTCGTCTCGTCCGCTCGTCTGATCAGCTCTGCGCAGAAGCAGTCGCGAGCTGAGAAACCTACGCTACCAAACGGCTGGTGACCTTCCCGGCGGAGTCGGAAGCAGTGGCGCCTCCGGGGCCGTGTCGGCGTCGCTGTCTTTCGCAACAGCAGCGCAGGCCGCATTGTCATTGTCATCATCGCGAACCGCACGGTAACGAAAAGAAAGTCACAACAGTTCATGCCTCTTTGCGTTTGCCAGCGTGTGTGTCACATCGTTGGCCGCGGTCGTTCAAAAATGCGTGGTCGCCATGCACAATCGCGTTTCGTTTCATTCGACTGCACATTCATTTCGTTTACTGTCGAGTGCGCATGGTGGTGGTGGCAGTAGTCGTATGCGATAAAGTAGGTGCACACAGCAGCTGTGGTCCCTGGCATTGCGCCACGGATCGCGGTAGCAATGTAAAAAAAAAAAAAGTTGCAGGATGACTAAAATTGCTGTTTTTGTAAGCTGCTCTTGTGCGGAAGAAGCACTGTGTTTGCATATTCATTAATTCTCACTTTTTTCCGATCCCGTGACATCCGACTGAATGAGTCTTTACAGCATATATGTCCCCTCAAATGTATTCTCATATATGTATCCTCCACCCCTTAGCAGCACGTTGAGGCAGCATATGCTCATCTACCCATTGGGTTTCTGCGTAGCTTTTCTGAGTCTCACCGTTTCCCTTTTTTTCTCGCTGGAAGAATTGGCCTTTTCCGGAACTTGTTATTTGCCTGCATATGCCTCAGAATTTCTGCGTGCAAAGCGGCCTGTCGCTGCAGGGGAGAGCGGTGCCCAACAACGTGACGCGCTTTCGTAACCGTGTCTCTCGCATGGCAGCGTCGTCCGGTGGGTTCTGACCGGCGTCTATATATGCTCGCCGGTTTTCCTGATCGATGCGCTGAACAAGACGTTGTCGACTGGGACCCGGCCTGTGATGGATGACCCCTTGTAGGATAGCCACCGCTGTGGGCTAATATTCTGGCGGTAGAGGGAAACGCTGCCTTTCAGTTAACGACAGCGCGCGATGCTTTCCCAGCGCTTACGCTCATTTACAAACCCTGCCTGTCTACAGCACCTGGTGTAGATTGTGGTATGACAATTAGACGCCATTGCCCGTCCTGCGATTATAAGCATCCTTTCGCTCCCTATTTTAGCAGTTGATTGTACTTTCTCTGACTCTTCTTCTTTCACAAGATCGATCAACCAATAACTCTCTATGTTGTGGCGAAAAACGCCAACTGTGAATCATGGGAGTGCTCTGGGATTCACCCTCACTACACGGTTCAGTTTTGACGCTTTCAGTATCATCTCTATCGAAAAAGACGCACTCGTTTGGCGTTTTTTGCTCATTTTTCAGTATCCTTATTTCTTATTCGGACGGAGGCGTAATGCCACAGTATTCATGTATTGCTCTTCGAATAGAGAGATTGTGCGGGGCTGGTCTAGTTACCAAGCCAGTGCGAAAAAAAAAAACAAAGGAAGAAACAGCGGCATTGGGAGGATGGACTGAAAGAAGGGAACAGAAGTGCTCTTAAGGTACATGTGACATTTTTTATTGTCACAAAGGCACAAAGCATACATAAAGAGTTTGCATGCATTCATGCATGCAAACTAAATATTCAAAACATCGTGTGTAGATTGGTTATCGTGTTTCATAATGCGATTGCCGGGTGTTTTTTTTTTTTTCCTAATTCCTCTGTTTGATTTTTTATGTAGACAACTTTACGAGTCTCGTGAGGAGGTAAACGGGGGGTTGCGTAGCTACTATCTCTATTGCCTTTTGTCCGCTTCGACGCACAAAGAAGGCCCGTTGTGTTGGAGCTGTTGGAGCGTGAGATGTTCAGCCTCTAGACGTGGTTGTTCAGTTGGAAGTGAGCTTTACAGGCACCTTGCGTGATGCGAGATTATGTGGACCGCATTGCTTGCCCCCTCGCGCTTTCCTTTTTTTTTTTTGTTCTTATTTTGTCTTTATGCCTGCTATACAAAGCGGGAAAAGCTGCCATGTGTTTTCTATAACTCAGTGGAAAGACTCACTCAATTGTAGAGAAAGTATTTAGGTTTTAGCGCCGTCTCCGTAAAAGCAGTACAGTGGACGCATCAGCAAAGTAGAGCAGATTAAAGGACGTGCGTTCTCTGACTGGTTGTGTCTCACCTCTGACAAATATCGCGCAACTGCAACTTAAGTTGTGCCACAGTTTAAGACGTGTGTGGAGTTATCAATACGACGAAAGCGCAGCCCTCTTCACCGAGCGCACATCCTCGTGGCACACTTCACCGCCATTCATCCAGAATCCTCCGCACCACCGCGCGGGCCTACCTGTAGCGCCAATGAGCTCTCCCCACGCATTTCCCATGCCTATCGACCCAATTTTCCCGGCTGTCCCCGGGCCGATTTCGATCCCCGCCAGCGAAGCACACACAACACACGAGGCAACGAGCGTTTGATTTAGTCTCAAACGGCCCTCGGGCCGTGTCTTCTCTTTTTCCATCGGCCACCTTTCCAATCCTGGTGATCCCTTGACAGACTGATTCGGCACCGCGTATCCTCCAGAGGGTGGCGATTCTTCTCCCGAGGCAACTGCGGTGGAGCAGAACCGGGAAAATACCGTGTATATAAGAGGGATGGAGCGATACCTTACGGCGGGCTCACCAAACCCGTTTCTGGCCCGGTCCTGGCGTGCGGACGTCCACCGATCAGTGCGCGCTCCTTATTGGACTTTGCTGAGTCAACAGTAGGCCGCCGCTTCGTGCCCTTCTCCGCCCAAAGTGTTGCCCGCCACTTGCGTCAACAGCGGCTCGGCTCAGCGCGCCGAGCTGCCTGCGAGGCACGTCTTTTTTTCCTTCCTCGCTGGTGGCCCAACTGGCCGTTTTGTGTCGGCTCGAAAGGAGGCGTTGGTGCGACGTCGTGGCGTGAGCTTGCTTGCTCCTCTAAGAGTGTCGCCGAAGCGTGGAGATCAGCCGGTGCTCGTCGCGAGCGTGCCATTAGCGAGATGAAACTTGCAAAAGTTGCGGAGCCTATGGTTAGGCGTTGCACGTAGCGTGATTTGATTCATAATTGAGATTACGCGGCAGCATGCCGAGGGTGGCGTGATGAGAATACGTGTCCCGCTAGCGCGGCTGCTGTAAAATGCATGCACTTGCAACATCGGAAGAAGGCGCAAATGCTGATGAGTCTGTACAGCGCGCCGAGCTTCCAGGGTACACCGCGTTGTTCGACCGGGACATTAATGCGCAACAGAGGAATACATTTTGGGCTCGCGTGCGTGCGTTTATAAACTTTCGTTCCAATCCCTTTGAAGACCACCACTCCGTACAATGTGACCGGTGCTTGTACATTCGTACTTAATACCCTGATTTGGTCATGACATATATATATAGGTTACTGTTCCACATGGCAAGTTATCTTTATAGGAAAATGTTCAGCGGCCTTGTCTCGTAGCACTTTTGATTACTCGGTCAGTTTGCATGTACGAAAAGGTAGCTCTATATTGTACATAAGGCAGTAATTGTGCCTCCATTTCCTTCCATTTTATTCTCTACGCACACTGTCGTACAGCTGCATGAAGTCGTGGTTTTAAAGGATGTTCGTTTAATTCAGTGGAAGTCCTGGCATCATGTGTTCATCGTTATGCATCGGCGCAGCCGCGCAATGACCGTAGCGCAACTTGGAAACCGTCGCTGAATGTATGCTGTTATTTTGCTGCAAATGAGAGCGACTTACATTTTGCGTCTTTTAAGTCGCGCTAAGTTTATTTCTGTGTTCTGCTCACTTGTCTTTTAGCGCTTGTATGGGACGTTCAGTACCTGCAATGTGAGTCATTGCGTGAAATTCATCTGTTGCGTTCAATATTTGCCGTGAACTCGTACGATTTTACTACCGGAGGACACGCAAGAAAACAAGAACAACGCCTTGTGCTGTGCTCACTCTTTTTTGTCTTCGTCTGGCTTACACTACGCAATTTTATTTTAAAAAAACGTAAGTAGTGCCTTTGTTTATATTCCAAAAGTGCATAACTACTTCGTTTATTTCGAGAATGTTTTCTTTTCCCGCTTGGCTTTTCAAAGGTCTTTTCCAATGCCGGAACTATGCCTCGGTGTTATGTGTGCGTTATTTATACTATAATATTGCTTTAACTTCGACAAGTGTTTGCTTATTTACTTACTAATGCACAGATAAATGCTTCTAATTCTCTTTGTCGGGAAGTCGCGGCGTTCACCCTCTCAACATCTCCTTTCAGGAGCAATAAAAATGCTGCGCGCGCATGGCTCGAAAAGTCGCATAATTGTGCTAAAAATGAGCAAGAGAACCTTTGAAGAAGTTATTATTTTGAGGGCCATATTAAAAAACAGCATTGACGTGAGCGCAATGAATGAAAAAAAAAAGAGCGCGCTCACGCTCAGCGCCGGCGGAAGCGAAGCTACGGCGCTGCTACGCCGGAGGGCGTGGTGCCTTGCAGGAAGTTGCCTACGAAGGGTATAGCGGCGGCGGTGGTTGCGCAAACGTGCCGAGGCCCGTTATTTGGCAATCAATTACGTGGCGTCATTTCTCTTGGCACGGAGGAGGCTCTACTGGCTGGTGCATCGATCACCCAAAGCCTCCTCTGAATCTTCTTTCCTCCCGACCCTGCCTGTCTCTGTGCGCACGAGTGTGTGTGTGTGTGTCCTACCATCGCTCCGTGGCCTTACGTCGTATACGTGTACGTTCCGACGCTGCGCGGGCTCTACCTCTACGTCGTGATAGGTCTGCGGAGCGGCGCCCGAGGCGGTGGCGTGCTTGTGTCCACACGAGCTTTTCTCTTTTTAAATACGAGGCATTTTTTGGCCTACTTTTAGAACATTCAGCGTCTATCTATCTATCTATCTATCTATCTATCTATCTATCTATCTATCTAAAAAAAACGTCTGCGTTGCGCCGAATGATGCCTCCGGTTTCGTATCGCAATGCACGTGGCAGCCGCTTTTTCGTCAGAGTTTACTGTCTTTCGCCCCCCCCCCCCCACCTCTTTTTAATGGTATCATGCAATCATAGCTCAATGTCTATCGTAGTCACCGATAGCCTGTTCGAGCGACCTTCGTGTGTCAGAAGTATTCGCTAGTTCGTTCAACTTACAATTGAGGGCACTCAAAGCGCCGCGCGTTAGACGGCGATCACGTGGTATTTTTTTAAAATTTGCGCACTTTAGACAAACCCTGAAAAAAAATAAACCGGCGTTGTTATCTTACCGTAACTTGAAAATTTTGTTATTTCTGGATAAGAGCTACAAGTTATGTATTGAATTTTTTTCTTCTGTAGAGCTAGTATTTAAAAAGCTTATTAGGCAATATTTGTTAATTATCGTGCTCTGCGGATCAAAAATATTCTGATGTGCTACATACAGCTAGGAACAATACTGTGCTAGCTGTAGACGCGTAGGACTCATTTTCATTTCTTTGTTTCTTGGTGCTTTTTAGCTGAAACACCCTTTATAGAAATCGGTACAACACTAAAGTGAAACGTGTTTTCACAGAGGTAGTTGCGCATTGTTTTAGCAACAGCAACACATTTCAAAGTCACGTTAAGAACGGTAAGCAGCTCGAAAGCTGCAGCGCACACCTCAAGCAAAAATAAAATGACCGCAGTTTCCCAAGTGGGAACACTGGTTAGCATGCGGAGCATATATGTTGAACTGCGATAAATGTGGTTTGTAATTTGCGACATGCGTGTGTGTTATGAGTGAATACGAGTGAACACACACGCACGTATGCTGCGAAAGATGATGTTTATTGATGAGACGCTTAGGGTATTTTGAGCAGGATGGCTTTATCGTCCGTAAAGTGAAGGGTGAGTGGGTCTGGTTGCAGCGGTCAAAAGTCGAAATTTGCAAAGACATGGTCGATGCACGTCCCGCAAACCGTGGTCGGATGATGTTTGCCGTCGTGCGTTGCTCGTTTCAGCGAGTGCCGCGGCTCCATGTAGTCGACCACCCAATCGTCCTTGATGGCGTCGACGTTGAAGTCGCCAACTATCACGAAAGGTCGTCGTTGCGGTCGTTGTTCCAGGTATTACATGCGGAGCATGGCTGACGCTATTGGAAGGGACGTCAGTAAGTGTGTTTGCGGATTCGTTAGCATACATTTTCACCAGCGACATCGGACGTGGAGCGACCGCACAAACCAACCGACGAAGGGCGGCGCGCCCCGACACTCGGTTACTTATAGCGAGCGCCGGCCCCGACCTGCGCATGCGCGCGTTAGCATACAGCTGGCGCACGTAAAACTAAAGGTCGCGCGGCGCGCGGAGGGGAGAAGCGAGCGCAGCGCGCGCTGTGTTGCGGGGAGGAAGGGATGCACAGATGGCTGGCGGAAGAGGAGGGGAGGCTGCGGATGGCGACGGCGCATGACTAGTGACTTGCATAACGTGCTCCCCATGTAAAAGCACGCAGGGAACTAGCATACACAGGATGATCGAGGGCTAACAGTTGTCACAGTTAGATACTTAAAGCGCGCTGTCCAAACAGAAAAAAAGCGCACGAAACGAAAGCACAAGTAGACACAGGACAACCGTGAACAACTGTCACAATTCTTCCGGCGTCGTGTGCACGTCGTGTGTCAGTAGCGCTCTCCTTTAGTGAACGTGGTCGCGGCGATGAGCGAAGCGACCTTCGTCCTCTCCCGAGTAACGAGTGTGATATGCGCGTGCGCAGGAGAGGCTACGCTCCGTGGAGACGGCGCTTCGTGGATGCGACGACGTTTAGAACGCGCCAAATGCTACCGAACGCGAGCTCGTCAAGCCATCTCGCTACTGATAACGACAACGCGCTTAATTTTTGAAGCTCTGAGGACTGCCAAACAGTGTATGGTGTATATGAATGGCTTGCCATCAACGCTCCCGACAGCGTACGCTTTTTTGCGTAGTGGTAAGCACCGCGAACTACGAATCGACAGGTTGTTGCCGGTTCCATTCCGCGTGACCTACGCTTGCCTTCTCGTCTTTGTTTTGCTATCTGTTAGTGTACATTTTACAACGTCATGTCCGAGACGGAAATACGTCAGCGGAACCATGGTGGATCCCGGCATATAACACTTTCATGTTAATATAATTTCAGTGGTCAACACGTGACGAAAAGGTGCCTTTGGGGCGATATACGACTGCTGCGAATCGAAGCACACACCGCAGCATATTCATCGAAGTTTTGGCCCATATTTTTGCGGTTGTTTTATACACTCTTCTGTACCCATGGGCCAGTGCAATAATGCCTTCTGTGTCTACATCGGGATCATTTCGTATTGGCAGTGGCGGCAGATAACGTTTCAGCACGTAACGCGTAATTCATCTGGCTCTTCGCAAGTTGCATTACGTGCGCTGTAACTTTCGATATTCAATTGTTCCTTATATAAAACTCGCAACGAATGAGTTCCTGTATTTGTAAGGTAAGTGTGTACGCACATTTTGGAAGCTAGCTTACACATAGGCATATCTATAGACTTTGCCGAGAGAAAATAGCCTAAAATAAGGTCAGACGCCTTGTTTCTAAATGCTGCCCAGTGAGTGGACTGGCTCGTTATTTTTTGAACGAGTACTGCAATAAGTGGTGGTAATGCAATCTCTACAAAGTCCGGCGCTTTATTGCAAAGTAGCAAAAGAAAAAAAAAACAAGCAGCTAGCCTGGATCTTTGTCGTTGTCACGTTCGTGCGAGTAAAGCGAAAGCCACGGAAACAAGGTTTACGTAAGAACTGCAGAAGATGCAAGCGCAGGCGCAGACGACCGGAAAAGAGTGTCGTCTGTAAGCGTGATAAATGACGGAGACTGCTGCCGCCGCAGCCTCGTCGGATGACCGCCACAGAGAGAGGCGCAAAGGTTATACGTGGTATGAAGGAAAAAAAACAAAACCAAAAGAAGAAGCTGGCGCGCACGCATTATCGTCATTCGAAAGTCGATAAGCGAGTGGATTCGCTCGTCGCAGCCAACGAGCCGTGAACGAGAGGCATTAAAAGCGCTTCGCCGTCGGCAGCCCAACCGGTCTTATGCGCGTGTTCACTCGTTGTACTACCTATGTTGCACACTCCCAGACTCCATAGAGGCGCGTGCATATCCCGTGCATATAAGTAGCTATTGACTGCGACGCTGTCCGCTCGGTCGAGCGTTGTATAAGGAGGATCGATTCTCGGAGGTGACGCATTAGTCTCATGCATCAGGCTTGTAGTGAAACGTGGCCGCAGCCTTCGGGACCCGATGCCGTTGCGTTGTCGTTTTTTTTTCTATTATATTCTCTCGCATTTTCCTGTCGTCGTAACGCGCGCTGTAAAAAAAGGTCTCGAGTGTGCTTCGCGATATCACGAGAGTAACACGAGAAATCGCGAGAACCAATTTAGCCGGGATTCAGCTCACTCTGTTTGTCGACCTTTGGAATACCCGTGAAACTTTACATTTGTATGCATGGCTCAAATAATTTTGGTTTGATATTGATCGATTTTATCGACTCGAGATAGGAAAATAAAGAAATACCTGAAAAACACTCTCATTGCACAAGTCCCGAGGCAATATAGTTGAGAGAAATTGTCCAACTGCCTACTGTTGTCACATGTGCCCGTTTTCGTCATCAGCGTATGTTGATCGTCTTCTCTACATCATTTATTGCTTGCTAACTGAGTGGAGCGTTTATCGACGACAACAGTATATGTTCAGCCTTGTCACGTTGTGATATTTTCCAGGAGATATGCTGTGTTAAGTTTCGAAATTTACACCCTATTGCAAGGAGCGAAATGCTCGTAGAGCAAGCAAATACTCCGATCTCTACACGAATCATCACACGAATATGACGGGCCACTGTGAGAACTGCCATATCTGCATCTGTCGCTATTTTTTAGTTCAAACTGTTCTACGTTCAATGATCAAGCAGCCTAAGTTCGACCATGCACGTCATCGAAAGTTTCCTACTCTTCTTTTGACAAGTAGTTGGTCTTTATTGCGCCTAATGATGGCACGTGCTGTAAAAGCTTCATCTATACTTCCCTTCGGTGTCATTATTATCGTAATTTACGTCCGGTGCACGTCTCTCAGTTTCCACAACTCCATTCCATTGCATGTGTGAACTGCAAAAACTTCAAAGACTCTTGAGCTTCGCATTCAAGAGTAAAACTCCAGAGGCCTTCAAACAGGAAAATATACGAAGCTTTCATAATGTCCTAGTTTACTTCTGCGACAATCAGCTCCTTTCTAAACACTTTTCTAAATATAGCGCCCCCGAGCAGAGGCTTCGGTGCTTGACTCGAGGCCTCCAAATTAGGGAGGCGCATCGTTATGGAAGTGCGTTAGAATTCTTCAGGAGTAAAATGATGTCGCTAATTTCTTGCACTCGAGACTGTGTTCCGTAGACTGTGAAGGTAGCTGAAGAGTAGTGGGAGTGAGATTTCGAATTCGCTGGAAGATGAGCGAGTGTGTAAGAACAACGTAATAAATAAAGAAACATAATATTTCAACAACTTCGCACCGTGGCAAGCGATGAATGCGATTGATGCGGAAAGTGCCCGCGCATCGGTCGATGCTTCTATATGAGGGTAGTTGTAATGTAGGGACAAATAAGGGAGGCGTGGTCTAGTGCGTGAGAAGGAGAGCCTATTTGGATGCAGTGGTCGCAGCTGGGACGAGAAACAATGTTAATGAAAATATTGAATAGTGTATGCGTGTGTGAATGAATTTGGTTCAGAGAAAGCATAGAATGGGATGAGACAACGTTGCGAAGGCCCTTCAGAGATGAAAAAAATCAGGGGAGGGAGTTGGGGTAAATACTCAAAAGGCAAAGCGAGAAAACGAAGTTCGAAGTAAGCGTAGACGTTCACAGAGCAACGGTATCGGCGACGGCAGCGGCCGGCCTCCTTTGACCGGATGTAAAGAAAAAAAACAAAAAAGACCGCAGGACAGGTCGTCAGAAAAAACATGGCCACGGCGAATGAAAATAAATCCGCTCCGCTCGAGGCGCTGCCCGTTGACCGCGTATAATCCGTATATATACCGTCAGGATCCGCCGAACAAGTCGAGGAGGGCGTTGTTTTTGCGTGCTCTATCGCGCCGGTGGCCTCCTCCGCCGAACAGGAGGAGTGGGCCATTTTATCCTCCCCTTCCAAACAGCGCGGCACCTCGAGCTATTTTCGAATCGCGCCGATCCTGCGAGCCAGGGCTTTTGCTCTGACGCGTTCTTATGTACACACTTGCACGGCTGATTTTGCTTTGCTGGAGCTGCCGAAAAAAAAAATGAAAATCAGGGCTGCGTTACAGCTCCGTGTATATATATATATATATATATATATATATATATATATATATATATATATATATATATATATATATATATATATATATATATATATATATATATATATATATACGCTAAACCTACGCTGCATGGGACGGGAGACTTCGCGAATGAAGGTAGTGCTCGTGGTGCCCTCTCTACTCTCTAGTGTGCCTCTTTACCACTTCCTCGAAGACCGTGTAAGCCGTCAGGGTCTCTAGTTTCCGCACTTGTGGAGGCGCCGTGTAGCTCCACCCTATATGTGCTCTCTCGTAGACGCTTCACGTCCCATTGTGCAGTAATAGCCTCGGGGACCTCCGAGATATTAGCCCTTCGAACTGTTCGACGGTGAAATTAGTGGCCCAAGGGTGAAATCAGCAATGAACACCCTTCTCTCTAGCTTCTGTCTTCATTATTTATTTTTTTTTTTTTGAATTTGGGTGGAACGAAATTGGTTGCTCATGCGATACACACGAAGAGCGAAATACCGTAATTCCAGTCGGTAAGGATGGATGTTAATAGCGGTTGTGTTGCAATAACTTTTCGCGCCTGTCTAGATCCGTTTTCTTTTTCACCCATGGGCAGTTTTTGACTAAACGCCCGCGCGGCTTCCAACAAACGTGGTCCTTTTGACCACCAAGGAACGTACCGGGGCGGAATTCACGAGGCTTCTTTACGTAAGTGTGTTTTCCTTTTGGCCAGGTTCCCGTCCCCGTTCTCGTTTTTTTTTTTTTTTTTTTTGGTCAGGTGGCACCACTAACAATAGAACCCGCACGGCGATTGCCTAAAGAGAGAGAGAAACAACCTTTATTGAAACGGCAAGTGTTAGAGGAGTTGACTCCCCTCCCTTAGATGGCAGCTAGGAGTCCTTGGGCCCTAGCGGCATCTTCGGCTTGCCTGATGACCTGTAGTTGGTCCTCGATGCTTGAGCTTAGCAGCGCGGTCTCCCACTGCTCCGTATTCATGTATGTGTTTGGCCCCTTCACGATGTTGGGGCAAGCCCAGATAATGTGTTTGAGGTCCGCCCGCTGATTGCAGTGTTTACATCTGTCTGAGTAGAGGTCCGGGTAACAATGATTATAAGCGATTGGGTTTGGGAACGTGTTTGTTTGTAATAGGCGCCACGCTGTCGCCTGCTGCTTATTTAATGAGGAGTGTGGTGGCGGGTAATGCTGCCTCCCTAATCTGTAGTGCTTGGTAATTTCGTTGTAACTGGACATGCGGTCTCTCTCCACACGCGGGCTCCGCGTCATTCCTGCCCCTGCTCGGCTCGCTAACTCTCGAGCTAGGGTGTGTGCGGTTTCATTGCCCGGGAGGGAGGAGTGGGCGGGCGTCCATATAACATAAACGTCGCGCTCTCCGCGAAAGTTATTTAAGATTCTTAACGCCTCTTTCGAGACCCTTCCGTTAGCGAAGTTATGAATCGCGGTTTTAGAATCACTGATTACGACGCTGGCCCTTGTGGACGCAAGCGTCAGCGCTATGGCCGTTTCTTCAGCGATTTCCGAATTTCCTGTTTTAATGGTGCCGCTAGCAAGCAGGTGGCCCGCTTGATTTGAAGCGACTATTGCCATGTGTCGACCGTCTGTATATTCGGCTGCATCTACATATACCACGTCCGCGTCATGTTGAAACTTCTTGTGCAGTGCTCTCGCTCTTGCATTCCTCCGCTCCCGGTGATGTTCGGGGTGCATGTTTCTGGGTAACGGAGGTATTATGATGCGCTCTCTGGTTTCTTTTGGGATATCGTATTTATTGCCGCTTTGGCCAGCGTACGTTATTGCAAGTTTGTGCAGGATGTGTCTTCCCGTGTTGCTTTGCGCGAGTCGTTCATATTGCGCTGTCATATGAGCCTCAATAAGTTCGTCTAGCGTGTTATGCATTCCTAACGCTTCGAACTTTTCGTTAGACGTGGTGATCGGTAATCGGAGGGCTTGCTTATATGCTTTTTTTAATTATGCATTCTATCTTTTGTTTTTCCGCCACTTGCAACTTGAGGTATGGGGTCACATACACTATGCGGCTGACGACGAAGGCTTGGATGAGCTGCACTAAGTTGTGTTCTTTCACGCCGTAGTTTTTGTTGGCGATTCTTCGAATCATTCGAATGGTTTGTTGGGTGTTGTTATCCAGGAACTTTATTGCTTCCCCGTTATGTCCGTTCTCGGATATTCGGAGTCCCAGAACTCTTATGTGTTGTACCTGAGGTATTGGGTAACCTCCTGCTAAGATTGTGATGTTGTGTCGTTCGTGAATGCGCTTGCGACCTCTGCTTGTAGGTCTGTAGAGTAATAACTCCGATTTTTGAGGAGAGCATTTTAGGCCATTGTTCTCCACGTATCGCTCTACCGTATTTACTGCTTGTTGTAAAATCTCTTCTATGTGACCGTCGCTCCCGCCCGTCACCCATAGGGTGATGTCATCCGCATAGATACTGTGCTGAAGCCCTTCGACGCGTTCCAGCTCTGAGGGTAAACCAAGCATCGCCACGTTGAATAGGAAAGGGGAAAGCACCGAACCTTGTGGTGTTCCCTTGTTGCCTAGAACGAATTCTTCGGATTCCGCTTCCCCGGCCATGATTGTAGCTTTACGGTTGGTGAGAAAATCTTTTATGTAATCGTACACTCTCCGACCTACGTGTAGGTTTTGCAAGTTGCGCAATATGGCCTCGTGGGTGACGTTATCAAATGCCTTCTGCAGGTCAAGGCCCAGAATGGCTTTTGTATCCAGGGTGTGCGTTTCGGCGTCTATGATTTGATTCTTTAGCTGCAACATGACGTCTTGCGTCGAGCGATTGCCTAAAGTAATATTTTTAAATGTATTAGTAATGAAATAGTTTTTGGAAAAACGGACGTTGAAGCGTATACACGAGAAGTCTTATACGCTAATCTTATTTACATAACCGTCTTACGATGAACGTTTGTGTAAATGAATAGCGTTTTTTAGTCAGTGTGGTACTGCGCTATTGCGAAGCTGTACCGCAGTTCCGGGTAGCGTGTGCCGTATATAGCTCGCGGCCCGTCAAGTGGCGCCAGCTAGAGAACAAAAAGCCACTGAAAAACGCGTAAACTATGCCCTCCAAGGTTTGAAAACGCGAACCGGCACCCACTAAGCGTACAGCATTAGCTATTTGTGTATGGTTCTCAAAAACGGTGGCGTATCGACTCCAACACTTTGCTGACAAAACTTGATAACATGAGTATAAAGCAAATGAACTCATCAGTTCGGAGCTGACGAGCTGCAGAGCGCACGAAGGCTACTTGACAGATTTGTGGGAACGAGAACCGCTTGTGGCGGTGCGGCCATATTTCTCGAGCGGGCGCATGCGCAGCTCACACCCGGTATTCCGCTATGCGCAAATCATGCATGCATTGATTGGCTATACCGGATTGACGAAAACGCTCTAATACTTCAGCCACTCAAGACGTCTTAAGCGAAGTCGGCTGATCAACGAGAAAACGCATTGACCAAAGACAAACGAAGTTCTGGTTATTTGACCCCTGTTGTTTTTGGATGCGGCTGCCCTATAAATCTTTACTTAAAAGACGCATCGATCTTGACGGGGCTGTTTTTTTTTTCCTTACGTTAACTCCTTGCAGATGATGTTATGTTGCAGAATAGCACCTGCCAACGCCACCTAATGACATATATATCCCTATAAACTTGGCTTATTAAAGCAAAAAAGAAAAAGCACGTTTACATACAGCGCATGGCTTTTTTCTTCTCTCGTCTTTGCCGCGGAAACCACCCTGTCGTTCTCCGTTGAACTAACAGCACCGCCGCTGCAAAATGAGATTTAGGTGGCTCGCCTCGATACTTTTACAAGGAGCGTTCGCCGTCTTCGCGTTTACTCGGGTCTCAGTAGCGCGGCGTAATTTACCGCATGCTTCTTTCTTCGCGCGCATAAAGCTGTCCTCCTTAAGCTTCGAGATAAGCTTCTATTCTCGCCTGACGCCGCAAACAGGTGCGAAATATCGGACGCTCAACAAAAGGATGCGCCTTTATTGGAAATAGCAGCTGCGCTTTGGCCACGCGCACTGAAGCCTTCAATACCGGTGGCTATATACGTACCAGCTCGATTCAAGTGAGTGCCTCCATTGAAGCTCCCAAGAACCGAGTTCTTTTATGGGGCATGGATTTTTCTCCCCTTTACTTATTTCGTTTCATGCATTTTAACGAAAACAACTCGGGGTCGTTAATCGATCTATAGTGAAATAATAGCTCCCCTTCTGGTTAGCGTCTTCCCGTGGTTATCAGTCAACGAGGGAACTGCAGACCTCTTAAGGTAACGTACTTTACTCGCAGTAATTTTTTCAGTTTGCAGTTAGGAAATGGTTCTGTTTGAGCCACTATAGGCTAGTGAGCCATACGGACGTGCCGCATGAAAGTCCACGCAAACATGCAGATACGCATTCGAGACTGATGACGTGGGACTTAGAGCAGATGGAATCTGTCAATTCATTTGTGTAATTTTACATGCCGAAATCATATTTCGATTGTGGGTTTCATAGATTGATATCTGGTGTTTAGCGTCCCAAAACCACCATATGATTATGAGAGATGCCGTATTGGGGGGCTTCGGAAATTTCGACCACCCGGGGTTCTCTAATTTCGACGGTGGGTATGAGAAAGCCATTAGCGGAGTTAGTTGGTGGACGTCCATTACTGTATTGCATTTTCTGCATACGTGATTTCAGAGTGCAGGGCCATCATAATCTCGTATACGATAACAGCGCACTGTTTGACTCCGGAATACTTTTAGCCATTTGGATTCCGTTAACCCACATCCAAAGTTCAGAATACGTTCGCTCACTTCTCGCCATCTATGGGCGGCTACAGCAAGGAAGCATCGAACCCGCGCCCTCGAGCTTGGCAGCGCAATGCCGAAGCCACGAAATCACCGTGGTCTATAGGTAAGCGGAAATTCAAGGGAGGTGTAAGCTACAGCGGTTCTTCCGTCGGGCCGCCGTGTTAGTAACGCTTAATTATGGTGCTCGGCGGCTGACTCTAGGGTTGCGGGTTCGATTACGGTAGCGGCAATCCGGCATTTCAATGGAGCCGAAAGGCCAGAGACCCATGTGTAAGTATGAATCATCCCTGCTCGTTGAAGAACATCATATTGTATATATTTTCGCAGCCCTCACCTTCTGTACTCCTCGTAATCATATCGCGCTTTTGGTATGCGAGACCCCGGACATTATTGTTTCATTAATCCGACAGCATCGAAAAGCTCGTTTCCCAGAAATTCTGGCGTCAGCGTCGATGTGAGCGTCGTTGGTTGTGCGTGAAAAATCATTTTTTATGACCAAAAAACAATACAGATGCAAATAAAGTAAATAATTATAAAAGGTTTAAGGCCAGTGAGGAAGTAATTCAGCCCGTTTGCCTGCCAAGCAAGTGTTCTACCACAGAGCCACAATATTTGTTTAAACTGCTCTAAAAAAATTACACCATTTGCCGCTAAAGCGAACCATGTGTAGATGCAAAGCAGTGGGCGCTAACGCTTACTCTGACGGCGGCGTTGCCGCTTGCTCTCATCGTGGCGTGGCGCAAGAAAGAAACACCGGGAGCCACAAAGCACGTAGTGATGGACCGGTGTTTCCTACTAGAACATGCCACTCGCTGCTAATGGGCAATGGGAGACGTAACACTTCGATTGGACACAGGTACCAAGAATCGGCTTCTAGTTAACACGCGCGTTGCGAATTTTTATTGTTCAACAACGTACAAGAGTAATCTCCCACCGGCACTATTTTTGGGGTCAAGATCCAGTGCCCATATAAAAGGCGTGGGCAATGAGCGGTTGTACAGCGCGATCTGCCGGTTTTTTCAACCAAGAAACTCGCTAACAGAGCCTGCCTGTGTCGGTGTAGCATGGAGAGAAAGGGGGATGTGTAGGAGAGGAGGGGCAAGGGGCATGCATGTGCCACTGAGGTATGAACGCCTCGGGAAGGGATGCCCCGCCGCGGTAGTCTAGTGGCTAAGGTGCTCGGCTGCTGACCCGCAGGTCGCGGGATCAAGTCCCGGCTGCGGTGGCTGCATTTCCTATGGAGGCGGAAATGTTGTAGGCCCGTGTACTGAGATTTGGGTGCACGTTAAAGAACCCCAGGTGGTCGAAAGTTCCGGAGCGCTCCACTACGGCGTCTCTCATAATCATATGGTGGTTTTGAGACGTTAAATCCCACATATCAATTAATCAGCCTCGGGGAGGGATGTCCAGAGGACAGAGAAGAGGAGCGAGCGTAGACTAGCAGACGCTATCGGCGTTGCGAGGTGAGAGAGATGGGAGCGTAGGAGAGAAAAGCGAGAGGAGGAGGGGACGCGCATGCGCAGCAAAGGTTGTCACGCCGTACACCCGATTGAGCTCGGCCTTAGGACGCTTCGCATGTTAAAATACATTATATGAATGTCATGTTGTGGAAGGAGTCTTCTTAAAACGCATAGTATATTTCGTGGTAGAAGCATAAATTCGCGCCAGGTGTCGCACAATGACACTTATGGCTAAGAATGACATGATATATTACACTGTGAACTGAATGACAGAATACAGAGTACTAACCTATGCACGTCAACGTGTTGATTATCAAGAAGCAAGTTGTTTTGGTTGAGATAGGTTATAATGTACTTATACAAAATATACTCGAGCAATTTGCAGCAGATGGATGTTAGAGAAATCGGTCTGTAACTGGAAGAGTCCGGGGAGTCACCTGACTTGAAAACAGGAATTACTAAGGCAGATTTTCTATCTTCTGGTATACAACTTTTTTTGCTTTAAAATGCAGTTTTTGTTGCCCCAAAACAGCCCAAGTCAATCACATCAACTCCTCGCCCTCTTGATTGTGTATATATATACGCCATCTGTACAATAAATTGATTGTGTGCTCTCTGGCCAATCTTCTTACCGAAACGTTCCTGCGCACTAAGAAAGTATATTGCTTTCGAAACTGCAGTACCAAACAGCTCAAGTAGCCATTCTTTTACTTTTAAAAAGTCCTTACCAAGAGTGACAGCTGAGAATCGAGCGGGTGTTTTAAGGACCCACCAATCACCAAGTGCTCAGACATATTTAATCACCACCAGAACCATCAACCACGTGAACAGCTGCGTAGGTTCGCGTGTGTCCTTCGCTGATTCGCAGCAAGAGTAATTATGGCGTAGAGGGCGCTTGTCGATTGTGCTTGCAGTAGGCGCTCGATGATCTTTTGAAACGGCCAATGTTACGCGCAGTCGTTTGTTTCCTTGCAGCACTGCTGAGCCATGCATCGATACACGAAGCGAGGCTATAGCGATTGAGAATGCGCTCTGGCTTTCGAGCCGACCGGTTGCGCCCCCGCGATCTCCGACGACAGCGCAGCTCTCGCCGAGTGGCTCGCCCTGTGCCATATCTTGCCGCCGACAAGAGCTCTCGCTGAGTGGTGCTCCGTCCTCGGACTGCTGTGACCGTGTCCATCTTTCCTATCTTCTCTTAAGTTCTGGGTGTCGCTGTCCCTACGCCACGCTCTCTTCTGCCCCCCCCCTATATCCCTATACTTTTAATCCTATTCTTTTAATCCCTCCTTACCCCCATCCCTCGTGAGCTACTGTTGAGGTGTCGCACTCTGATGCAGAAAGCTACGGCGCTCACTTTTCTCTTCTTTATTTAAGAATCACATAAGAAGTAGGAGCGCACGAGGCTTGATTACGCTATCGCTGTCTACTCTTGAAGGCGATGCTCGAGCGTCCCGCAATTTCAGTAGTTCACCCATTGCGGATCGCAGCCGTCTCAACGGTAGCGTTGTGTTGTCTCTTCAGTTTATAGCACACGACACCGGCTAACTTGCTTTTGGCAAACGTTCCTGCAAAACAGTATTGCCTCTCTGAGTTACGGCATGACGTATTTTGGATGGGCGGACAGTGAACCTTCTGATATGACGCTGAATTCGCACCCGTCATATTGCGAAGCATGGTGTCAAGCTTTAAGCAAAAAGCAGAAGCATTTTCACATTGAAATGACCTTTTTTTTTAGTTTTATGGATCGTATGCGTGGCTGTTTCAGAGCAGGTCGTTATCAAGCATAATATGTTTCCTTCTGACGATTGTGTAAGAGGAAAAAATCGTGATGGGTTCCAAAGTACATTAGAGGTAGCTATATTCGTGTTTTTTTTTTTTTTATTGAGAGAGACAGAGATCTGCTTGGCAGTGGCTTGTTTTGAACCGGTTCAAACCCCGATTTACTGCCGACGTTCGCTTAAAACAGTAGAGTCGCGCAGCATGGCTGAAATTAAAACTCATCATCTAAAGACGGTTTCTAATGTGTGGCCACAAAGAGCGTGAGAGCATAAATTTCGTTGCAATGTTTATTTATTTGTGTATTTTCCAAAATTCGATTTCGCAGAACCTGTATCGTGCGCGGTCGTTAAAGTGCGGGGGAGAAATTATTTTTACTGGGAACGCTAACCCGAACTGCAATAAAGAACAGGCCTGGGGGCCATTAATTAAAGCGGATTCGTTGCGACACTAACGGCGTTGAAGGCAATTAAGAGAGGCGCTCGTGGATAAAGGTAAACCGAAGCACGTGGGCGGATACGAGCACGGAGGAATGAAAATAGTAACACTAAGACTTTGCAGAAAAACCGTGCACACTGTTGTTATATATATATATATATATATATATATATATATATATATATATATATATATATATATATATATATATATATATATATATATATATATATATATATATATTGTCGAGTGGTTTGTGCCACGGACAGCAGTCGAAATTAGCCAACCGCAATGAAAACCTGCTTGGTTGGGCGGCAACAGCGCGCAGGAGTATGAGTTGGACGACGAACGCAGGAAAGCGATCTCGTCAGAGCGAAGATTGTCCGCGTAGTAGCCCTCGCGTCTACTCCTAGCGAGTTGGCGTGATGCATGGGTCGCGTTGCTTCGGATGTGAACGAAAGGGACTCGGCGGCCATTTATTTTGGCAACGAATTGCGGGGCCTGTAATACAAGACCCCATCGACAACAGGGCTGTATAACCGGGGACTGTGATTGCGGTTCCGGTATAAATCGTTTCGTTCCTTCCTTCTAGGTCGTGTATCTTCGCTCTCCGATTTTGTCTCGCTCGCTGGCAACCTCACTCTCTCTCTTTCTCTCTCTCTCACTGCTGGCCAAATCGTTAGGGCGCTCATGCTCATTTGGTGTCGCCGTTCCGTTACTGCTCGTCTGCAGCCACGGGTTCTTTCCAGCGGGAGAAAAGGAAAAAGAAAATAAACTAGACCCATGCAGGAAGGAAGCGTCGCCGCTGCTGGTGTTCAGGGATTTTCTTACCACCATCTCGATGTGTGGCATCTTTGGAAAGCGATGGGACGAAGGAGGAAGTTCCCATCTGTGGCCGGATTGCCACAGAGGCACCCCCAGCGGCTATTAATCTGCCTGCGTGTGAGACCCACGTCCTGTACGATTAAACGGGGAAAGCTGCAAAGGAAAACAGACAAAGCAAGCAATGGCGTGGTTCGTGTAATTAAGCTGCTTACGCTGGTCCATATTGTTATATGATCCTTATTATTGTGTCCCCGTGCCGTATATCGGGTGTAGCGAAACTCTTGTACTTAGCGGTCGGATGGATGCATGGGATTCATCAAAGTGGCCATGGAACACTTTCTTATCGATATCGGTTATATATGCACCGTCGGCTGCTTTTTTCGTTGCCGCCATGTCATATATATATATATATATATATATATATATATATATATATATATATATATATATATATATATATATATATATATATATACACACATATAGGTGTACTATACTGCGTCGGGGCCGCAAAAGTCGCCTTTCACTCATCCTCTCTACGTATTCTTCCCCTTCACTTTTTTTAAGGGTAGAGTAACAAACCGAGCTCAGTGCTGCTTAAGCTCCTTGAAATTTTGCGTATTATCCTCTTGCCGCTCGACTTATGCGAACAAGATGCGGAATGGAGGAAGGCCTTGGTCGGTTTCTTTCGTAATGCATCCTGTGAGACGTGTACACATCGCCACTAAGACGAGCTGTAATCGCGCACCATACACGCGGTGAAACAACCATACACGACGCTCATATAACGCTGTCGCGGTGTTTCCCGTCAACGCACCTGGAAACAGCAGCAGTCGGAGAGCGGCTTTTCTGCCGTCGTCGCCGCCTTTATTATGCGTGCCCTCACCGGCAGCGGCAAGCGATCCCCCGAGGCGAGCTGTACTCGCGGTGTGTGTGACTCGGGCCGCGGCGCTTTGAAGCCGAGTTTAATTAACCTGCCTCTTGTTCCTTTGCCTCCCCTTCCCATCAGTGAGCGGTGACTGAAAGCAGGGCGCGCCGAAAACCGCGCTCCGGATTTCGAGCCTCCGGAGGTTTTGAGCGGCGATGACGGTGTGTGTGTTGCACACGACCAAATGGGGCTGGCTCGGTTTCGTTTCCGAGCTCTTTCTTACCAAAGAACTCTGTAGCATAGCACCGGTGGCAGCTTCGTTTTATCTGCGCGCGACCAGGCTTCAGTCGCACCGGTGTCGCCGCTTCTCTCGTTTTACGTTGGTGCTCGGCGCATTTGCTGCACCACCTACTCTGTAACGCGTGTATCCGTTCTCTTTGTCTCTTCTGCGACTTCCTTTCAGAACTATGCTATCCCTTCTCTCTCACTCGGAAATTCGCGTTTCTTGTTATTTTCTCCTTTGTTTCTTTTCGCCTGCCTTCCGCGACGTTCGACCCATTCGACGTGACGGTTTACTCGCGAGCAGCGCGTTTGTTGCGTCGCGTTGCGACGCGTTTCACTCCCCATCAGTCGAGGTGCCCCGGTTCCCTTTTATCCTGTCTTCGCATCCTCCCGAGCCTCGCTTTTGTTTTCGTCCTCGATTCACTCAATGGCTGCCTCCGCTATAGTGTCGCTCATTTTCCGCTCCCTCGAGGCCGCCTCTGATTGCAGCCATTGTTTGAGGTGATTACGCAACCAACAACACGAGGACGCGCGCCTCCCTCTCTTTTTCACTCGCTCCCTTCCCAATCTTTGAAGAGCGCGCGTTTTGTACGCGTGGCTGAGCTCGCCACTAACTCCCGGATCCTTTATTAGCGCCAGAGCACTCTGTAGCGCCGGCAAATTAAAAAAAAAAGTTTAGAAAAACGCTCGCTCCCATTTTTTCTTCGTTTTCTATCGTTTGGCTGGTTGGCATTTTCCTCTTGTTTGCGTCCTGATGAGTCGGCTCGCTGCAAGCGCTGCGGTCGACGCGTGTGGTTCGTGTTTGCCGCTGAGTATACTGCCGAACAGTGTGCTTGTGTGTGTTTATGCGTACGCGTGCACTCCCCGGAGGCGATTCGTTGAATGGGGATGGCTTTGAGGCTTAGAGAGAACTCTCGCGGCGTGCACGCATTGTTGTCGCCGGTGTCGTCGTCTAGCTTGGTCGGATGCTCGCCGACGAAATGAGGATCTCTGCAAGACGGAAGGAACCAATATACGCCGTAGTGAACCGATCAATACGTACTCAACTCTATTTTACTTATATATCTGTATTATTTTCCCAGCAAAAAAAAAAAACTTCAGAATACGGTAAATGATTAATATATGAAAGCGATTACTGCGGAACCACTGAAAACGAAATAACCACTTTTTTTAATATTATTATTCCTCTCATTCACCTTCTGTAGTATAGAAATTGTGACAGAACGTTTTTCGTGAATGTACAGCTGGAATTTATTCAGCGATGGATGCCATTTTTTCCGCTCTCACGAATGTTAATAGGAACGGTCGGTATGCACCATAAACCAGTCATAGTGCGTGTACATTACAACTGCTTAATTGTGAGCCTGCGGTTCGCATTTGTTTTCTCGGGGATATTCATTGAAAAAAAAAAAAGCTGTGGGCGTCCGTCTTCTCGAAGGCGTTTCTCTTCCAGCAAGCAAAAATGACGTCACATCTCTTAGTTTGCGTCGTTAGTAATACACGCACAAATAAGCAAATAGCGATGTCAACAAACTGGTCTCTCTGTTGAAAAAAAAAAAACGTTAAGCCTGCGCTGAACGTGCAGCACAGTCACAGCGAAAGCCAGAAGAATGGCCTTTCAAAGCGTCTTATAAACACTCCTTGGGTAACTACTACAAGCTCACTGCTGGGTACCCACTACGCCACAAATAATAATTTTGATGTAGCAGGCCAGGATTCACAATGCTATCCTTCGTGATTCTTCGTACTATCTGCTACTCACTTTTTAAGAATTTTTTGCAATTTTTTATGCAGTGGCTCACGACGATAAAGACTTATGCCTTAAGTGGGGATGCACCACACTTAATAGGTGAACAAGAACAAGTTTTTAATGTATTTGAGCATCGGACGACCCACTCGTTATGCGATTTGCATTGTGTGACACCTGGCTGTTCCTTTGATTCTCGAAACACACTATTACTCATATTAACGCAATTCCTTTAACGGCACCAAGCCTGCTTAAGGCAAATTTGCAAACAAGTTCCAAGCACATGCGTAGCTCAGTGTTAGAATACTGGGCTGGCGTACAGCGAACTCGGTTTTTAATCCCATTGCGTAATCGGTGTTTTTTATTTGCTGAGTTTTTCTCCTTCGATACTGGTTACGGACACCGGCAGCGGCATGCAACTATGGCGCCGTGCGTGACCTGTGTTCGAATTTCACAACAGCTTTCGCTGTAAAGTAAAATATGCAACGATTGAACCTGTAGCCACATTCTGGCCGTATGCGCGGCATGGGCGTAGCTACCGCTGGGCTACACTGGTAATGGTGTGGACCCGGAGGACTGGGGATTGGTCCCTGCCTCAGCCTTTGCGTTTAGGTGGAGGCGAAGTGATGGAGAGCCCAATTGTGCAATGTCAGTGGACGTAAAAAACCACAGGTGGTCGAAACTTTCAGTCTTCCACAACGGCCTGCCTTAAAATCATATGGTGGTAAATCAATAGGAGTTATTACACACGGTAGGAGTGGAGATTAATCATTAATTGTGACATTACATTCTATATGAAAGGTCACAAAAAAAAAGCAAGACTGTCACTTGAGAGCGCTGGTCGCCAGCATATTGTTGTGAACCGTAGGTAGAGGTGTATAAATGCTGTTCCAGGACGGACGTCATTCCATCTGAGTACTCGCAGTAACAGTGCATGGTCGTGTCCTCGGAGCGGGCTTACTCACATTTTTTGTTTTATTTTGTCTCTATTGATACTACAAAATGTGAGAACTCGGTGTGCATCTTCACTGCCAAACTGTTACGAGACTTACGGCGATGCTCAGTCGTTGGAGCGTATGTACTTTTTATATTTCAGTTTCTGCACGTTCACGCAACCAAATTCATTGCATAATGACAGCCATAGTCTTGATCGGGATGAGAACTTTAAATGCTGTTTTTCTCTACGTCATTTGCCTGTTATTTTGTCTATTTATAGAGCGCGTGTGATCTATATTCTATTCTTGGTTTGCTAACGAGTCCACTGTTTATTGTCGATTAACGAAAAGAAAAGATTCTACAGGGGAAAGCAAAAGACGCCGTAGAGTTAATCAACTTTGTGAATTTTCCCACATCGAATAATTTCGAATTAATAAAGCTGTAACGCCACACTTGTGCGCCGGTGATGCAAGTATTGCTGGAAACATTTAGCGTTAATTGCCTTTTTTTTTTTTGGGGGGGGGGGGGGGGCTCCTAACAAAGATACGACGCTGAAGTGAAACAGAGTACAGTTTGTGTAGTGGAATGTTCGGGGGGCAACGGGGTTAAGGGTTGCGTTTCCGTTTGCCCTGAATTTCCGAGGCGTGAAGGCTGAAGCCCTCAACGCATGCCTGCAACGCCTGCAACGCGCTATAGCCTGCGCATTCTGGCTAGGCCTCGCGCGTGTACGTTGGAGCAGCTTCGTCGTTCCGGTCTCTCTCTCGGACAGCGCTGGAAACATCTCGGCCGGCGAGGCAGACCGCGTGCATGACGAACAGCCACGCCTAGCGGTGCCTTATCTGGCGCCGGCGCGCGTCAGGTCGTTAAGGTAAATATTTATCGCGTTCGTTAGCGCCGGCGCGCCCGACCTGCCCTCGCTCGCCGCCATGGGTGCAGCAACGGGCGCCACGAGCAACGATGTGGTGGAGCAAGAATAAATAAAGACAATAAAAAGAGGCAGAGGAAAAAGGAAAGGCGAATAATGGAAGGAAGCGCGGGCGGTGCGTTTGCTTCGCTGCCGTGCAGTCGGGAAGAGAGGAGAGGAATAACAATAAAAAGAGGAGGCCAGCCGTCATAAAAGGCCGAGAGGTCAATGCAGTTGGTCCCTTAAGGGTTATTACAGTAATGCGTCGAGGGGAGAAGAATGAAGATGCATTCCGGTGCGCTGCTTTTCCGGCACGCCTCGTCTGCGCCTGCTGCTTCGCGTGCACATTGGTTCTCCGAGGGGGGGGGGGGGGGGGGGAGAGAGAGAGAGAGCCATCCAGCGGGAAAACGGAGGGTGAGAGGCTTGGCCCATTCGGGAGAGAGGGTCGTTGAGGAAGCCAAGTTAGATAGGGAGTGGGGAAGAAAAGGGTGCTCCCGCAGGCGAGGGAAATAATGCATAGCCGCGCCCGAATGAACGCACGGGCATCAAAAGAACGCGCACCGTTGCGCAGGAGGAATTATGAAAAACGAATCAGGCTGGGGAGGAATATATGTGGTGCAGAAAGGGAGGACATCATCCGGAGGAGCGCGCTGACACCACCTCCGTATACCGCGCTCTTCTTCGTCATCTTCGATGCGTGTTGCTCGTCTAATATCCTATCCTCCGCGCCGAGCGCTTACGTGCACCCATATAAAGGAGGAGGGGGAGGCTCTCGCGACTCGTGTTGTTTTTATTCGCTTTTGACACTTCCTAGCTTTCGCCACCATTAGCTCTAATAGCGACCGAACACGAACATCTGCACCTGATCTTTTTGCCCTGCATTCAGCGTCGCCGTCGCGGTGTTGTTCTCCACGCGGGTTGTTCTCATCAATGTATTTCGTTGTTGTGAATTTCTATATTACGTGTGTTCGTCGTGTCGTGGTTGACCTCTTGCTTACGTTATTTCTCATGCGGTCGTCTAGCAGATAACGCATGCTTCTAACCTGTTCACGTGATCACTATCTATCTATCTATCTATCTATCTATCTATCTATCTATCTATCTATCTATCTATCTATCTATCTATCTGTCTATCTATCTATCTATCTATCTATCATTGTCAAATCAATCAATGAATCAATCGATCCGTTTGTCAGTCCATCCTTACAATGACAATTTTTTTCTTGTTCTGACGTGTAACTGCATTTCAATGTCAATAATCTTATTTTTCGTATTGCGTTAGGTGCTGCGAAACTTGCCTCTTCGCTATAGATGGCCGCTGTCAGGTACACTTGCGTAAGCCTCTCAGAAGGGAAGTTCGCGGTACTTGTATGTCGATGCCGTGATTGCCATTCGTTGGTTATCAGCCGATCTCGTGCGTCGGCACATCGCGATCAGTGGCAGACGTTCTTCTTCTTCGTTTGTGGTTTCGGGTTGCATAATGCTTCTTAAAGGCGCGCTTGATTGATCTTTTCCATTGTGCAGCGTGCCTGCGCAACTACTCCGAGTGATCACTCGCACACGCTGGTTCTCACAGTAATAACGACCCTCTCATTTCGCCACTACACTGTTCCCATTCTGATTGCCGCCTTCTTTGCGCACTTCGTAACCATTGCTCAGCTCTTCGCCGTCCCGTTTCTTTACCCCGGGGTCTGCGCAGATGCGGGCGTTGTCTTTAATAAAAGCTGGATACGTTAGCCTGCAGCTGATAGTCTGGCTGGCTGCACCGACTACTCGCTATCAGTCGAGTTGTATACAGAGATCACGCAAGAAGCGCACGCACACCACCTATAGCCACGTCATTGAAGACAAAATAGTGGATGTGGTGAAAGGCCGTTTCCTTGTTCTACTGAGAAAAACTCGACGTGCATAGCACGACTCTTCATCCTTTTGTCCGTACACGCATACTATAATTAATCAAATAATAAATAATCACATAAACATGGAAAGACTGCTAGAAGCCATTTTGGAAATCGGCATTTGCTGGCAACAGCGGTTTCGTTTATCTGAAGCAGCGCATCGCTGTCCTGTGTCCTATTCGTTTTGGGCCAGTGACTGGACGGGTATTGGAACGGTGATTTTCGGTACTCCGACAGACCACTGCCTTGTCGGTATTCGCGGGCTAGATACGCTCACGGCGTCCTTCTTTTTCAGCGGCCGTATAGTCTGGAGAGTTTGGTCTTAACTTTGTAGGCGTTCAATTAAAACGTGTCTGCCGTTAAACAAAAACTTCCACAAGCGGGTGTTAGATTGAATTATGCATTGCTTTGCGTTATGTTTGTGTCGAAGTGCGCCTTCACACACAACTATATAGGTAATCTATTCGACGACCTCGTGCTCAGCGTACAGCCTGATGTGATTTCCTCTGAGCCTCTGCAATGTGTCCCAATCGGCTTTGATTGACAGAACTTACTAGCGTCAATGTTGTTTGTGCTTGTCGTCTAAACGAACACCGCCGCCCCCTTCACCTTCCTCTGAACATCACGAGTGATGAAGACACGCTCGTGTGCGAATTTGCCTTTATACGTGTTTTGAGTCACGTACTCTATAGTATGGACATGTTCTGAGTGGTACTAACGAGTGCGGACTCTTGTATATGCCGTTAACTCAGTGACTGGTGCGTAGTCGTCTCCAAGTTTGTGCTGTAACTGGAATATGTCTGCAATGTGTAAACATCGGATTATATGGGCGGAAGACAGAATAATCAAGCATGGTCGTGGTATATTTCTCCCCAAAAGTAAAAAAAAAATCACGACAGGGGAAAAGCAACGGTGTGCAAGGCGTGTTCGGGTCAAGTATGACAGTTTGTTCACGTACCAACGTGACCTCATGAGCACATGATAGGTAACATGGCATTCCACGTCGAAGTGGCAGTATTGCAGCGAACGGTGAGATAACAAAGGGGAAACCGGGCAAGCGAGAAAGCCAAACAAAGGAGGGAGAATAGGGGAGGAGCTGAAGACGGTTCGTGTTTCGGTCGCGGGCTACCCCGCTTTTTCCGCCCTCAGGCGCGTGCCCCTAGCGCGGAACGGAATAAATAATTCGCGCAATGGACGCGCCCCTGGGGCTGCTTCGCCGTCTCTTCATTTGCATACACGCGAATGGGGCGACGGTTGTGAGCTGCAGATGCCTGGTCTCTTGTTTTAGGCCCGCGCTTAGGCGTAAAACAGCGGTTTCGCGCGAATGCTCCAATTCTTTTTCAGGGAGAGTTCTACCCCTTTCTTGCATGTATAGAGTGCGCATGGCCGCTTCACTCGGGCCCGTTTTGATTTAGTAATTTCTTTTTGTTCACTCTTCCTAAATCTCTTATATGTCGCCATATAATGCTCCGGCGCTCCAGTGAAATCTGCATCTCATCTGCCGCACACCGTTCTTCGTTCCTTTGGGTTTTTCCCCGCGCAAAGCGAAATTTGCGTTGCTCTGTTTGCGCTCGTCACGCTGTGGCTGCGTGGCAATTGAATCTATTAACCGGGGTCCTTCCGGCTCTATTGCGGTCTTCGCTCTTTCTTTCTTTCTTTCTTTTTATTCTTTCTTTCTTTCTTTCCGAACCCATTTTCCATTTCTATTTTTTTTTCTCTTTTCTGATTGCGACCGCTGCGGTTCGCTCACTGGAAATCAGTGTGCGGTTCTTTTCAATATAGCCAGTTTCTCGCGTCAATTTCGCGTATTACGTTTGTCTCGAACGCAGCAGCAGCGCTGCCTGGTGTTTAAGTGCGTACGCTATGCATACACTGCCGCACACTGCGCAGTATGGGTGCACGCTCGTGGGTTCCTTTGGAAATCATCGTTCTGGAAATAGCGTGCGTGGATATATGCCTCCTCCTACCCGTTCTTTTTTATTTTTGCAGCTGTTTTCCTTCTTCCAAGAACGAATGACTTTCAGCGAATGCCGCGCAACAAACGGAACGTGGTAACAGAGCGTATGGAATAAGAATAAGGCTGTCGCAGAAAGGGTGCAGAATTCCCTAAGGAACTGATGACGGTAATCGAGTGAGAAACTTCCGTAATATGTTGTCTCGGTTTACTTTTACTTTTATATTCTTTTTCTGGTTTGGCCCACCCGCTAAAATGCAGACGCTGCCGCAGTTTTACGTAGGTGCGTGGGCGCTCTTTATGCTAATTCCGTCTAGCGCGCATCCTACCACGTGCTGGCAGTTTCGTCTAAGTGAGCTTTTTTTATCGCCTGCTAGTTCGCGTCGCCAAGTTTCTCTCTCGTCGCTGGTTCCCCCGGGTATGAGTTGAAAATGTGATAGAAAAAAGGACAAAAACAACGCATATAAAACATATTGGGGTATGTTGGTCATAGCATGTGCTATTTGATGTGTTGTTTTTCAGAATAACGGGTTCCAGCTCTGTGTGGTCCCCGCGTAACCTAGGAGCACTTCCAATGGCCACTTCGGCTTTGTGGAGGGTATAATGTGCGTCCAGGGGTAGCAATCAGAAAAAAAAAGAATTCACGCTTTAACGTTTGGTGAGAAATGTCGAGAAATTTGACGCGTCACTTGGTATTTCCAGCTCAATAATCACATAGTGAACCTGTGAGGCTCTCTTTCCGTGAAATGCGAGGACGGAGACCTTGTTTCTTTCTTACTTTTTGTTTTCTTTCACAGCGCCAACGGAGTGATACGCGAGAGAATGTTGCTAAAGCGGTGAGTTTAAGAGCGTCAAAAAACAAGTCATATTTACTAAGCTTGTGCAATCGCTGAGAATCAAGTTCTTCGAACGGCAAAGTGCTCTACGCTTAGGCATCATTCTATTCACAATATCAAAACGATTATAAGGTCCCCTTCTGATGTTGCTGTGCAAACGCACATATTTGTCGTGGCTGTCTTATGCAAATATATTTAGCTGACAGTGAACGCGTGTCTTCTAGTGCATTTTCCAGGGTATTTGTGGTTTGTTACCAGATTCTCCTCCGTAATTTGAAATTTCACAGGTGCGCTACATGGGGTAAAATGAAGTGGGGTATTTTAGCACGGCATGCAGAATAAAAGTGAGGGCGTCCAGGTGAAAAGATATTATGAGCGTCTACACAGAAACGCGAAGCCAAGCGCTCCTGCGTTGTGTCGCTCAGACAGATTTGATGTTGCCATCATAAACATAGCCGTCTTCGGTATCGCCTTGACCCGGCACCCTCCCGTCCGCCGGATCATTCTGTAGCGCCTGACGATGACGGATGGTACAAAAGGATCGGTTCACAGTTGCCCGCCCCGTGTACTTTTCATTTTCATGCCTCCTACCGTCCAAAATCTTGAGCGATAAAACAACGAGTTTTATCTTCCTTCTGCTGCCCGAGTTTGTTGTTGCGTGCAAACACACTCTAGAATGAGCCCGGACCTCGACGGAGTGACGCGGAAAGTCAACATGTGCGGCGCTGTATAAGCTTCTCGTGGCGCGCATGAGCGGCCTCTCTACGATCAAAGCTAGATTTGAATTGATGATGACTGCCGGCGGAACGCGTGGAACACGGAAGACACCCGTTCATCTCTTGGTCCTTCTTTCCTCTTCCCCTCTCTCTGTCACTATGAGAGAGAGTCGGCGTTAAGTCGAACGTTATGGTGGCATTGTTGGAGAAGGCCGAGTGTTTTTTTTTTTTCAATTTTTCTCGAGCGCCATGGCAGTGTTTTTTGTGTGTGTGTGTGTGTGTGTGTGTTCAGTGGTGCTTGGTTGAGACATCTTCGAAGGGGCCATTTTTGTTGCTGCGGTTGCTCGCTTGTTTGCACCCGCTCTCGATATTACAGTCGTCTTAGCATACCATGATGGCATCAGTGCTACGGTTATGCCTGTTGTTCGTTCGACCAACTGTTACCAGTTGAAGTTAAGGGCTCGCTAAGACTAACTGATAACAGTTGGCGATGCCGAGTTTTTAACTGGGCTCACTGAATTCATATAAATGGTTACGTGAAGCAGGAGGAGGCAGTTTTGCAAGTTGTGAATAGGCGTAAGGTTTTTCATGAGAGTGCCCCTGGACTTTTTGTTCTGTATAAGAGAAAATACTGTATTGATTTCGGGCCTTGCACATAAAGTTTAATAATAATAATAATAATAATAATAATAATAATAATAATAATAATAATAATAATAATAAGAAGAAGAAGAAGAAGAAGAAGAAGAAGAAGAAGAACTAAGATTTCATACGCCGCAAAAGCGCGATATGATTATGAGAAACGCCGTATAGTGGAGGGTTCCGGAACATTTGACCATCTGGTATTCTTTAACGTGCGCTGACATAGCACAAACACGGCCCTCTACAATGTCGCTTTCGTTGAAATGCGACCGTAGTGGACGGAATTGAACCCGCGACCTTCAGCTCAGCGGCCGAGAACCTTAGCCTCTGATCCACCGCCGCGGACGCATATTAGGTTTTGTGATAGATTTAGGTTCACATTTTTGTATCTGTTACCAACAAACTGAAACGTCATCGTGTTTAAAACCAGTCGCGTTCACTGTGAGACAGGACTTATTCAAGGAGATCTGGATTTATTTGTCTAACAGGCACGATAGTAGGAAACTTCTCACGTCAGCGTCAACAATAAAACGTACTCTTTTGCACCGCTCACCAACTCAAAAATCTTTTTGGGCTTCAATACCCAACCTGCTTGAAATCCCCAATTACTGTAACGTCACTTACATTGGCAACGCGTCTAACTTTCACGCTCTAGTAGGCTTTAAGCAATATTCCTAATTTGATTGGTAAGATGTCATAATCATTGTAATGAAGTTGATGCAAGAGTCTTTCGTACGCGAAAACAGCGGTATTACCTTCCACTAGACGACAGATGAACGATTTCCACCTTACACTGGATGGACAGACGTTGACGTTGGTAAAAGAACATAAATTTCTTGGCGTTACTCTTGGTAGACACCTGTCGTGGGCGTCACACATTTGCGCACCACAAAAACAGGTCAACATGCATAGTTATAAACGTAAAACGGCGAATCGCTGGCACAATATCTGGAGTATCAGCACTACTGCAAGTGCATGACGCACTAATAAAGCAGAAGATTGCTTATTCCGCACCGATTATAGGGGTCATCGCAAACGACAGAGAAGCGTCTTCGGAGATTACTGGCGAGGGTATTAGGCGTGTGCGTGGAAGCCCCACAGGACAAATTGAGTTCTCTCGTAATCGCTGAAGCTTGTCATCCGCCATTCTCTGTAATACGAGCGGTTGAAACTTGTCGACATGTTTTCCGTATTTCAACTCCGCACGAGCTTCGCACTTGCAGATAGAAATGAACTGAACCTAGCACTTACAGATAGAAATGAATGTAAGCTACGCAATATTGTCGAGGAACATGAAGCATTATTACCGAAATATGAGATCAATAAAGTAGATATTAATTTTTCTTTTTGGAAGCTGCCAAGACGAAGTTGTCGGTCGAGAGAATAATATATGAAAAGGACTTATGTTCGTGACATTCGTGCAGATTTATTTCCGATATATATCCGCAGTAGATCAACCTGTATACGGACCGTTCTTGCCATGCCAATTGCCGCTCTTCAGCTTTTTTTTTTCATTCCATACTTGGCAGTAGAGCGCACATTCAAATTTTGTCGAGTGACGTCTTCTCTACTTTTGCGGAACTGTTTGCAATTCTATCTCCGCTACGCTTTATAACATCTGGAAAAGAGGCATAAAAATGAGTCATTTTTACCGATTCGCAGGCCTCTCGATAGCATTGCTGCAAGGTGATAGAAAAGTCTTTCTAAACGTTTTCCTGTTATACGACACCTTAAAAACATGCAAAAGCAAGAAAAATAAACCACGCAATCGGAGGTATACCAGGCCACTGCAGCATTCCAGGAAACACGGCAGCGGACGCCGCGGCAACCAGGCCCCACAATAACGAAGCGAAAATCATTCTGCCGCTTTCACGCACTGAAAGCGTCTACTCCTCAGACAGGTAACCTGTTGCGCCGCCAAATACAAATGGTTTGACGAAAAGTCTAAACGTTCAGACTTATATTTAATTTTATACTTAACTATGCATTTAATTTTTATATATTTTCGCATGAAACTAAGGATTTCATCAGAGTTAAGGAAAAAATAGGAGATTCGAAACGTTGGTCCACCACCTGCGACTTTGTACAGCATTTACGCGACACTTATTACACAAGATACAGAGTGTTCCTTGCACAGAGTGTACAGAGTGCCTTGTACAGAGTGTTCCCTGCAGCCACTCTGACGAAGATGTACGTCACCTGTTTCTCGAGTGCCTGGAATGTGAGACACAAAGAAAAGTATTACGAGCAAGTTTGAAACTTTTAGATAGAGTGCCTTTCACGGTAACGAAAATGCTAGATCCATAGCCAACTGCAGGTCTTCAGAAAAGAGCGCTTGCCTCCTTCTAGTAGTTTTTTGAAGAATCATATATTATATGGAAATATTGACCGACCGTATGCGATGTCGCCTTCTTGTTAAAAGAAATGTGCAATATTTAGATAGCGTGTTTCGTATGTGTAATTATTTGTCTGAGAGTCAACTGACCTTGTGTGTGTAACTTGTGTACATATGAACCTATGAGGTGTATCTGAAGTGAACTGTGGCATCTGGCTATTGTGTGCTTTTATGTCTTATGTTGCACTCTCTTGCATGTTGTGCCCAAGATGTTGTTTATCTTACGGCTTATCTTGTAAACTAAGAGAAAAGGAGTAGCCGGTGCCACCATAATGGCACCAACCTCTCTTACTTCATCATTTTAATGAAAAAAGTCAATGCGAACGCGATGAAATAGTCTGTAATGTTCTTGTCAGCGTGTAATTAATTTCATGTAATTGTCAGGGTATTTTATTTCTTGGTAACGGCAACTTTGACGCATGAGTGGTGGCAATATTCTCAGCGAAAAAAATTGCATTTAATTTGTCAATATTCAATTTGTATATTTCACTTGTATATCGCCTGCATGGGTTATATGTGAATAATGTATAAAGCCGTGAGAGAAAGGGCATTTTTTACCCAATTAGTATCAAGTATGGTATGTTGTATTGCATTTCTTTGTGTGTGTGTGTGTGTGTGTGTGTGTGTGTGTGTGTGTGTGTGTGTGTGTGTGTGTGTGTGTGTGTGTGTGTGTGTGTGTGTGTGTGTGTGTTTGTGTGTGTGTGTGTTGTTTACGTGAAAGTTTTGCAATGCACACCGAACCCCCAAATTCATATCTCAATTTTTTTAAACGTTAAAACAACATCCAGATGAAGCTATATGTGTTTTTAATTGATACAGAAAGACTGCTTTCTGTTTTCCGCCACTAAGAAAGAAAGAAAGAAAGAAAGAAAGAAAGAAAGAAAGAAAGAAAGAAAGAAAGAAAGAAAGAAAGAAAGAAAGAAAGAAAGAAAAAAAGAAAGAAAGAAAGAAAGAAAGAAAGAAAGAAAGAAAGAAAGAAAGAAAGAAAGAAAGAAAGAAAGAAAGAAAGAAAGGAACTCGATGCGAGACGACATCGTTTCCGCAGAAAGTGAAGATAACCTTCCCACTCTCGAAACCGGAGATGCTCGCGAACGGGCGCTTCTCTCACGGCGAAGATTTTCTTCACGCGAGGAGTCATGCCCAATCTTCAGCGTATTTGCATAGGAGCGGAGCCGTCTTCGGGTGGCATGCTCTTCGGCTAGGGCTCTTGAACCCTCGCAGTGACACAGGCGTCGACGTCAGCGAAGCTGTCGGATATTGAGGAAATAAAAATGAAAAAAAAACGTGCAATCAAAAACTTATGAAGGGTGGTTTCGCCGCAGAGCGCCTGAGTATTGCGGAGCGGCTAAGGCGCCAGTGCTTCTGACAGAAGGGCCCCGAAATTCCATTCTCGTGCCGGCGTAATACGCACTCCCTCGTCGTGTTTGAGCATCGAAAAGTTTGGCAAGGAAATAAAAGATTAAAGTGAACCAGTTCGGAGAACCGCGCATGTTCCGCGCCGTAGGTCTGGCGTACTAAGTGTGATTTGTTTAAGAAGCAGAAGCAGCTCCGTAAACAGCGCACATTTCAACTGTTCGCCCGTAGCGCGATTCGTGCCTCACCGAATTTGGTAATCAATGCCGGTGGCGAGAACTTTTGAAATATTGATTTTGATCGTGCTTGATGCTTACGTAGTGGTGATATTCGGAGGCGGATGTATAATCTTCGCTTGTATGGCCACAATACAATGTAAATGCTCAGAATGCAGGGATGGCTTTGTATAAATGCTTTTAAATTTGCTCTCCTACGGACTCCTACAATTCAGTATTTATTTCCTTCAACTAAGTAAAGCGAAGCGACAGCATTAACGCCAGAATTTGACTGATGTTAGCGACGCTCGTCAGGTGTGCTAAGACACGTTCTCGGACCACGGACTACCATTTTCTGATGATAACACTCAACAAAGACCCTTACGAACTCTCTTTCAAAGGACGTTATTACGAAAAAACTATAAATAACTGTCGTTTTTTTTTTGTATCGCGAATTATGTGTTTCACTTCTTTTTTTTTTAACCTAAGTAGCGTGCTAGACATGCCTACATGCAACGCTCTGCAGCATCACTAATTAAATGTCCTATGCTACAGTCCACATTTGGTCGCCAAGAAATGTTACCTATAAATTACTATCGTTCAAACGTTGGATGCGTCGGACGTACATGAACGGTACGTTGTCGCACAAGGTTTTAAGGAGTGTCTTGTGGAATGCGGGGCTCTTGGTCGCCATTTGTTAAGGCCCTGTGCTTTTCAGTATTGAGACTTTCAAGCTAAAGACATGTTCGAGTATTCAGTGTACGTGCAACGCGTGTCGATTGGATATGGCAAGCCCAAGTGACAGTTTTACCGCTAAACATGTAGTAGATGGTCGTGTGCCGAGCTTCATGCACACGCATTTAGTTAAAGGACGGAAGTTTACGTTGCGTGTATACACAAGCACGAGATACAGCGATTGAAGTCACCCGAGGGCGGTGGCGATCACGAAGATGAGCGCGTTGTTCGTATTGTTCTGGAAGGCGTAATGTGCACAAATGAGAAAAAAAATGTTTCAGATAAAAAGCTAGGAATACTGAGCGAATACACTCTCTAATAACGAAAACTGGTTGCCTGAAAATCATCTACAACAGAAGCCGAACGTCTTCCATAAAGACCTCTTAGTAGACAATGGACCGTATATGCGTTTGTGAGGAGCAGCTATAGGTGTAGTGGCGTATACAAACTGACGCGTTATGTAGTCTGTATACTGCGGGTATGACGTAGTTAGAAATGTATGCGCGCGAACGTTTTGTCGAAAACTGAACTCCTGGAAGTTAATTTTCCAATCCCATGTTACCTTCTTGTCGATTTCAGTTTGCCATACTTGTTTTATTTACTTGGTCACCTCTGCTCTATTGGGTAACCATTTAGTGTTTTCGCTGCAGGACTTGTGGAGTTGTAGTAGCCTAGTTTATATAGGCCTTAATATCTCCACAGCGACCCATTTAGAATAGAACAGACGTACGCCATCAGTTTGTGAAATACAATGGCCGATAGGCGTACCTTAAAAATTGGCCTGTCAGATGCTTCTATCGCAATATTCGTCGGGCGAATGATAAAAGTGTCGCCGCAAACATAGGCTGGCGAACCTTTTATTGCTCCTCGGTTCGGGAATGTGTAACCAGGGCATGCTCGTTGTTTTAGTAAATTATTCTTCTACAACGACAACTTACACACTGTTACTGTGCTTGGTTTGCATAAAGGAGCACTGACCGAAAATTTGGAACGCGAGATGATGAATGAGATCGATTTATGTGGAGACATGCACAACGACTAAGAAATATTGAGGGCAAATGTTGCCGATAACATATTTATAATCAATTTCAAAGTGCATGCCACGAGATGTGGAGCCCATCGCGATATCGACATCGACGCGGCGGCAATGTAAACAAACCTACGTCACGAATTTGTGACGGCTGGTTGCTTGCGCTAGCGCTACCAGCGATTTCTTCCTCCGTGACTTCGCCTTTGCGTGGGCTGGCTGTCAGTGCGGCGCCGGCTTGCGTGCAGTGTCACGTGAATTTTGCGTGGTCACATGGCTAGCTGTGTTTGCCTTCCCGCCGAAACGGCCCCTGCCTAGCTTAGCGCTTTCAAACCGAAACTTTCATAAAAACGTATCTGAACAAGTAACTCTCGCGTACTCACGCAAACGTGGTTTCCAGCAATGATGAGGTCATAAGCTACCTGTTATGTCAACAACAACAACAACAACAACAACAACAACAACAAACAAGCTGTAAATTTTTTGTCTCAGTAAGGCTGTGTGTGCAAGCGCATTCAGTAATGTTTATGGAATATTAAGGGAGTAACTGAACAAGGTCAAAAGAAAAATAAAGTTTTGTGATCGGTTCAGATCCCTTAATTGTTCACGATGCAACATTGGCAGGACTGATTAGAACATACCATCTTGGCGAAGAGGGGGGCAGGCTCAAGGGGATCAATTTCGGAAGTCGCTCCCGTAAGTGCCCGTTTAACGCAGGCGTAGATATGCTTTTCGGACGTTTTCATTCGACGTTGTGTGACGTGGCGCCGTACATAAATAAGAAGATATGCAAAGTAAAAAAAAAAACAGCATTCTGCAGTGATTCGCCGAATCGACGTAAAGCTTCAAACAAAATTTCCCTTTAGTTTTCATTATGACTTATAAGAAAAAAAAAAGCTCCCCACACGTTCCAGCATTCCATCTCACGCATCGTGACTTTTTTTCTTTACTTTAGTTCGAAGGCGTGGTCGCTATAGCGCGGAATCTGTGGGCCCGTGGCGTGAGACGCGCGCTGCATGCGGCTTCAGCAAAAACTCTCGCAAGAAGATAGAACGCGAGTGAGCCACGCGGTGATGGCGCATGGCGCGGCAAGGATGGAGGGGGCGCTCGCATTTAATCGGAACCGGCGCGAGACGTCGGCTAGGCGACTTCCAGGACGACGTCTCTACTACACCCGCCCCGTTCTCCGCTTTCTACCGCCATCCTACGACAAGCTTGCTCAGAAGCACCGTCGTCTCTGTCCTCGGCGTCGACTGTGCCGGCGGTCGTGCCCTGCGTGCGATGCCCGCCACGCGGATGCCGCTAGCATGCCCAACTGCAACAGCGCAGCCAGAGCTTGGAGCCCGAGTGTGGTGGGAGACATAGAGAGAGGGGAGGGTGTGTTGGGAGCTTGCTCGGTGCCAAAGGCAAGCGCGCGGAGTCGTGGAAGTTGAGGAGAAGAGCGTACGCGACACACACTAGAGCGACATCCATGCGTTCCTTTCATTTTTCTTTTAATATATATGAGAAGACTGGCAATGGCTGCAGGCTCGCGACGAGTACACACCCCCGTCACGTCGCTTTGGTTATGTGCGGCGCAGGCGGCGTCATTTCTCTCGACGCCGTTTCCTCCGGGACGGCCATTTTGAATAAGCGCGCGCGCGCTCTCTTCGCGTGGTTTGGTGGTTGGTGGTGGTCGCGTCGTCGTGCTGCGTGGCGCCTTGTCAGTGGGGTCACGTCGCCAGTTTGTCGCTCAGTCCGCGTTTTCTCCGCGTCGGGCCTCGTCAAAGTTGGCTCGTTTGCCCCGCGATAACCTTTGCTTCTCACACGTGTGTGCGTGCAGCGTTGTGCAGCTTCGCAGTTCTCTAAATGCCGATGGGCTTGTTGAATATGTTTAGCGTCAGAATCTCAGACAGCTTTCTCTGCGAGCGTATGACACTTCTTTGATGGTGCAAATGCTCGTCTCTCATGCTCGCGCTCTCTCTGCTTCTTACATTTTTTCCAGCTCTCCCCGCCTCATCTATTCCTGAGAAACGCTACCGGCTCGGTGCCTCTGACGGTGTCGGCGTGGCCAGGCTACCCTGTCTCCGGGCGTGGATGGAGGCGTTCTCAGCTTCGCGCATCGGTCAACGTCACTGTGCTGCGATGTGCACAGGTTGACCTCCATACCTGCTTGCTCCGTTCCCCAGCACGATCTATGATGTCTTTCGAAACCGTGCAGCGTCATGCATAAAATGGCATTTATAAACTCGGAACAATTGCAGTTCGGATGAGCTTAGTGATACACGTGAATCAGCGTACACCGCACAAAAGTGACAAAGCCCATTTATTGTGGCATCATGTATACAGTCGATCGTTTTACTCAGTCAGTGTTTGTTTGCGCCGTTATTTTTGTCGATAAAGGTCGTTCATTATTTAATGGTTGGTTTGTGCTTCTTTTTTTTTAATCGTTAAGCTATAGGAATGCAATGATGGGTGAAGTGCACTATGCGCCAGTAAGGTAAAGAAAGAACGCAATGTTCTCAGAGAACAAGAAGGCAAGCACATCGTATGCCTAATTGCTAATTCGCATCGTTCTGGGTTATCTTTTTTTCTCCTTCTTCGGTGAAAGATTTTCGCACTTTTTAACCCCACTGAAATTTACCGGCCGGTCCATCAACATAGTTTCACTGCTTAAGCCTCAAGTGCTTGTAAAGCTATAGCATAACAAACCAGCGCGAAATACACCGTTGCTACTTAAACAAAAGAAAACTTACCAGGTAATGAAGTTTTAGTATCTCTTGCTTGAAATTAAAATGTTGCGTGGAGAAGATACGCGTCCACAAAAGGAAGGGCAAGCGCAACTAATTTCCCCCGACATCGTGTTCAGGAAGTACGCATCAAGTATGTAATAAAGAACATAAAGCATACAGCCGCTGAAGTTACCCTTCGGTATCCTCATTCGTACAATGTTTGTTTCTTATGATGGCCCGGACCATTTTGTGTGCAGAAGATACTAGGACCTTGGGCATCTGCCTCAGTTGCGCAGAAAGCAACTAAAGCACTGCTACTTTACCTTAAGTCAACAAACCTGAGCGACCGCCTGTAGACTGTGTGTGCTCCCCGAGTGTGCTCGTGATTGTGTGTACCTTCTCATCTTTCTGCAACCTCTTTTCTCCCCTTTATCCCTTCCCCAGTGCAGGCTAGCAAACCGGATGTGCGTCTGGTTAACCTCCCTGCCTTTCCTTGCATCTTTATCTCTCTCTCTCTCTCTTTCTTAAGATGGCTTGCTATGAGACTCCTGCGTGTATCCAAGTATGTTAACTTCGTCGGAGGTAGACGGTGTTTGGGAATTATTCGCCGGTGAAAGGCTCAGGTGATGCCTGTATCCATAGAGCAAATGTTTCGACGATCAGTCGTCATCGATTCCATAGCAGAATAAGAGTTATTTGTCCGCAAGCGACAGCGGAGTATTCCACCGGATAACGTATCTGCCATTCCTGTGGTTGAGTGTGCGTGTCTGTTTCCTCCTTTTCTATCAATAGTTGTTTTTCCACTTTCGTTTTTTCCTTACCTTTCTATTCCCCTTGCGCCTTTTCCAGAGCAGGTAGCAAACAAAAAATTATTTAGGTTAAACCTTCCTGCCATTCACTTATCCTTTCTTTCTCTCTCTTTCTCTCTTTCTCTCTTTCCACAGGACAGTAATCTCATAGCTTATCGCTCATTTAAAACCTTTTTATTAGGTTGTTGTGGAGTTGTTCTGCACTTATTAATTATACATGTTCTGCAACGATGATTCGACCGCAAGTTGTCATATTTGCCTTAATGTGGTCATCGTATACGTGTAATACTTCTTTTTTTCGTTCCAGTTTCACATTATCATTTGTTGATAATGCATCGGTTCAGTATTGGTAGTAGGCAGACTGGGATCCCTGTCAAGAGACAAGCAGTGGGACTATCTATACCTTTCTATATCCTCCTTCTGTATCAAAAATTATATGATATGTCATGAGCCCTAGTTATGTGCCGTGGCAAGGCACACTGATTCACCGATGTACGAACAACGGATACGCAACACGTTTTGTGGCGAACGCCTGCGCAGTGCAGCACAGCATGTAATCTTAATGAACGCTCCAGTAACATGTCGACACGTTCGTTGCGTTTCTCACCTGTGACACGTGTGTGGGGCTCGTGTCACCCTTCCGCCAGACTGTGAGCAATTCTACTACGTTACTATACTCCCACGACTCGCGTTTCGCAGGTTCTCCGCTTCGAGGCTTCACCCGCGGCCTTCGGTGACAGCACCGTGTTCAGCGCGTCAGTGTCCGGCACCGCTCCACTGTCCGTACGTGCGGTCTTCCACGACGGGGCCCAGAAACGATGGACCACGAGACGCAACACGGGGACCATCCGCTTCAGCCACCTCTACGCACGCACCGGCTCGTTTCATGTGACTCTCAGGTAGAGCAAACTTTTTTGTCTCCTATTCATTTTTTCATTTAGGTTACGCTGTTTTGATACAGTTGTTTTAAGCCATTTTCTTTTTGTGGTTGCACATTGAGCAGAAATTTCAACGTCTCTGTCCTATTTTTTATGGAGTTTGTTGGTATGAGAGGCAGGCAAAAGTTTATTCGGATGTTCAAAAGTCGACAGTGAGGTTTTCATAGGCGGAATATTTTCGGGTGAATAATAATCGGCAGTGTCACATGCCAAAACCAAAATATTATTATGTGGCACGCCGAAGTGAATGGCGCGGTATTATTTTTGTCAACCTGGAGTTCTTGAATGTGCGCCGAGAGTCAAATCCGTTCGTTGTTCATCCAAAATCTTATCCGCATTGGTTAAACGCTTCAGCTGTTGGTTGATTCCAACATAATCGCAGGATCTAGCGAACTTTGGAAATTTTGCTTCGCTGTTAAATAAAATTCTGTCTCTCTCCTTTTCTCTCTGCTCCGCTATTGGTTCCATGCAACTATAATGCCTTTAAAAACATTCGAGAAGATTCCGATGCATCTATAGGTGTGAGTTACGCCGGGTATTAACATGTTCAGAAGCTTTTGTTGACACAGCTCGCTCATGGTTTGGGAAAAAAAACAGGGTGAAGCCAGTACTGTTGTCAATATCTTTAGGCCCCTGTTTTGTAACGTATTTTATCATCTAATTTAATTGATTGATATGAGGGGTTTAACGTACCAAAACCATCACATGATTATGAAGACGCCGTAGTGGAGGGCTCCTGATATTTCAGGAGCCCTCCACTCCACAACCATCTGGTGCACTTTAACGTGTACCCAAATCTGAGCCCATGGGCATACAGCATCTCCGCCTCCATCGAAAATGCAGCAGCCGCAGCCGGGATTCGATCCGGTGACCTGCGGATCAGCAACAGAGTACTTTAGCCACTACGCCACTGCGGCGAGGCGTAAGTTCTCATCTGTACAATGCTGTAAATATATTGTGAACGCAATATTCACAATATGCACACATGGTAACTGCTCCATTGATCGGTGAGCATGTGTGTAGATGTCACGTCACAAGGCACTGTATCACAGTGGGTTCGAGAAGATTTCACTAAAACAAAGTGTGCTTTGCGCCGGGCATTAACATCACCAGCAGCGATATAAAATAGCTCTGACAAATCGCCACTTCAGATCGCGCAAGGCCTCTTATATGCAAGAAGGCAGTATTCTTGGCGTTAGACCCTCTATAAACGAGGTAATCATTACTTGTTACCTTGTGTCATTTCAAGCTTCAGTTCATGTGGCAACGCAGCCACTCAAACGCACTTTTTTTTTTGCGTTGTATGGCGAAAATTTATGCAACTTTCTAAAGTCATCAAAAGGAAGAGTAGTCGTGGATCGTCTTTTAATGTTTATTTTAATTTTAAGGCTAAATTTGGAGATTTGAGTTCGAGGAGGGTAGTTTGAAGTGAGGAAAAGACTGTTTCTGCAGCACTAGTTAGAAGCACGGCTCAGCGCCCTGAGTTTTGTGCCTTCCGCAAAGCAGATATTTCTTCGTTACAGCCAATATGACGGTGGCTCTCGCATTTGCGGTTTCGTTATGAAAACTTAGTTGGAGTGAGGTGATTCGTGACCAGCCGAAGTTCTATTTAGTTCGCTATACGCGATATTTCGGGATAGGAGTGTTCGTTGCAATATCTTTCAACTGAGTTAGTCTATTGCGTCCTGATTTGAACAACGCAAGTTATATGTATTCGTCGCTCTCTGTTTACCTTCTTGCAGCTGCACAAACCGAGCCGGCAGCGTAACGCGCTTCGCCGTTGCCGTCGTGGAAGAACCCGCTTTCGGTCTGAGGATGATGGTGCGCAAGCCTGCTTCCTTTCCTCTGCTGCCACTCGGGGACACAGTTGAACTCGAAGCCGAACTAATATCTGGCACGGGACTTACTTTTCATTGGAAAGTGGCTGACTCAAATTCAACCTACGAGCTAACGACCGAGGAAACGTAAGTAAAGTTCAAATCCCTCATGGCTGGCTTATAGAAACCGCGTGCCCACGATGTATACTTTGTGGTTTGTCGGTCGGGTAAGGGGGAAGGTCCCTTTTCTCTACTCAGACGCAGAACTATCCTTATTCTTTTTTTTTGCAGGGATAAGGATGACTACGATGCGCACCTGTTTGTTTAGTTCTCTGAAACTCACTATTGTCGCACGTTTTCTGAAATACCGAAGCAAGAAGTGCATGGAAGCAATTTCTAAGATGGAGCGTTGACGTAGCCAACTTATTGTACGTTCTGAAGCTCAAGAGACAGTGGGATTGGGCGTGTTGGTATAACATCATAAAGGGTGCTTACCAGCGCAAACGACAGGGCAGGAGGGGCAATGTCTCTTCGTCTCTTCTCCTGTCCCCTCCTGCCCTGTCGTTTGCGCTGGTAAGCATGACGTTCTAAAGACTCTAAAAGTTTGTTGAATAGTTCGAAATTGGCTTGATGGTTTTGGGCACCTAATGCACTAAACGCGCGTGAGTGCTGTGGCACTAATGTGTATGACGATTTTGGTCTTTACTTTTATTGCAGCCGAGGAAGAACTAGCATTGTGCGTCACCGGTTCAGCGCTCCGGGCACGTACAACGTCAGCGTGTTCGTCTCCAACGCCCTCTTTTCGCGAAGTGGTGCAAATCTGGTGGGCCACCTTGAACAGCCGCTGAGAGTGGTGGAAGCCATTGACGGCCTGGTCAGTGACGTCATCGGAAGCCCCTACGTGATTTTACGGCAGCCTTGTAGCAACAGTAGCGCCTCCGAGAGCGAAGAAGCCGCCAGCGCTTCTACGACGCCGTCCTCGAATCGCAGCGCTGGACGTCGTCGTAGAACTGTCGACTCCTGTAATGGGAAATGCAAGCCGGTCGAAATACGTTCTCCGGAAATAATGCTCTCAAGACACGCCGATGACTCCCGCACAGAACGACTCGCGACGTACCAACACCAGTCGGTGGCATTGACATCTGCGATCTACGAGAAAAAAGGTGATTCGCAGAGCCCAGAAGCCCTGCTTTTGAGATCAGAAGAAGTCCAACGTGGCCTTGATACCACGGCAACGAGTATGCCGCGCTTACTGCTGCGGGTGCGCAAGCCTCGCCGTGCGATCCGAAGAACTACGAGACAGAGCGACGACGCCGACCGGCAGTCGACAACGACTCGAGAAGCGTTGCTGACACAGAGCCCGGTTGGCCGAGTGCCACCTAGTCGGATGCAAAAGCAGCAGTTAGAATCGATGTCTGAATGGCAACAGCAGCCTCGCAAATGTCGTCCAGACGGCGTCCAATTCCATGCCCACGTCGCAAGGGGCTCGGACGTGGTCTTTGACTTCCACTTCGGCGATGGCAGGAGTCGACGCGTCGAGGCGTCGACCAGCAGCGCGTCTCGAAGTGTCGGATCGATGACACAGCCCACTGCCTCGGCCGTCGTGAATCATCGCTACGAACGTGGTGAGTGTCTCATCTCTCGCGCAGCTGGCTTACACAAGTGGCGAGAGAGACGAACCAGAGCGTTGTAAGGAGACAGAGAGCAATGTTTATCTTGTACCGTGCTCTTTTGTGCCACCGCTTTGCGGACTGTGGCTTAGCGGAAGTACCCAATGATTCTGCTCACGTTAGCCTTTTTCCTCTTCTGCGTGCGTAAAAGGTGAGGGGCGGGGGGGCTTCTCTGAAAGAGCGGGTGTCTTCTAGGAGTTGAGTGGATGATACGCCTCTGTTCGTATAGAAAAACTATGGATTTGGATGGAGAGAACGAGGACTCGTATCTGTGTCGTGCTGCGGGACACTTGAGTGTTCTACGTGCATTGTACGTGACACAAGGCCACGAAAAGTAAAATTCAACTTCCGCCCGGCCTTTTATTGACATTACGATCGGACCGCGCGTTCACTATGTTCCCTCCACTGAGAGATGCATTGCTTGATTGAATCTTCCAGGCTCGACTATATTCTTCGGAAAGACCTTACTCCGAGCTGTAGCTAATTGTACTCCTGTCGAAGGGGTGGCTCCTGTAATATTCCAATGACAAAAATGCTTTTACATTGTTAGTTTTATTTAAAGGGACCGCGCATGGCTTGTTTCCTGTGGTTACGCTCATCAATCATATTTCGAATTCTTGGCGCAAGGGAAAACAGGGCTACCTGTGCACATGTTGGTATGGAGCACCCTTCCTGGGTTATTCACTTCAATAAACCTCGTGATTTATTCCCTAATGGCGCTTCAAACTTGGCAAGCTAAGCGATGGCGAGAACGCCAGAGCTGCCGCAAAACCCACGTTCGCGCGCGTCGAACACGTTGGTATTTGTACTGCCCCTCATGCATGCTTCCGCCGCCGCCGCATTTGCCAATCCAAAAATAATTTAACTTTGCACATTTTGCGAGCATTCAATTCGGTACCAATTTCAATTTGTACCCGCAAGTCACTCAAGATAAACAGCTTTCACCTTTTTAAACCGTTGTTTCGGGAAATACACCAGCAGAAACAGCACAAGCGGACGTACCCACCGGCAACGGCGGATTCTCCCGACTGTGCAAAAGCGAAAAAAGTTGGGGCACGCCGACTCGCTGCTGCTGCACCATCTGCGATAAACGGCCTTGTCAAATATCTCAATCCAAATTAAGCTCCTGAGGAACGTTGCTGACAAGCCCACTGGCCTGATATCAGGTCAGTGGGCTTCTGCTGGAAATAGCCCTTACGAGTGCGTCATGTCGCTTGGGTTACGTAAGCAAAAACTGGTGAAAGTGCGTGATTTCAAAAAAAAAGATATTTATCTTTTTTAATCTAAAAAAATAATACCCGCTTTAATACTTCACCTATTTTACCTAATGCATTGGGCTTTCAAATGAGATTCAGTAAAACTTGTAGCTGGGCGAGTTGGTTCATAATTCTGGTAAACATATATGAAGGATGAAAACGAAGCAAATTCAGTTGAAATTTTGCGCTTGTCCCTGTCTCTTCTGTTGTGGTTTGTTTGCATTTGTGCACACCAGTTTACCCAGAATTCAAATGAGATATTGTGCATAGTTTGACTACCAAGCCAAGGTTCCTCACACTGAACGCAGAGGTTTTTTTTTTCCAAAAAAGTGAGATTTGCCTTTTTTTTTTTCAGGCTATAACCTTAGTGCCTATAATAATTTAAATTCGTAGCATGTCTTACAGGTCTTTAGCACATATTTAGTTTTTGTGCTTTGAGCTTGCCTTATTCCATTACAAAAACTCTGAATTCGGCAATTTTATTCAATGTTGCTCGTGCGAAAAGCCCTCGAAGAATTCATACATACAAGCAAGTCATTATTTTTACAGTTAGATAACTTCATTACCTTGCCGCACACGATATTTCATTGAGCGCATCCGAAAAAAAAAATTCCGAAAAAAAATTTTTTTTTCAAAAAATAGTTGTTTGACGTCCTCTGGCGAAGCCGGCGCCAAATTTTTGGCAACAGAAATAAACGACTATGGGAGGAGTTTCAAATTTCTAGAAGCATGCGGAGATTTTTTCAGCCATATTCGTGATGGTCGGAAAAATGCTGGATGATTTAGCATGGAAGGACCCTTCTCGAGAATGTGGTGACCGCTCGCTGTTCGCTGAGAAGCGGTCATCGCTCCTCGGACGATGTCCACCGAGCAGCCTGCCGGCGTGTGTATGGGTAGTAGACTGGACGACGGCCGAAGCCGCACCCGACGTCGTTATACCACGGGGATCTTATTGCCAGAGTCGGCGCCGCCGCCGAGGTGACCGTCCCCATTCGTACTGGCCCTCCAGAAACGGATGGTCCTCGCGTGCCCATTTGGCGTTAATGTGCTGGGCAGTTCTCTTTCTCCGGCCGCAGCCCACTGCGAGGTCGCTGCTTTGAGCCACAAAGACAAATAAACGAAAGCGAGCCCCTCGAGTCGCGGCCAGCTAAGGACGATCTCTCGGGACTCCTTGGCCTGCTGAGTGCTGATGACCCTCCCCACTCTGTCGTCTGTAACGTCTGTTGCCGGTTTTGTTGGCCCGTAAACGCGCGTGAGGGAGGGGGGGGGGGGTGCGAAACGCTGCCGCGTATAGCCGCCTTCCTTCTGAAAGGTTATCTGCCGTGACGGCGGTGATGAGGACCTGGGAAGATTGAGGAGCGCCCATGAAGAAAACGGGGTAGTGGTGGTGGTGAGGCGACGCTGACACTCGCATCACGTATCTGGCGCTGTTTGTCACACCCAATTTAGCCCGCTCTATGCTGCTTTTTTTTTTCCTTTTGCCCTCATTTGCCAAGAAGGAGTAGATTCGTACGTGCTGGAGTCACAAAGGAACTATGGACGGTTGGAACGGTATGAGATCCTGCAACTCGCCCGTGACTCTTCGTGATCGTTTGCCGGCGAGATGAATGATCAAGTGCTTTTCGCTGTTTGTTCGAGGTGGAGCGGCTCTGTGTCGTGGTCTCACGCGGCGTTTACATTTCGCTGTCCTCCTCTTCCTCGTTCCGCGAGGCTTTCCTTTCAGTCGCCGCGAGTCATTTGGTGAGACGCTTTGTTCTCTCGAATGTGTGGGTGGTGCCGAGTCGCGAAAATAATGGGCAGCTCGCGCGCTTCTCTATCGGCGAAGTGATTTATATTGGCCGTGCCAAGCCGACTCCTCCCACCCGTAGCCGCATAGTGAGCACATATTTCGCCTTCGTCATCAGTTCCGTGGCTCCCTTTGTGGCTGCGTAATCGTAACTTATTCTTCTATTCTCTTTAACGTTCAGCTTTTCCTGCTCTTTTTTGCGTTACCTCTTTTGTCTTACACGAGAATGGCCTACGTATTTCACGAGACTGGCCGCGTTTTGCGGAACCTCGGTTGTTCCGACCGCGATGCCGCGCCATTTCACGCGTCCCGCTCGGCCCGGGCGCATCTCGTAACGCAATTTGGCGAGACAGCGACGCGTTCGCTGACGTTGCCTTTATGGCGTCGTCGCGAAGCTGCCGACGCTTCAGCGCTGATTGACACCTCGCGGTGACGATGTCGACTTGTAGGGCCGATAATTCGATCTTTCGGCCGAATGATTCGGGCTGTGTGGTTTATCTCTCCGCCATCCTGTCACAGTGCCGAAGGCTGGGCGAAAGCGTGTACTTGCGACACGCCCCACCACTTTGCTCGACCGCTCGCTTGGCCCGCTTTGTCGGCCTGGCGTCATTAGTTTTATCGTGGCCTCACGTTAGCGTCGGTGGAAAGTTCTGTACGCTGAACAGCGACAGAAATGGGAAAAAAAAGTCAATAAAATATTCCGACCGTGGTATACATGAATGTTGGAATAAGAGAACTCATTAGAAGCCAAACCACGTGAGACCAGGGCAGGTACTTTGAATAATTGTTCAATTATTTAAAATGTGTCTGAGCATCAGGAACTATCGGTGTGGTTGTGGGTGCACTGCATTCTCGTGAAACTACAAGCTTGCATTTTTTACACGGCTCGACAATATTGTGGCGACATATGTATACGTAGTTTAGATGCTCCATATTCGCCTTTCAACAAACTGCTCGAGGCTTGCTAACAGAACATGGCAATGAGGTGTGGGAGTAGGCGAAGGAGTGATGCTGGGATTATATTAAAAAAACGAAAAGACAAGGAGAGGATAGAGGCATTAGCGCACAGGGTCGACGCACATTTGTTTTCTCTATAATTAGGGACCAGAAACTTAAGTTACGCGCACATCTAATTAGGGAAGGCACTAAACGCAAACATTGATGGATATCCACGTACAGCCATCAGCACGGTTAGCACGAACGGTTCAACGCGTGGTCTTTCCTCGCTTCAACTGACGTCAACGCCACGTAGCGTTGGATGCGGTATACTTGTTGCAACTAACCATAGATGCAACGCGCTTCGACTTCATATAGTAAATTTCTGTTTCACTTCTGCCTGACCAGCGGGTCGAATACACTCACTTGACTGGTTTGTTTTCGCCACTTTTCTCTTGTGGCTACGCTCCCGCGCGCGCCCTGTGAATTCTTTGTCGTATGTTTTTATCGGTAATGAACTATGGCGTAGGGCATTCCCCCCCGTCCTTCAAGTTTGAAATCCAAGCTTCCGCTAGAAAAAAAAAAGAATTTTTTTTAGTGTGATAGTTTATTGCCAATATATGCATACGACAACGAATTTAACAGGCACGCGCGAAAGCGTAACAACTAGGTGAGTGTATTTGACCGTTCGGTCAGGCAAAAGTGAAACAGAAATTTACTAGCGAAATCGACTTGTGACTCATCTATCGGGAGTTGCAACAAACATACCGCGTCCAGCGCTTGGTGGCGCTGACTTCCGTCAAAGCGAGGAGAGGCCACGCGTCAGACTGTTCGTGTTAACCGTGCTGATAGCGCTACATACCACGATGGGAGAGGAAGAAACAGTCAGGCTGTCGAGAAAAAAAATGCATTTGTTGCGCTCATATGGGCAAGTGGCTCGTTATAGGAGTTCGGGCATATATTGTGATTTCTTGCTGCTTTGAGACAAGTTTAAGAACATAACGTGTTGTACGTACCCGGATATATTGACGGAATTTCGCAGCATTATGCGTTGAAAGATTATGACTAACTTAGGTTTGGAATAGATTTGAAACTGTGCGGTTTTTAAGAATGCAAGCCAGCGCATGAAATGTGGAACTTATAAGAAACTACAGACAAACATTTTCCCCTGGCAGTTTGTTTGTACCACTTGTCGTCATTGCACCCTCCCACCTTCCCCTGCCATATTTATTAATATATTTTTTACGTTGCGCATCCTTCCGTCGTTAGCGTCATAGAGGTTCCCGTCATTGTTGTGTTTCGGCTATATCGGTTAAACTTCTACCACTACGTAGTTCTCCTTCCTGAACATGAAGAGCGATTAGTCGACGTTTCGACAGTGCGTATACTTTTGTGTGTGCGGTTGTATGCATAGATGACGCTGCAGATGGTAGGGCGCGAATGCATTAGTAGTCAGTTCATTCAGCAAATACAAGGCAAATGGAATTTGCGGTGAAGGCTATCGGGACTCTTGACAGCACAGAACCACTCATTCGGCCGCTGAAATGTTCGGTATTAAACAGCTAGCTTATTAAAATAGCGAGTTTAAACTCGAATCTAGCACCCGATGCGCGCACTGTATTTTGCTCGACTCGTGCAGTGGCTGCCATTGCAGCTTGCAAAAACTGCACGCACTGCAATGTAAGCCGGGAAAAAAAAGCGCTCTATATTTCTCGTGGCTCCCTTTGTGGTGGTGGCTCTACCGAGGTCGATGCAAAGCGAGTTAGCGTCGTCGCAGGGAAGATGATGTCGCGTTCCGCAGGAGGACGTTTCTTGGTGTCGGTGACGGCCAGCAACCCTCTGGGCAGCGTGACTAGGCTCATCGATCGGACCGTGTACGTGGGCAGCCCCGCCGAAGGCCTGACGCTCGAGCCAGCGAGCGACTACGCCGTGGTCGTGGCCGGACGCGTCGGCTCGTTCAGGGCCGCGCTGCGTCGAGGCGAGGACGTCATTGTTGCCTGGGAGCTGCGCTCGGCCACCGCACCTGCAGGAAAGCTACGTGCAAGACACACGGGTGAGTCGTCTTCGTCGGTTCGTTGCTTTCGAGTATGAGTTATTGGTGGTACTTCTCGAATACGATGCTCGATCCAGGGAAGCGTGCTTTATTCTCTCATTAACGCTCTTCAAGTTGTCATGAGATAAACCAGACGGCTTGAGGTCTGACCACACGTACGCTTTGCACCGCGTCAGCCGTGGCTTTTAGACTCGGTGCCGCGCCTTCTCCCTACGGAGAGAGAGATTGCGCCGCATCGTGTAGTCGCTTGCCTTCTCCCTTCAAAGGGGAGAGGCGGCGCCGAGTCTAGAAGCCACCCGCTGACGCGCTTCAACGCGTCCTTGTGGTCAGGCCTTACCCGCTAGAGGCGGTGTGATATCGTGGCAACGTTAGTCTGAGTAGCTTGTACGTGTACCCCGAGCCACCTTTTGTATATATAATTAACCGCTATGAAAAGGCCTGCAGGCAATTGGTATAGCAAAGTTTTAGTATTACATTGTTACGGCACGAAAAGAACGGTATTTCGTCTGCTTAATATTTGTGCGAAATGTGAACTTCTGTCAGCAGTAATTCTCTAACGCGAACATTACTTACCTACATAAGCAGCGTGCTGATATTGAATAACGCTTGGTGGGTCTGGTGCACGTGGCTTTTCTCACCACTGGATTCGTGCAACGTCGAATGCATTGCACGAAACTATCAAACAAAAGAAAAATTAACAATATACCAAGAAGACCTACAATTGTTATACAGCGTTACCGCAACTATTCTACCGGCAATACACTGTACCAAATTGGATGACGCGACAGTTGAAACAATCTCGCAAGCGCTCGCGTTGCCATGGCATACAAACGCCAAAGGCTGTGCATTGAGCGCAGATCTTCCCCCATCGCCGTATCTCGGCGTCTCCGCTTTAGTCACAGGCAGGCACGCCAGCACGAGCTCGGCTTCAAAGCGGGCCGGAGAAGGGAGCTTCTTCGCGTACGTATTTATAGAACATCGATGGTACTTTCTCTCTCCGGACTCTTCTTCGGTTTGGCCCGATGCCGTATTGGATTCCCGGGCACGCAATCTGCTCGCGCGGGCTAACGGTCCAATTCCGCGCCGCCGCCGTATACTCACTCGCAGGGACGTGCCCGCCAGCGGGCTTGAGCCCCAGAATGCGAGGTCGGAAGGAGCGACACGCTTGCCTCGTGCACGGCTACAGCAGTAAGTTAGAAGTTGATCGGCTGGCCCACTGCAAGTTGCATTTTGCAATGGAGCAAAGGCCCCCGCTTGTCTCGAAATAATAAAAATAAAAGTAAGTGCGTGAGGCTGTCGCCTGTACAGCAAACCCGTGCCCAAGCTTTCTGGTGTTTGCATTATTAACGGAAAGAAAATTGAAACGTTTGGCCTGTACGATGGGGTTGCCGGCCGTGCACGATGGAGAGTCGCGGAAGCACGTCTGTGTACGTGGCAAGTCACGGATTTCTATGCCACGTGGTCTTGAAGCAATAATGACAAACGATACCATACGCAAGCCTGATTGCATTCATTTTTCAGAACCTCCTTTTTCTGGGAGAATTCGCGAGGTTTAAAATGTCTCACTCATTTTTCGACAATGTTTGAAAAAACCTATGTAAGGAATAATAATAATAATAATAATAATAATAATAATAATAATAATAATAATAATAATAATAATAATAACGTATCAACTGCATGGGTTTTGTGCATAACAACCCGATGTGGTTATAAGGCACGCCGTGGTAAAGAATACCGAGTAGACTTCAGCAGCCTGGTGTTTTTTTGTTCTTAACTTGCACATACATGTAAGTACATGGGTACTTGCGTTTCGCCCTCATTGAGATACGGTCGTCGTGGCCGCGAATCGATGCTGTGCCCCCTGTAGCTTAGCGTTGCAACACCGTACGTACTTCGCTACCACGGCGAGTTTTAAGTTGTACAAGCGTTTAAACCACGGTTGCGTGCATCATTCGCACCATAATTTAAAGGGTCGCATAAAGCGAGACTTAAAAATGTCCTCATATCTATCCGTGATTTTTTTTGCCTGGATTGGAACTGTTAGCCTAAAAGCGCAAACATCGAACAATATGATGATCATGATGATGATAATTATCTTTGGAAGATTAGCACCTATCCACTCGGGAATCGGCCAAGAATTGGGCAGACTGGATATTATTATTATTATTATTATTATTATTATTATTATTATTATTATTATTATTATTATTATTATTATTATTATTATTATTATTGTTATTATTATTATTATTATTATTATTATGTAAATGCTGATAGATGTTAGAGATGCAATTATAAGGAAACGTCAACTATGATAGATTATAATTTTAGCTTACACCATTTTGGGTAACTTACCAATGACCAAAAATCTTTTTACTATGAATACATAAGGAAGGATTATTGACGCCACAACGCGACTGAGCCAAAAGACGACGAACACTAAAACAAACACATGGGCGCCGATTAACAAGTGGATTTCTTTTGCACCAAGGTAGCCTTATAATGCGCACGGACTTGAAAAAGTTAAGAAATCAGTTACTGGTTTGTGTGAATTTCTGCGTTTTGTTTCCTCGCTCAAATTGGTCTCAAAAAAGGGAAAAAATGCGGCAGATTCTACGTACTTGGGAATCGACGTTATGCGAAGCATGCAGAAGAAAGGTGATTGAGCTGCAATTTTTTATTGAGCGGCACTTCATGAAATGACGCAAAATATATGTACAAACATTGCATGCACAGACATATGTTGAAGAGTTGCAGATTTTTATATAACCAGTTGTTTGCACTTGTGCGAATATGCCAACTGCAACATGCGTATTAGCAACACCAGGAGCTGATATGAAGCGCTGATGCTCGCGAGGATGCTGGCGCTGGACAATGCTACATAATTCAACTTCAGCGCAATGCTGTACCAAAGGAGTACATATGTCATGTTTATAAAATTGGGTAGGCAGCACTGCAACCACAATTTATGTTTCACGAAGATTAGGGTCTATTTGAGAAGTAGTTCTCATACCTGGCGTAGCTCTGTGGTAAAATGCTTTACTGCCACGCAGAATGTTTGGGTTCTGTTCCAGCAGGGATCCTTACATTTATTCTTTGCATTCGTCGGGTCGAAGCTACTGATGTAGGGTACTTCTTAAGGCTCGCGCGTTCAAATTGCTTAAGTGTGTTCTCGTCATTCTTGGGTGGATACTAGGTGTCAATCACTTGCGGCGCATGCCCGCATACCAGTGGCACATACCCACCCGTGGGTATGTGCCACTGCCTGGCGGAAGGTGTTTCACGACGTACGTGACGGTATTGTGACATTATTCATGTCTTGACTAGTGCGTCATATTCGTCAAACCACCTTACCCTCCCAAACTATTTTGGTTCCCGTCAAGTTGAGGGGGTGACCATGAGAGCACCCAAACGTAAGCGGCTCGATAGATAGAACAATCGATTGATTTATTGATTGATTGATTGATTGATTGATTGATTGATTGATTGATTGATTGATTGATTGATTGATTGATTGATACGCTCAATGTCGCCGAAGTTCGCTAAGAAATGCTGACGTCAACACATTATTGAGATCGCTCATGCGCGAATGCGCTGCCACTTACTGGTCGCTACCAGATCATCGGAACAAGCGCCTGCGGGAAACAGACCCCGGTATGACTTTTCGTCTTCCAGATAAAATCAGCCGAAGACATGCTAATATACTGCACCGAATTCGCCTGGGCGTCGCCTTCACTCGCCACTACACCCACCTAATCGGCCGTGCGGACAGCCCGAATTGTGAACGCTGCCAAGTGCGTGAAACGATAGCTCACATATTTTGTGACTGTGCATTATACGTGGCGCAAAGAAAAATGCTAACTGCAACGTTGGCAAGCATTGGACGAACACCATTGAGTGAAAGCCACATGCTGTCAGCAATGAACGACCAAACAGTGTCAAATATTGCTACAACAAAGGCTGTTTTAGACTTTGTCAAAAGCACTGGACTGGATATTAGACGGTAGGGTACTATGCTAAGTGGCTACTGTGCATACGTAACACCTCTTCTTGTCCCCATCATCACCCTTCATCCCTCTTTCCATGCCCCTTCCCTTATCCCCTGTGTAGAGTAGCAGGCTAGAGCGCACTAGCTCAGGCCGACCTCTCTGCCTTCTAATAAATTCTCACTTTCTCTCTCTTTCTTTCTCTTCGCATTTAAGAAAGTCGTGCTGTTTTTCAGTACTCAGTGCTCACTGGACCACGCACGATCACTTTTGTTAGACAAATGATCTATGACGCCAAGTATATGCGCATTATCTTGACGCAAAACTAAATTTAATTGCAAGTCAGAGCTAGTGGGCAGTGCGTGTTCTTCATCTTTGTTCTCCATCGTGCTGTGCCTTCCTGAACCGATTCACCAAGATCAAAGTCTTAACGAATATCGGGTGTCACACGTGAGGCCAGTTTAACTTACGCACAATAAAAAAGTCATAGTTTCGCCGCAAGGGCGAAGCAATGAATGCGAGAAATCGGACTGTCACACGAAGAACGACAAGCAGCTAGATACTCGCAGCTCGCCGTTGAAGCACAAAGGACGATGCTCCAAAAGAACACACAGGTACGCACAGGACACACGTGAAGTAACAACTGTCACAGTCGTTACTTCTTTTTGTTGGAGCAACGTGCTGCTTCTGTCGACAATGCAGAGCCGGGCGCTCTCGGATATTAGTGGCGAAGCTCCTTAATGTGTAGGCTTGTCCGCCGTAGTTGCTTGTCGTGGCCGCCCCTAGTGCGCGAAGTGTTCACTAGATGGCGCTCGCATCGCTAGTACTGGATACGGTAATGAGGGAGATATGTTAGATTTCAGATTCAGTAAGGAAAAATCAGCAGTCATCATTTTTAATGACAATGAAGGTAGTGAGCTTAGAATACAGGAGGTCACATTAAAGATAACAGATAAATACAAATATCTGGGTGTATGGATAAGCAATGGGGCCGTGTACCTAAGGGAACACGAAATATACGTGACGACTAAAGGTAACAGGAATGCAGTGGTAATGGAAAACAGGGCACTGTGGAATTACAATAGGTATGATCTTGTCAGAGGAATATGGAAAGGGGTCTTGGTTCCTGGTTTAACGTTCGGCAATGCGGTCTTGTGCATGAGATCAGAAGTTCAAGCAAGATTAGAAATTAAGCAACGTGCAATAGGTAGGCTTGCCTTAGGAGCTCACGGGAATACACCAAATCAGGGAGTACAAGGTGATACGGGATGGACATCATTTGAGGGCAGGGAAGCTAGAAGCAAGATAAAAATTGAGAAGCGATTGAGAGAAATGGGGGAGGAGCGTTGGGCTAGGAAGGTACTCAGCTACTTGTACATGAAGAATGTTGATACAAAATGGAGGAAGCGAACCAGAAAATTGACTGGTAAATACTTAGAAAACAGCATGGGGCCAAACCAAAAAGAATTATCGGTTAAAGAGAAGGTGAAGGAAGCTGAGACCGATATGTGGAGAATCGGCATGATTAAGAAGTCCGCGCTGGAGGTCTATCGAACTTTTAAGCAGGAAATTGCCAAGGAAAGGATCTATGATAATACTCGAGGTAGTTCTCTACTGTTTGAGGCCAGGGCAGGAGTATTGCGAACCAAGACATATCGGGCCGAATACGAAGGAGTAGACACGGTATGCAGTGCGTGTGGAGAGGAAGAAGAAACTGCTGAACACTTGATAATGTTCTGTAAAGGGCTTCGCCCTATAGTTCAGGATGATGGCGCAGAGTTTTTCAAAGCAGTTGGGTTTAGGGACAGGGAGGGCAAAATAGACTTTAAGCGGGTTGAATTAACTAGAAGGTGTATATCTGATTGGTGGCTAAAGTTAAGGCACGAGTGGAAAATAAACCCTGCACTGCAAAGTACGAATCCTCAACCTCATTTTTTAAAAGAAAAAAAATATAAATCTAGTTTTTGGTTCATTAAGTATTACGGCTTGGTGGCGCTAGCCACCGCCTGATCTAAAGGGTACAGCCATGTCCATCCATCTACCCACAAGAATAGATCACTGGATGCCGGGGAGGTGCACACTACGTTTGATATGTTTCAAGGCGATAAACAGACAGACAGATAGACAAATGGATGGACGGACGGACGCTGCCAGCGAATGATTTATGGTTTACTGACAAAATGACAAAACTTTTAGAAGCTTCTCCGCACTCGTAATTATTCGCTCCGTGGATATGCTGGGATTTTTTTACAGATTTGCGATATATATATATATATATATATATATATATATATATATATATATATATATATATATATATATATATATATATATATATATATATATATATATATATATATATATATATATATATATATATTGTAGCGAAGCCTCCGAACTATGAAATGGGTCGAACTCTTGAGTACCTTCTAGTGGGGCTACCCAACAAGGACGCCGCTCGCACTCTGAGAGCCCGTGCTTGGCCGTTACTGTCGCCATTGTGCTTGCTCGCTGTGGACCGGCTATTAAACGCCTTAACATTTTGGTGGAGGTGCTGTGCCCTTCAAACATCTTCGGTTCACATTCGATGCCCTTGGAGCTTAGATCCCGTACCGTGCCTTCAACCATGCAACAAGACGCCGCCCAGCAAACGCTTCTTCCTGCGCCGACGCCATGTTTCGGTGTCCCCCGCATCCGCGACCCACCTGTCTTCACCGGCGCGGATGGCACCGACGTCGAGGACTGGCTCGTCATGTACGAACGCGTCAGCGTCCCCAATCATTGGGACGAGGCAGGTAAACTCGGCAACCTGGTTTTCTACCTTGCGGGTGTGGCTGGCATGTGGTATAACAACCACGCGTCTGATTTCGCAACCTGGTCCGATTTTAAGACCGCTATCACCAACGTTTTCGGCCGCCCTGCCGTTCGTAAGCTGCAAGCCGAGCAGCGCTTACGCGAACGCGCTCAGCAGGCCGGTGAATCATTCACCAGCTACATTGAAGACGTCTTGGACCTATGCAAGAAATGCAACGACAGCATGTCCGAATCAGACAAGATCCGGAACGTCATGAAGGGCATTGCCGATGATGCCTTCACGATGCTGCTGGCCAAAAACCCAGGCACAGTAGCTGAGGTCATCACGCTGTGCCAGAGCTACGAGGAGCTCCGCCGGCAGCGTTCGATGACCCGTCGCTCCACGCCACGAGATGCAGGGCTTGCAGGCTTGGAGGCGAGCTGTGACCAGGTGGCACTGCTGGCAGACCTCAAGTCCTTCATACGTGAGGAAATCGCACGGCAGTTCTCTCTCCTGCCCTTCGCCCACCCACCGGCTGCTCAACAATCGGCCACTACCATTTTCCCCCCCATCCGCCGAGCGATTGACCAGGAAATAGCGGAGGTTATGCCTGCGTACCACCCACAACAGCTTCCGGCTCCTGTATCCCCAAGTTACGCCCAAGTGGTCGCCAGGCCGCCTCCAGTCGTTCAAGCGCCCGCCCCACTGACTTACGCCGAAGCTGCCGCACGACCTCCATCCTTTGCAGCGGGTATGCCGGCTACGTATGTTGACGTGACCTCTCAGACTCAGCTCCAGCACCCCCTGCAGCCTTTCCAGCCACCGTTCCGTCCATCGGCTCTTGCGTCATGGACAAGACCTACCCCGGCGAACCGATGGCGCACATCCGACAACCGGCCCATTTGCTTTGCCTGCGGTTACGCCGGCCACGTAGCACGTTATTGCACTTGCGTACAGACGCCCCATATCTCGTCGCCTGTTGCTGGCCAGATTAGGCGTACCTATCACGAGGAAACGCCGTCGATGCCACCGCCAACTCGCCTAGCTTCATCTTCTCGTAGGTCACCGTCTCCACGACGTCGTTCCCCGTCCCCCATGCGGCCAAGTTCAGCTGCTCACGAGCGGGAAAACTAGTCGTCGCAGTCCCCGAGGCAAGGACTGCGATGCTATCGCATTGTGAAAGCCCTCAGAGCCGCCCATCTAATGTCATTGACGTGCTTGTGGACGGTGTTCACGCATCTGCTCTTATTGACACAGGAGCTGCAGTATCCGTTATGGACGAAAAATTTTGCCGCTTGCTTCGTAAAGTGACGACGCCAATTTCTAGATTGTCCCTTCGTACCGCCGGTTTGCATCGTATCCATCCTACAGCAGGGTGCACAGCTCGCGTTGTCGTTCAGGACGTTCTGTATGTCGCCCAATTCATCATCATTCCCGCATGCTCTCATGACGTCATCCTGGGGTGGGATTTTCTCTCCCGCAACGACGCCGTCATCCATTGTGCCGCCGCCGAAATTGAACTCTCCTCCTTCTCGCATTTGACGCCGGAAGACAGTTCTTCGAAAGTGAGCAAGATTCTCGTGAAAGACGATACCATAGTGCCTCCAAGCTCCACGATGGGTGTATCTGTCTACTGCGCTGGACTCTCCGACACAAGTGCACTCGTTTCGCCATCCGACCGTGCTTGCCGAAGGAAAGGGTTGCTAGTACCTTTCGCGACCGTGCAAATCACCCAGGGCAACGCCTCTATTTTCGTGACCAACCCATCCCCGTACACTGTTACCTTGGTTCGAGGGGAATGTCTCGGCAGAGTGGAACCAGTGGATAACGCACAAGTCCTGGACGTACCTGATGACTCGCGTTGTCCCAATTTGCGTACCATCAGTGCTGTTTCCACTTCTGATTCGTCATCTCCTGATGTATTTGGCCCTTGCATTGATGACAACCTCACGTCGGTACAGCGTTCCCAGCTTCTGAACCTGTTGCGAGAATATCGTTCTTCTTTCGATGTCGGGCGAAGTTCTCTCGGTCGTGCGTCCGCTGTTACGCATCGTATCGACACTGGTGCCCATCCACCATTACGGCAACGTCCCTACCGCGTGTCGCCTGCTGAACGTCGGGAAATTAACGAGCAGGTTGATGATATGCTCAGACGCGACGTTATTCGGCCCTCGGACAGTCCATGGGCGTCTCCTGTTGTTCTTGTTGCGAAGAAAGATGGTTCTGCGCGGTTCTGTGTAGACTACAGACGGCTCAATAAGATCACTCGCAAGGATGTTTACCCACTGCCGCGCATCGATGACGCAATTGACAGCCTTCACGGAGCCGAATTTTTTTCTTCTCTCGATCTGCGCTCGGGGTACTGGCAAGTACCCATGGCTGATGACGCTCGACCGAAGACTGCGTTCATCACACCCGACGGCTTGTACGAATTCAACGTCATGCCGTTTGGTCTATGTAATGCACCTGCGACCTTTGAGCGCATGATGGACACCGTTCTGCGCACCTTGAAATGGCACACGTGCTTGTGTTACCTCGATGACGTTGTTGTGTTCGCTCCAGATTTCTCTACGCACCTCCAACGTCTGAAAGAAGTTTTTGCACGTGTCAGCAATGCCGGCTTGCAACTAAATCTGAAGAAGTGCCGCTTTGCAGCACGGCAACTCACCATCCTTGGGTACGTCGTGTCCAAGGATGGCATTCTTCCTGACCCAGCCAAGCTTCGGGCCGTGGCCGAATTCCCCAAACCTGCGTCCGTCAAAGAACTGCGTAGTTTCGTGGGCCTGTGCTCGTACTTCCGACGCTTCATACGAAACTTTGCCACGATCATATCACCGCTGACGAAGCTCCTTGGAAGTAACGGGTCCCTCAATTCGTGGTCGTCTGAACGACGCGTTCGCGAAGCTCCGCCATGTGTTGACATCTCCTCCCATTCTACGCCACTACGACCCTACGGCCCCGACGGAGGTGCACACAGACGCCAGCGGTGTAGGCCTCGGCGCTGTCCTGGCGCAGCGCAAACCCGGATTCCCTGAATATGTCGTAGCATATGCAAGCCGTACGCTCACGAGAGCTGAGACAAACTACACCGTCACGGAGAAAGAGTGCCTGGCGATCGTCTGGACTCTTACAAAGTTTCGACCGTATTTGTATGGTCGCCCATTCGATATCGTCACCGACCATCATGCACTATGCTGGCTTTCATCCTTGAAGGATCCCTCAGGCCGTCTCGCCCGTTGGGCTCTTCGTTTACAAGACTACGACATCCGCGTGCTGTACCGCAATGGACGCCAGCATGCTGATGCCGACGCCCTCTCGCGCTCCCCTCTGCCTGAAGGTGATGTGCTCTGCTCAGTATCCTCGGCTGCTGTTTCTGCCATTGACGTTGACATAATCGCTACCGAACAGCGAAAGGATAATTGGATCGGCCCGCTGATCGACTTGCTCTCTGATCCATCCGCAACGCCATCCACGCGTGCATTGCGTCGTCAAGCTCACCATTTCGCCATTCGTGACGGCCTTCTACACCGACGCAATTACGACGCCGACGGCCGGCAGTGGTTACTCGTGATACCCCGCAGTCTGCGGTCAGAGATATGTGAATCCTTCCATTCTGATCCGCAATGCGCGCACTCTGGGGTATTCAAAACCTACCATCGCATTCGACAACGCTACTTCTGGCGCGGGATGTACCGCTATGTGCAGCAGTTCGTTCGCTCTTGCCTCACTTGCCAACGCCGTAAACCGTCAGCTCACATGTCGCACGCCAGTCTACAACCGTTACCTTGCCCTGACCGTCCCTTTGGGCGCGTTGGTATTGATTTGTATGGACCACTTCCTCTGACGTCGGCTGGTAACCGCTGGGCCATCGTTGCCGTTGACCATTTAACGCGATACGCCGAAACCGCCGCTCTCCCTGCGGCTGCTGCGCGCGATGTTGCGTCCTTCCTGCTGCATCGATTTATACTGCGCCACGGAGCACCCCAAGAGCTTCTCAGCGATCGAGGCCGTGTCTTCTTGTCGGAAGTCGTCGAAGCCATTCTGACGGAGTGCCATTCTGTCCACCGCAAAACTACTGCTTACCACCCACAGACGAATGGCCTCACCGAACGCTTTAACCGCACCCTCGGCGACATGCTTTCTATGTACGTCGCTGCCAACCACACTAATTGGGATAATATACTGCCCTTCGTCACCTACGCCTACAACACCGCCCCTCAGAGCACGACTGGTTTTTCACCTTTCTACTTGCTGTACGGAAGGCACCCGTCGCACACCATGGACACGATACTCCCGTACACGCCGGATCCATCTGAGTGTACACCTATTTCCGAGACAGCCAGGCTTGCTGAAGAGTGTCGCGAGCTTGCCAAGACTTTTACGACGCAAGAGCAAGAGCGGCAGAAGAGTATCCGTGATGCCAGCGCCACTTCTGAGCCCACGTTCTTTCCTGGTGCGCTTGTATGGCTCTCGATCCCGACCTCTGCCGCTGGCCTCTCTTCCAAACTACGTCCCAAATACGAAGGCCCCTACCGTGTCATCGAGCGCACCTCACCCGTTAACTATCTGATCGAACCCGTTGAACAATCTTCGGACATGCGCCGCCGTGGGCGAGACATCGTCAACGTGGAGCGCCTGAAGGCTCATTATGACCCGCTCATAATAACAAGCTGTTAGGTCGCCAAGCGGCTCCCTCTTCGACCCCGGGGTAATTGTAGCGAAGCCTCCGAATTATGAAATGGGTCGAACTCTTGAGTACCTTCTAGTGGGGCTACCCAACAAGGACGCCGCTCGCACTGAGAGCCCGTGCTTGGCCGTTACTGTCGCCATTGTGCTTGCTCGCTGTGGACCGGCTATTAAACGCCTTAACAATATATATATATATATATATATATATATATATATATATATATATATATATATATATATATATATATATATATATATATATATATATATATATATATATATATATATATATATATATATATATATAGAGAGAGAGAGAGAGAGAGAGAGACAATGTTGTTATGGAAAGTATAGGAAAGTAAGCGTAATGTAAATGTGAAAAGAGAAAAGTGGCTGTAGAAATAACTTGCCGTGGGCAGGAACCGAACCTGCGACCTTCGAATAACGCGATCAGGTTCGATTCCTGCCCATGGCAAGTTATCTTTTCATTCACTTTTTTTTTCACATTTACTTTACAATTCGATTTATTAACTTTCCCTATCCTAGGCAACAATGGCTGTTACAGCACAAAAATATTGTGTCAAACACGGAAAAACGAGCCCTTAAATATACACATCTTTCTTTGTTCTTTGTTTTTTGAATAGTTTTTATTCTCTTCCCTTTCACGTTTGCCTCCGGATGTTATAAAATTGGCTAGCGTCATTAATTTACTCTTATTATTTAGCTCTTTCTCCTTCCGTCTAAGCCGACCGTCGAATCCTAGTGACACAGCTTGCGGGATATTTCGTTACTCCACCTGTATAGTGTGCTGGTTTATCACAACGTGCAATTTTTACTCCGCTTTTTTTTGTCATATTTCTCTAGAAACATCCTCCTCTTCGTACTCTATTTTGTTTCTTCGCGTTGATGTCCCCGTCTCATTTACTGCCGATAAGGCACGCAGCAGCACACTTCGTCGTTCAAGTCAACAATTCATGGCTCCGCTTGATAGAAGCAAAGGTCTCCTTATAGTAATTAAACAGCGTGTACTTCATCTCAAGATCGCTTATTTGGCGCTCGGTGCCGCTTCCAGTGGACTTCAAAGCCGAACAGTACGCTCGCATTAAGCGTGAGCCGTTCGGCATTTGCTTTGGGGAGTCCACTCTGTCGACCTCTCGCCGCGATTCCGCCAGTGCAACTATATACGAGAGTGAAGTGCCATTTCCCTTCCATCCTCTCTCTCCCCGAGATTCGGCGCCGGCTAATTGAAAGGCTCGCCGAGCGATTGAACGAGCCTCGCATCTGTTGCGGCCTCACTGTCCTAGCGAGGGTGCTTTTTTGTTTAGGTTAATTAAGCTCGCTCGGCGTGCGCGTCCGTATTCAGCGCAGTGTTGTCCTCGTCGCTCGGACGCGGCTTTGCGATGTTCTGTCTCATGCCAACAAGTGCATGCAGCGTCGTACTCGTGTGACGTGTTGTCGACTACTGTTCTGATGAGCTCGTTAGCCTATGCATCGGCTAACGGCGTAGAAACATCAGTGCGTCAATACCGTAGCCAATATTGCAATTACGATATTTGCCTTCGTTGGGGCAAGTTAACTCAATGTGCAGCGAAATAGCAGTGGAACGGGGCGCGTAGTAAACTCGACACAGAGCACGGGACAGGCGCGGACTATCATGTCTCTCTCGCAAAAACAAAATTAAATTGATGTAGTGCTTTAAAAGCTCCATCAATCATGGCAAACTTTTTTGTAATGACACAACTGCTAATATATATATATATATATATATATATATATATATATATATATATATATATATATATATACGGATGGACGGACGGACATACGGACGGATGGACGGACAGAGAGGCGGACGGACAGATGGACGAACACACGAACGAATGGACAGAGAGACGGATGGACGGACAGATGGATGGACAGACAGATGGAAGGATGGCCAGATGGACGGACGGATGAACAGACAGACGGACGGGTGGACGGACAGACAGGCGGACTGACAGACGCACGCTTCGCCCCACTCATCATTATTCACTCCGTGGATATGCTGTGATTTTTTGTTGCTGCTTGAGCTGTTCCTGCGGATTTCACCAGAATCAGCTAGCGCAGTAGTACAGCTTAATTCGAAATCAAACGGCCCTAAATCTTGTTTCTCGCCTTGTATCTTACCCATAGTGTAATTGTTATCTCTATCTTCTTGCTGCACGAAATTTGTTTTGTGTCCGCCTCGGTCGATGAGTGGTTGCAGTGCTCGGCGCTTGATTTGATTGATTTGATTTGTGGTGTTTAACGTCCCAAAACCACCATTTGATTATGAGAGACGCCGTAGTGGAGGGCTCCGGAAATTTTGACCACCTGGGGTTCTTTAACGTGCACCCAAATCTGAGTACACGGGCCTACAACATTTCCGCCTCCATCGGAAATGCAGCCGCCGCAGCCGGGAATCGAACCCGCGACATGCGGGTCAGCAGCCGAGTACCTTAGCCACTAGACCACCGCGGCGGGGCTGCTCGGCGCTTGGCTGCTGACCCAAAGGTTGTGTGTTCGATCCCGGCCGGGGCGGTCGCATTTCGATGTAGGTGAAATGGGTGAAGCTCGTGTGCTGTGCGATGTCGGTGGAGGTTAAAGAACACCAGATGGTTGATATTTCCGCAGCCCTCTGCTACGGCGTCTGTCATAAGTATATTTGGGTCTCGAGAAGTAGGACTCCAGATAATGTTAATATGGGTGCTTTGCATCATTTTGCATTTTTATTGACACCGTGGAATGCAAAATACAGAATATGTAAACACTTTATGTGAGTTATATTCAGAGCCTATTCATTTATGGCCATATTTATGGTTGTAGCAGATCAGTCACTTATCGTTCTTTTCTTTTGTACGTATAGCATACCCTTACTATGATCGCTGCGGTATATAGTTGTTCCTAAGCACTAAATTTTCGGTGGTCTTTCTTCGTTTCAGGCATGAGGTTCGAGCACCTGTTTGATTCGCCAGGAACCTACCACCTTGTGGCCGAAGCGAGCAACCCGATCACCGAAGGGCTGCGTCTTCCTCGTCCAAGGACGGAAGTGAAGATCTTCGTTCAGGAGATGTTACGTGGTAAGCGGGCTTCAAGTTCATTCGGCGCTACTTTGGTTCGGCAGAAAGGTTGGCATTCATGTTAAACTCGCTTTAAAATGCAATTAGGGGTACGACAATGTAAAAACTGTAGTTCTTGCAGTACTTTTGTTATACTTGAAAAATTGTCAACGTATGTGCCATTCAAGCAGTCTCTGGGGTAAGTGCCTTTCGATATTGTGAGGTTACACTAATCTACTGTAACCAGTGCAAAAATGGAAAAGAATGACCAAAGAAGAACGTGGCACTTTATCAGTCATAATTCCGTAGCAGTTGTAGTGCTTCTTAGATAACCACTTGTGCGGGTTCTATTCCCGTTCGCTGAGACTGGCATTAGATGGCGTACATGTACAACAACGGCGGTGTACGCAGATGTAGAACTGGGAAAAAAAATCTGGATGTTAAAACTCATTCTCCACTACGGCATGCTTAATAATCATGCTATTGGTTCGGCGCATAAAACCACAGTGTGAAATTTTCTGATGGCAGGACGACGTAAGAAATCATGCTAACGTGAGTATTCTACAAAGAAGAAGACTTTTACGTGTGCGTGAATTAAAAATGATAATGAGTCATCGACGAAAGCAATTTCTTATTCGGTTGTCACCACCAAAGTTTGGCGAGAGTGCTCTACGTGGCTACATTAAAAATAATTTTTTCTGATTTAAGGTACTTAAGAAACACGTCGAATTCAAGGCTCCACTCCACACCGCCGCGAGTCAAGTCAGCGCACCACTGGTATACTCGTTGCTTATCAATAGAGAAGACTGCGCGGTAAGAATGCTGTGATCCTCGCCCGCACTGCTTCTTCAAGAAGACAGAGTACTAAGCTCCGTCCGCGAGAGGTTCTACGCGAGCCATACCCAGGCCAAAACATACTGAGAATGCCCCAAAAGAGGAGGTGCAGCTTGACACAAAATTGGACCTCCTTTTTTTTGTGTGTGTGTCATTCATGCGCAGATCCGAGTGTTTTAATATCGACACATTTCGTTGTTAGATGTAGAAATTCCCGCCGCAGTACTGGTGCCGGTTATCAAAGCCTGCTTCAGAAGCGCAACAGTACAGCAGCTTCGTAGTTCAGGACAACGTTAAGAATCGTTCAAAAGAACAGGGTTTCTTTTGGCGACAGCTCACAGACACGCTCCCTTCTCCACATGTGATAACAGCTTATTTTAAGTTCTGTGACAGCCTCGCTTTCTCTTGTGCTTCTTCCTTTGATTGTGCCGTGCCCGTTGGAGTCCTCTAAAATAGTGGGAACCTTGGAAAAAGGAGTGAGAGGAGAAGTAGCAGGGTAAGAACTGAGCGTGGTTCTCAGAGAGAAGTCGGTTTCGCTAGACACAACGCCTCGCCCAACTCGTGTATGTAGTACCTTCAAGAAAATGGCTTCGTTTCGAAGTGGTCGTGAAATGGAGGCTGCTTGAAAACAAAGCTCAACGAGGCTGTATGCGAGATACATCCGGAGCTAAGCAAGTAGCGACAAATGGAAGGAAAGCACGCAACAGAAACAAGACAAAAACTAGGAGTAACTGTTTGAGGTCGTCGGCCGTTGTGTTCCAACTGCAGCTCGTTTATAGCTCATTTTTTATTCCTTGCTCGTTTTATCGTATATGGCGCCATCTACCGACGCACCGCCGGTTACTGAACTCTCCGAGTGCGTTTTTCTCCGTAGGAGGGCCCCTCCTCGTCTGGCCTCGCTTGTCGTGTCCCATTTAGAGATCGGGTGTTCATTTCTGTTCTCATTTTTATCCTCTCGGTGAAGTTCTGTCTCTTTTGTCTTGCTTCACGGTAACGCCTTGATTCTTTGAGGGGTAACTCTTAGCAACAGCGTGCACTTCTTTTTGCCTTGCACTCGCCACGATGGTCTTGCGAGTATGGCGCTCGACTGCTTATTGACGGGATCGAATTCTAGCTACAGTGGCCGCATTTCGATGGAGGCGAAGGGATAGGGGTCCGTTTACTAGAATTTAGGGGTACGTCAAAGAGTCCTAGGAGGCCGATATTCCTGGAGCCCTTCGCTAGACCCTCAAATGATATCGTGGTTCTGGGACTTATACAATACCAGTCATTATTTTATTCTATATTTGCTTTGCACACTCATGAAAGGATGAACCGACTGTTTTGGGTGCATCATCATCTTCTGCAGCAGCAGCAGCAGCAGCAGCAACAGCAGCTTGGCTACACCCACTGCAGGGCAAATTCCTTTCCCGTGTTCCGCCGATCAACACGGTCCTTGCTTTCTGCGGCCGCGCTATACCAGAAAACTTCATAATCTCATACGCCCTCCCGATTTTCTATCTCCCTCTCACGTGTTATGCATCGGGTGCATTATGGACCGTGCTTATTACTTAGACAGGATGCTAGAAGACAGAGAGGAGAGGCACGGTTCCTGTTTTCTAGCAATGAAGGGCGGAGTCTGCAACGCAACGTGCGATGTGACGAATGCCGCCGCACGTGCAAGACGATGTGTTCAGGCTCGTGGTGGCTTTGGTGTTTGTCCTCAGAGAGGGATATAGAAATAACATTACTATGAACCCGTCGTGAGTGGCGGGGGAGAAGGCTTTGGCATCTGCGGTCCGGGCGAGACCGAATTTTTTACGTTGTTCTTCGGCGTCGTGCTTGAGTTATAAGGGCTCTCAAGATTTCACATTTCTGCTCGAATTGTTGAAGAAAAGGCACGGCTGGACCATGTGAATCAGACCTGCAATGCTATTGTAGTGCGCGCTTCGGAGATGAAACACTTGCCGGTGCTATTTTCTGTAGATCTGAGCGCTTGGAAACACTGCTGCGTACAATTTTCACCACGCAATATCCCCTCTTTCGTTGATGTGCTTAGCTGCGTTTGGATAAATCACCTGGTGAACTCTTGTTGAAAACTTTGGCGTGGAAACACTTGCGATTCGTGCAACAATATATACGTGTCCCGCATTTTTTGTACCGCGTATCTGTGGTGACAGACTTATACTCATGGTTTCATTTCTGTTTGCCTATAGCAGGTACCTGCGTTGAGTTGTCTAGAAGTGTGCCTTCTTATGGCCTGCGCACGGGCAGCTGTAGTAGCGTGACACGCGCCATGCTTTGGGGGGTAAACAGCGAAGTCACAGGAGGAGACTTAGTGCCACCTAGCGTTCGGGAATTATCCCGGAAAATACCCACGAGATGGTCGACGCGGCAGGCAACGATCTTTACTGGAGACGCTTCTGGACCTGAAAGAGGCCCGAACAAGCTGCCTGTTTTGAATTTTGTGATAAACTAAACTCATGGATCTTGGTCAACTAAATAGAATCCTTGATTACGTTATCTTGAGCGACAGGGTTTCACAAAACCAATTAGTTTCATTTTGTCCTTCATGTATTTGCAGAAGATTGAGAAACAAGACAAGCATTGTTGTTCGTTTTCCTTCAATAAGAGAATGTCGCTAGGGTGTCGCGAGTTGTCAGATTCCGAAAGAGAAAACCCGAACCGTCCGGGAATATAAATACTGTAAAAGGAATTCAAGGTGTCACGTGAGCTGCTAACTACTGCGCAGTATCGATAATTACACAGCGAGAATTCTTTGTATGCGTGCGGAAGGACGCCGAGAAATCCTGGTGCGGCACGGCGGGACACGTTTCCTGACTCGGTACACAATAGCGGCGCCCGTCGCTCGGTTCCGCGGCGTCCGCTAAATTGGCCGTCGGAAGAGGAAGCGAGAAGGCTTCGAAGGATGGCGAACACGTCTCTGCACTGCGGAGGCTCGTCCGTGTTGCTTCTCATATTTCTTTTTCTTTCACCGAGTAATTACGCGTCCCGGAAATGAGTCCGTGCGGTGAGCTCACTCTCGCAAACCTCGAAGCTCCCTGTGCTGCGGTAGCTTCTTGCAGAAGGCACGCGGCTGTCGAACTCGAGAAAAATTACGTGCCTGAGCGTAGCAGTCGCTTTCTTCCCTCCTGTTACTACCCCCCTCCCTTCTCTCGTTCTCATCGCATATACCCAGAGATGACTTTTTCATCTCATTCTGTTTTCATCATTTGTTTATGTTAGCCTAACCTTTAAATTCTTCCATAATATGTAACAGGCGGCCCTACCTCCTTTCGAGGATCACCTCACGTACCCTAACGCACGTTATGACTCTTCGGTGGCAGAATTTTTATTTGCTATTTTTGTTTCTCGAGAGAAAGCAACGGAGGATCGAAGCTACTTGTCAGACGCTTGCTCCTATAACAAAGTACTGCCGCGTGTTGCTGCCATCCTCCTGGAGAGGTGGATGCACCTGGCTGGGAATCTTTCCCGGCATTTCCTTAATAAGCGTATAAGGGAACGTAAACGCCGGCGTGGACGGGGGCCGCGTTACCCTGGGCTGTGGCCTCTCTCTCATTACTCTTGCTCAGTTTCTTTTTCTCTCTCACATGCACACAAGCGTGCAAACCAACCAACAAATAAACCATGTAAGACTGCGTGAGTACGTTTAAAATTCCCGTAAAGAACACCCGTTGACGGTAAGTATTACCGAGTACCTTTGGTGTTCCTGCACCTGATGGGAGGAAGGGACGTGAATGGTCGCTGTCGATTAGGAGAGGTATGAACTTCTGAATGTCTTACAGAAGTGTTCGCTTGAATAGGGTCGACCGTATGTCACCGCAATCACTTGTGCAGTGACTGCGTCGAGTTGGGGGGGGGGGGGGGCACTGATTAATTGAGAACAGGTCTATTTGGGAGGAACAAAGTGAACAAAAGACAACTTTCACTGCGCAGTTGCATAAAATAGATGCAAAAAAAGTTTGAGTAATCCTGCATGGTGATGTTTAGAAAAAAAGAGGCACCGGAACGTCAAGTTCATTGGTTAAACCAGCTGTTCTTGCCTATTTTGCTACGCAGAATTAGGAAATTTTCGGTACCCTCAATTATTTCTATAGCTTTTTGGCACCTCTCTCTTATTCGCGGCCTCTAATTTTCATGCGCCATGGCTATAGCTTCACAAGGGCTGTAGAATTGAGTTGTTCTGTCATTTTAAGGCACATCCTGGCCATACTTAAGAATTCACCAAAAACAGCAGGACTTCTGCTACCTCTATTTTCTCTATCGTGATTCGCCTACTCTTCTTTCTTTCTATTTTATGACACCGAATCGAAGTCGGATGGCGAAGGAAGGGAAATCTCTTGAATACTAATTTGCGATGTAGGAAGCGTATTAGGTTCCCTAATTGGCCCGCCGAGGTTTTCTGGCCGTTATGAGTTCTCTTCGCTTCATTTGCATACTCAAGAGTTGTCTCTTTCCTTTCTGATTTCTTGTCATGCTTCATTAATCATTTAAGCCTTGTCACGCCCTCTGTTCAACAGCTTCTTCCCCTTCCGTCGAATGACGTTCTTGTATACGCAACTGCGATTTTCAGCGTTTAAAGAGGAATCCTAGTATTGCATAACAAAGTGTAAAACAGTCTCCGTCTGCATATTCTTTTATTTTTGCCCCTTTTCCTTCTTCGTAGCCTCAAATGTCCTGTCTTTTTATTCTTTTCATTATCTAATTTCATATTATCGTTCTCGCATGTTTCTCTCAGTTAGCGGCACATTCCTGTGGCAGCTTTCTTGTGCAGTGCCTTTGAAAGTGTTATGTCGACTCTGAAAGGTTGGGTGTTATGGAATCACCAAAATAAACATTATCAATAACCTTGAGCTTCAATTGGAAAACATTCTCAAAGGTTAGAGTGGCAGACACATAAGGTGCACGCGACCACAAATACAGCCAACTTATTGCATTTATTTTTATATTCATTTTTTCCCCGAGGTCTTTCTATAGTTATTCGAGTATATGTCACAGGACACGCTTACGCTGCACGAATGTCACATCCGTTAAACATAACTTACGTCTTTTTTTGGTCTTCTGAAAGCTTTCGGAATTGGTACTAATATAAATAGTTATGGCTACATTTAACCGATAACAAATCGTTTGCCGTTCACTAGCAATGGAGCTCTGCAACATGCGCTCCCCGGTACGAAGACCTGTTGCTGAGAAATTTCATCAGGTGCCGTGGTTCGTCTATACAACATTCACAATTACGCAAACTCCGCCGAAGTATTTGTATAGAAGCATAGTGAAACTTAATAAATGCAGTTAGCGTTATCTTGAACAGCTATTCGCTGCCTGCAGATACGCGCAGACAAGCCTGCCCGATTGCCATGCCTAAGCGCTTGGTATCGCTGCCTGCCAAGGAACGAGGCTCGCGAAGAAGAAGAAGAAAAAGAGGGTGGTGCGACTCGAATTTAGCGTGAATATTCAAGCGAACGGATTCGATTATCGGCTTTTCGGTATCTTTCAGGGCTGTAAGGAAGCTTTGAAACCATGCAAGCTCAAGGAGCGGAAACTACTTTTATTTGTAGATTCATGGATATGTACAAACGTGTACGTCCTGAGTCTTGATGAAAGGCATTGTTGTCTCTTTTATATTCAATCCCGTTCTTTTAAAAGCTCTGCTTGAAGAACTCAGTTCAGTAGCTTCTCCGTATGTATGGTAAGTGAACGGCAAAGTACCTTTTACAGGTATCCAAATTGATTTGTAGCGACTAAATCAGAATATGTGCTGTTATCTAATAATAATAATAATAATAATAATAATAATAATAATAATGTCCAAGAGATCATAAAATGTCACAACTTTGCCGCAAAGATGAAGTAATGAACGCGATAGCAACAAATTGGAAGACCACGCGCCGAATGGAAAGCAGATCGAAACATGCCCCGCGTTTTTCACGCGCAAATGACGTACGAAACGTACTCACAGGTACATATGCGTGCGATTAAGCGTCTCAGTGGTTTACTTTGCTGTATCTGAAATTGGAGACTGTGCAACGATTGCAGCGACCTTTGTGCGCCAGGCTAACTACAACAGAATCATTCCGGTGAAAATCCAAGATCAATGAACGAATTTTATCGTGGCAAGACATGAAAAAACTACTACCAGAAAGCATAGCCGGCTTCAGAAGAGGTAGATGCGCAATGGACTGCATTCTGGATTTGGTCACAGATGTGGAAAACCAACGAACGCAGGGAAACATCACTGTCTCTGTATTCCTTGATGTCAACCGAGCATACGACACAGTGAGTCACGTTTACGTTCTGGAACGTCGGGCGTTACAGGGATTCAAGGGCAAGATACTGCGTTGGATCGCTGACTTCCTGAATCAACGTAAAAATTTTGTAGTTACGCAGGAGAGCCCAACGTCAGAACATGTCGTCAACCAAGGAGTGCCACAGGGCAGCGTGCTAAGCCCTACTCTCTTTAATGCAGTCATGGCGCAGCTCCCTTATAATCTTCCACCTAACATCAGATGTTCAGTATATGCTGATGATATAAGTATATGGACGTCTGGTCCATCGTTTTTGGATGTACAACAAACTCTACAAGAAGGATTGGATTATGTAGACCGTTTTCTAAAAAAAAGAGGTATGGCACTGAGTCTGGCTAAAACAGCCATACTTCTGTTTACATTAAAAAGACCTGGAAATTTCAAGATTATTCTGCAAAAATCAGCCTATTCAAATGGTTAAAACTCATAAATTCTTGGGAGTAATTTTAGACCGGAGACTAACATGGTCGCCTCATGTCCAGTCCCTTGAACAAAAAGTGAATCAGGCCATTCGAATCCTCCGGCATCTCTGCGGGGCCAAATGGGGTGGTACTACAGAGTCGTTATTAGCCCTACATGTTGCCTGGATATGCCCCATCATAACTTACTCACTGCCTTTGCTGCACGGACTTCCAGCCTCCACCGAAAGGAGACTTCACTTGTTATTGGCAAGGAGCTTGAGGGTATGTCTGGGTTTACCACGGTCAACTTCCAGTGCTTTAGTGTATGCGGAGGCTCGAGAACCACCTTTGGCAGTACTCCGAACTAAACAAACATCTCGAAATTTATTTAGAATTTTCACGCAACATGAAAATCATTCTTTATCTGGTGCACTAACACAAAGGACGGCAACGAGACTACAGGATAGTGTATCATCATTTCAAGCAGTAGTACCAGAATTTAAACAATGGAAACCTTCAAAATCACCTTAGACGCTGCCACTTCTCAACGTTATCCGTGAAATAGACGGCATAGAGAAGAAAGCAGACATGGCACCTCTAGTAGCGGCACAGTTGGTACTTCATCAGCTTCATGTAAAGCATAAGTAAAAAAACGAAGATATATACAGACGTATCATGCACTGAAGAAGCGTAAGCCTGTGCGGTATTTATACCCGAAATTCAGAAAAAGAAGATGTACAAATTATCGCACAAATCTTCATCGACGACAGCAGAATTGGTGGCTATCTTTGAAGCAGCTAAGCTTATCTGCGAGAATCCTGAGCCACGAAAATGGGTGATATACACTGATAGCAAACCTGCTCTTCAGCTAATCAGAAATGTGAGATCACCTCACAAAAATGGTGAAATAGCACAATGTATTGCAGAAACTGTGGAATATGCCTCATCGCAGGGTCACAACATTGTATTCCAATGGATACCCAGCCACATTACATGGAATAAAAGGAAATGAAGAGGCTGACAGCCTCGCGAAGAAAGCATTGAAGGAAGGACGGGATTGCGCAATCCCTATGTCTGGGGCGGATCTTCGACATTTTATATCGCAAGGAGCTAACCATTGTTCGATGGAGAAGTGGTTTTAGAGCCTTAAATCAAAGAAAACGGTACTTTATGAAGTTGATCCACACAGAAAATTTTCCATAGCTACAGACCTCCCACGACACCTAGAGACATAAATCCACCGTCTTCGATTGGAAGTAGCATACACAAACAGCTTCCTGCACAAGATACATCGATCCAACTCACCGGAATGCCATTGTGGTCATGCAGAAGAAAATGTTCGCCATATTTTTTGGAGTGCGTTAAATACGCGAATGAAAGAGAAAAATTAAAGAACAAATTAGCAAGTTTGGACAGACGGCCCCTCACAATAAAGAAACTACTTGGACCATTGCCTGAGATGCATCTCCAGAAAAAGGCAATAATCTTCCTGCCAGGCTTTTTAGTGGAGACCGGACTGGACAAGCGCCTATGACAGACAGCCTGAGATGGGTATATATAAAATGTGGTCATGTATATACTGACAGTAGAATAGTAAGGTGTGTGTGTGTGTAAATAGTTTATGACTGTGTGAACTGCGCGAAGAAAGCTGTGTATTGGCATGATATTTGAACTGGTTTCAGTGTGCTATTATGTTTTTTTTTTCTTTTCCGTATTGTTAATTTTTGGGTACCGTTCTGTATCATAATTTTATTTTTCGCTGAAGAACTTTGTGATATGGAGTAGCCGCGGCAATACGCACCTCAACCTCTCCACAGCAAAACAGTTAAAACAGAACAGAACAGACAATCCAAGGTCAGCAAAGACGTATGATTGTCCCCACCAAAAGATTGGCGTACGCGTGAGCGTCCATCCTGCCCCCTCTCCACGGGACAAAGTACGCGTGGGAGATGGGAATGCGCGCCGCCGCGTCATGACGTTGTCGCGACGCGCTCTCATTGCGCCATCTTGCTGGTAATGCTGAAAACACGATAGTTCTCCCGAGATTACCATCGCCAGCTGGAAGTGGTGAATATAAATAGCTTCCCCTGTTTGAACGTTGAAGAATGTGCTCCTTCGTGGCTCAATGGTTAACGCCTCGCACTCACAGTTCAGAGCTACGACGTGCAATTCCGCATGCGGGAGTCTTTCTCTGGATTATTTTTTTCTTGCGTTTTCACACACACACACACACACACACATATATATATATATATATATATATATATATATATATATATATATATATATATATATATATATATATATATATATATATATATATATATATATATATATATATATATATATATATATACACACATACGGTGGGTGATGGTGACGGTGGCGGCAAAATCTAGCCGAAAGTGTCCATATAATTGCTGCCGCAATAAAATAACACCGGGCACAGCACAGAGTTTTCTATATATTCCTAAAACGTTTTCTAAAGGCATTGCTATTCCTTTTATAATCCATCCGGTTCTTTTAAAAACTCTACATCCTAAACTCATTTTAGTAGCTTTTCCGCAAGTATGCTATGTGAGTGGCAAAGTACCCTTTACAGGTAATAAAATTGATTTGTTGCGGCTAAAATAGGATATGTGCTAGCATTGAAAGCAACATTAATAATAATTATTATTATTATTATTATTATTATTATTATTATTATTATTATTATTATTATTATTATTATTATTATTATTATTATTATTATTATTATTCCACCGCAAGAAAAGATTGTGCGAGGAAGCGTCGCTCCCCTCCTCTAAGCGGGGCAAAGTACGTGTGGAAGATTGGAGCGCACGCCGCTGCGTGATGTGGCGACGTGCGCTCATCGCGCCATCCTGCTAGTAATTTTGAAAACACGATAATTACCCCCGAAATGCCCATCAGCAGCTGTAAGTGGTACATAGAAATAGCTTGTCGTTTAACAGTGAAGGAGGTGCTCCTCAGTGGCTCAGTGGTTAACGACTCGCACTCACGATTTGGAAGACCCAAGTTCGATTCCGCGCGCCGGAGTCTTTTATTGCGTTTTTTTCTCTTTCTTGTATTTTATATATATAGATACGTATATTTATACAGTGAGTGATGGTGGCGGCGGCGTCGACGCCAACGCCGGCGGCAAAATCCAGCTTAGAGTGTCTATATAATTGCTATCGCAAAATAAAGGCTGGAAAATAGAACACACTCTTTAAAGCTATACTACACAAATTTGAAAGCACCGAAATCTTCGACAGTGCGCGCAGTAAAATGAGAGAGCGTGACTTTTTGTGCGGAGCTAGATGGTAACGTGCATGGGGCGTAGCCTTTCAAGTGATTTACTTCTGTTTAATATGACCTTTTATAGCTACAATACATTATGCGTAATTTATTACTCGAACGGACTGTCCGCGGTCAAGTGGAAAATATTGTTCCTTGGAACCTGAGAATCGAGAAATTTAGGGTGCCCAAAGGAAAACAAAAATCAAAAAACAATGATGAAACGTTGATTATTTTTCTTAGTTAATCACACTTCGTTTGGTTTGTATTTGGGGCTGAGAAAGCACCTAATATTGTTTGGTGGTATCAGCTTCTTGTGCCAACGGAAAAGATCAGCAGCGAAAATATATTCTTGTTGCTCGGCACACGTTCGTTATTTTTATTGATTTTTTCGCATTCACAGGGAGAGTGCGTTTAAACGAGTAAATACCCGGGATGTCTTTATGTAACGTATTGCTTCAAATAAGGAAAATGAGTTGTGCTAAAAGATAAATTCCTGTTATGCACAAAATTGAGGTGCTTGATCTCGTGACAATATGGAACTTTCTAGAACCTTAACGCTTTCAACAAAACGTTAAGAATGCACTAAATGATGCGCCATGTGTAAAGAAAGGGAAAGTGTTTACATGTACGTTCTTAGAACTCTTACCGTGATTAGGCCAAATCGCTCAGTTGTGATTATTTCAGAAGGCGTACTACCAGGTCAAGAATGCACATCCTGCCTAATTGAAATATGTTCGTGTCAGAAGTGGATGCGAACAAACAAGTCGTGAACCATTGTCGTAGCATCAGGTGCGATTAAAGAAGAACCGAGGAAAGCGTCATACTCAATGAATTCTATCAAATATAATAGTTAAAAAGGTGAGGTCAATTGCCCCTGGTTCAGATGAAGATTCTCTGCCAGCAGCATGAGTACCAGTGACTGCCGCTCTCAGAATTCTACATAAGTTTAAATCACCTGTCTTACTTCGCTGTAGTTTGAAAATTAATTCTTTGACAATCCATATGTCGTCACTCATAATTATGATCATGGTCTTTGTCGTTGCTGCATCAATCATGGTATATCGGAACTCTGTTTTGTGCCACATTTTCTTTTAGTGTCCTTTACTCTGCCGTGTTTCGTACACTTTTCACTCACGAGCTGACGCCGATTCGTCGTACACGCGTCAGAATCCTGCGTCGCCTTCGTTTGCAGCGCCGTTCCACCCAGCATGTCCCTCTTATTAGTGGTGCCTCCTCTACTTTCTCCGTAATCTTCCCGCGAATGCCGCGGCAGGACACTCCGGAAGGCGCGCAGTGTTCGCTGGGTGGCGTTAGCTTGACGTGCTCTCCTCGCTGGCGCACGTGCACTTTCCAAGGCATCGCTGCAGCTTCGCGACACTGGACGGCAATTACAGCTAGTCGTCGTCCGCAATTATGCCACCATGTTACGGACGCCGCTGCACCAGTCGTCTCCTCATGTCTGACTGAGCCCTGCATGGACGTCCGTTTCTTTCTTTCTTTCTTTCTTTCTTTCTTTCTTTCTTTATTTCTTCTTTCTTTCTTTCTTTCTTTGTTAAGCGTCACTATATATATATTTCTTTTTTTTTCTTTCTTTCGGCAGAAGTTGAAGTAGTGTGCAACCAACCTACTACGTGCTGTGTTTTCTTCTTCTGTTCTCAAGGTGCCGTTGGAGCGATGTATTCCCTTTTGATTCGTGTTTCGGTACAGATAGTTTTCTGGAAGCCTAGTAAGTTAGGGAAGGAAAGTTTTTCAATACCTCTGGGAAGAGGTTGAGTAGACTTGCTAAACATCGACGATTTTATAACTTGTTGTCGTGCACGAAAATCTTACGGGGGCCTTGCGTCACCCCCCAACTTGTACAATGCAATTACTGTTAAAATTTAAAATCACAGGTATCGCAAAAAATCACCGGTTCATCGCTCTTTTCACTGCGAGTGGGTTGTATGCCACACACGCCTGCTGGGTAAATAGCAAGGGGGTGGTGTACGGCTTGGAGTTCCGTTTCGCGCGCATCATGGTTTTCGGCGTTATTTTTCTCTCACGCTCTTTCCCCCTTGTGGTCGAATTGGCTTCTACTGCTACGGGCGCACGGCGACACTGCACGCGCACGACGTGCCACAAGGACTTCGAGATGGCACACTTTCATATAGTTTATTAAATCAACAAAAGCCTGTGTCTCCTACCTGCCACTTTGTTTATCGAGGAAAGATCACGATTTATGTGCTTGTCCTTCACACGTAACCGTTAATCCAGTGCTACGTACCGTGTAATATTTTTTTAGTTCACGTTTGTCTTGGCTTTTAGTGCTGAAAAGGTGTCGTGGCGCACATTTACGTACACTGGCGTTTCTGCGTTGCGCCGTTGATATGCTGCTGCGCAGACCGGTAATTTAATCTGTGACGTAATGCTTAATAACCAAATTCTCTACTTATGGAACCACGTAGGAAGGACCTGGGTAACAAGCCGGGGAATTTCGTCACTTCTGGTTCAAGTTCCATCATTGCCACCAAAAGTGTTACTAAGACGCTGTTTATGTGCTTGTTATGAACACTGCGCGATTCGTCGTGTTCACTCACTATGTTCTTCATTTATTTTAGTGAATTAGAGCTCTTTTTCTTTAGTTTTTTATGTTAGCGTGTAACAATAGGCTTTAAACGACGTAACATACCGCAGCGTCAAACCACATGTCTTCGCGGGGAAAGCGAAAGTCAATTATATGCACGAAGTGGTTATAAAAGTGCTTGCACACTATACTAAGTATATGAACCTCTGCAAATCGCAACTCTCCGATGCGCTATTGCGCGAGCTCGGAGCAGCAACGCAAATGAAAGCCGACGTAGTTCCGCAACTGCGGAACACTCCATAAGACACGTCTGAGCGACCCTGGAATCAGAGTGAGCAGGTGGATGTGGGATGTGAAGAGTAGAGAGGATCATTGGGCGGGCTCCCTAACGAGATCACTCGAGCAGTTGACATGTGAAGAAACCGACGTTATTATACTGCGGCTAGACAGTTTCATCGCTGCGGAAGTACTCGCCATACGCTACGCTTTTGCTTTTCTCTGTCGCTCGGGAAGAAATAATCGAAGGTGACAGACAGGAGGGGATCTCGACATATTTTCCCGCGGCGCATTTATTTTTGCTTTCTTTGTCTAAAATGTAGCTGGGCCGACTCCAGGAGTTTCTCTTCTCAGCTGCCCCCTCGAAGCCCGTGAGAAACTTGTCGCTGCTGCATAGCGGGGCCCAACGCCGTCAGTGAGAAAACAACGACGGAATAAGAGCCACTTTGCGCGTCTGCTTCGCAGAAGCCCCCCGTTCTGCGGCGGCGTCGTTGCTTCCTTTCTATTTTCTCAATCTCTGCAGTTGTGTGTCTAGTGTACGCTCTTCTATTTTGCTTGGTGCATAGCTTTGTCTGTATTTGTTTCTTCTACGCGTATCCGCTTTATTGTCACTCGCATTCGCGACGTGTGCTGGCGCGACGTTGTCGGAAACGAGACAGCGACGGGGAGAGGTAGCTCCGAAAGCGTGATCGGGTTTTGGCCGCTTGTCTCAGCCTATTTGCATTTCGGCGGCGCTTTTGTTTACCCCTTGGTCCTTCTGCACCTCTTCGTTGTTACATTGTCTTTCGCATCAACCCCCCTCTCTCTTTATTTCTTTATTTATTTATTTATTTCCTCGGTTGAAGTGGGCGCAATCGCTTCGGTCTCGCATTCTGTTTTTTTTTTTTTTTCTTTTATGCTCTCGATCGGTCCTCCTTGTCGCTTCTCTCTTCTTACGCTTTTATTTTTCTTCTTCTTTCGAGTATTGTTGTGACGTACTTTCTTTTCTCGGTGCGATCGAAAGTTTCCCGGTTTCAATTGCCGCTCTTTCGCTTCCTGTCTGAGGCAGAAGTGAGTATATAAAAGTGCATAAACGTGATAACAGAGGGGAAATGAAACGCGAGATACGCGCGCAGTGGTCTCATCGAAAAGAAAGGGGAAAAAAAGAGCTGGCGTTGTCTACGCACAGTCGCAATAGTGTAACAGCAGCAGCAGCAAAGCACGCAATCAAAGCGAGCGTGAGAGCGACGACGCCGGCGCAAAACAAAACCCCCCTGCTGTCGAGTTCTGCTGCGCCCACCGCTGGATTGTGGCGCTCCCGTGTTTCGCAACCGTGGTTGAGCCGGGCCTTCTCGCCTCGCCGATGCTTCGTCTACATTGTCGCCCTGCGAGCTTTGTTTTTTGTCGCGTGCGTCTGTGTCGCTATCGTCGCCTTCCTCCTTCCCATCCGCTCTTCGACAGAGTCCTCTCGTGTTTCGCTTGCCCGACCGTGCTCGCCTTCTTATCGGCTGCCCTCGCTACCCCACCGCTCGACAAGCAGCGCAGTTTCGACGTCACACTTTCGCTACTTGATGGCGGCACGAAGCGCTGTCGTCTCACCCAGCGCCTCGTTTTCTTCCCCTTTTGCGTCCGTTTTCCCATTGATTCCTTCTTCTTCATCTCATTCGGGTAACTCCGGTGGATGGGTAGACGTGTTTGCTGTACGGATCGGTTTCTGCATGTCCTTTCTCTCTCTCTCTCACCTACTCTTTTGTTTATTGTATTTTTGCACGCCTGCCAAGTAAGGAACACTCTTTGTGTGCGCGCGTGCTCATGTGTGTGCGTGTGTGTGTGTGTGTGTGTGTGTGTGTGCGCGTGTGTGTGTGCGTGTGTGTGTGTGTGTGTGTGTGTGTGTGTGTGTGTTTTATGCTTTTAAAAGCTGCGACTGAATACAGCCTTGCTAAAACTTATGCTTTCTTCGTGATTGCTCACCTTTAAGCCATGTGACGCCCCTCCGTAATGTCACAACTGGCAAAAAGAAGACGAACGACTTGTTCCGTGTTGTCGTTTGCAAACAAACGGCGATCCATCGCTCATTCCCGTTAGACGGCCGTTTAGTCGTAAAGGTCGTTAGCATGCCGTTTGAAAAAAGACATAAAATTTTATTACTTACCAGTATTTGTTATCTTTGCTCTTAATTGGGGTTGCAAACGTCAAGTTACTTACGCTTCGAACAGTCTTGTCAGTTTGACCGCATTGACGATGCATTACATTTTATAGTTCTTGAGGCAAGCCACATTCAATAGGAAGTTCAAACTATTTCTACATGAACGCCTATCATCACCCAATTCGACGTCTGTGCAAGTTAGCATGACGTGGACTATGCGAAGCAGAAAGCATGAACCTTGCTAGCTCAACGCGTCGCTTAATGCACGTAGCTGTCGCGTTCGCCAAGTAACTTGAGTTTGCCATTTCTGTAGCTTCTCGCTGTGCCAGTGGTAGTCGGTGAAGGCTCGTAAAAATCCTCGTCGTAACGGCCTTTCGTCGTGGTGCTCGTTACTCGATGTTTAGGTTGCGATGCTGCACTCTTAACTTTTTTTTGTTCGGTTTCGAACGATTTTGGTTTCGAATGAACAACAGAGCTTCTTTACCGGCAGCAAGTGTTTTACTTGCGTCGATTTTTTTTTTATTTATGGTTCTTGGAAGCGCTAGTGGAGTTCGTAAAAAAGCGGGAGAAGATGACTTATGCCCAAATCGCGCGGCGTGAGAGCTCGCGTATCTGCCTGACGGTTCCTTCTTAATCGTCGCGAAATGAAGACTCCGAAGCTCAAAAATCATTTGAAAATGGCATTTTGTGCGTGCGAGTGCCCTTATCTTACCTCCGTGCTCGCTAAAATCCCACAGTCTCCGCGCGGTGGGGTTGGTGGCGTGCGCTTCGTACTAACGTCGATTCGAATCGTATAAACTGCCGCGCTCGCACGTATACCCACCAGTCTGCGCCAAAGCCGTTAGCGCCTTCCGGCCAGATGAGTCGTCTTTACGATCGTCGACTATTTTGTGTGCGTTTGGATTAAAACTGCGGTTCGCTTAGCGGGCGCCTCTATAATAGCCACCCGTAGTCTGTCTGCGTTCCGTCCACCCAAATGCGCTGAGCTTCATGTGCAAGGAGTGTCTGGTTTGTATGTCCCACATTAAGTCATAACCGACAGCGGCTTCGTACGCTTCGCTCGCATTACAGCTCATTATAATTTATTTCTCTTTTCGTTTCAAAGAGCCGCATTCCGATACGAGCTCATAAGGTAACCCCGCCGGCTTCTCGTGCGAACGCTCTTGTGGTGCGCGACTGGCTTGAACGTTCGGATGTAGTGTGTGTGAAGACTGGGAGGCAGTCGTACGCTCTCTGCAGCTAATGTGCGTCAGTGCGATATTTTTAAACTCACAGCTATGCGTGCCAGGTAGGGGCAAAGGGTTGTTTCTACAATGGTCCTCTAGTTCCGTGCTGCCTTAAATCTGTCATTTCTGTGGGGGCTTGTTATCAAAGGTGGGCGAAGTTTGAAATAAGGGAGACGAGAAACGCTGTTATAAAAAAAAGAAAATGCGCTTTGTTCAGGTAAGTTGCACAAACGGGAATGGTCTCTACCATTTTTTCTTTCTTTTCATAAGTCACCCAAGGTAATCCCCCCTGTATTAAACACGACAAAAATTAGGACAACTACATTCTTGTGGTGCAAGCGGCAATTAGGTGCACAGCCTTCTTTGTTTCGCTTTCTCCTCTGTTGCTTTTTTTTCTTTCTCAGTTATTTCTGTCTGCCTTTTTTGATACCTAGTTTTTTGCTACTTTTCTCCTTTCTTTCTCTCTACTTTTATTTCTCGCTTGCTTTCACTTTCAATTTTATACGTGTTTTTTTTTTGTTGTTGTTGCGTATCTCTAGGCATATTAGTAATGTCCGCGCTTGATACCACCATCAAGGCGCTGTCAGGAGCGAGCGAGCGCTCAATTGGCTACAGTTGACTGTGCCACGCATGGTTTTGTCTGAGTTACGCCAAGCGACGATGACAGCGTACGACAACTCGGCACCCTGAAGTGTTCTGCCCTTAAAAAAGTGGCGAAGCTTTCATTAGGCTGCGCAATACTCGAAACAGCGAAACTGGACGATTACGAAAACTGATCTGGCTTTTCTATATTCCTTAGCTCTAAGTGACGCAGGTTGTTTTTCGGTTGCTGTGACGTACCTCGGCGATGCAAGGTTTTTTTCTCTACCTTTAGTCACTGAGCAGAGAGGTTTGAGCTGAAGAACAGACTGTCAGAGACGCGACACGGACGTCCAAACTTCTGAGACAGAAACTCGGGCTGAAACCAAGCGTTCGCACCTCCCACGTTCGCCTTTAATCGCTTCGGGGTGTTGTCGCAGCTGCCGTTGCCTTTCCCGTCCACAGTATACGCTTTCGTTGTGCGCACTCGGGTGTTTGGACTCGCCGCCGTCGCTTAGCGGCCATTCGTTTAGCTACCTGTGGTCTTGTTCATTTTTGGTGGCGAAAAGTGGGATTTACCAAATTTGGGCAGCTGCCCGTTGATGATGATAACAGTTTTCTCACTGACCGCACGTATAAATAACGGCTACCTTAAACTGCTTGGCTAATAATAATAGCAAAACAGAGTATTGCAGCGGCACAAATCATACTCTACATTCGCCATACACTAATTATGAACCTCGTCGAATAATATTGCTTTTAATTTTCATGTTTGACCGCATGGACAGAGTTTTAATAATGCATTTGTAGGCAAGATGACTGTGTAAAAAAAGCAAGGTTTATTAACGAATGTAGCTATAAATGACAAGATTCTGAACGGCCAGAGCAAGTGTCGATATTTTCTACTTTGTGCTTGGTGAAGTCGCTAATCTTTTTACGCATGAACTCTGAAGCATCAACCCAGATAACGCTGTGACTTTGCTTCGTTTCCAAGTTACATTGTTGATTAAGCTTCCTTTATCATTATAACTTTTGGTGCACTTAGTTCAGGCTGATTCGTTCACTTTGTCCGGTCTGTATCGTCAAATCTACAAAATTTGTGAAATTTTCACGTGAAGGGTGATCGCTGCATTCGTTACATTTGAGTGTGGGTAAGTCCTTCGTATCGGGTACCAGCCTTTTTTTTTCTGCTGGCAGCCTTTGCCCTTGCCGATTCAAATCTGTACTGTTCTATGAGCGCCAGACAGTCGAACTAGCGCCGCTCCAATTAGGTTGGAAGGTCGAGGGCCTAACAAGGTGGCCGTACACGATGGATCGACTCAGTGCTATCTCTAACACTCAGCACGGCAGCCACAGAACACGGTGGTTCTCTAAAAAAACGGTCGTGTCGATCAACGATGCCGCCAAGCTCTCAGAGGGTGCTTTGCGTTTGGCTTTACCTCAGGGTACAACGCTGTTTACAGTAGGGCGAAGGGAAGTGTGACTCTCGTCAGAGGATCCCAAGTAAACGTTCCTTACTGTTTTCTGGTCGGTATTCTTTTTTTACTCTATATAATGTTATTTCCCGATGTCACAAGTCCCGTTAATTAGGGAGGTGATCGCCGGGCTAATTCCAAGGGCCGAAGTATCGGCCCCCCGAACCGCACCACGAAAGCGTGGACAATTTAGAAGTGGTCCTTTTTGGCGCGCCAGCGGACGCCGGCTGTGGCCCAAAGAACAAGTCAGAGCCGAGAGTTGATAAAAAAAACAAATATTATATTCTCAAAAATGGCAGATCGAAAACAATACACAAGAATGCACACTCCACAATATTTACATACAATACGTCACCAATCAAACAACGTACTACACAGTACAAACAGCCACACTCGAAACACCGGACACAGACAACAATACGCACTACAATGCAGTCGCATGCATTGAACAACCAAAACACTTAAAGACTAAAGAGATAGAAAACCTATTCAGTCCAAAGTTCTTGGAACAAACGTCTGGATGATACTCTTCCGAGAATCACTCACTCAAAGTCCAGCGCTGTTGTCGTTCCGCTGCCCCTGAAGTTTCTCTTCCAGGAAACCTCGCCGAAGTTTCTCTTCCAGGAAACCTCGCGTCTTCAATTGAACTCTCTCCAAGCTTCAAACTTCGCCAGAAACACGTCGGCTTCACACACGCAGCTGTTCCCACGCGTCTTCGCTCGATAGCGGTAAACACACACACTCTTGCCTGTAGCTCGAGTCGTCACCCCTCAGGTGGAAATCATCGTCTTCTCCTGCTTTGTCTCTACGGACAAAACCTTCGCCGACTACACGGCGGTATACCCTACGCGCTCTGGCGCCAACTTCCGTCTTCTCCTGCTTTGTCTCTACGGACAAAATCTTCGCCCACTACACGGCGGTATACCCTCGCGCTCTGGCGCTAACTTCCGTCTTCTCCTGATCTCTCATCTCCGCTGCTCGGTTAAATACCTTCCGCGCGACATTCCAGAAAGTTCTCGTCATTTCGTCGGCGCGATACGCAGCGAAGGCTGGGGGGAGGCGCGAGACGGTACGAGGGCCGTCCCCGACAGATGACTCAACCCGGCATATACGCCCCTTTCCTTCTGGAAATTTCCAGAGCTTGCTCGACCGCCGATGTGGGGTGAGGAGGTTCGTCGGCGAAGCCACGCTTCCGAGGGAAGAGCGTCGCGCGCCCGGGGAGCCTTGGATGCTTGTTTTCTCTTTTCTTTTTTTTTTTTCGTTGACCTCGCCGCGTCTCTCCCGCGCGTTATCGCAAGAAGTTGGTGGCGCGCCCATTTTGAGCGCTCGTTCTGTGACACCCGACCAGACTTGCTTCCGTAAATACCCCGACTCTGTATAGAAGCACTATATTCTGCTGGTTTTGAGCGCACTGCAGGTATACTTGGCTTAGAATGGAGAAGTATCAACGAACAGTGCTCGATTCACGAGATCGCGATTCTTAAGCTTCCGTGTTACGCACTTCGGTCCCATCGCTTGAATACGGTAGCATTCACGATATTTCAAAGTGTACTATGCAACCTTCAAGACAAGTGGACTGTTTCTTCGGAACTGTTACTACATATTTCGTGTCTACGTCTAGTTGAGTGGTTCTTGCGCTATTATTGTATCAGTCACCTGTCGCGACATGGTGAGCGGTGCTTCCACTGGCGCTGTTACTCGAAGCAGAGAAACATATGTGTGCTAATTGCTCTCTAATTCAACGGAAGGACGCGGTTTCAGCGTGACACGAATGCTGGGTCGATGAACCGTGTATATGGCCCTCCGGTGAAACGGCCCCCACGCGCCAATCAACTGCGGCTCTTGCAGCGCCACCGCCATCTTGCGTGACGTGCTCGTCGTTAAGGCGATCGCTGTTATAGCCATTCGCTGTCACCGACTTCGCGCGTGCCATACCCGCGAAAGTGCACGTTCGGCGGTATCTTGGCGCACCAGCGGCGGACGACCGGCAGCGCTGGGATGCGGCCACGACGACCAACGCGCCGGTTATTTACGAGACAGGTCCGGCGCGCTAAGAACGCCTCCGCGCGGTACGGCACGCTTTTCCGATGCGTGCGCCTTATACGAGCGCGAGCAGGTTCCGGAAAAGCGGATTGAGGACGAGTAAAAAGAACACGGAAAATCCCGCGGTTAAGAGAAGGAGGAGAGGCGTATATCTTCATTTCTCGTCTATTATGTAGCCACTACTACGGCAACTCGGCGGATAGTCGCGAAAAAAAGAGAAACAAAATCAGTGATGCCGTTCGTGTGGTACAAGTTAGTGGTCGGTGTCCCTCTCCCTCTGCGTAAGAGCGGCTTTCGTGCATGCGTGCATGAAGACATATATTCATATCAGTGACCGCACGAGCGGAAGTCCCCCTCGGTTCTGCGCTCCTCTTCCTTCCCAAGAAAAATGGTCTCGTCATAAATCGCGCTCGCTCCTCTAATGGAGCCTAGGAAATCGCAAATGAGTGCGAGGCCCGAACTGACGGTGGAAAAGAGCCTCGCCCCCGGCTCTCACGTATCCGTGCGTTGTATATGCGCCGTCTCTGTTGGTCGGCCGCCCGCTGTGAGGGGAAATAGACAGTCCGTAATCAGGTTTCGCCCGCTCGTTGCTTTTTTTTTCTATCTTGTTGTAGTTTTTTTTTAATGCAGCTTAACTAAGGCCGAACAATGCGGTACACTATGGATTGTTTTCTGTTTTTGTGTATGTTCCAAAATAAGTGGGAAAAAAGGCAAGCTATGCAGGAGAAGATGACAATAGGCCACACCATGCGTTGTAATTACTTTTTTTTTGTACAGCTACGCCGGCCGCCTGGAAGGCCCGAAACTCCGACAGGTGCACCGGCAAAGCTGCAGTTAAGATGGGCTGGTGCGGCACCGCTGCTTTGACCGGACATTTTCGGCCAGTACATTGCCACGCCGGCCGCCCTTGCGCGAGGTTTCATTGCACGCCATACACGTGATGTGGTATGAAAGATCTCTGTGCTGCATTGACTGGGCATTTGCATCGGTTACGTTTGATTATTCCAGCAACGCGTTGTCCGTTTCTGTACTCGAGCCTTTGCAGTACGCTTGGTATTCCGCGGCTGGCAGCAGGTGGCTCGCGAAGTGTCAACATAAACGTCGCTCCTTTTCTCTCTACCCTGGTGACTGCGACGATTAACAGTCTTGGAACGGTGGCGTTGGCTGTAATATGCTCTACCAAGAGCATTCTATACTGAGGACTAGTATCCCAGGTTTTAACCAATAGATCCAAGGAGAATTGTCCCGAAAAAGGGCATATTATTACAACTTCCCACTTCGGTGAATATTAAATTTCTATCGCGATGACAATAATAACAATAATGATGATGATGCTGATCTTTCCCGTGCCCTTCTGACGGCATCTGCCTCTCTTGGCTATAGCCAAATAAAAATATGAAAAATTTTATGAACCGCACCTCTGTGAATAACAGAACGGAAGGCTGCATCAAATGCTACCAGTACAACTTGGCAACCTTACCCGTGTTTTAATTGCATACCGATGAATTTTGATTTAGTGATGTGCAAATAACCTTCTTGCACATAAGCTCATTATTGATTGCGCTGACCCTTATAGCATATGGTCATTATCATCCCTCCTTGGAAGCGGTGGCCTGTTTGCTAGTAACGCGGCAAATTTTGTTTGAGATAAGAGAGCGGGAGGGCATTGGGCAAACAGGCAGTATACGGGTGGCTTAAAAAAATAACTTCGTGCCACCACTGGTGAATCGTCCTTTCAATATAATGAAGAAATGTAAAAAAATTGGGCGGGAAGCATCAACAGAATAAATCGCCAATGAAATCGCGAACTAGACAAAAAAAATCGCTCGTTTAAAATGGGACTTTGCGGCAAAGTATGTAAAGAAGAGAAAACAAACCGTGTCTACACAAAAGGCGAGACAGGAGATTGAGCTCCTCTGCTTCGGGAGCTCATTAACTCAGCTTGCTAGATTCTCTATAGCTTGCGCGCTCGCGCTGTCTATTTCTGGAACCCCCTCCTCGGTTGTTCTTATGTTTGCGAAAACTCTGGCAGTTTGCTTTCCGGGCCCCGTTTTCACCGCACAGCGCTGGCGACTTATACTTCGGTACTTGTTCCCGCCACTGTGTGCCGCTAGAGTCGCGTTCCGGAACCGTCAGCTCCACGGCTTTGAGCCGTCGACGTTGCGCAGATCGCGAGTCCAAATTATCGCGTGCAATCAAGCATTAATTTCCATTCTATATGATCCGCCCCCTCTCCTCCAATCCCCCCGGCACGCCTTCTTCGATTCGCTCAGCTTGTGTCTCCCTCTCTCCCTCATCGCTGCGGGGTGTGCCTCCCCTGTCTGTTCTCTTGCTTTAATACTAAAATGCCGCTCTTTCGACCCTGTTTGAAACCCGCGTTCTTCTTGCACCGTCTAAGGCGCCGGTTCATTTTAAAGCAGAATGTAAGGCAGGAGGAAAACCGCCTTGAGCGAAACTGAGATTGTCTTGACCTCAGAAGCTTTCGCGTTAATAGAACGAAAGATCCACGATGCCTAAAACAACCTATAAAGTTCGCTTTATCTAAAACAACGTGGCTGTAGCTGTCGCACATTTAGCTCTCTCTCTCTCTCTCTCTCTCTCTCTGTGCGTGTAAGTGTGTGTGTGTGTGTGTGTGTGTGTGTGTGTGTGTGTGTGTGTGTGTGTGTGTGTGTGTGTGTGTGTGTGTGTGTGTGTGTGTGTGTGTGTGTGTGTGTGTGTGTGTGTGTGTGTGTGTGTGTGTGTGTGTTTCACATGTGACGCGCGACTTGCGAGTCGTGCATATATCGACACAAGATTTTTCTTTGCGTTGTGTATCTTACACGAGTATAGCTTAAGGCATGCGTTTCTGACTATAACCGGTGCTCAAGCGGCGGGAGGCTGGCCGCTGTGACTATTACCGACCAACCTATAGACTTCTGATGCGAGGGTAAACTTTCGGTCGTTTTCATTATTTGTATTTCTCATTCTCTCCAATACTTTTTCTTTTTTGTCGTCTGGGGTGCACATAGTCAGTGGGGCCGGGTAAGCGACAACGACACGTCATGCGTGCGCATCGCATCGAGCGCGTTTTTCACGCGTCACCGGGCGGTAGTTCCATTAAAGCGGCCGCAGAGTTACTCAAGCACGTCGCGTAGTCGACTGGGGATGCGCGCTGTGCGAGTATGCAGCGAGTCAACGCGACCGCAGTTTGCCGCGTCTACACCTTTCACGCCAGACTTGACTGCACTTCGTACGCGAAGGACGATCGATAATGGCGAAGCTCTATTGATAGCGTGGGCGTTCTGTACCCGTAATGAGTTACAACGAGACAATGAGCGAAGGATAGTTCGGAGGTGGCCCTCACGCGCAGCAAGCTTGTGACACAGACCGCTCATGTTCTCACTTTTTCCTTTGTATGTTTCGCTCGCCTGTGACCTCAAAGATTTCCTAACACTCTTTTTTATGTTAACGGCTGTTATCACTGAGAAGCCTCTTACGTGCCAGCAGAAACCCCTTAGGTGCCTTCATCATCATCACCATCATCATCATCATCATCATCATCATCATCATCATCATCATCATCAGCCTGACCACGTCTACTGCAGGACAAAGGTGTCTCATTTGTCCTGCAAAGGAGCGAGATTGTGATTGCAGCGTGTGGCAAATCTTTGTAACCGTCCGCTCGTACTGGACGGATTCTTAAAGTTTTTGTGACGTTGAATTTGTGAGGCAATAAGCTTTTCCAGTGAATTAATTTCACATTTACTCATAAAAGTGTTCCAGGACAATTTTAAGGTTACACCTATCATTTTCCTTTTCATCGCTCGCCAGTCAACTTGGTCTTCTGCTTGCTGCTGCCACTTTGTACTCGCAAACTTCCTAATCTCATCTGTCCACCTAATTTTCTGCCTCCCCCTAACCCGCTTGCGTTCTCTGGGAATCCAGTGAGTTACCCTCAATGACCAGCGGTTATCCTGCCTACGCGCTACATCCCCAGCCCATGTCCATTTTCTCTTCTTGATTTCAACTATGATATTGTCACGGCTGAAGGCCGGGCAAGTAGACCGAGGACGATGAAGTGATGAGCGTGGACAGCACCCACGGTTCCTCCGAGGAAGAAGAAGTCGAAGCGGCTGCTCTTTTGTTCTGTTAATACAGACCTCGTTTTTTCTGGTCGCACCGTCGTCCTGTATTCTGTTATTTTCACCTAGCGACAATATACTTGAACCTGGTTTGTTCTCTAATCTACTCTGCTCTCTTCTTATCTCTTAAAGGGGCACTGCAACACTTTTTGAGCATGGCCAGAAAACGCTGCCGATCGGTAGTAGAGGCTCCAGAGAACACGCGAACCAAATGTTATAGCGCTGCACGTGGCCTAAAATCGACAATAAATTATCAAAGTCAGCTAAAGATTGTTTTCTCTTCCCTCGAAAAATGACGTAAGGCGCTCAAAAATCACACGTAGAATACCAATCTATCAGCAATTGGCTGATTTGAACACAGCGCGCTTTATTGTTATAGCGACTGCCGCGAGAGGACGTCACTTGTCCGCGCGTGCGCGCGCTCTCGCACTGAAAAATCTACGTATTCGAAGAAAAAAAAGTTCTTAAGGTCACAAGGCGTGCATGGCGTTTTTTTTTTTCTTTTTTCTCTTCCCATCCCACTTTGTTTAGCTTCCAGCGCTTTCATAGAGACGAGAGAAGAGAAAATGTGATTGCAGCGTGTGGCAAATCTTTGTAACCGTCCGCTCATACTGGACGAATTCTTAAAATTATTGCGACGTTGAATTTGCGAGGCAATAAGATTTTCCAGTGAATTAATTTCATGGTTACTCATAAATTGTTTCAGGGCCCTTTTAAGGTTACACCTATTATTTTCCTTTCCATCGCTCGCTGCGTTGTCCTAAATTTAGGCTGAACCCTCTTTGTGAGCCTCCAGGTTTCTGCTCCGTAGGTAAGTACCGGCAAGATGCAGCTGTTAGATACCCTTTTCTTGTGGGATAGTGGCAATCTACCAATTATAATTCGAGAGTACTTGCCGAATGTGCTACACCCCATTCTTATTCTCCTATCTTCAATATCGTGGTCCGGCTCCGCGGTTATTACCTGTCCAGAGTAGACGTAGTCTTTTGGTCTTTTGGCAGCTTTCAAAGCCGCGCTAAATCGCGAACGGAAATGCAAGCTCCGGTGAAAGACGGATCCTGCAAGCCACGCCGCTGAGTAAGCTCGCGATGTGAAACGCTTGCAACAAGGCCGCGCCGCAGAAGCGCCGTTGTGGGCACGACAGCGTCTACGTGATGACTGCGGGAGCGCGTTCGCTAGGGCGAACGCCCGCTTTTGGTAGGAGTTTTTTTAGCGGCACATTTGCTTCTGCTACGGCATCTGTGACCGACTGTGGTTCGAGAAAAACGCTGCGATTAATGCATTACGAAGCGCATTTAACCACTCATTACATTCCTCCATGAACGTGATCATCCGAGACACAAGGTGCGGCATGTGAAATAGGCAAACCCGAGCGAAAGGTGTGTCTAATGTCATTAAGAAGCACCAATACTTAACGAATAATTATGAAAGGCTTCAGTGTCCCGTCGAGTTGAACCCACTGCTAAACACCGGGGCCACACGTTACGGCTTTCACTGGTTAACCACTGTACGGAATGCTTTGGCAGTGAATCATAGAATAGGGGGAGTGTCCAAAGCGCTGAAGACCCTATTCGAAAAGTCTTAGCTCCTGCTTGGCCTAAATGAAGCACACGCGAAGGGCTTTGGGGCCCCTATTGGGAAACTCATATTATGTAGCCCCCTTGAACACCCCTCCCTTCTCTCTTGTCATCTGAGGGCCGACCTGGCAGTTTTGACCTGGAATGGAATTTTTTTCTTGTTTCGTGCAACTCCTGTTTGGCAAAGTAATGTCAATTTGCTGCATATATTCAAAGTTCGCCTGCGAAGCCCCCCCTCCCTTCACCTCCCTCGCCTTGTCGGCTTCCTGCAACTCGGCTCTCCCTCTCAGAAACTTGCCGACCCCTGACCCCAAGTGTAGGGTTCAAGGCACCGCTGAAAGTGAAAATAAAATAAAACAAATTCATAGAGTTCCTTGTGGATTCGCTTAAGACGACTGGAAGGCCAAAGCCATCTCTTTCTTCCCCTCAGCCGACGTATTGATGCTGCTTCGCCATCCTTCAAATGCTTTCCGCACCTGTCGTGGTTTCGCACTGCCTCCGAGATTGGAGGCACCTCACCTAGTGTTGCATTCCCTTCGTGATTGAACCTCCTGATGGATGTTTTATTGGATATGTGGGGTTCCAAAATCACCATATGATTATGAGAGACGCCGTAGTGGAGGACTCCGGAAATTTCGACCACCTGGGGTTCTTTAACGTGCACTCAAATGTGAGCACACGGACCTACAAGATTTCCGCCTCCATCGGAAATGCAGCCGCCGCAGCCGGGATTCGATCCCGCGACCTAAGGGTTAGGAGTCGAGTATCTTAGCCACTAGACCACCGCGGCGGGGCTTGTGACAAGCTACTATACAGTGTAATGAAGTAAAACGTATTGGTGATTCGCGACGTCATATTATGACGTCATCTCGGGATGGTGGTCTTTTTTAATCACACGTCCTCGACTCCGCGAGATGCCGACGGTCAAATTTCGTGTTTGAGAAGGCATCTAAAATCTTAATATAGGTCACCATATTGGCACCTCATGCAGGCAGTTTCTATAACGAGTGCACTATTAAGCTGTCGACTGCTTTTCGCTGCAGTGGCTTGGATCTCGAGACTTGTGGTCATGGTCGGGGTACATCTGGGTATTGTCTCGAAAGGCTGATGGAGGTCCGAAACACGAAAATCCTAATATGATTAGAAGACATGCCTCGCAATCATATACGCCCAGTTGGGAACCTGCCCTTCCGCTGGGCTCTTTCATTGCCTTTTACCCGTTCGCACTCGTTTCAAAAACTTACACTTCTCCCCTTCCTTTTGCCGAATGAATATCTTCCTTCCTTCATTCTTCATTCTTCATTCTTCATTCTGAAGGAATATCTTCCTTCATTCTTGCCCAGTCCACAAGCGGCGAAACTCTCTCCTTACGGAGCCCTTTCTCTTCTGTGCCGTCTACCTAAACTTCCCTTTTTTTTTACTTCTCGAAGTTTTCATATGTACATATTTGTGCGCTTTGAACAGTTTTCTTCTTCTTTTTTTTTTGCTGCCACTGATTATAATGATGATGAGTGTTGTCGCTGTCACGTATGTGCTGCTTCCTCATTGTACCACCAATATTTCGTTGAGTTTTCTCGCATATCCTTGAACTATTTCTTGTTGCTGGCTTTCAACGCTGTCGTTCTGTCGCGATTTCCTGCTTTTCTGAAGATGACGATCGGGACAAATTCAATCACGGTTTTGGCTGACGTCCTTGTGACAGCGCAGCGCCTCGTCTGTTTCAGCTGCATAGATATTATAAAAACAAAGGTCACTATAAAAATACAACACAAAAAAAAAGAAAACGTGGCAATGATATCTACAGCTCAACGTTCGATTTTGTCCTTACCTTATTTTCTTTCTCTCTGTACGCATTCTGTGGTTGTTCGGACCTCAAAAACTGTAGCGCCTAAAAAAAAAACACTGCTAAGAAGAAAGATTTCGTGGCATGCTCGGTTGCTTTAGATTTTCTTGAATGACTTCGCGTCGCCAAAGTCGCAACCAACTTTTTTTTCTTTTAATTGTTCGCTCCTCCTGTTGATTTACTTTGCCTCTATTTCATTTTTCCATATCTTCAGTTTCATGAGATCGAGAGCTCATTTCTTTTTTGTCCAACTGTCACACCCTTGTCGTGTCAAATTATATTGTCGCCGATTGGGCAAGCCAAAGCTTGAGCCGGTAATCCTCTCAGTTTATCTAGATGTCTGGAGATTTCGCTACTTCCGCTTCTTTCGAGCGCCTGTCGTTCCGTGTCAGCAATTTACTTCGGAGGCCCTCTTTAGTCACTTGGGTGCTATAGTGCTGAAATATAGGTTATTATCTGGAGCTGTCCGATGGTTTTTCGCGAAGTCTAAAAAGCACTCTTCTGTTTCCGCTTCTGTTTCCGTTCACTCTCCCTTTTTTAGGAAAGTATCAAGCAACTTGAACTATCATCAATGAACGTAATCCGTGAATTTATAAGCTACCAGCTTACCTCATTTGTTCACCAATAGCAGTGGGCACATCCCTCGAGAGAAATTCTCCGAAAACCATCGCCCTTTCACGCAAAATAAATCCAACAGTATCCTCACTGATTCTCCGAACTGAATATTTGTGTCAAGGTGAAAGGTTTCGCATGGTGCTGGGCTTTGTCCTATCTTTTTAGTGCCTTTTTCGCACATTCTTTGAAGGCCTCGCACCTTGTCCTTTCCCCCTTTATTTTTAATGCTCTCCTGCTTTCCCACACCACGGCAGGGTAGTAACCCTGATGTAGCGATCTGCTTAACCTCGCTGCCTTTCGTTTCAGTCGTGGTTGCTTTCTTTCCCGTTTGCGGTAACTCCGTTTCACGGTGTCTTGCAAACTTTTGTGTTGCTCTTACTGTTAGGCTTTCTTAGACTAATCGTTCCTACCAGGTCGAGCTTTTTTCGGTCGCTGGGCAAAAATATACATAAATAAAACATTGGGTGAAAAGGACGTTGACCGCTGACGGTTAATTACCGGTTCTGGTCGTGCTTCTCCGAACATGGCGCAATAGTGAAAGCAAAAGCAGCGCTTCGAGGAAACAGAAATTTACTTGTTCTTTTTCTCACTTGACTCGAACGAGATCATTTTGAGAATAGCAGTTTCAGTTGATTGATCACCCTGTTTGGCAGTTTTGCCTGCTCATGGGTATTTGCTTCGCAGAGCTATGAGTGAAATTTCCTGTAATCGGTAATGTTATTGAAAATTTGTAAGTTGGTTTGCCAGCCGTCCTTTACTACCACACTGCAGGGTGCCGAAAAACAAACCCTGTTGTTTCTGCTGCTTCTTTTTTTTTTTCCTGTTTGTGTCATCTCGACAAGAGCTAGCTAACTTGTGCCTCCGGGGAATTAATTCGTTTTAGCGCTGAACTCAGTGCTGATCTTTTGTTGCACTTTTCTTCGGTTTGGGGAACACACTGCAGTAAGCAACGTCGTTGTATAGAAGCTGCGTTCTTCCTGCAATATTATTTGTCACCTGGTGTCCTCCCGGTGCCATTTCAGTTCTTTCTTTGAGCCACTATAATACGAGTTCCGGCAAACGTAGATTTTACTGTTCGCATCAGTGCACTGCCAGTTTAAGTCTTTCTCCTGCTCTGCGAAATTCGTTCTCATGGTTGTCACTGCTTCAGTCTGCTACCTGAATTGAAACGGTAGTGTTGTCACTGGCTGAAATAGCTCGAAGCGGGAATTCGCAAGCTGCTTAATTTTTTTCCATTCACTGAAACACATAAGAAGTTTCAGTGGGATATAGATGGGCGAACGTTTGCAGAGCATGGTAGTTATTTGGCCCTCTTAATGCGCGGACTTGAACATCCCAAACGGCGCAAGTGCAGCATGGCACACACGGACGTGCGCATTGATTACTTTTGTTGTTCTTGGCACTCGCGGCCCCGAGAGAGAGAGAGAGAGAAAGAGAGAGAACCACAAACTGATCAGCACACGAGAGATCGTGTCCATGACTCAGTGGTTTCTTGGTAATTTTAATAAGTGTTTTCATTCATTGACTCACTTCGCTTTTCATTAGATCGTCAGCTTTTGTTCTGATGTAATTCTGTCAAAAACGTTTATATGGCAGCCTCGTATTCAATCATCTCGTATGAACACATATGAATAAAAATGTGCTGGATATGTGTCTTATTGTATATGTGTCTTACGCGTAATGTGAGCTTTTTGCTAGCTGTGCCACGCGTAAACAAACAATAGTGCAAGTGACCAACGTTTACAGCCAGGGATTACAATAGGCATTGCGCTAAACTAGACGTCCGTAAAATATTTTTTTTTTTCATTCCGGGGTTTCCTTCGGTGCGTGCACTTAACAAAACCACTGCCTTCGTGAAAAATTCCGTTACTTAATGGTGAGACGCGGATTTGAACACAACCTATCATTTGAGTAACAAGCGGGTTACCTGTGCACAGTGGTACGTGCAGTGGTAGGTGAGTATGCACGTACATGCTCCCGTCGCCGTAAAAAATGTGCAGGAGACGAAGTGATTGCTGTGAGGTCTCGTTTCTCTTTATAGCGCAGTTATTGCTCGCACAGGCAGCCATCGGGCACTTTACTGACGGCATTCGCTTCCTCTCCCTCCTTGTGCACTTCGCAGAGGTGTCTCTGTGCGTCTGGCCGCCCGGTGCTGGCGAGACATGCGCGCCCGCGCATCTCACGTTGCCCTCGGAAAAACGATTTCTGTTGCGGGCCTTCGCGACGCCTGCCACGGAGACGATGCTGCGCTTCCGCTGGTCTCTGACTCCGCAGCAAGAACAGTACGTCACGGACGCCGCCGTCGTCAACCTCCGCCCCACCAGGCCTGGAACGTGAGTTTAGGCACCACCATGTGCCGGCAACGTATAGCGCCGCCTAGCGCGTTTCTGATGCAGTGGAGCCAGTAATCTCGCTGTCATATGACATTCATACAGGACTTCAATTCGAAGGCTTCAGCATCTGTAACCTTTGCCGACCTATTCATTTTTTACGCAATCACGTGAGCGATAAATACTTTTATTTCTGTAGCTCAATCATTTTCTGATTATATCGAAGTTGGCATTTGGTGTTTTTTTCGTTTGCTTGTTTTGTTTTTCTCTTACTGTGAATGGTCGTTTTTTTTTTTTTTAATATGAGTGACATGTTGTGAAGCGACTTAAGTTACCGTATAGCATATAGTTCGTAATTTCAAATATCCACCATCGCCAAAGAAATATGCTTAAAGAGTGCTTTCGATTTTTCGGTCACTCCTTGCGTGAACACAGTAGGAAACATTCAGTTTTTTTTTTCTACTTTTGTTCTCACTGCGATTGCAGTGAATGCAACCGTTTCGTTTTTGGATTTATCTGGGGAATCGTGTTTCCTCTCTTCGTCTCTCCACCGTATCTCCGCAAGGGCTATGTGGTGTTAATATATCCTCGGATGCACGGAACGTCTGATATCTGATAAACAAAGGTTAACATCCAGTGTTGACGTAGAAAGGCTCGCGACACCTAATTGACGCAATTGGAAGAAACGTAAAGGCATCTTCCAGGAAAATATGCCGCTACTATTCACGTGCTATTATGCAAATCGTTTTGCAATTGCTTACTAAAAGCAGAAAGGACAGCGACATTGTAGGCTTGCTCTTATGCGCGGGCGCACGCGGCAGTGGCCTTTTACCAATTGTAAAGTATTAACATAATTTTCGTCGCGCTTCTATTAACGTATAGATTTTCTCTATCGATTGTCGTCTCCGCGTCCTTCGTCGATCCCCTTTTCAGCTACGTCATCAGGGTGACGTGCCAGAATCACGTGAGCTCTGCGACGTCGCCAGAGTTGGCGCTTCGTCTCGTCGAGCGGGTGACCAACCTTCACGGGATTGTCGTCCTCGGACCAGTGCTGGTGTCTCGGCCCACGCGGCTTCGAGCCATTCACACGACCGGCAGCAACTTGACCTTTGTGTGGAACTTCGGAGACGGTAGCGCTCCGGCAGTGGTCACGGACAATCCCGAGGTGTCGCACACGTTCACCAGGTACCTATAGACTGCTACTGTAGATACCCACTAAAACACTGTCTTGTCCTATACTTTCCTATGATCGATTGGCTTCCTACTCGCCATGCGTGTGCGTGCGTGTGTGTGTGTGGGGTGTGTGTGTGTGTGTGTGTGTGTGTGTGTGTGTGTGTGTGGGGGGGGGGGTGTGTGTGTGTGTGTGTGTGTGTGTGTGTGTGTGTGGGGTGTGTGTGTGTGTGTGTGTGTGTGTGTGTGTGTGTTTGTGTGTGTGTGTGTGTGTGTGTGTTTAAAGAAGTTGTCTCTGCTCCCTACGGTAGCAAGCAGATTATGCCGATGATGAAGGGTGGCTGAACCCTTTGCAGTGGACGAAGGAATAATATGTCCTTGTCAAAGAATGCCGTCTTGTGACAGTGCCATCTGTTAATAGCTACAGCATCTTATGGTTCTGGAGTAGCGTACATACAATTTCATTGCATGTTGAGCTTCAAGTGGACAAAGAGAGGATAAGTAACAAATGGCAGCAGAGGCAAGATACAGTCCACGATTACTTGTTGGCTGCTAAACGCACCGTTCATTTTCAGTTGCTACAACTCTGTCTTGTTCTAAGCGAGTACAAAACGAGTCCGCACTTTGGAATACTACTAACGTTTTTACATGTGAAATATATGTGCATTCTGTTGTCCCTAGATTATCGTGCTCGCCTGCAGACACCAAGCTGTTATGGACATAATATGTGAATGGGTTTCAGCTAATTCACTGAACACCTGTAAACGCAAGCATAATCTGTTTTTGAGCATGTATACCGCATGTATACCGCATGTACGCCGTAGTTCCACGCACGTGGTACATACAAATGTTTGTCTAGCATCTCAGTAAAAAGAATTACACTGGAATGTCCAAAAACTTCATAAGTAATTATCATAACAGCAGTTATGTGAAACAGTTTCATATTTATTCCCTCTCTCCTGAAATATTTTCGTTCCCTTCACTATCCCTATACAGATATGCCAGCGATATATTGACACCCGCAAAAATCTCTTTTTCTAATAGAGTCTCTCTCTCCCTCTCTATAAGTTGTTCATAAGACGAAGTCATGGTAGAAAAAGGTATCATGTGGTAGCAGAATATTAAGACGTTTTTTTTTTTTTTTTTTACTGCATCTGGCTCGCAGTTTTATCGGTCCACTCAGCGAGTAGTGGAGTAGATGACCGAGTCAGCTGGAGCGAATCTGCAATGATCGTGATATTCTGCTACCACTTAACTACATCCTCTAGGTCGATATGACATGAGATACTACCCAGGAACCGCAACCAATGTTAGTTCGCAGGCAAAGTGTTGCAGTGAAAGGGTCATGTTTAAAACGTGGCGTCTCAGGTGGTTCTCTTTAGTCGTCCTGAGCTTCAGCGCTGCTTGCGCACGCACGCAACATGTGCATGGTGTATGCCCTTCTACATTACGTCCTGTAAAACAGGCCACTAGGATAGTTTTGCAGTACCCTTTTTGGGGCATCAAAGCTCAGTACTTTCATGTCACCTAAAGTAACGAGAATTCCCACTTTTTAGTCAGCGTGCTTGTTGTTAACGCACTGTTTTTCTTTTGTGCATTTTGTTATGCCAGGGTCCGGGAGTACTGGGTCAAGGTTGTCGCCTACAATGTCTTCAGTCGCGCCGAGTTTGAGACGAACGTGTTCGCAATGTTGCAGCCGTGCAACAAGCCCGAAATGCGCATCAACCGCCACACAAAGGTGAGTCGCATCACAGTTTTGGCTCAACCAGTAGGTGTACAAATGGTTCAGTTCTCTTGCGACATTACGGCCCAAATTTACAAACAAACGTTGTCATTATCTTACAGTTTCATGACGCTTCGGTGCACTCTACATGCATGAAATGGTGCATAAAAGGTAACAGGGTACAAAGAAGCTACAAGGCTGGCTTGTGAATACCAACCTGCTTTTTTTTTTAAATTAAACGCATTAGAGACATAAAACCAATAAGAAAAAACCAAGATAAAAATAAGGTTAGCTTGTGAATACGGGCCTAAATATATACGTGCTTCAGGTGAATTGTAGCCGTCGCCGTGCTGTTCCACATAAAGATAAGGTCCTCTCGTCGTATTCCGTGAGATACGATGGGAAGCAAGGTGAATCGATGTGCGCTGTCGTCTTCCCGCGCGTCCGGTGCTGCAGACCACGTAATCAAGCGCGCACTTTGAGAAGGGGATGGGTCTGTTCAGGGTGCGGGAGATGGCGCGTTTCACTTGTTGCGCCTGAGCGTATCATACGTAGCCCATGCGATCCGTTTTATATGGTAGTGAATGCACTGCAAACTCAAAAGCCCTGTAGAGTGACTGATATGACTGTTTGCTTTATAAGAGATGTATTCCTGTGGATCTCAGGTTGGTAATTTTGAGTTTTTGGTGCTGCGGATTCGAGACGCAGCACGAGGCGTTCGCCCATCGCTGCTTTGCGGCAATTCTTTTCAGCAGCCTTCTTACCAAAAACAGCCGCCGATTGGAACCACCTTCCCTCTTCCGTTGTATCAATAACAGACCCTTTGTTATTCAAGACTGCAATTTCTCAGCAATGCTTGTAACTATACGCAGTTTCCATTATCTATCTTTGTCTTGTATGTGCTTGAATTCTTATACATTTTTAGTTGACTTATGTTGCCTTCCTGATTTGCGCATCTGATACTTGTTTCTTTATTTTGTCTTGTGTGTTATATATGTTGTACCCACCCCCTCTGTAATGCCCTACGGGCCCTGAGGGTATTCTAATAAATAAATAAATAAACCGTGGGGAGTGGAGACATTGAATGAGATTTGATGTTACCCTGCGCGCAGGTGGCTTCGTAGATGGATATGTGTGGTTTAACGTCCCAAAACCACGATATGATTATGAGAGACGCCGTTGTGGAGTGCTCCGGAAATTTCGACCACCTGGGGTTCTTTAACGTGCACCCAAATCTCGGTACACGGGCCTACAACATTTCCGCCTCCATCGGATATGCAGCAGCCGGGATTCAATCCCGCGACCTGCGGGTCAGCAGCCGATTACCTTAGCCACTAGACCACCACGGCGGGGCTGGGTGGCTTCGTGCTTGTTGATATAGTTAGTAAGCGAATGTTCACTGTGTTTCACGGAAAGTAAAAGACGACAGACCGTAACTAGCGCAATTTCCCAACGTTTTGCTTACGCTGACAATGCATCAATCTCCAGGTGAAACACTGGCGATGTATTTGTTTTCTTCCTGTGGAATAACGAAACTCAATTTTTCTAACAAGACTACGCGAGAATCGAGACGCGGCTGCTCGCTTTGCATTGGAAAAAAAAAACGCAGAGCCGCACATTCCTTTCTGAGGTTGTCGCCATGACAAAAAGAAGTTATGTTACGATGACTGTATGTTCAAGCACACAGCGAGTATATTGATGCGACAAGGGGCATGAGTTGTTCAGTTTCAGTTTTTTTCTTCAGCTCGTAGAATTTGCGTTTGTACCGAAGCTTTTGTAGCTCACTAGTTTATTCGCCTACAATCGAACGGGCGCGTAAGCTTGCTAACCATGTGCCGTTCCTAATAAGTAATAGATCACTTGTGGCAGGAAGTGTAGTAAGTTTTGATAATGGCTACATTCACGTTACCCCCTCACCCCAACCAAAAAAGAAAGTTAGAGGTGCAAGTTGCGCCTCAATTTGTGCCTCATTTTGTGCATTGAACAGCCTCCTGTGTATACGCATGGCGTATTTTGGGGTCCCTTAAAAGTGAATCCCGTCTTCCCGGCTTCCGTTCTTCTCGTTGGCGCACATAATAGGTTCGTTTCGACGAAGTCGTGTTCGTGGAGGCGACCGTAAGTACGTGGTGCCCCATCTCGACCAAGGTCCGCTACTCGTGGACAGTCCTCAACGCAACGCGGTCGCACGTTGTATTCGAGCAGCACGGAAGTGGCGCCCTCTCCCGAAAGGACCTTGTCCTCCCTGCGGGAACACTGCCCATCGGCCGGTACCTCCTCGCGCTCAAAGTGAGTCCTCATGATCAACATTGAAAACCGCGCTGAAGTATGAGAAGTAACTGTTTTATCCTCTGGCTGACTCTGTTTCCGTTTTATGCTTGCCTAAATAAATATTTATTAAATATACCTACTTATTTATTAAGCCTCAAAACCGCCGATCAGGGGCGTTGAATGGGGGAGAGAGGAATAATAATTATTTACTGAAAGATATCTTTGGGTCAATATATAGAGTGTACAAACATATCGGGTCGTAAGTTGTAAGCATTGTTATTCGCTCTTGCGGTGCATATAAAAAAGGAATAAAAATGAGTGCTGGTTCGAGATCACGAAGCGCCTTCCACAAGTGTGAAGATTCGTGCCAGAGTCGAGAAAAAAGATCCGACAATAAAGTGTTTTACTTAGATAGCAATTATAAGGACAGTCTCGGCTGGTTTCTTGTCGCCATCGTCATTCATCGTATATATATATATATATATATTTATATATATATATATAATATAAATATATATATATATATATATATATATATATATATATATATATATATATATATATATATATATATATATATATATATATATATGAACCCTTGAGAAAGAAAAATGTCAGTGGTTAACGCCTGGGCAGCCAAGTTAGATACCACGTGCCAGAGTATTTTTCTGGGTTTTTTCTTGCATTTTTATATATATAAGCATGCATATACGGTGAGTGACAACGACGCCGGCGGCAAAATCCAGCCGAGAGTGTCCATATAATTGCTATCGCAATAAAGGCCGCCCGCGCTCGAGCGGCAAAGTATGCGTGAGAGATAAGTGCGCGCTGGGCGATTCGCCAACGCGTGCTTATCTCTCACGCGTACTTTGCCGCGCTCGACACGGAACAGTGCGTTACGTGTCGAGCGGTAAACTTTGTTAATTCGCTCTCGTCCTTTGTGTGTGTTTTTTTCGCACGTCATTCGTGCGTGAGCAGCGCGCTGCACGTTTTGATCTGCCCGCCGTTCTCAGCGTGACATCCAAGTTGTTGCTGTCGCATTCATTGCTTCGCGCTTGCGGTGAAACTGGGACTTTTTTTCCATGGCCGATGGCATCCTAAATGTGGAATGAATAAAGTTTCAACTCACCACAGCTAACTAAAGTGTAAAGCGCGTGGTACTGCTAGACCACGTAAGTGCATGGTAGGTTTGCTACCCTTATCGTTCTTCGTGTAGGACCATCAATTCGAAAGCGCTTGTGTGCAATGCTTTAAGGCTTGCTCAACGAATGTTTGCAATGCATGGTCTGGTGAGAGCCTCTACTTCAAGCGACGTACGTGTGTCTAGTCTGTGCTGATTTCACAGACGTGGTATGTGATTACAATCAGGTGTCATGTGGCCGTGCTCTGGCGACAACTACATCACGGTATACTATTGTTCCATAAAAGCCAAAAGCATTCATATTCTTAAAGTAACAGAGAAGGAGCTTACGCTGAATTGTGTCACATGTGCGCGTTAAAACTCCTGAGAAACAAAGCATATCAAGCATGACGATATCTTACTGGGTGCACGCAAAACGCAACATCATTTCCAGCGATTCCCGTCACAATATATAGAAGGCGCCCACATCCGGCGTAGCAAATGGAAGGAGGGATGTTGGCAGAAAAAGAGAGGCGGCATTCCCACCCCTTCTGGCTCGTGCACATGCATACTTGGAAACCTATCGAAAGTGACAGCGAATTAAAAAATACGAAAAAAATAATCAAAATAAAGCAAGGTCTTCGCACTGCTGCGGAGCGCAAACGTCGTCCGTGTGCCGCCGCTGTTCCGGACAGCACTCGTCGACATCATCGTCCTCGGCCACGGCTGGGAGAGAGAGAAGCGCCTCGGGCAAGCGCATACGCTATCGCGCCGCGTGATTAATTGTGTTTGTTATTAATTCAGCCGTTTCATTCGCTGCTGCCACGAGCCGTGCCGTCCCTCTTACCCTTCCTCCCTCGAGGAGAAGGAAATGGCGCATCTCTTCGTCATTAATCACGGCTGCTGCGTCTTCTTTTCTTTTGCACTCTTCTTCACTTTCTCGCTACTCTTTTTCTCGTTGATCGCGGTTTTGGGTGCCCCTTCCGTTTATCTCTGCTTCTTCTCGAGTCTGCAGTCGCAATGTTACCGTCTCCTTTCAATACTTCTTTCTCCTATTCCCATAGCTTCTCGCTTAATACGTCCGCCTGTGTTCGTGATTTCTAACCATCACCCCCCCCCCCTCCTCGCTTCGTTCTCTTTGTCTTCCTAGCTTTGTTCAATCCTCGTTAGTTCCCTATTGGCGTTTGCGTTCCTTTCATTGGCACGCGCGGATAAATACCCGAGCCGCTCGCATTTATCTCCCTCTTCGCGCGTCCCTCTCCTCCTCGCACGCGATTCCGTCTTATTCGCCGCCACCCTCTGAGCCGTCGTTCTGTATCCGTTTATACGTCGTCATGCAGCGCCGTTCTTGTTCCCCGCATTAAGCGCTGCCTGCATCCAGATGTCTTATCGCGCGAGCGCTGGAGGTTTATGAGGCGTGTACGCATGCTTAATGCCCGTCTCTTTTTTCTTCACTCCGGGCCTAGCTCGGTGGCACCGCGGGGGTGTGTGTGCGTGCGAGTGTGCGCGTAATACATGCATATATATATATATATATATATATATATATATATATATATATATATATATATATATATATATATATATATATATATATATATATATATATATATATCGAACGGCCCCGCAATTACTGTGAGCGCTGCTACCGTATACCCCATGTGTGCGCATCGGTCTGTTTGCTCTCGCAGACGATGGCCATCCCTTATACTCCCAGAGAGGCGCAGCTTTTGCTGTCGCGACATTTGTCACGGCAGAGATATCGCGCGCGAGTGCAACGCGTGCCCGGCGGACACTCGTGGGGCGGCCGGCTGTACTGCCATGTTTGATGTGACGCGCCAGCTTCGTTGTTTCCGGGGCCGTCTCGCTATCGCCCTTGTTTATCCATCACTTTTCGTGATTGTGTGCCTCCGTCGGCCGCTCGGCTTGTTGGCTCTCATGTGCGCGACCTCCTCGGGCCTAAAGAGCTCTATGCGTGAGAGGGACGGCCAAATGTCTGCGCAAGATGTATACGTTCGACCTTCCGTTTTTCTTTCTCTACCCATTCATTGCTCTCCTACGTCCGTCTTTTTTATGTTATTATTTTCCATGTGAGTTTGCGTACATTTTTATGGGTGCCTGGTCTAGCTCTTGTTGGTGGCTAAGGGCTAAAGTCGCATTGCTGCAATATTTGAGGGCATATAGGTTGTAAGACGCGGGCTGCCAGAGCTGAATCGCGTTAGTGTGCGCGTTTTCTATTCTTTGTTTACACCTTGTCAACCTCTATCAATTTTCATACCATTCAGCCCTTCCCACAATGCCGGGTAGCCGGGCAATACATACCGAGGCTAACATGCCTGCATTTGCCTGAATTTTCTTTAAGTTAAAAGAACGTCCTTGGACTTCACTGTTGTGTGTGTGTGTGTGTGTGTGTGTGTGTGTGTGTGTGTGTGTGTGTGTGTGTGTGTGTGTGTGTGTGTGTGTGTGTGTGTGTGTGTGTGTGTGTGCGTGCGTGCGTGCGTGCGTGCGTGCGTGCGTGCGTGCGCTGACTTGCCGCGTATATGAAACTCTTTGGAGCGGAGTTCCCCAACGCATGGTCCGCTGACTTTTAACGTACGAATGGCACATGGTAGTCTTTGTCCCCTACTTTTTTTATTAAATTGTTATGTTTGTGGCATTCAATGCCACTCGCAAAATGTCTCGGCTGTCATGATCAATATGATCAATATAACACCTTGTTAATATAAGTTACACAGACCTGTCTGGTCTTAAATGTTTTGTGAAGCACTGATTGCGGTAACCTCGTGTTTAAACAGCCGCAGAACAAAAACTATTCAGTGCAGATTTTAGTCGTTGGGAATGCATGTATTGATATATTTCTCGAATACGCAAGAAATCGCTTTCAGAAATGATACATATATGACATATTGGAAACCCTTTATTCCAATGGCAACATTAGCTGACAATATATATTAAAATTAGTCCCCCCCCCCCTTCCCCCTGCTTCCAGCTCTTCACTCTCCGGCCGTTTGTGGGGCTAAACATCTTGACTTCGGCTCGGTAGCTGATGTGAGTTTGAAATCCATGCATTAAAGCGACGCGTCAACTTTCTTTGAAGATAGTGGCGGTTTCTTCGGAGAGTCCTTCTACGTACATGTCCTTACAAAAAAACTTTAACGTTCCCCTTCATATATGTGAAAGTGAGGACTCACAAAAAAAGGTCAAATGATTTTGTTTATTTATTTGCACGCGTATCGTTGAGTTGCGTTACTGCGCGAAACGTTCTGTCCCCGCGTATTACCGCATTGCTGGCGCGTTATTAAATTCCGGCTGGACGTTAGTACGGTTCGGTCAAAACAAAGGGCGGAAAACTATTGACACTTCGGTGGCACATCCATCTCAAAATTCCCGCAACCTACATTACGGTGGGATAAATTTAATGGCGTCTGCTCGAGTATGCCTAATTGTTTAATATCGGTAGAGGATGATTCAAATCCTTGAAGAAAAAAAAGAACCTAAATGTTCCATCTCTATACTCCGTAGCTTCTCGATAAGACGGTTTAAACTCCTGATGTCACGTTAGCAACAACGTGCAATGTAATGCTGAAAACGGCAAGCTGATCGAAACGTGCAGCGCGCTGCTCACGCACAAATGACGCACGAAAGCATACACAGGACGAGAGTGAACTAACGACGTTTACCGCTCGAAACTTAACGCGCTGTTTAAACAAAAACTACGCACGAAACGTAATCACAAGTACAGATGAGTGCAAACTAACAAGTGTCCCAGTTGTTATACTTCGCTGTGTATGAAAAGTGTGCTCTTTTCGCAAACGGCGCCTGTGCAGCAGAGCGGGCCCGGAAACTAACGAAATCGTTTTGGTGAAAGCCAAAGGCCCACGATTCTCCCCACTGAAGGATAAGCGCGCGCGCGCAATCATCTAACCCCCCACCACCACCACCACCATTCGTGGGGCAAAGTATGCGTGGTAGATAAGCGCGCGTCGGCGCATCGTAACAGCTGGGCGCCGAGCGCGGGTGGCTTCTTTTTCTTCTTAAGTTTTCATATATATATATATATATATATATATATATATATATATATATATATATATATATATATATATATATATATATATATATATATATATATATATATATATATATATTGTGGAGGAATGGCTGGACGATTTCGAACGGGTCGGCGCTGCTAACCGGTGGGATAACACCTACAAACTCGCTTACGTGTCATTCTACCTCACGGGTGTCGCGAAGACGTGGTTCCTCAACCACTTCATGGACATCCCCGACTGGTCAGCCTTCAAAGATCAGCTTCGCCATGTCTTTGGCACACCGGCTGTCCGTTCAGCTCTCGCAAGGAAAGCTCTTGCGACTCGGAAACAGCACATCGGGGAGTCGTATACATCCTACATCGAGGATGTCCTTTCACTTTGCCGCCGGGTTGACACCCCAATGACAGAGTCAGACAAGGTACGCCAGCTTCTTAAGGGCATTGGACCCGTCGCATTCAATGCCCTTGCAATCCAGAATCCGGCTACCGTTGCTGACGTTGCGACAACCTGTCAGCGCCTCGAAGAACTTGAGTCGATGCGCCTACAACCGGACAGTGACGCGGCCCGTATTACGACTGATCCAAACCTACGAGAAACGATAAGGGTGATAATACGCGAAGAATTAGAATCAATGGGATTCACACTACCATCAGTATCTACCATTCAGCCTTCTTCAACGTCATTGCGGGATGTCATCAGGGAAGAGCTCACGTCCATGACCCACATGGCCAACCTGCAGCCCATTGTCTCTCGTACTCTACCATCGTTCCCGCACACCGCCGCCGCACCACCAGGCACCGTCAGCTCGACGTCCCCGCCACGAACGTACGCGTCGGTTGCTGCCGCACCTCCCACAAGCTTTCCCACGAGCTTTTCATCACCACCGCGTGAGCCGTCACCTGTCCCTCTGACTTCTCTCTCTCCTGGTGCAGTTAGCGCAAGCTACTACCCTCCTCATCGATCGACTCGGCCTACGTGCTATTATTGCGGCTATCGTGGTCACATTGCACGCTTTTGCCGCAAGCGCCAGCAAGACGAGCGCCGAGGGTATGACATACGCGAACGGGACTATACCGCAGAAGCCTTGTACCAGGGTCGCCGTTATTCGTCACCGCCGCGTCGGTCTCCATCTCCGCCAGCATCGGGTGAACTGCGCAGTAGTCACCGATCAACCCGACGCCGTTCACCGTCGCCTTACCGTCGCTCTTCTTCTCCTCTTCAGCCCGCTTCCCTTACTTCTGATCGGCGTCCGGAAAACTAAGCGATGCAGTTTTTGGAGGACAAATTGCATTCCAACACAAGACTCCAATTCCTCCAGCGCGCCCCTACAATATGATTGCGGTCACAGTTGAGGGAGTGGACGTTGATGCTTTGGTGGACACTGGGGCTGCGTTTTCTGTTATTCGTGCTGATTTGTGTGCCCGTCTTCGAAAAGTCACGACGCCTTATGATGGACCGACACTGGTTACAGCCCAGGGAACAATGATTCGCCCTTCCGCTCTCTGTACTGCCCGTGTACTAATCGACGAAATTCTTCATCATATAGAATTTGCTGTGCTATCCCCGTGCTCCCATGAACTCATTTTAGGCTGGGACTTTCTTTCCTCTGCTTCTGCGGCTATTTGCTGTGCACAACGTGTCGTCCATCTTACTGACACGGACCACTTGCTCAACGACGAAACCTACAGGCCACTTCGACTCATCGCTGCAGTAGACATCGAGCTACCACCAAACGAACATCAATTAGTGACAGTTTTGTCCAGCGACGTCGACTCTGGTGACATTTTGGTCACTCCGTCACCGTATTGCCTTAATAAAGGCATAGCTCTGGCATCAGGTGTGGCTCGCTTCAACGATGGATCAGCTGTCCTCGCTGCTACGAACACCACACCAGATAAAATTTTACTGCCGCGGGGCACTACTGTCGCCTGCGTTGCCGATCTGGAGCCTGTGTGCGTCGTGCCTCTTACCCCTGCCTCCTCTAAAGGCCATCCTGGAGATCATGCTGCTTCCTCGGCCTTTACAGCAGCCATCAACAAGGACTTGACAGACTTGCAGAAGCAGCAGCTGCTTGATTTGTTGCAAAAGCATGCAAACTCTTTTGACGTTCATTCATCCAGCCTGGGTCAGACAATTGCTACAGCACATCGTATTCAGACCGACGGAACATCCATTGTGCATCGTCGTCCGTACCGCGTCTCCCTAGCCGAACGAAAAATCATTGAGGAAAACGTAGACGATATGCTGCAACGGGAGATAATCCGACCCTCAACCAGTCCTTGGTCGTCTCCAGTGGTTTTGGTGCGTAAAAAAGACGGTTCCGTACGATTTTGCGTCGATTACCGAGCACTCAATAAGATCACTAGAAAGGACGTATACCCCATGCCACGCATCGACGACGCCCTAGATTCCTTACAGGGTGCTGAATACTTTTAGAGCCTCGACTTGCGTTCAGGCTATTGGCAAATCCCCATGCACGAAGATGATAAAGAAAAAACTGCGTTTGCAACGCCGGACGGCCTATACGAATTCAATGTTATGCCGTTCGGTCTATGCAATGCGCCCGCAACTTTTGAGCGCATGATTGACACCGTGCTGCGTGGCCTGAAATGGAAGACTTGCCTATGTTACCTCGATGACATTGTTGTCTTTTCATCGACGTTTTCTCAACATCTGCAACGCTTGGACGAGGTCCTGACTTGTCTTGCGGGCGCTGGTCTTCAAATTAACACCAAAAAGTGCCATTTCGCCAGCAGATCTATCAAGGTACTCGGTCATATTGTGAGCAAGGACGGAATTCGCCCAGACCCTGATAAAACTGCTGCAGTGTTTCGCTTCCCTCGCCCTGACAAACCAAAAGATTTGCGAAGTTTCCTTGGTCTCGCCTCTTACTTTCGGCGATTCATACAAAACTTTGCCTCCATAGCCGCACCACTTCATAAGCTACTTGCTTCCGGTATGCCCTTTCAGTGGTCTCAGGAATGTGAATCAGCTTTCGACAGGTTGAAGAGTGCCCTCACGACCGACCCTGTACTTGCTCATTTTCACGATGATGCACCGACCTTCCTGCACACAGACGCTAGCGGCCGCGGTTTAGGAGCCGTGCTCCTGCAACGCGACAACTCTTCGCGAGAGCGAGTCGTTGCATACGCCAGCCGCGTCCTCTCCGCAGCCGAGAGGAACTACACGATCACCGAGCAGGAGTGCCTCGCCATCGTTTGGTCAGTACAGAAATTTCGTCCATACCTGCATGGCCGCCATTTCACCATTGTGACCGACCACCATGCTTTATGTTGGCTTTCGACACTCAAGAACTTGTCGGGACGCCTCGGACGCTGGATTCTACGCCTCCAAGAATATGATTTTGAGATCGTGTACAAGTGTGGCAGGAAGCATAGTGACGCCGATGCTCTTTCTCGCTGCCCACTACCAGCGACTTCACTCGGGGTTTCAGCCGTCAATTTGCACATCTCGCCCTCGGAGTCCACGTCTACGGCGGTTTCCTCTCTCGCCTCTATGGACCAGCTGCCTTCGGACGACCCGCACGATTTTCCTTCTCGACAGTTGGCTGACCCATACTGTCGACGTATTATAGACTACCTCACTGGCAGTTCCCGTCCACCTAATGCAAGGCTCCGTCGCCAGCTCTCGCAATTTAAGCTGGACAACTCGGTGCTGTACTGCAAAATTTACCATCCTGACGGTCAGCGCTGGGTTCCCGTTCTACCCCGATCGCTTCGGTCCGAAGTCCTCAGGGAACTTCATGACCATCCGACTGCTGGTCACCTTGGTTACCATAAAACCTACGATCGCCTTCGAAGTCGGTTTTATTGGCCAGGCATTACCACTAGCGTAGCTCGGTACGTCGGGTCCTGCACTGCCTGCCAATGTAGAAAACTACCAACATCTGCTCCCGCCGGTAAACTACAGCCTCTTCCGTGCCCAGCCACACCATTCGAAGTTGTAGGCGTCGATCTTTATGGCCCCCTCCCAGTCAGTGCTGCTGGAAACCGGTGGATAGTAACAGCCATTGACCATTTGACGCGCTACGCCGAGACGGCATCCGTTACTACAGGTTCAGCTTCTGAGATTGCCGATTTCATCCTCCGAGCCATTATACTGCGTCATGGTGCTCCACGTGTGTTGCTCAGTGACCGTGGAAGGGCCTTCCTTTCACAACTAGTGAACGAACTTCTTCAGGCCTCCGGCACAACTCACAAGACTGCCTCTAGTTATCATCCCCAGACTAACGGCCTCACTGAGCGATTCCACCGCACTCTTGCTGACATGATCGCCGCCTATATTCAACCAGACCACAAAAACTGGGACGTTGTTCTCCCATTCGTCACTTTCGCCTACAATACGGCCATTCAGCGAACAACCGGCTACTCGCCATTTTACCTAGTTTATGGACGCTCCCCTACTACTTTCCTGGACGTCTCCTTCTTTACCTGCCAAGTGAATTCATCTCCATCCTCTTCAGAGGAATACGTTTCACGACTCGCACAGTGCCGCCAACGAGCTCGTATAAACACTGAAGCCCGCCAGGAAGACAGAAAGCTAGTTTATGATGAATCGCATCGTGATGTATTCTTCCAACCTGGAGACGAAGTGCTCCTTTTGACGCCTGTTCGCACACCTGGTTTGTGCGACAAATTTCAGCCTCGGTTTATTGGACCGTACACAGTTCTTGAAGAGACTTCACCAGTGAATTATCGCGTGACGCCACTTGTAGCCCCAGCAGATCGCCGTTATCGAACTACAGAGGTCGTCCATGTCTCCCGTATGAAGCCCTTCATGCGACGTTCTTTGTCCCCTTGACTTGCCGCGGCCAGGCTGGCCGCTTTCACGTGGGGGGAATTGATGTGGGCATTTAGTATACGCATCCCCTTCACCGGTACATTATCATCATTATCATGTGTGGCTCATGCATCCCCATCGTTGTCGCGTAGCATCATCATCTTGGTCCGATCATCTCAGCTGTCGGCTGCCGGTTCTTCGGGCCTAATAAAGGTCTTCCAAACCAAGACTCCATAATATAAATATATATATATATATATATATATATATATATATATATATATATATATATATATATATATATATATATATATATATATATATTCATACATACTTATATTTATACGATGAATAAAGATGGTGGTGACGGCAACAAAAAAAAAACAGCCTAGAGTGTCCATATATTTGCTATCGCAATAAAAGAAAGCGATGTTTGGTCATCTTTTTTTTTTTCATTTAGTAATCCTTACCCAATCAAGTTACAAAAACAGCGTGAGCGTCCTAGACTGGTTTTTGATTCTGCAGTTCAGCGTCCGGGTAAGTTTTGATCACATGGTGCCTTGGTGCAGGCTCGCATGATGCCGACGTTCGTGTACGCCGTCGAGAACGTGACCTTGACCGTGGTGCCTTCTCCGGTGAGCTTCAGCATAGCTGGGGGCTCGTGGCGAACCATTGGCCCGTCCGCGGTCGTCATCCTCGAGACCGAGCTCTACCCGCCGCACCTTACCGACTACAGGTGCGTTAGCAACACCGACTATAACCCGCGCCGGAGCCTTCCTACGCATTCCGGCGTGTGGTACAATTAATTTTCACTCAGCTGGAAATCGTTCCCTTTTGTTTCTACAAGGAATGTAATATACTAAAATCCACGTCCATTGGCTGGTTCGAGTATCGTGAGGTGCGTAGCTAACGAAGCCGCCAAGAGTGGCCGTCACGTGCCCGCGCTCGCTACGTACCACACTGAAAATATGCTGCGTCGGGCTCGGAAAAAAAAAGAAAAAAAAGAAAGACAGACAAATGCTCAAGGTCACGACGCGTGCGTGCTGTAACTTTTTTTCTCCGCGCCATCCTTCCCTGCCAAGCTTACAGTGCGCTTGTCGAGATGAGAGGAGAGAAAAAAGCAATTACAGCGTGAGACAAACCTTTCTAACTACGCTTGTGTAACAGTCGAATTCTAAAAGTTCTTGTCTCAATTGATTCGTGAGGCAATAAACGTGCTTGCTGGAGCCATTCGATGGTTACCTAGAAAATTTCGCACGGCTTTTTATAGAGATATGTTCCAATCATGCTATGAGCATGCTGCTCCATCGGTCATCGCCGCCTCGATGTCCGCACGTCGTCTCCAATTCTTGTTGCGCTTCGCTGCACATGATCGTGACTCGCGCACATTCCTAGCCCAGCTCTTTAAATATTCCTTGCGCGCGCTCCCACTGGAAGCTATGATGCGCGCATATGTCCCTTGGCCATATTTGTTTCAAAGCTATGCTACTACAGCTAGCTATGCGGTAAACTCACTCCTGGCACTTGACAAGCTCTCTCGCACGAGCACTTCCTACCCATGCACAGGTGTGGTGAGGCCACCGCCTGGAGGAAGGCAAAGCCATGTACGATAGGAGGGGGCGTCTCGTGATTATCCCATTCCTTTGACGCCACCCATCCCGACCTGACGAATGAACGGACGAATGCTTCGCCCCACTCTTCATTATTCACCCCGTGGATACAGTGTACTAGAAGGGGGCAGTGAAGTGAACAAGGCGGCCGCGCCGCATCACGGCTGATTCTCCGGCGGGTGGCAGTAGCGGCGGCGCTGTAGTCCCATGGTACTGAAGATCTCCGAAACGTCTGCATTGGGATCTTGCGCGCCTGAGCCTGTGAAAGCGTGTAATTGCTGGTTTTTAGCGCGTTTAATGCATTTCTGAGCCTTTATCAGTGGACGCACCTGCTTCACACCACGGTGCACGAGTGAATATGCAGGCACGCCGAAATTGCGTCGATACATTCACTGTTTCAAGAGCATGCCGACCCCCTCACATGTGGGGGGGTCGGCAGGCTCTTGAAACAGTGTTTATATATATATATATATATATATATATATATATATATATATATATATATATATATATATATATATATATATATATATATAGAAATGCACGACCTAAATATAGTAGCTGTGCTAAGGGGCATTGCATGGGTATATATATATATATATACACACACACACACACCCATGCAATGCCCCTTAGCACAGCTACTATTTTTAGGTAGTGCATTTCTTGTCTATGTTAGACTTGAACTAGTTATGCGACCTCATACCGTCGAAAAGGTGAAATCTACAGTGCACATTTGTAGAGACACGCTATATTCAGCTTCGCCAACTGTAACTTATCAGCGCAGTGCTACCCATCGAAACTTTTTTTCTGAATGGGTGGGATGGGCAGCAGAACGCCTAACTTTGGCACTTGGAGGTCGCTGTGAATGCGTGTAAATATTTTAGTATACCCTGAAAAGTTAAATTACGAAAACATATTCTGGTGTAGGGGGTTCAGATTTCGTTCCTCTTTCCTCTTTACTTATGGCTTTCTGGCTCTGCGTACATGTGGCACAGTGATAGTTTTTAATCTCACAGCTTTCTGAGCACAGATATTTTCCAATAAATTGGCTAAGTTATTCTGAATATTGAAGACGCCTATTCAACAAAGAAAGAGTTAAGAGAGAAGAAATGAGTATAAAACACACCCTTTCTGAATTATTTTAGATCTCTCACAAGGGCTTTTATTGAGCTCAAATTCAGTAGATTGGCGTGTCGTACTTCAAGGGCTATGGCATCATGTGCTAAACATGAATGATGGGCAGGTATGAAAAAATTTGCATTTAGAAAGTGCGACGGAGGAGCCGAAGAGCACAGCAGTTCCTGCACGCGGCGCGCGGCTCTTTCAGTGCTATTCGACTGCAGCGCCACCGCTGCAGGCAACGAGGAAGGGATCAGGCGGCGAGAGCGGTCACGCCACTCAACACTTCTAGTACACTCTACCGTGGATATGCTGCCATTTTTTTTTTATGGCTAGGTTTCAAAATTTTCATGTACCGCTCCCCATCCAAGTGCTTTTTCATTCAGTACGGGCCACCGCAGAGCTACGCCTGACAACATAACCACCACAGCCTTCTGCTTGTGTGTGCCTCTCTGCTGCTTAGAACTGGCTAGCCTCCCTGTCCTTCCTCTTTCATTCCTCCTCCTCCTCCTCTCTGCTGCTGTGCCTGCGCGTCACCTAAAAGGACATTGAAAAAAGGCGACTACTGCATCACGCCGTAGCGTCTGTAGCTGGCGTATCCGTGATTTGTTTAAAGTATAGGTTGCCTTTTCTTATAATTCTCAATATGTAGCAGGGCAAGCCATGCAAGAAAAAAATAGGCGCAACATTGCCCCCTCCGTGTTAGTTTGTACAGGAACATTCACTGTTAACCAGCACCTGTGAGGGGAATGCTATTAGGACATTTTTGTCTGTCCGGAGTTTTGCTATATTCAAAGAATTTCATGTATTAGGATATGGAATGGAAACTGTGCATGCGTGCCTTATCGTTATCGCCTGATACAACATGGTTCTACGCGTGACTATTTCTTCTTGTGGTTAAAATTGCAGCACAAGCACACAAGAGACGCCTTGCGAAAAAAGAACTTGATAAAAAGAGTCTGATGAGATACAGAAGAACTTCGCCGCAATAAATTTCAAAACAAATGTGCATCGTCGCTCGCAAAAGAAAGAGGCGCATATTGTGGGCTTTTCCTCACAGATGGTCATACTGTGGAAAAACCAGTTTGACGAGCGCTCTGAGCGCGCCACATTACGGCCATAATGTTTCGTACTACGCCGAAGAATTTCCATTCAGAGACATAAAAATTTCCTATTTCCGGGATTTTTCCCTGCACAGGTTGACAAAGTTCTTAGCATATTTTATTGCACAACAATACTAATTTCCACCCTCATCCACGCGCACACACTATAATTACACGTATCTCACATGCTGGTGACATCTAAAATTATAACTAGCCCCTCCACTGCCGCAAAGCAAAAGCATGACTTTATTCATTCATACACTGTTAGTACACTGCACATTGTGGGCTTAAAGTCTAACACCAATAGTGAACTGGAAACCGCTCTGCGTAAATACCGTATCAGAAACAAATCCCAAAGCCTATGCTCATGTGGGGCATGCACCAGAACTGATTACAGCAGATGAAGGCGCACTGTTACTGCTAAGTACAGGTCATCATAAAAGAATTTATTCACTTATGCGATTTTCTGCAATAACACGAAGATTACCTTTTTTTCTCTGGTGCAAAACGGCAGAAGAAAATTCCTCGAAAAAGGAAAAAATGTTCTGCATGGAACATCACTGCGATGCGGCACTGGCGTGGCCAAAGAAAGAGCAATGGAGAGAGGAATGCTAAAACCCCCTTCTCTCAAAGTTTCGCAATTTACCTATATATGTGCGTGCACTACATAAAAGATAGTTGACCCCTAGCACCGCCTTTCCCACATACGCACAAATAATTAGCATCATCAGCCAAAAAGTGTTGTGCCGTGCAACTAACGTGACCTCTCTAGCCGCTGTGATGGTAATGATGGTCGATCAGCATGCAAAGGCCTATGGATATGAATAAAAGCTATATAAGAGACAAAACAACATAGATAACACTGATAAGAGCTGAGAAGGTCTCCTGTGAGGACATATAAAGATATGACTGATATGATCTGAAAGGAAGAGAGCACAATCACAAACTAAATAGAAGGCATTTGTCATTACCAATTCAGCTTAATCAGTATCATGGAAATAAGAGTAGCTCGCATCACCGCTGTGAACCGAGTTACATTGTCAAATAAAAATTTTCTCACTATTTTGGAATTTTATTATCATTATTTTTGGGTGGTGATCTTCTCCTGAAGCAAGCTGTCATCATACAATTAGAGTTAATCTACTTAGAAAGGGCAGTAACAGCATGCCATCAGTTAGCTTGTTCCCAGTGGGTAATTCTCAGTGGTAAGATATTATGTGGCATAAGTTATAATATTGTGTGTAGTTGATGCATTAGTGGAACCGGGGGTGCATTCGTCAGCATTCACATCAACTTTCACCAGCTTAGTATTTTTGGGCTTTTTGCAGGATCACTTGGAAGTGCGAGGATTTCAACGACAACCATGCCGAATGTTTCACGCAACCCTTCCCATCATCACTGGCCAAGCGAAGCACCAGCACTCTGCGTTTCCTCACTTCTTCGCTGAACCCTAATATTAGTGCTTTCCTGTTCACTGCAATGCTGACACTTGGGAATGGCTCCTCTCGTGTTGCACAGCAAGTCCTGGAGGCATCTACAGCAGGTCCTCGATACCGGTATGTCAGATTCGTAATGCAACCGTGTGAAAGGGGTGCATAAGTGTTGTGCTGTTATTTTGTAACATTGTTTCTGAAGTTTATTTTGTTGAAACTGTAAAGCATTCTTTGCAATTAATTTTATTCTCACTCACTGAATACCATGACAATGAGGTCAACAAATGATAAGTGCTAGTGGGACCTTGGCAAAGCTTGAAGTCAAATTGACGCGACAAAGCATTTTCTGGGTTTTGCATCTTAAGGAGTAAAGCTATCACTCTAGAAATGTTGCATCTTTTACAATTTCTGGTAATGTGTTGCATAACTGTTATCCCAAAAGTATGTGAAGTTTGCATTATTTTTCCATTTATTCTAATCTATAAACTTGATCTGCAAGTTGCATGTTCACTTTCTGTGAGAGTGGCATCACTTCAAGTAATGGAGATGTGTAGATGACATCGGGCAAGTTACTTGCGTGCTCAGCAAGGTAATGATAAACACGAAATAGCATAGTACATTCTAGAAATGAGAAATAAGCAGCTTCATATATATGCCTACCGTAACTTTTCTCACGAGCTGGTGTATTACTGCCAAGCCACATAGTACGACTAGCGTCAAGAAATTTCTTTCTTCAGCAAGGAAGGCAAGGTCTACCATTAAACGGACAATAATCTGAAACAACAAATCAGTTTCAACTGACAAATCATACTCCAATGATTGTTGTGGGCTCAATTTCGCTTGATGTAAGACAACAGAAAATTAAAGTCAAAGTTCTATTTTTTTATATTTTGTCAAAATCTCTGCACATGATTGTCAGCGTGACACCATGCATTTCTTAGTGTTTTCTCGTATTTTGGCCAGATAGGCATTATGAAATGTTCTGAGTCTTGTTGTGTTCTCTGTCACTGTTGAAAAATGATGCACTCGCTCATTGGGCACTACATACGCCACAGTAGGCGCCGTCAAAATCTATGACTTGACAGCTGCTAGTGCAGGAACCTCCCACATTTTCGTTTTATACATTTTCTTGCTTACCAAGCACCATCTTGCAGCAAGCTTGCATGGTGTTTTTGGTGTAAGAGTAATTTACTATTTCAAAAAAAATCCTTTTCTCATTGTTGTTTAAAAAAAAATATGCTGAGACTGTGCAGGGGTCGCAAGGTGTTCTAGTATGCTAGCACCAAGTGGACTGCGCTCTTAGTAGCAAGTGTAGCATAGTCAGTTTTTGGAAAAATGCCACAGTTTCGCCAAAAGGGTGATGCAATGAATGCAATAGCAACATAATCATATGTTTTACAAAGCAAGGCTAGCATTTTTATGAGCAATATTAATTGTCGTAAACATGCGCTTGCAAAGTAACCAAGTTTACTGCGACACTGCTGCAGTAGACGACCATAACAAGGCTTGTATGTAGTGACGGTGTTGATACACGAAGTTAGGCTGGCAGTCAACTCATTTATATCCGATCTCACGTAACTCTACAAAACGCTGGTGTAAAAGAACACGGCCGCTCCAAGTACACTCTTGGCACTGTCATTTCGCGTTGAGAGTGCAGCCCATAGGAGCACCCGCTGACTGTGGGGGCACAAGGCACTCGCTGATGATTGCGGATAAGCTTCACCCCCCCCCCCCCTCCCCCTTGTTCACTCACGAGATAAGCTTGTGCAGACGACCCCTGCCCGAAAAGGTGACATTCGCTCCCCAAAAAGTGGAGGATAGCCCATTCTTCCCCGTATATATATATATATATATATATATATATATATATATATATATATATATATATATATATATATATATATATATATATATATATATATAGATAGATAGATACCCAGAAACTTCTTAATCTCATCTGCCCACTTAACTTTCTGTCTCCCCTTAACCCACTTGCCTTTGTTACCCTTAATGAACAGCAGTTATCCTGCCCCACCCATGTGTCCATTTACTCTTCTTGATTTCAACTATAATACATATAACCCCCATTTCTTCCCTGATCCACTTTGCTCTCTTCTTGCCTGTTAAGGTTTCACCTATCATTTTCCTTTCCATCGCTCGTTGTGTCGTCCTCAATTTAAGCTGAACCCTCTTTGTAAGTCTCCAAGTTTCTGTTCTGTAGGTAAGTACTGGCAAGATGCAGCTGTTATATACCTTCCTCTTGAGGGATAATAGTAATCTACCAGACAGCTGCTGACTCGCAGGTCGCGGGATCTAATCCCGGCTGCGGCGGCTGCATTTTCGATGGAGATGGAAATACTGTAGGCTCGTGTGCTTATATTTGGGTGCACGTTAAAGAACCTCAGGTGGTTGAAGTTTCCAAATCTCTCCACTACGGCGTCTCTCATTATCATATGGTGGTTTTGGGACGTTAAACCCCACATATCAATCAATAAATCTACCAGTCATGATTTGAGGGTGCTTCTCAAATGTGCTTCACCCCATTCTTCTACTTACTTCAATTTCATAGTTCAGCTCCGCAGCTATTACCTGTCCTAAACAGAAAGTTAGGTAGGCAGTTGAGATTAAAAATTTTGCTGGTATAAAGTGGCAGCAGCAAGCACAGGACCGAGTTGACTGGCGGAACATGGGAGATGCCTTTGTCCTGCAGTGGACGTAGTCAGGCTGAGGATGGTGATGATGATGAAGAAGATGATGATGATCATATATATACATATACATATTTGTGAATGACGGTGGCAGCGGCGGCGACGGCAAAAAATCAGCCGGTACTGTCGATATGATTGCTATTGCAATAAAATTCATGCTTCATTTGTCTACCTTGACATTCCAGTCATTGCATGAAAAACCGCACAAAACAAGGCTGCTCAAAAAGTGGGCTTCTTCTCATAAACTATTATATTGCGTGCAGACAAGCTTTACAGGAGCTTGGAATGCCCAGGGGATGAAACGGAGTCTGGAATGCCCAGGGGATGGTTGCGACACTGACATTTTATTATTTTTTTCACAATTATGTGGGCCTACATGCGTTGCGAGGGTAAAACCTAGAATGAAACTGCAAGAAAACTAATGTCCATAGGCTGCTTACATTTTCTTTTCTTCTTGTAACAACCAACACATCTTATTATGTGTGCATATTATTATGTAAGCAAAGTGTATGATGTAATGGAACAATAAAGTGTTTTTTTATATTACGCAACAAGAAGATATATGTTTCTTCAATTGGTTTAATTATGTAGTTGCTGTCCTGGCAGAACCTCTGGTCACTCGTTCAGAATCATTGAATTGCTTCACTTTGCTCATTGTACAGTTTGCCTTTTTTGGTATTAGAAGGCACTCTTAAATAAGGTGTGCTAGGACCTTCGACTATTTTCACACTGAATGCTTTTTCAAGTTGGAAAGCTTTTTTTTTTTGTTTTTGTGGCCAGAGTACATTACTTTGTTTAACCTGCATTTAAGTGCTTTAGCTTCAGCTCAACTCATGCAAGCTTTTTCCTAGACAGTGGTAATCTTGACAAATTACGATCGCTTGGGTTTGTAGAATAAAGCTTAGCATTTCAGCATGCAGTAAATGCATAATCAACAGCAAGAGAAGAGCATGAAGTTATAATATAGCACCAGATCTAGTCATATTGTTTTCAGGAAACTATCCCTTTGGTAGCAGTTTATCAGGACTTCTGTGTGCAAAGCTGCTATTTCAGAATGCCTTTTTTGCAGTTATAGTATCGGCATGGCGATTTCTCGCAATGGCCTTGCTTCTTTGTTGATGGCAGCAAGATAGAGCTGTTTTTGTGAAACGTGTTTACTCATTCACAATTGAGCTAGCAGACCAACATGTGTTTTGCAAGGAAGGCTGATAATTTCTCGACGTTGTTGTCACCTTCCAGACTCACTGAACTGAGCTGCCGGTCATGTGGCTATGGGAGACAAGTTCGAAGTCACAAAAGAGTGGTTCTCACAGCATCGTGCGTGGACTGTGACACCAAGGAAGAGCTCGACTTTGAGTGGTCGCTGTGGCGCCTTGCAGACCATGAAATCCATCACCAAGGTATGCAGAACTGAGGATTGCAAGTCCTTATTTTTCATCATTCTGACTTAACATCGTCATTTTTGCAATGATTGAGGTCTTAATATTATATTGTACGATGTAGCTGTATATATGCTGAGTGCATATAAGCTTGATTTGAGGATTTTCAGCATTGTTTGTTGGCAATGTTAACAAGCAGAAAAGACATAACAGGTGGAAATATTAGTGGAAATAACAAGTTTAATAACAAATAGAATATCTGTGGAATAACAAGGGCAAATAATAACAAGTAGAAAGACAAATGTGTTGTACTGGAAACCAAAGTTTTCTTAATGATGTTCATTCAATGAATAGCTAATTGAGAGATGCTCGTTTCAAGCATATGGGGAAGGATCTTTCTTTTGCTACACCTTCTCTATAGATGTTCCATGAGATAAGGATATTGGTAAAAGAACAAGAAATGGGGACTATCATAAGTGTTCTTTCCTCCTCAAAGAGACATGCAGGCAGGGTTCTTATAGGGAGAATTATACAATAGAAAGCATCTTGCTTGCATCAATAATTTGGCTGTTGTAGAAGTGCCAGTGACTGCACTCGACTGACACACGTTGTCTTGCATGCAGGTGATGACCACTGTGACAGCGGAAGTGGCAATAGTCGAATAAATTCAGACAACAGTGGAACTCAAACTGGTCGAATTCCGCACCGCAGAGCACACGGCACTCAGCTCGGCCTAGGTCAAGCAAATTCAGGTCAGTGAATGCTGATGATCTGATAACATATTTTAATAACTTATTTCCTGTTTGTGTGACTTGTCTTGCAAAAGCATCATCTTGTGAAGACATGGCTTTAAGAATTTGGTATTCTTATTATCTCTTCTATTCTTTCAGAGCTTGATCTGGTCTTGCAGTATTTATTCCTTACCTTGTAATTTTATGTGAAATATACAGCTCAACATAGCACATGCATCATATATGATGAAACATGTGTTCATGTGAGGTGATAGGTTGGCTTTTTTTCACTTTAAAAGCCTTCTAAATAATGGGAATTCAAAGAGTCGTATAAGTCTACCAGGACTTTGAAACTCATGTTCCTTAAGTGCCGTTGCTTTTTTTTTCGATAATGCGATCTAAACACTCGCTTTTTCTGATCTTTTCCTAACTGTTTTCTCAATGGACACAACGAATAAAGCACATGAGCATGGAGTGACCGCGCATCATAATATGCACTCCCAGCATGACTGTTGCTTTTAATAATTTTTTAACACTTTTTGAGTGCTTACTCAACTTGCATTCATGTCCATGGTAATAAACATGATGTTATCTTCTTCTTGTTCTTTTTTTTTTTTCAGGAAGCCCAATTCCACCATTTCCAGATTTTGCCAATGGCACAGAATCTACAAAAAATGGTATGAACAGCAGCTGTGTGCTTATATCTTTCTTTGTTTCTTCTTTCTTTCCTGGCACTCTCAAGAAATCTATACAGCTTACCCTGATGATTGGATGTTTGGCGCACAATCTCTGCAGATTATCATGATTATCTTTGTCTACTCTTCATAAAAGTTTCCTCTTTCTAAAACCATTCGACTTGATTTCAGCATTGCAGAATATTCATGGCTTGTATGTTATCCTGTAGTTATCGTATATATCATTTATTACTCTAATATTTAACTTCTACATGACTTAAGTGTATATATGATCTTCATGTTCTGTTACTGTGATCGGATGTGTTTGCTTGTGTGTTTTCTTTTTGTTTGAACATTTTGTGAAAAATTATTGTAATAACCAACTGCCACACTCCTAAAAAATAATAGCAGAATTGTAAAGAAATAAATACGTCTTTTGTCTCCCTCACAAGTCGCCCTGTGATATCTTTGACCTGCTCACAACAATAATTTTGCGTGCATGCCAGTCTGCTACTGCCATGTATACTTCTCTATTACAGGCACCTATACTACTTCAGTTCATTTCGGAGCAATTCCAAGCCATCTTGTTGCCGACCTCGGAAACCGACAACATTCTAAAGGTACGTTGATCGCAGATCTTGGTATGCACCCTCAGCCTTCGGGCATAGTTGTTATTAATGCAAGCATCTATGCAGGCTTTAGTGGTTAAAATCACATTTTCGTAATTGTTTTCTGCTATTTACAAGACCGCATGTAGCCACTTGGGTGCTGGAAAGCTAAAAAGGCACTTCTTTGATGATTTTTTTTTTTTTCAGACCGGGAAAGGCACAGAAGAATTGATAGCAGGCTTGGTGTTGCATCTGCAGAGAGTGCCAGGGGGCCATTCTTCAGAAAATTCTTCAGCCATCCTCAAGAGAGAATTGAAGTTGACAGCATTGAGAGATCGTTCCTTCATCATGGATGGCTGATCCTTAAACCAGGAACATTGATTGCCAGGTCTTCCTACTCAGTTCATGTCATAATTCGCCAGAAAGGTGTGTTGGCTTGGGGATTTTTGATAGGTTTGCTTTAATATTACCTTTTTGGCTAAAATTGAAGTAGAAGTAAATAATAATTAGTGTTGAGAAATTTGAAGCAGATTCAAATAGTTTCACATGTTGTATACCACTAGGATGCAAGTGTTAAGCAGCAACATACATCACATTTCAAAATTATTCATGCTTAGCCCATGTAAGCCTATATAACATGCATTTCAACTTTAAAAAAATGTTAATCAGACTGGAGGCAGTATCCAGACATCGTCTTGAACTGTGGCTTTGCAGAATTGTTAACTTCCTTTGAATAGATTGTTTCACGATGTGGCAGCTTCATGGTCAAATGAAACATTTTCTTTGGATGGCTTGAGTGTAATAAAATATAATCTATTTGTGGCAAAACAGCCATTTGGGCTTCCATACTGCACCCCACTTTTTACATTTAGAATCAGTCTGTTTGTATATTTCAAATTATTTATAAGTAGAATTAGTACTATCAATTTGCAAGTCGAATCATTCTGTTAGGTATTACTTTATTTGAATTTTAAACTGGAACATTCGTGAAGTTCTATTTGATAGGCATCATTAGCAATTGCAAAATGAGTGAAATTATAAAGTAACTTGGCAATAAATCATATACATACTGTGTGTACTCTTTTATATGACCTTAAAACGTAAATATCTTTATAAGCTTTACGTAGTGCTCAAAATGTTTAAAAGTACAAAACGCACCAAAGTGGGATTTCACGTAAGATGGAACAAAGCATGGAGGATTTACCTCTTAAACTTATTTCAAAATTTTATATATTGTCACCTGATGAGTGGAAAGAATAAATCCACAATTGGTTTTTCCGAAAAAGTGTTTTTCGAAGCACAGTAAATTTACATTGACTAAGCAGTGGAGTGCCTCGCTTAACTGCTTTGCTGTTTTTCTAACTTTGGCGATGAAATACACAAAATTAATTAGAGCTATATATCTCAAATTTATTTAGCTAAATATATGCGTTTAACGTAAGTAGGTAGTGACTGAAAGTAGAGGCTGAGGAGGAAGAAGTGCTTTTAAAATAAACATGGCGTATGAGCCAGGCCACGACTCCGATTCATTATAGCGTCACAAGGCTCGATGATTGCTTAGGGAATTGACGATAGTGTCGGGTTTTCTTGAGATGGTTGGCAATAAGTAGGTCTTGGTCATAGTCGCTAAAACGAGTGATCATTTCTTCTTTTATCTTTTGCCAAGACTCGTCATTTTCAAAGATGTGGGTGAGGTAAAACTTAAATGCCTCACCGGAGATGTAGTCAGTGAAGTTGATGATCCTTTCCCGTTCTGACCAGGATGCAGCGGTGGCGTGGACCTCGAATAGGTTGAACCAGTCCTGTACGGGTCCGTCGTCCGCTGATCCGGTGTACTTGGGGATGTCGAGGACAGCCGATGGTTCTGTCATGGTGCTGGTCGTTGTCCTTCTAGGCGATGATTCGGTAGTCAATGTATGGTCAGGGTGTCTTCTGGGGAACTGCGTCGATGATGAGTGACCGATGAAGGGGCAGGCAGGTCTCCATCCCTTCGACTCGTGTGACTCTATGAAGAATGGGAGACGTGGCTTGGCTCATACCCCATGTTTATTCCTTCTGCACTTCTTCCTCCTCTGCTTCTACCAACCGTCGCTACCTTCTTACGTCACATGCATACTGTTGCTTAGGTTCAGTTATTTTTTGCTTCTCTTGGTGGCCAGATACATTTATAAAAAGTCTCAAAATCATTCCAAGAAACGTTTTTCTGCCTACATTGCAGGCCTCATTTCATGAATAGCTTACGACAGAGCAGGGAAAAATCTGCGATACTCTCTCAGCATGCTTATTCATAAAAACGCCAAAGCTTATATTGATAACACTTTCCTATAAAATGATACAAGCGCGCTAACTTCGAAAAAACAGCATGCAAAGGAAACTTCTGAAGACAAATGAAAAAAACTATTTTTGATGTTTCTTAAACTTTCTTCACTTATTCTCTTGCACATCAGCTTCCGCAATCAATAAAAACATATTGCATAATGTGGTTTTACTTGCAGTACGACCCATCAAATAATGTTTTTGCGCAAGGATAGACAATTGTATATCACACTTCCTGCCAGCTAAGTATGCAATGCAGGCCTTTATTTTAGTGTCTTAAAAGGCAAGGAGCACTGAAATAGCTGTTGGCTGCACTGGGGACTCCAATTTCAAGATGATTTGGTCATGGGAGTTGCCATGAGTGCTGGATTTATTAGCGAGCAAGCACGCACTGTCCGGCCTGTTCTAGTGTGAAGAGGGCTCGTTTTCGTGTCTTCAGACAGATAGATTGCGATACAGCGAGAAGAAACTTCTATGTGCAATGGAGTGTCGCTATTTTATTCGCCCTTTGCTGGCATCACAGCCACGCGCTATTAACACGGCATATCAGAAGTGCAGATGTAGCAGACATTGTTTGCTGTTTTTGTGTTCAAATGCAAACAAAAGCATGGCTAGAATATGTACTTGTATATTTAAACAAAAGCGTGCCGAGGTGACTGATGTAACGTGGGCACGACAGGGTTTTGACGCATGTGCTTGACATGTAAACAAAGGTGATTGGCCAAGGTCACAGATTCGCTGTCTGTATCTCAAGTTCACCAACCGCATTTGGTGCCTGCACAAGAAGCACTTCAAGGTGTCGACGTGTATGTTGCGTTTGACTGCGTTCCCTCGGTTGGAAGCACCAGGAATTCTCTTGACTCGGGAACTTGCGAGCACTCGCTTTCTGCACGATGTGATAGCCGCATTCGTGTGTGATAGCCGCATTCGATGTGATAGCCGCGTGTGTGTGTGTGTGTGTGTGTGTGTGTGTGTGTGTGTGTGTGTGCGTGCGTGTGTGTGTGCGTGTGTGTGTGTGTATACATACACAAAAATACATCAACGCAAAGGATATGTTACGTCTGTTCAATATACACGATAGATTTTATATGGGGGTTCTATATATGCAAATTAGACTGTATTGCCAGAAATTGTAAGGGCACATGGTTGCTATACCTTATACACACTTGACTTAAACCCTTGTTTTTTTCGTTTTTTTCTTCTGCACAATTAGGTTCCAGTGAGATCAGGGGAGAAGCGAGAGAGAGAATAACGGTTGGAGAAGGAATCTCAGGAGGTCGGTGTGTTGTTGAGCCCCAGAACGGTGTCGCTCTGGAAACGCTCTTCACGGCAAACTGCTCTGGTTGGAAAGGCGGCCGAAAACCGTACACGTACATCATCAGCTACAGCCTGTCTCCTGGTGGCACCTGGCAACAACTGTATCGCGGATCTCATTCCACCTCCTCATTTTGGCTGCCTACTGGAAAGACCACACTGAGCAACAATGGTGACTTCATTGATTATTTGGCATTTGTGAAAGAAGCATTGCCATTCCCTCAGTACTAATCGCAAAGCCACAAAATTAATCCACACAGTTACCTAATAAAGAAGGGGTCAGGTCATTTCAACTAGAAACATTAAAAATTAAAAAACATATGTAATTCAGTTTTTCTCATTCTCACATAAGCAATGTTAAGAGCCAGTAGTGTTATCTCTATGTGAAAATCGAAAAAGACAACTGGAAGAAGTTTGTACTGTACTGATATAATTAAATAACTGGCTTCAATTTTTTTCTCTGTCCACTTTTGTAGTGTACGTCAGCATGGTCGTGCAAGATGGTGACGGCTTTCAGTCATGCGTTCCACAGACCAGCATGGTGAAAGTTCTGAATGGCAATCTCTTTGACATGTAAGTCAAGTCGCTGCTTCCTGTGAAGCATATTCTCATAAGCCTAATCTGCAAACAGAATACAGGAACATAGGTAAAAACTAGGAGCATAATTTTAGGGGTGAAAGTGGTCGTCTGAAGTTAGAAAACTGGTTCAGCTGTTACATGATTTGATATAGATCTCCCTGCGGTTGAAGTGCATTAAGCTTGTGGGAGTATGACATTTTGGTTCAGGGGCAAGTTAAAGTGAGCGCATTGAATAATTTCAAAGAAAAATTCAAAGATCAGCAGGATTAGCATGGCATAAGTTGTGAGTAGTAAAATACAATACATTTAAAAGTTTTCCATGCTTAGTGGGTGTAATAGCTTTCTAACTTTAAAAAAGAATTAAATTAGTATACTTATTTAAGTGTGAGGTGCGGTGTCATGGCAACGAGGCTTTCTTTAGCCTAGACATTTACTTGGCATATCAGCTACAAACTGCAGTGAAATCATTTTTTTCAGGTGGGTTACATGTAGCAAAACGTCTAATCATTTGATAATATTGAATGCACCGAAAATATGAAAATCTTAAATTCTTGAGAAAGTTAATGAATACTGTAATGTTCTTTCAACTATTTAAAATACTGAAATATTCTCACTTGCATAGACGGCATTAAATATATTTTGTGCTGTGCTCTTAGGGCTCGTTTTGAAATAACCAAAGGCAAAGCTTTACATAGAGCTGCTGGTCAATATTCTAGTTTGTATTACTGGAACGTATCTTGTGTCGATTTTGTTGTTGCTTAAGCTTAAATTTATTGACGTAGCTTGAATTATTATTGTAGTGTTGATGAAACAAACCTATCTCATCACTGCTTCATTGGGCAGCTATAAATAAACTGGTAATTATGATGCTGATTACAATTATATATTATCTTACCCAAGTAAATTATTGCTATGCAATAATGCCTACTATATTTAAATTCGTAACCACAGTACCCAAAAATACGAAGTTAATCGACCTTATAGTTGATTTTTGAATTGTAGATTTCTTTACATCAAGTAGTTGATCATTGTTGAAAAACAAGATTGCATTTTAGCTATGTTTTATGCATATCCGGCCAATTTCAGTGAGATTAACCAGCAAATTTATCTTTTCTTAGAAGGTACAGTAATCTCTTTCTGCAAGGTATGACAACACAATTTTTTCTTGTCAAGCATTGTTACTCGCAGTTAATATCATTAAAACTAAAATTTATAGCTACTAACAGCGTATTGCTCTTTCTTTTTCATTTTTCAGCAAAAACAAAACTTTCCACCTTTTACCAAAGATTACCCAGGTCTTTTACGATCAGCAATACCACACAGCAATGAACAAGCTGCAAGTGCTTGTAATTGTGCTCCGAAGTTTCGTGGTGTCTGCAAGCTACTTGCACACACACCAACTTGACTACTTGACAAACACCTGGCGATTTGCTGTGCGAATTCTTCGAAACTTGGAACCTTTTCCTGTTGTAAGTGCATTGTTGACTTACAAATTTTGTGAACTTGATTTCAGTTTTGTACCTGCTTCGTGTTCTGATGTACTGCGTCATGTGCTGATTTGTACTAATGGTACATAAACAATACTTCACATATGTAGTAGATTGTTATTGATTATGGTTAAATGGGTTTTTATTGCGATAGCATTCACATGGACAGTCTCAGCTGGTTTTTACCATTGCCAAAGCTGCCTTCATGCACCCTATATGTATACGTATCGATATATAGGAAAACTTGTGAAAGCAAAAAAGCCGCCTGCACTCTGCACACAGCTTGCGTGTACTTTGCCTGACAGATGGGAGCGAGGAGGGGTGGGTTAGGTGCTTGTGGGTTCAGGCTCATCATACAGGGAGGAGAACCATGTGCCTTGGCCTTCCACCAGAATGATTGCGTTTGTCACCTGGGCCACAGAGGTCAAATTCGCTCACTGGGCAAGCCCTGTTTGCAAAAAGAGAGCGCCTTTGAAACACAGTGAAGTAACAACTCGGACACTCGTTAGTTCGCACTAATATCTGTACCTGTGATTACGTTTCGTGCATCATTTTTGTTTAAGCAGTGCATTAAGCATTGAGCTGTAAACTTTGTTAGTTAGCTGTCATCCTGTGTGTGTTGTTCTCGTGCGTCATTCGTGCGTGAGCAGTAAGCTGTACGTTTCGATTGGCTAGTCGTTCTCAGTGTTACATTTCAAGTTATTACTATCGCACTCATTGCTTCGCTCTTGTGACAAAACTCTGACTTTTTTTATCATGCACTAAAAGGACAGCACAGGAACGTATTTTTTATTAAAGTTTATTCTTATTGTAATGGGACTATCGGGGGAAGAAACAAGACCTGCAGCTTTGTGCTCAGCGCTTCAATGCTCTGGTTACAGAGCCAACACTTTAGGTTACAATGTATTAGCATATAATATATTATCAATATAGTAGCATAATATACTGTAACTTATATCATTAGAAAATTAACACTCACCATAAAAACACAGTCAATCAGTTTACTATTCAATACAGAATGATGTACAGTGCAGTGTATTTATGTAGTTGATACCCGAGAACTCAACGCCACTTGTGGGAGGGGTCCCTATTACATATAGTGTCGGTTATATCAGTGTAAAAAGATCTTATTGGTACAGTAGATGTATACATTTAAAAAAATGAGAACAATATACAAAACGCAAGAGGCACCTTTTAAGAAAAAATTGAAAATGCAAGACAGCACGTAATATGAAACGAACACTTAGTGTTTATGAGTAGAGGAATTGCACAGTTATTATTGGGGAAGAGAGTTGGAGGCATTCAGAATAAATGGTGATGGGGTGATGTTTTTGAGAAGTGGATTCGAAAGACTAGGTATGGTGTTTAAAAAGAAAAAAAGTTCTGCAATCGGTGCATATACATTATGTTGTTAGCGATGTTAATTAATGAGGATCATATTGCACGATGTAATAAATGTCATAAAATTGAGCTGACATACTTCATATGCAGTAATATTTCTTGTAAATTTGTGCATAGAAATTACTATGAAAAAGTGAACATTTTTTTATGCAACATTGAAGTATCTAAGCTAATAAGGGATATCTTGAGGGTTAGTTTCTTTTTCTGGAAGGTGTTTTTCTGGAAAGTGGTTCTCATTAATAATGAAATATTTAGTAGAGGACAAGGCCATCATATAGACTCCATACGTGGCATGTTATATAAGCTCAGTTCATTATTAATGAAAGTTTGTTTTTTATGCCTTTATTATAGAACGTTGTGCAAGCTTTCATTCAAACGTGGAATGTCATTGTGAAGCCACCATTTCTGGTGAGAAGAAATTTTTTTAAATCGGTTTTGTCAATTTCTCTTTTAGCGACTTCACTTTTAGTGTCCCCATCGAGCTTGCGCTACTACACTATATAGTAAAATGACTTCATTACAATAATTATGCCTCTTCTTGAAATGATTTTACCATTATATGCGATTCAACTGATTGGTATTATATATAGCCAGCTATTTCAGCTCCCCGAAAGCTATGTCTATTTTAACCTCATTCTGAAACTTCACAAAAGTGTGTCACAAGTATAGACTGCTTGTAACTTGTAATATTATTACATTGTATTATATTAGCATGACAAGGCTGGCACTGAGATTTATTACCACAGAATCTCAACCATCTCGCAAAACAGACATCTTTTGGCTGCTCTCATTGCAGCAATGCAAAACTGGAGAAGGGGACAAATATAGCGTGGATTCATAAAATTTGTTATAAAACATGCTGTGAAGTATGGTATGAAATGCTGCATGAAATATTGTAATAAAACTGTCATTGAAGGTGTTGCAGATTTAGTACAGAATTCTGTAAGGAATATAGTAAGAAAGACATGTAATCAAAATACATAAACAGGCGCTTTTTTTCAGGGACAAGAGCATGATCTAATTGCTGCATCGCAGCTGCTTCGATCCTTTGCTGAAGATGTTCGGTCCAGGCGACAGGTCAAAAGCTTGGAAAGTGTATTGCAAGAACTCGTCACAGCTCTGGGCCATCTAATAAAATCGGCACAGAAACTGAATCTCCTCACGTGGCACATGTTCTGCGAACACATTCACAACATTGAAGGCATGATAAAGGTTTGTATTTAACGATTACTGTTTTTTTTATCCTTCTGCAAATTTTACACTTTTGTGTCCCTTTTGCGACACAGGTCGTTTTTATCGAGCAGTTTGTCTCGTTGCCCATAGGAGGTAGACCCTGTTCATCACTTCGATATAAATCTCATGTCCACTGTGCAATCATCTGTCATAGAATTCTGCAAAAACCTATACAAGATCTGCATTTATGTGCATGTCAAAAATGCTACAGATGATTAACATTGAACTGACATGTTTTTTACAATAGCACTTTTTGTAGCCTGCTATGCTATTTTGGGTGTTCAAATTCTACATTTCTAAATTGCTTAGGTGCCAGCATTTCTACTTGAAATTTTATAATATTCTATAATATAATTTTATAATATATAATATAATATATATGAAATTCTACTTTTATTCATACTGAAATTTATATTTATATTCAATGGCATCTAAATTACCCATAAATTCCAGTTATGGCACAACTTCACATACTGTGTTTATTCTGGGTTATTTTTAAGTGTTTTTTTTTTCTTTCTCTCTTTTTTTTTACAGAACTTCATTAGGGACAACTATGTTCCTCAGGAGACGCTGCATATTTCCTCAGCCTGGCTTGAGCTCACCGTTTCTGTTGCTTCCACTGGTGGGCAATGCTCTGCGACCTCAGAAACAACCAGTCGTCATGAAAACTCTGGCACAATATTGCACGACCCCACTTTTGCAATCAGGTATTGGCCTCTAGGTTTAATTTTTATGTTATTTCTGAATTTTCAGCACTTCAACTTATTAGTTAATGACTCACTACTCCTCCTTTCATAGTACAAAAGATATATCTGGCATTAAAAGGTGTGGCACAACATGGTCATTTATTCACTCTTAGTGAAAAATGAGGTAAGCAGGTGATACTTGCAAGAGTATGCACAACTAGCTCCAATTTTTATTATTAGCATTTTACTTATAATTGGAGCTAGATAGGTATCGCAAGCAAAACCCTGGAAGGCCGTCAGTTATTCACAAAAATATTTTTGAACAGAGTAATATATCAACATCTGAGGCTTATAGGTGCTACACGTACAGTGCTCACAGATTCAACCATGACACGAAATTTTTTTTACAAAGAATGGTATGTGCTATCACTCAGGATAACATTGTCATCTTCGTACGAATCTGGCTGCTAAAATAAATGTGGGCTCTGATGCTAGTATTTGATTTGAAATCGCACTCATATGACACAACCTGAACATGGTAGAAATGAAAGTGCATGCAATGCGCATTGTCTCGTTTCAATCTATGCGCTCTACTTTTGCCAGTGCGTCCCCCAGTTAGATGACAATTCTTTCATATCTGACAAATGCTATCATTAGTGTGCCTGTGGATGTGTTTTTTTGTTCTTATTACAGTATGGATGCCGCTCAGAAGCAGCCTACAGATTGCTTTACGTACAAGTTTCCTTTCCTGGCATTTGGCATTCCTCAATCGTCACTAAATCTCCGGCTGTCAAGTGTGGCATCTACCTTTGCCATAAACCCGAGTGCCACAATTCCTGAGCAGGAAGCTCACGTAGTGAATTTCACTCTTCAACATGTGAGTATGGTGTTTAAAATGTTCTTTTTGTTACTCTTTAAACTGTACATTCTATTCCTGTGACCATCTCAGTTTCATCACGCCACTTAACTTGCTTCCATCCACAGCTGTGTTTTCCATTTCACAGTATCATGGAAGATAGGATAAGTTGCTTTCGTCATAGGCTAAGAATGATCATGATTGTGATGATGACTTCACTATCCCCTGTATTTTTGAGCTGGCATTCACGAAAGTTTAAGACTTGTATAGACACAGATGTTATAGCAGCATGCCAAGGAAGCTCTCACCACAAAGATCTATAATGTTTACTCTTGTGTATTCCACTAAATCCCTAAAATGTATACTAAAGAACTATTATACTATGCGCTTTATATATTCTAACAATTTTTTTCTACTAAATGCGTTGCTTTCACATTGTCCTTTATAATCTGTACATGCTTACTTAATCAACAGTTACTATAGGTGGTGTACAGAATGTGGAGATAAGAACTTTCACCTGGCATCTCTGGCACAAAGAAAATGGTCCCATGATTTCGCAACTTTCTCAATATGAATCAAGTGAATTATCTCGTCTACATCTACCTTAGTGCGTACCGCTCTTGCACATAACCTTATGCATAGGATATACAGCACAGAAAAATAATTAAATATTTGCGATAGTTGTGGACACACGTTGTACAGCTGCCATCTATATCTCTGCACCAGATATTTCTGATGGGAATGTATGTAAATAATAATTCATGTTTTAGTTATTTTTTTTTCTCAGTTAATAAAAAGGCACTGATAGGTATATAGGTATTTATTGTAATATATAAACAGAAAGATGGCATTCCTGTTAGCAAACTTTAGTTTCAAAAGGCAAGTACCAGTTATTCTAAAATCTATTTCTCTTAGCTCCTTGGACAAAGTGTAGCAAATTACATAGAAAGTATAAACTTTTTACTTTAACTGTTTCATCTCAACTTAGCCTAAATTTCTTTTGACAGGTGCAGCACAAAAAAGAATTCCTCCTGAACCCTGGCACTGCTCATGTGCACAAGCTTGCTAATGTCCAAGATCTGTCCCAGTTTCACCTGTACGTAAGAGTGGAGGTGGGGCACTTTGCCGATGGTCTTCAAGTGTACCTGAGGTCAGTTTTCATGTTATTTAGTAGCTAGAATAGTAGTATTTTAGTTAGTAGCCAGGATAGTAGATTGTAGTATTGTAGCTAGGACAGTAGTTTTACTTTCCCCACATATATTATGCTGGAGTTGACAGAAGACACTTTTTGTAAACCCACTTGTTTATTGTGAATAAAGGTATAGGCCTGTCCTGGTTATGATTGTTAGAAGCACACACATGTCATTGTTCTTTGTGTTTAATAATAAAGAAAGTGATCTTTGGTAATTAATTTTGGTCCTTGCTCTTCACTGAAAAAAATAATTTCAGCGAAATCCAACAACCTGAAGCTGGGTTTGTATGGAGACAGAAAGGTCTGTGTGGGCAAAATTTAATCTTTATGTAATGAAATTTATAATAACAAACAATGCCCTGCCTGCTGCACTGATGTACTGCTGGCTGCAGGCTATCGAATAAAAAAAAATTAATAGGACAACTGTCAAATGGTAATTTAAAAAAAATAAAAGAGAAAAAAATATAAAAAGTTAAGTGGAGAGCACGACCATTGTTGCCAACCACCTCCAAGGGAATGAGCGAGAAACTCAGTGACTTTATTAACTTGATTTTTCAACTTATATTGTACAAAATCATATGACATGATACACAAATAAATATTCCGACTCGGTCTTGACTAACAAACAGAGAAAAACGTGAAAAAGAAATGCTACCAACATGACTACCGGATGTGGATGAGGGCGAGGAGGTGTGTATATTATAACCATCACCAAAGAATGTAATAAATCACACATTATCAAACAAATCGAAATTTCATAACCTTCATACAATATATACTAAAATTATTCAGACCATGTACTTATTATTACAGGATCAATACACCTGTGTTAGTTGGTAGTAAATTCTTTGTTCAACTGTTTGATGATGATTTTAGGAAGAATGTTCAAAATACAGACAGTGCATAGGCATGTGAAATGTGTTTGTATTCTGTCACACACAAAAAAAACACTGAAATCTCCCACGGGATAATTGTGGACAAGCTGCTAGCCATCAAGTAAGTGTCTGCGGTGTGCCCGGAACTTTGTCTCAACCTGGACTTTAAACGCAGGTGAGCAAAGTTTCAGGTGTGTTGCCGGCACTTTGAATCTTGCTTCAAGAAATAGTCTAAATAAACGTTTTGTTTCAGAATCACTCGTGCACTCATGCACAAGCTGTGTGCATTTGACCATTCATCACTACACATGTGCTGGGACTAGTGCCTTGGCAAACATGTCTGCGTCAACGTTCCAGTTGGCATGTTTGTCAGTTTGAAGTGTTGTTCAGTGGTGTCATTTTAACTTAGATACATCTATGCATCAAAGTGGTTTTGTTTAATTTATTTATATCAGGCTTGAGTGAATATTACATTCTTCACTTTGCTAAAAATTACGGTATCAGCAATCTCGCAAGGAGCTGCTGAAGTACAAGTTGAGAGCACATACTCTGTGCTTTGTTGCTGGCAGTTTTTCAAAAGGGCACACTATTCATAGTATGAGTGTGTGCTATGAGTTGTGCTTAAAATTAACTGAATTATGATTAACGTGAAATCTCACCCTCTTTTGCTGCAAGTTCAGCACACATGGTAGCTCACCACCACCAGGAGCAGCTGTAAGTTTTTTTATGTATACTGAAATCATGCTGTCGTTACAGTGCAGAAAAATATATTTCTCTGTAAACTTCCTTTTTCGGGGCGAAGCTCCTTAAAGCGACACCTGTTCATCCCTTGTCGTAGTGCGTAACCAGTTTTACGTTCTGACCTGCAAGGTGGTGCCGGTGGGAGATTTCTCCTGTGCGTTGTTGAACAATAAAAGTTCGCAGCGTGCACGTTAACTAAAAGCCGAATTTTCCTGTCTCTCATTCCCCATTAGCAGTCATTGGCATGTACAGTGAGCTCTCTCTGACAAGAAAGCGTTGCTACGTTATACTCGCTGGGTGTAACCTTCTTGGCTTTAGAAATATTTAGCGAGCGTTGGGCCGCAGTGCCATGAATACAGTGAACTAGCATACACCATGAACTCGAGTTGGGTAAAGCTGGGAAGTAGACACAAAGCGCGAGCCGTAAAAAAGTGTGCGTATGTCACCTCTCGTTTAGTCCTTGGAATGTCTGCTGGATGGCGGTGCTTCTATATGGGGAATATATGATTAAAAGATGCGAGATGGTGGTACTTGGAGTGTTGAATAGATGGATGAACGGACACACAGACAGATGCATAGATGGACGCACAGATGGCTGCACGAACGGATAGACGCACGGATGGACGCAGGGGCGAATGCATGGACGAACGCAGGGGCGGATGCACAAATGGACGTGCGAATGCACAAACATACACACACTTGGCCAGGCAGATGGATGCGCGGACGGTCACACAGACGGACGCATGGACAGACGGAAGCAAGAACAAATGGACGGACGGATGCTTCACCCTACTCTCCATCGTTCACCCTGTAGATATGCTGCCATTTTTTAAACTACAGTTGTGCACTTCAGAGCTAACAAAACTTGATAATTGTGACAGTGCATACTCTTCCAGCTCAAGTGACCCTGAACTGGTATCGGATGACAATGTGCTATGAGGATCACATTCAACTCAGTGTAAACTTTTTTTTTTCTATTAAATCTGCTTTTACTGAACACTTTTGCATTTTATCAAGCAGTCAGAATCACTTGAAGTGTATAAAAATAAAGCTTGTTTTCCAGGTTTTTTTATTCTTTTTTCTTACTGTTGTTTAAGTGTGGAAAATCGAACTGCACAACAGTGCAGAGTCACCCATACTGAGCTGTGCTTCACTCTTTAGTCAGCCCACTAGAAGTAGCTAGTCATCAAACTGACCACAAAGTTTTAAATTTTACGCTTAGAAAAGTAAGTCTACTTAGCGAGTGGTCATACACAAGGGTTTTTAGGCAGGCTACTTGATTTCTGAACACTGTAACTGAACAGCACAAAAAAAACAACAGGAAAATGGGGAAGTGAACACACAGGGTGTAGTGCTGTTTCTTGCGTGTCATTCATGGTACGTGAGCTTATGAGGTGCATCCTCTCAGCACTGCATCTTGTGTGTTTATTGTCCTGTTTTTTTCCTGTTCCATCGCATGTCATTCATGCACAAGCTTATTTGCTGAAGCACAAGTTGAGTTTCAGTGAGACAAAGCTGGTTGCTTTAGGATGGGCATTCACATGTCGTGATGATGTTATTTTTATGTGTCTGTACATCTGTATGCCATGATATGAAATTACACTAGTCGTACTGGATAATGTTTAAAGAAACAGTATGTCCCATCTCGTACCACATTGCATCATTCTGTGTCACCAACTACCCTAAGGTCTGCTTAAGCTGACTCCCATGGTGGACAGATTACGCATCTGCTTTCTTTCCACCTCTTGCCCTCGTACATGGAAAGCTGTAATTGCTTCGGGGCATCCTGCCTGAAGGTTTGTCTCAACCTTTTTCTCTTTAGGTGAGCAAAGTTTCAGGTGTGTTGCTCCGGATGCAGCATCATCGACAATCTGCACAGTGAAAGAGTTTCCACTCTTAAGCGTGAGCCTGATTACATACCATGTGCGAAGTCAAGTGCGTGCCTTCTAACCTAATCTAACTCTGTCATTTTGTTGTCTGGCAGTGATGGCACTGAACAGCTGGGCTCATCCCATGGAATCACAGTTCATCGAATGTCTCTTATGACAGACCTTTATGTTAACAAAGCAGCTTTGAAAGGTGAGTCTCTAAACATGTCATGGCAACTTCATACATTTGCTTGATCACATGATAATTTCCCAAATTAATTGTGCCAGTGGATACAGCTCCTGATAGATGTGATAGAAATTGTTCCCCTTTTTCGCTAAATGAATGAGGAGTCCTAAAGTTTTAAATGACCTAAAATTTCAGAAGCAATAATTAACTCTATAAATAAAAATTAAGCTACACCCAACCTATGCTTCTGGCAATGATCAACTGATTAATTTATTCATTGATTCATTGTGCTAATCCTTCTACATTATTTCTTGTAGACTGCAAGGATTGCCATCTAACTGTTGTGCAAATACCAGAACGCATTGGCAATTGGAAGTTAACGTATGGTTCTTCAAGCTTCACATATCAACTGCAAGGCTTTGGACAGCAGTGCTTGCAGTTCCACCCAGAAAACAATGAGTGGGACATGCACAGCTGCTCTGTGACTGGCGCAACAAATGCATATTCCATCGAATGCAAGTATGTTCTTTTGCTACAAATTCTATGCATATAACTATCATGCATATACGTATCAATTTTAATAACATCCAAAGCTATCCTTCACCTCATTTTAGTTTATTTTATCGGTTGTTAGGTGATATGAGGCAGTCACACAGGTTATTTGTGATGCTGAGGCCCGTGTTCACAAACCAACCTGGTCCTTACCTAGCTCACATTTTCGTCAAGTTTCTGTGCTCTCTGCATGTGCTACAAAGGCACAAGAATGGTTACAGGGTAAAAGATAACAGCAAGATTGGTTCATCAATGCTGGCCTATATTGTTCATCAGTTACATTAAATGCTTAAAACTGATAAGAACAACTCGAGGTAAAGGTGAGGTTGATTTGTGAATACGGGCTTGGGTCCCAATCAAAGGCATTTCTTCTGTATATTGCAAGCTTGCGAAACCTGAACACCAGTAGAAAAGAATATTTAAGTGATGAAAACTTGAAGTTGGAACATGATGAAATGTAAAAAGCAAAAGTTGTAAAAGATTCCGTGTCGACTGTACAAATGGTGATTAAAGTGAGTTCAATTGAGTGAGTTTATGCGCACAGACTCTATAAGGTGGAGCTTTCTTAGGTTGTTTCTGTGGCATTGCCAGTGAGTCTGAGATTATCACTGGTGGCTAAGAATGAGGTGTTCCTCTGTGTTACCGTGTCACACATAGCATCATTTGGTCAGGCTGTAGTGGGCCGACTCCTGCATCAAGTGTTGATGCTTTTCAGTGCTTTGTTGTAAAGATATCTGTAGTAGAGATAAAACTGAATCGGAAACCTCTCGTCATGAAATAATATTGGGCATATGTGATGAGAACAGAGGAGACCAGTAGCATTGATGAAAACTCAGGCTCAAGTAGTCCCTCGGTGCTTCCAGCTTTACAATAAGATAGCAACACTGCTGGTAACCTATGCAAAAATGAATGAACAGCAGTCAGTTTAACTAAACTGGTAAAGTGTGGCATATCTGATGCTGCTGTGAGTTCTTTAACTGATAGCTAAGTAGAATTTGCCTTTCCCTTTCACTAGTTTCTTTTTTTCGTATTGGGGCTATCATAATTATTTATGTGGTATGTAACTTTGCACATACAAGAGCACAACGGATTGCGCTCTTTTCATTTACGCTTCTTTAGTTCCTGTGTTCGTCCGATTGTATGTGCAACGTTACATTCCACAGACATGCACCAACTCACCCAGCAAAAAGTTCTTCTTAAATAATTATTTATACTGTAATGAAAACATAGGGCTTGAGCAAGAAAGAAGAGAAAGGGGACAAAGTGTGATTGCTTTCCCACTTTGAAGTAGACCTTGTGGTAGGGAAACCCGGGCTTCAGTGTGAGTTCAAAGAAAAAAAAGGAATGTATAAATTTATGATAGTGTTTAAATGACACAACCCTTGTTTGGGTTGATGAGGTAGCTCTCCTACGCTCCCTCTTCTCTCACCTTGGAACGGCGACACTGGCAGCAACTGCTTGCCTACTATACTACCTCCCGCCTCTCTCTGCTCTAAGCATCCCTCCACATGACATTTACACCCCCATTGCGCATTCATGTTTCCTCCCCCTCTCTTACGCTCTCCCTCTCTCACCTCGCACCACCGACGCTAGCAGTTTATGCTCGTGAGCTTCTTGATTTAGAAAAATTGACTGCTCGCACTGCACAACCATTCACTGGTGACCCCTTGTATACAGGCACTGGATCTCGACCTCCAAGGTTGTGCCAGTGGGAGATTTTTTTCTGTGGGTTGTTGAACAATACAAATTCACAGCATGTGCATTAACTAAAAGTGGACTGCAGCTCTCTGTGTCCAATTGAAGTCTTCTGTCTTTCATTGTCCATTAGCAGTGATTAGCATGCTCCAGTAGAAAAAACCGGTCGATCACTGCGTGCTTTTCACCTCCCCAGGTTTCTCTCCTGCACAATGCCGCGATGAGCACCAGTGTCAAGCCAGTAAGCATTAGCAGCAGGTGCTTCGCATCTACATGTGGTTCCCTTTAGTGGGAGATGGTGTATTTTTTTCTATCCAAGTCTCGCTGCATTTAAGTAAATAACATAATTTTTCACGTTTAACTCACTCTTGCATATGGATTGTTACATCTACTGCAAACTGAGGAAATTAACAAGTTTAACTTGTTTTATGTAATGTTGTCAAGCCCTGCATTATGGTGAAGCAGTGCTATTAAGTAAAGTTGCTCACTAAAATTCGCACATAGCCAACTCCCCAACTTTAGCTCCGAATTTCCTGTGTATTTAGTGCAGCTTATGCACAAAAAAATATGAAATGTACCAAGTAATTCATGTCAGAGTGTCTGCCTTTCCATATGCTGTTTCGTATCTGTTGCAGATGCAAAGGTGGACACCCCATCATATCAGGGATCTGGCATGCTCTCGAAACACAGCTCCATGAACTGCCAGTGCATAAGATAATTGGGAAAGAGATCAACTGGCTCATTATAGTATTCTTGATAATGACTGCAGCAGCTTACGCCCTCGCATCGGGCTGGTTATGCTGTGGTGTTGATGGTTCAAGAAAAGAAGTGCACGTATTTTCACTGAAGACGGCACGACGGACTGCACGGCACCTGTACTTGATCACCGTGCGAACTGGGCCTTACCTTAATGCGGGAACGTCAGCAGCGGTAAGCACAGCTTTGGTTTCTTGCATTTGAGGATGAAAACTGCTATGTATAAAAAAGAAATAAAAGAGTAGGATCTTTCAGAAGAGGTTTTGAAGTATTGTCATCATGGCATGCGTCAATATAAGCTGGCAAAAATAAGAAACAAACATTTGAAGGCACATTTTTTTTATCAGGACTTGTTTAAATGGAGGCATTTTTTTTATTCATGAGATCTTGAAATTTGTCGGTGTTTCAACTGAAATTACTTAGTTTAACTGTGATGCAGCAAAGCTAGTCATGCCATAATAAACAATTTATTTTATGCACATTTCTCATTTTATCGAAACAACTCCTTTTCATAGGCTTCCATTCTCAGAGTGCTTTCATATAGTACTTAATTAACAAACATGTGTTAACTGAAGTTGTAGTACTAAAATAACTGTAATAAACCAAAACTAAGCTTTTTAAAATTTTTCTCATAGATAACCTGCTAGCTTTACAGTAAGTTTTACACATTCTAGTATTTAATTCTACGGCATAGCATTGCCTGTGGTAATATTAATGTATGAACACGAAATGTTATAGGACCTTATAGAGTATGAAGTTACATCAATTGACACAATTATTATTCAGGTGTCAGTCATACTTCATGGAGAGGCAGGCGGTTCAGAAGTCATAAGGCTTGCCGACAGCTGCCCACTTTTTCGGAGATGTTCCACAGTTGCCTTCTTGGCTGGGTAAGAGAGGTGCACCATTTTTACATTTAAAAACACCTGAAACTTTGCTCAATTCACATGACAATTGTGCTGTTTGGGGCTGCCGTAGGAACTGGCAAAAAAAAGAAGAGCAGTTCTTATGTACTGTGTAAAGCAATGAATTGCACACTTTTGTTTTTACAGCAAACGCTGTTATGAGATCACAACTCGGGTCATGCGTAGTTGTCCGTTGCTGCCGCCACCGCCATCGGTGTCCGTGACCACATCATGCAAATTTAGAAAAAAAAAAACCTAGCATCAATGACACAGTAGAGCTCAAACCCGGGTCCCCTGGGTGCCAGCCCAGTATTCTACCACTGAGCTACGCCGGTGCTTGTGACTTGTTGGCAAACTTGCCTTAGGCAGGCTTGATGTCATGAAAGCAATCGCGTTAATACGACTTATAAAGCATTTTAAAATAGCGAAAGAAGAACCAGTCGTCGCACAATGCGAATAGTGTAACGAGTGGGACGTCAAATGCTTCAACCCATTACAAAAGCTTGTTCTTGTTCCCCTATTAACTGTGGTGCATACCCACTTCAGCAATAATTTCTAATCGTAGTCAGCTACTACATGAATCATTGGCACAAAATTTCTTGGAAGTGTGTAGCGGATACCACGTTTCTCAGAAGAATGACGAAAAATAGCATAGTGAATGCTAACCTACTATTAAAAAAATTTTATTATTAATGCCCTAGTGGGTATCAAGCAAGTGTGCTTGCAGTAGTTATCCAATGAGTGTTTTAAAATGCTCTGAAAAGCCGGTCTTCTAGCTTTCGCTATGACTGTGCTGCGCCTTGCACGCAGGCCTGGCGTTTTTTTAGAATACATTGGGGCAAAACACTGACAATTTTTTGTGATTTTCCTGTATCATCAACATTGAAAGAGGTGCATCAACATTGAAACACAAAAACATGACAGAGTTATGATTCCTCCAGCACTGGTATACATACTAGTAATTGGTATATACAAGCTTGTGTGTTTGGAAATGTGTTTTTACCTATGCCCAGAATCCTCTTTTAATAAGCTTATCTATACTTTTTTCCATCAATATTCTAAGCTTTTAATCTATTTGATCATAAATACTTCCATTCCATGAATATTCTGGCATTCTATTACAGCATTTTGAGTTGGTTCCACTTTTTTCTTGCAGCACACACCCAACTGCTCCTGAACTCGAGCACTTAGTGCGATCTAACAGAAGGCATTGTATTTGGTCGATGGAAAATCCCCATGCCCAATTATAAGTTTCTTTCACAATGTTAGTTACTTGCTATTATTGCAATAGCAACTACTATATAGACACTGTCGATCAGTTTTTGCTGTTGTGGTATCGCCATCGCTGTCATATTCCGCACAAAGTCCAAATAGATAACACCCCCCAACACATCGTATTTTCTACCCGAGTGCATAGTGCATGAGCAGGGATGTCGAATGCTGCTGAAGCAGAGTTCAAATGAACTGGTTCATCTCCATCACTCATAAGGTGCATGCAATAACATTGCTCCGCATGTGATGCTTGCTGTAGATTGCTGCTCTGATAGAGAGGAAATGCATTGTCTGTCTTAAAGGAGCATGAAGGTACGGAACAGTAGAGAGGGTATCACTCTAGGAGCAACTGTGAACCTTGTAAGAGCCCGGTCACAGTCGCTGGCATGTGCATTATCTCAGCATGCAGGCATTAGTGGATGTCTTTTATAGCTTTCTGTGTGCTGTGCCTTCAATGTGAAGAGACTGTGAAAAAGTCACCTCTCCCTGAGGTTGCTATATTCTCTTACACCGGCATTCTCTTACACCAGTGTATAGAGTTAATTACACAAGACTGAATCTAAAAGAGTTGGCTGCCAGGCTTACTTCGTATAGCATTATAATTTGCTACTTGATGAAGTGAAAATATGATTTTTACTACAGTTTCTCAAAACAGAGAGGAATAATTGAAGATCATTTTTATGTTCGTACAATATGCATTTCTGTAAATGGTTACAAGGTAACCATGCCGCATACGTGAACACCACACAAAATTAGTGAGGAGGACATTGTCATCAAAATCTAAAATCTTTTTCGATGTTTGAAATAATAGGAGTTGGTTGTAGCACTTACATTCAGACAAGTTTTCACGTCGTTGAGGCTCAGCTTATCGCAATTTTGTTGTTTGGCTTCTTCAGCACAGACTTCACTCTGGGAAATCTTGTGAGTGTGGAAGTCTGGCATGACAACTCTGGAGAATTTCCATCTTGGTTCTTGGAGGATATCACTGCAGTTCACTGGAATACACGTAAGGGATACAATCTCCTACTTTATGTACCGACACTGCAGTGTGATCATGCTTATTTATATGTGAAGTATCAAACTTTATTGCCTCAGTATGGGCACATAAATTCCTATATAAGATTCAAGAAGCTCAAGAAATGAAAAATGATATCTTTCTGTAAGGAGTATGAAGCTACAGTAAACTGCCACGCTCCCTTTATCCACCTTGAGCAGAACTCTCTTTACTATTGAATATTACTACGCTTTAAGTCATCTGTTGATTCATGCTCACCCCATCACCTCGTTTGTTCAGCTTAGGAATAATCAAGTGCTACATATGGGCAGTGCGCTCTGCTTTGAGGAGATGTGATGAATTAGTTCCTCATAGCCACTGATATTGGGAGACACTGTCATATTAGAAATAAATTTTTGTATTGATTTATTGATTACGCCCTACTGTGCCTCTATGTATGGTTTGAAAGAGATGCGTAACGGATTGTTGTTGCAACCAGTACTCAGCATAAGACGAACAGGATGAGGACATGCATTTCATAAAGTCAACATTATCCAACAATGTAGAACTTTCAAATGTGCCCCTCGCCCCCTGCGATCAAGCCTATTAACAGTGGGTGTTGCTGGAGCCAATACTTCAACAATAAAACTTGTCATTGTCAAGGCCACCACTGCTTTTCTTAATGTCGCAAATGTGCATGCCTTCATCCCTCTCCCCAAGTGACAGAAGGAGATGAAGAGCATCGTTTATGTGTAGAGGGATGAAGGCATGCAGGTACACTCTACAGGATGGACACAAAAAAGTAATGACCGCATAAAAGCTGTTGTTTGTATTGTTGTGGCTTCTTTCTTATGTCTGAGCTTGCTTGCCCTGTCTTTGAGAATGAATACTTACCAACTAGCTCATCTCTCTGTTATTCTGAGATCCATATAGACGGTGCTAAAGCAAGCAGTTGTGGTCTTTGACAAAGACAAGTCTGCTTGTCAAAGCATTGCTTCAGTGATGCCCCTTGCTCAATACTTTTACTGTATGGTATTTCCCCACTAATTTAAAAAAATGCACAAAAAAGAGAGACATAAACACAACAACATAGGTGACACTTCCAACTGACAGCATGTGACTTACTGGAAACCTTTTATATCACTAAGTTTGGTGATGAATGTATTAGTGACTGTTCAATACAGCTGCGGTATTTTGAGATAAGATTGTTTAAGAAATGGGTAGGTTAGGCAGTGCTGGCTACTCTGTGCATGTGTGAGTTAATTTTATATCTCTCTGTTTCATGCTTGAAATATATCAGCTGCAAGTGCTGCCCATGTTGTCGTGTTCGTGTCTCTTTTTTATGCGTGTGTTTTTAGTAGCAGCAGAATATACAAAGAGTACCAACTAGGCCATGAATAAATTCTGTTCAATATTTTATTGTTTCAAGATTCTTCTTCTGAAGTTATGCCAAGCCTGACAATGTATAACGGTCAACTACCTTAATATCAGTACATATATTCTCTATTGATTGCATTTAATAATCACTGGCCATGAAACACCTTTATAAGAGACACTGATATAAGAGACAAATGGTTATAAAAGACACCAATGTGCCCACAAGAAGATATGGGATGATTGGAAAATGCATACGAGTTCTTCTGCTTATAAGAGACGCCTAATAAGCAGGGGACAAGAATCGCTGCTGGGGCATGCCTCTTATAAAGAGTTTAACTATATAGCATTATATAGTATTAAGTGGCATTATACAAGAAGTTAAATCGAAAAACGAAAATTTATCAATTGAACTATTGAAAATGCAGTCTAGTGATATAAACTAGAACAAAGAAAACAGTCATATACATAGTCAACATGAAATATGTACACTGGAAGAATAAAATTGTACGATCACTTTTTTTGCAGCAGGCTGTTTATAGTATGTTATATACTCACGCAATACCGCCACAGCTAATGACTGCTAATGTTGACTTGTGTTTACTGTTGGTAGTTTTGGAAATTCACTTTTATAATAATTTAGTAAAGGCTACAAGCATGCTACTATGCATGTGCTTCATTCAATAAAGTGCTTCACTGGCTATAATTCTTCTTGCTGGGAGAATTGACAGAAATTTTCTGTATTTTTTATATGCACCTGTAGATGATGTCGGATATAATTGTGCTTTGCACACACATATTTGTCTCATTTCAGAAGAATCTTGGCACTTCGTTTTCAATGAGTGGTTTTCAGTGAACAGCGAGGATGGAAGAATCGAAAGGGAGGCATTTGCTTCAAGACACAGTCCTCATTTGCTAATGGTAGGTACTGATCTAGTGGAGGAGCAAACCTGAATAGGTTGTTTTCATTTCACACTAAAATGTTTAGGCAGGGTTTGTATATTTTAAAGCTTCTCAGCATTATATTAACTAAGTAAGTGTTTCTTTGACTGTATTTTGGCAGCAGCACCTGCGGCTGGAGGAACGCAAGCTAAACGAACTTACTTGCCTTTGCAGACCATACAGCGTTGGTTCACCTGGGCTTTCTGCGACGTTCCCAACTTGGTTACGTAGCTGACCACACGACGCTGGTTCGCCTGGGCTTTGCTGGGTGCCCGTGCTCACTGCTCAACGGGTGCGCACGCTTTCTACCTGGTCATCTGATTTGGTCTGTCGGTGGCTAACGCGCCTGCGTGACCAGTGTCAACCGTGGAAACATCGCCTGGTGATAAAGACTGCTGATACCAACAGACTACAAAAGTAGTGCGGGAGGCTGCCCGGCTTCATTTGGCAGCAGCACCTGCGGCTGGAGGAACGCAAGCTAAACGAACTTACTTGCCTTTGCAGACCATACAGCGTTGGTTCACCTGGGCTTTCTGCGACGTTCCCAACTTGGTTACGTAGCTGACCACACGACGCTGGTTCGCCTGGGCTTTGCTGGGTGCCCGTGCTCACTGCTCAACGGGTGCGCACGCTTTCTACCTGGTCATCTGATTTGGTCTGTCGGTGGCTAACGCGCCTGCGTGACCAGTGTCAACCGTGGAAACATCGCCTGGTGATAAAGACTGCTGATACCAACAGACTACAAAAGTAGTGCGGGAGGCTGCCCGGCTTCATTTGGCAGCAGCACCTGCGGCTGGAGGAACGCAAGCTAAACGAACTTACTTGCCTTTGCAGGTTGGTGGGTTTTCTTATTGCATCGTGCTCATAAACATATTACCGCATTTGCTGCTGCCAGTGTATTGTAGCTTGTAGTGTATAGCTTGTAGCTTGTCTTACTATGCCAACTGTAGCTGAACTAACGAAAAGAATCCAGTCGCTTGAGGCCTGGTCCGAAGGTAAACTGGATGATGTAGTGGAAAAGCTGGTTGCGAAGATGAACCAAAAAGCCTCCGCAACGCAACCTGAAATTGACGCATTGAAGGCCGAAGTCAACAGTTTGGTCTCCAGTGTCGAAATGCTGAATTCTATTGTCGAAGAAGTGAGGTCAGAAAGCGACCGTTTACGCACAGTCAATCAAGCTCTGCAGTCACAGAATGATGCCTTGACAACCAGAGTAGCTGAACTTGAGCAATACTCTCGGCTAAATAACATTGAATTGAAGAATGTTCCGTGTACACAGGGAGAAGACTGTACGGCAATTTTGAAGGCTGTAGGGGCAAAAATTGATTGCGTTATTACAGATGGGGACATTGACGTCGTTCATCGCGTTCGAGGGAAAGTTGGAACGGGGGACAAGAATCTCATCGCGCGGTTCTGCTCACGTACTAAGAAACAAGATTTCATTACTAAGGCACGAAAAGCTAAACTGAACACCAATGAACTAGGCTTTGGGGGCTCGCAAAGTCGTCCTGTTTATGTAAATGATCATCTAACGTTGGAAAAGAAAGGACTTTTCGCTAAGGCACTGAAGCTTAAGAGGGAACATGGCTGGAAGTTCCTATGGACCGACAATTGTCAGATCAAAGCACGAAAATCAGTTGACAGTCGGGTATACCGCATCACGAAGGATGCAGACCTTTCTGTGTTTCATTCTGCCTCCTAGTTGGTGTCTGGCAATCAACTGAATTGCTGAGTAACCTTCAAAACGCCTCAAAATGTATTACTCCGCTAACCAGCTTCGACGTTTTTTCGAAAGCCCAGGATTATCGGCCATCCACTTCAACACGCGTAGTCTCAGAAAACATTATGACGACATCTGTGTTTACCTAGCATCCCTTGCCCATCACTTTTCCTTCATCTGTATGTCTGAAACGTGGCTATCGTCTGACGACCGAAACATATATTGCTTACCACACTACACTCCAGAATATTGTCACCGCCAATCGAACAGTCATGGTGGATCAGCTATATTCATATCATCTTCAGTAAAATATAAGCGTCGTAACGATCTCGCCATTCTAGCTGATAACACGGAATCTGTATGGATTGAAATCGACGACAATCTTGAACAACCCCATTCAGAAAAAACTATTCTAGCATGCGTCTACCGCTCACCGTCATCATCCGTGCCCGAGTTTTGTTCGGCACTGCATGAAACCCTGGATCGAATTTCACGAGAAAGGAAAAACGTTGTTATTATGGGAGATATAAACATCAATCTATTAGAAGATTCCAATCAAGGTTCGGTTGAATATTCAAATTGTTTTACAGGCTTTGGTTATGAGCAGCTTCTTACGTTGCCGACAAGATGTATTACGGGTGGCTCAAACACGCTTATTGACCACATTCTATCTAACCACTTATCAAGTAATGAATGTGGCATAATACCCCTCGATATCACCGATCACTATGCCATTTTTTGTCGCTTGTCGTCGGCCTTGTCACGAACGAAGCATTCTTTTCGAAAAGCCCTCTTTGACAAAGTTTCATTTATAGATTCCATGTCATCATTTGACTGGTCGAGAATTAAATCCGAAACAAATGCAGAGCTAGCTTTTGAGGCATTCTCATCAGTATTGAAGCAATGTATTCGCGAAGCAACCACTTTTGTTAGATGCCACAAAAGGTATCCGGCACCCCATAACCCATGGCTCACTGATGGTTTACTGAAGTGTATGCGTAAGAAAGACAATATGTACAAAAAGACGAAACGTTGTCCATTTAACTACAAATTGCAGCAGCGATATTCCTGTTACAAAAATATCCTAAATAAATTATTGAGAGACGCCAAAAAAAGGTATTACGAAGCTAAATTTCATGAAGCCACTGGTATCACTGAACAATGGAAGCTCATCAACTCTTTTCTGAACAGGAACTCAAAAGAAACACTAACAAATGAGATTTCTAGCATTAATGGCACCTACAAAGAACCAACAGCCATTGCGAATGAATTTAATAATTATTTTACAGTTAATAACACACCCGTTTCCGACAGCTTTGAAGGTACGCTTGAAAGGCAACCACAGTCCTTTTTTCTATATCCTACCATACCAGAAGAAATTCACAATGTGATCAAGAAATTAAAACTAACAAGCGCGGGTCTTGATGAAATTCAACCAGTTCACTTGAAATATGTCGCTGATATCGTCGCTGATCCCCTCTCACATGTAATTAACCTTTTGTTTAAAAATGGCACATTTCCATCTGATTTAAAAAGAGCCAAAATAGTTCCTGTCTTTAAAAAAGGCGATAAGGGTTTGGTTTCTAACTATCGCCCCATTGCAATTCTGTCTGTGCTCAGCAAAGTTATAGAGAAGTGCTTTGAAAAGCGACTAACAAATTACTTAACTAAATTTAGCATTCTGTCTGCCTCGCAGTTTGGCTTTCGTGCAGGCTACTCTACCAACCTCGCGCTTCTTTCATTCACGGATACGATTAAACACTATATTGACTCAGGTAAATATGCTGGAGCAGTGTTTATTGACCTCACGAAAGCGTTCGATTCAATCCTTCATAAAATTTTAATTACCAAGCTAAACGCGGCCGGTGTTGTAGGACCTGCCCTGAACTTCATTCACAGCTACTTAACTGACAGAGAACAGGCTGTCAGCATATCCAATCATCTTTCTAATTTTAAAATAATCAATCGGGGAGTACCTCAAGGATCAATTCTAGGCCCAATACTCTTCACTGTTTACATTAATGATCTAACTTCTCACCTATCGCACTGTCTACCTTATCTGTATGCGGATGACACTACGATTTTAACTGCTTGCACCTCGATCGATACTGTTACTTTTAAACTAAACAGTGATCTTGAAAATATAATTCGCTGGTGTCGTCATAATTCACTGGAAATTAACCCTAGTAAAACAGTTTTTGTGCTATTTCACCCCACTCAAAAAAAGGTCACTGAATATCCGTCTATAACGGTCAATAATTATCCTATCAAAGCCTCCAGTCAGTGTAGATTTCTAGGAGTGATTCTTGATGCAAATTTAAAGTATACTTCCCATGTCTCACACCTAAAGCAAAAAGCAGCTTATGGCATCCGGATTCTCATCAAAGCACGTCCATACTTTGGGCCAAATACCTTGCTTTCTCTTTACTATGCCTTCGTTCACAGTCACTTCACTTACTGCATTGCATCCTGGTGCAATACATATAGCACTCATCTTGCTCCTTTGCAATATGTTCAAAACCAGGCCATTCGCATTATCACATATCAACCATCACGATGTAGCGCATCTGCTATTTTACAAGGGCTTCGTATTCTAACAATTCATAAACTTTTTCTTTTCAACATGGCAACCCTTACATACAATTCTCTTCACTCAAACATGCCTTTCATGGTCTTCAATAAAGAACAACTCATTAATCAAAATATAACTCGATTTGCATCAAATAATAACCTCCTGTTACCGAAAGTTAGAACTAACTATGGCAGATTCACTTCTACCTTTACAGCTATTTCCGTTTGGAACGGTATTCCAAGTGACGTAAAAATGTCTCCAAACATAGGCAGTTTTAAAAAACGCTTAAATTCCTATTTACTTAATGTTTAAATAATCTCGTTGTTTATGCTGTTCAATTCGGAACTAATCGTTCATTATGTTTGCTCTGTTTTGTACCAAATTAGATGAATAACATGTGTCTGGCATTGTTGCCGCTTTGAGACATACCACTTTTAACTTTTCTTTTTTTTACCTATTACTACTCAGCACATGTGATATTTGTATCGATCGTTTATCATCTAACATGCACTTAGGTGTATATACAATTCAAGTTTCATTTCTTCTGCTGCCAGGTGTTATTGATCATTTGCTGATGGATTTCATCTGCTATCAAGTGTTTCGATTTGACAATAATTGACTGTTTGTTTCTTTTGCAATGAAATGTACTTGATTCCTTTAAACTTATTCTATTGTTTACCGAGTTGCTTTACATGTTTTGTTTTCTTTATGTAACTAGCACAGGAGGTCCCCTTGCAGCCTAGAGCTTTGGGACCTCCTTCTGTATAACTTTTTTCCTATGTATTATCTTTTATTGAATAATAAAAAAATATTATCTATCTATATGTCTGTGTGCTAATGAAACCATTGTGTGGCGGCACAGAATGAACCTGTCATGGTGGATTAATATTTATCTGAATCACTCACAGTTTTGGATAAATCGAGTAAAAATATGGTGCAGAATTCCTGCTCTTCCCACTCATACTAGCGTATGAGAGCGTCAATATTTCAGATATGGAAGCCACAAATATGCAAATGGGTTTTTCCTTGCGCAGAGGTGTATATGAACATTGTCAGCACAAATTGCAGCATTTAAATCTGATGCAGACTTTGTTTGTTAGTACTTGTTGAGTTTTTGTTGCTTTCTCACTGTGCAGTTCTTGTCATGCAAGTCTCAAAAAGTCAACTGCTAACTGCCTCTGATATCAAATCTATCGATGTGGTGTGGGGCTAAAATCCGACTGTAATTTGTCTTTGTTAACAAAACTATTTTACACGTAGAGACTTCATCGACGTTATTCACTGTGGCGCAAATATCTTATGTCTTGAAACATTTGGTGGCTTCTTCCGCAGGCACTGCAGCGCACGTTTGTGCGTGTACTCAGTGAGCACCACCTATGGCACTCTGTTGTGACAATGAACAGCTGCTCTTGCTTCTCTCGTGGCCAGCGGATCTTACTGTGCTTTTCTACGGTGCTTCTTTCAAGCGCGGTTAGTGCGCTTCGGATCTACTTTGCAGATGATGAGGTAAGAGACTAAGCAACAAACATTTTTTCCCTTGGTCACTTTCAATTTTAATTGAATGTTAAATATAAAGACTTTGTAATAGCCTATACTGAAACATTATGAGTCAAGCGCATGTCCATTTTTAATCTTCCTTTGTCTGACGTGGGCCGATCCTAAATGTTTTTTGATGTAGCATTTCAGTTCCCTACTATGCCCAGCCTCATTAATCTTTTTTCTCTGCCATAACTTTATTGAAAGAGGTTGGCAATTGTCGATCCACATGTTATATGATTTTGCCAGCTTGATTTATTACTTACAATGAACAGTAAAATAAAATTTTCTCTAGTTTGACCCCTGATCTTAATTATTAATGTTGTTCCCATTATGTTCATTCTTATTTCTCTGTCTTAGTACTTAGAAATTTGCAGCTAAGTAAATTACCAATCAATCAATCTGTCATTGCAATACTTTCGACTTCACACACCTTTAGGAATTACTTTAAAATGGCTGTAATATCTAAAATATTCATGTTGCTGTTTCCTCCGTCAAGATACCTTCAACAATCAGTTGTATGCTTTTCTCTTTCAGTCAGTTGCAACTGGTCCATCGACAGTATACATTGTTGAATCAGGCCTCATTAGTCTGATTACCCACTTCATTCACCAAATCTGCACAGCAATCTTCAGAAACTGGAACTGTGTGGTGTTGCTGCGAAATGTGTGGTCCATGTTCATAATGCTGCTTTCCTGGATTTCGTACACAATGTTTCATGGGGTAGTTCGAAGAGATCAAACTCCCTCCATCTCATCATCCTACAACAGCTTCCCATCCAGTGACGGCCTTGACGCACTGTACGACATATACAGGATGCAGGCGTATGGCAATCGAAGCAGGGTTGGTGGCCGGCCTTTTCACTTGTCACAGCTCAACCAAGAAGAGGTCAGCTTCAGTTACAGTACTGGTGGTTCTCCTCAGCTGAGAGATGGTCAGTTGCACCAAGAAGAAAGTGGGCCTGCCCTTAACACGGAAGAATCTGATGAACATGGAGCAGTGGGTGGACAGAACATGAAAAGCAGGGACACTGAGCAAGAATTGGCTTTCAGGTTGGTTCTTTAACTCTTGTCATGTGACCATGCAAAAGGGAATATATGAATACATAGCTTTATTAGGTAGCCAAATGCATGCTACTAATGTAACAAAGACAAACATTTATACAAGTGGAATAAATATTCAGGTCATGTGGTCAGTTATCGCGGATTATGAAAACCCTCGAGGCTTGAGCCAATGGGCAGTCGTAGAATAGAACTTGTCTTTGTTGGAACGTAGTGTAGATAAATTTTCTTATCAAAACATCAGGCTATGGCATTCCTTGTTTAACTGATCATCTTTGTCTCTGCATCTTCCTGCAAATGATTTTTTTGTAAAGGATGTGTTTTACTAGATTGTTCTTCCATCAGTATTTTGTTTTAACCAAACAGTGCAACATCATCAGCCAAGACCTAACTTCAGTTGCTTGGTGTTTCTAGTTGGAAATTAGGAAAATGAATGTAGTGCCAATCATGAAAAAAGAGAAATATTATATGTAAAACCCAAGTGGTAGATCGAGGGCTCTGAGGTACTCAAAGTTAACAGATTCTATAGAAAAATACTTTTGTAGATAAGGAAGCTACCTTAATGTTGACCACTATTAGCGTGGCCACTATTAGAAGACTTCTGGAAAACAGTATTCAACCGCTGAGAACCTTAAAAAAAGTTCATTCTTCTGCAATCTAACATAAAATGAAGTGTATTTTGAGCAATCATAATAAATCTTCTCATCTTACAATGCTGCTCTTTGCCAGGTTTGACTACCAGCTTAACTCATTCAATGTCTTTTGATGAAAGCTCCAAAATGTATACTTTTCAGAGAAATTTAAATGCATAGCATTCCTTAGCAAACTGCAGACACTCCAAGTGCTTTGAACCACGTATCTATCCATATATGTTTCTAGCCATCTACACCTGGTGCTCTCGTGATCATCTACTTAATTTGGGGCAAGCCAAAGTATTATGGGAGGGTAAGAGGGTTTTATGAACATATCTAGAGGGTCATGGCATGAAATATGTCAAAAACCTTACCGTGTACATGGTCAAACACTTTCCTCCACACACATGTGATATACACCTGTATACCACACATCGTGGTGTGCTGGTATATGCCACAGGTGATTGACAGTTCATATTTACACAGTAACTTCAACAACAGACATTGTGAAATTTAAATGCAAGAGTGTTAAAAAAAAGACACAGCTTTGCCACAAAGGCGAAGCAATGAGCGCGATAGCAACAAATTGGAAGGTCACACGCAGAATGGCAAGCAGATCGAAACCTGCCCCGTGTTTCTCATGCACAAATAATGCACAAAACATACTCACAGGTACAGATGAACGCGAATAAGCGTCTCAGTTGTTACTTTGCAGTGTCTGAAAAGCATGCTCTTTTCACAAACAGAGACTGTGAGATGATTGCAGTGACCTTTGTGCATCCAGTAACTACAACAGAATCGTTCCAGGGAAAGCTTTAGGACAGCCAAGAAATAAGATGCTCTCAACTGCGACATAAGAGTGCGTGAGTGCGCGTTCGGGAGCTTTTCGACTACCCACTCCTCTCCACAGAGACCACGCCACCTCTGCACAGTAATTTGCAGCGTGCCACTATTTGTCTTACTTTTACCCGAGTGGAGAATCTGGCATTAAAATGCATGACTTCACCTCCTTTTCTGCAGCTTTAAAAATTCTAAGAGTAGCATTTGCGGTGTCTTGACTGCTCTCCAGTTTCCATGTAAGCATGCCCTGTTTATATAAAGGCCCTAAAACAGCTTCTCAAGATGCACAGTCGAGCTTGTTGTTTTGTCTTGGCGTTTCCAGGTCTTTTGGTGCCATTCGGTACGCCCCAACAGTGATTAACATGACATGATTAAAGCACATACTCTGAAATAGTTCATATACGAGAAATGTTAGTTGTAAATTGCTTTGTACCCTGCTTTGCTATGCATTTTTTACACACCACCCCCATTCTTCCTGGGATCTTGCAATATTATCATGTGCGATGAACTTGTGATTTCACTTCATTTTGTGTTTTCAATTGCGCAAGTGGAAATAAAAAGAGTGTAGCCGAGAAGTTTGAGCTCGTGATAGGCTAAATGGTTATTGCTCACGTTGCACACATGCTTTGTGAAGACATAAATGTCGAACAGCCTGTAAGAATTGTTGTAAAGAGAGTGTAGTGCAGTGTAATTGAGAATGAAACCTGAAGAAAAGGCTCTGAAAGATTCATATTTCCAACGGATGAATTCCTTTCAGTAAGAGAACGCAGCTCTTCATAAAAAAGGCTAGACTGCTTCGACGGTTCTTGTATATTTTTTGATTACGAGAAGAATTATACGAACACTCTTTGCAGGCTTTCATAATTCCTGTCATGTTGGGTTTATAACGACCAAATAAAATACTTTTGTATGCACACTGAATGCTGTTCCTGTGTAGAAAATCTCGTGAGTGCTATAGTGAGGAACACTGCTTAAGCGTAGACAATCAACAAGCTGCCGATCTCAATCGCACAGAGGGCGCATGGGATAGCATCACTCCGCATGTGATGATTACTGTCGATTGCTCCTCAACAGGAAAGGAAGTGCTGTCTGTCTTTTTCTGGACGAAGGAGTATGAATTGATACTCAAGTAGGAGACTGTGTGGCTCGATCCACAACTGTGAACTTTGAATTAAGGGCGTGGTGACGAGTGCTAGCACGCCCTAGAGCGTGTTCGTTATTTCAGCAGGTATCAGTGAACAGCTCGTTTATCCTTCTACACGCTATAATATCACTGTACGAACCCTGCTTTTTTTCTAGGAGCAGCCATATTTTTTTACACTAGCGTTTTACAGTTTCGCAAAACCAGATGAAAAAAAATTAGCTGCAACCTAAGTTCGTCTTGTGGCTGTGAGATTCTATTGCAAGGTGTAAAACTTGAAGTCGTTGAAGGGTTTTTCTTAACTTTTGCTAACTTTTAAAGTTGATGACACTTCATTATGAGGCACTTTAACCTCATCTTTTAAGGAATTCGAATGTTGTAGCAAAGTTTGCAATTTAGATGTACTCCTTCTCAAGTTTTGTGATAAAGCCTATCAAACCATGTGTCACAAAAATATAATAAATAGTATTTTCTGGTAGCATAAATTTTATGCTACCGTAAAAATATAATCCATCTTGCTCATCGCATAAAGCACTTTTGTAAGAATCTTCATTCTAAGTGTAATAATAATGCTTGTTGAGTTTATGCATTGAGAAGTAAATAGAAGCTAAAATCAAGAGGCTAAGAACCAGGGTTGCCACTTACTTTTCAGTGAAGTTCGCCAAATTTCAAACGAGCTAAAAGTCATGAGAAGTCACCATTTTTTTTCTTCAAATTACACCAAAAAAGCCGCCACTTAATACATGTTGCAGGCCCACAGTAATAAAGATTTCTAATTACTTATAGCCTCCAGTAATGCAGTAACATTCATAACCCCAAATTATACAGACGTTTTTCAATCCAAGTCGAATCACACAATTCACCGTCGGAGGGCTCACTAGGCTTAGATTTAGCCTTGGAGTCTCATCGCCCACTTCATGATGGGAGCGCTGAGAAAGGGCATGGATCATAGAGTATCTTAAAACTAATTAGAGGAGACTCTGGCACTGTGATCGTTCAGCGACCATGAGAATTGTGGGTGGGGCATGGATTTATCTAGTGTACAGGCTTGCAGGCGGCGAATCGCACTTGTGGCTTCGTATATTGCTGTGTTTTTGTATTGTTTCGAGTGAAAAGATAAACTGTTTGGAGCTTTGTGAGCTGATTTGAAATAGCCATTCTGAAAGGTGAAGCTGGTAAAGTGTAACTGCCGAACATTTGCCGATTGTTGGTTCGTGACAAAGCAGCTTCAAGTCATGGGAAGCCAGAAGGAACGTGAAGTACGAAGACTAGGCAAATACATGTACTGCTCAAAGTTCTCATGTTCACTGAAGCGCCATGGGTTGCAGCTCCCATAGATATTAGCGCCCGAGCTCACTTTAGTGTTTATTTAGGAAACTCTATGGCATTAATGCACCAGCAGCATCCCTAAAAGTTAGTGCCTAACAAAAGTTTGTCATGGTTTCAGTTGTATCAAATACAGGGAGAAACAGCCGCTACAACAAAAGAGGGGCGGTTTGCACAGCCTTCCTGCAGTTTTAGATGATCTCATTGAAGTCGAATGCTGTGCTCGAAAATCGAACAAGGTAATTGCGAAACAACAGAAATAAATTCAAAAGGACTGCATACCCACAGCAATGCCTGCATCCTGCTTTCTGTGCAGTCATGCTTACGCTACATATTCGTCTCAATGCAGTTTCTGAAGGCTACCCAAGAAAATTGACTTCTTGGCCAGCCCGAAAAGTCTGTTGACAAATATACACTCTACATACTGAATTCGGGAGTACTACCGTAGTGAACAAGTTGGCAAGCTATTGAGGACAGTTGGAGCTCTGGTTGGAACACATGGCCTAACTGTCAGCAGCCCCTTGAGAAGAGAAACTTTAAAAAAGTTAAAACTCCTAAAGCACCTAAAAACTTGTACCACAGCTTCGCTGCACCTGCAGCACTCGGTTGATGAAAACTTTGCTAGAAGGTTGCTGGCGGGCTCACTACGTCTGTGCCTCGAAAGATATAGGCGAATAGACAAAGAATATACACGTACTGAATTGCGCGTTAAGTGCGCCTTCTACTGGAGGGTCTAAAACTACGGAAAAATTTAAAAGGTGTTGTTGCCAATTTGTTTCGAAGGCACTGAGTGTAGCATGCATAACTCAGTCGCGCCCTAAGACGAGAATTGCCGAAAATTCGCCATGTCACCATTCACAATATTAGGTTGCCACGAGCCTCTCAAACTTGCCAATTTGGTTAAAAGTAGCCACCAGTGGCAACCCTGCAAAGAACTACTACTTTAGGAATGCCTTCTCTACACCTATGAAACTAAATTCATCCAGGTTCGAGAGGTCGATTATTCCTGGATCGTCTATGCCCTCACAGCTTATTCTAGATGGCCAATCCTCCTCGAAACCCTGAAGCTATAGCAAATGTCTTTAATATTTATTTCAAATCTTTTTTCCTACCGATAACAGCATCGCTCCTTCATTTTATGCATGCAGCAAACTGCCTGCTCTTCATAGTCTTAAATTGAGCTCCTCTGAAGTGCATAACCTAATGGTATTTTTGAAGTTACGAAACACTCTGGCCCAGACGGTATGCCAAATATATTTCTAAAGTGGTAGTCAGTATGGTGTGCTATTTATATCACCATAATATTTAAAAAAGTAAACCTTCACAACAGTTCCACAACTGTGGTAAGTATTATAGGTCAATATCTACGCTTTCTGTATAAGCTCTAAACTTTCGGAGCATATAAATAACAAATACCATATAGAATACCTAAGCTCACACAAATATTTTTCCATTCACAGCATAGAATTTGTGCTGACTATACAGTTATTTGAATTTACGCATGACATTGTTGCTTTCATTAACGACCAAAGACAGATTTATGCCATATTTATTTACTATTCTAAATATTTTGACATGGCTTACCATGCCAAACTTTTAACTTCACAATTTTTTTCGCAACAAAAAGCTCATTGATTAGATAGCTGATTACTTGTGATCCCACTCTAATTTTTGTATGTTTAATCATGCGAAGTCACCTGTAGTACTGATCACATCAGAGGTGCCTCGAGGCTCAGTGCTTGGGCCGCTTTTGTTCATTATTTATATAAATGACGTAGCCGAGGTTATAAGTCACACCCAAATTAAACTTGAAGTGTATGCAGATGACTGCATTATCTGTAAAATAATTTCTAACACTGATGACCAAGATGCGCTGAATACTTTTTCTTTCTTCGTTTTGTTATAGTAGTGAAACGCGGCAATCGTTTTGTAACTGCAAAAATACCATAGTCACAAATTTTTCAATTAAGAAATGGCCTCTTCATTATAAATATACTAATTACAATGCTGAATATTTGTATTTACACCTCCTATTATCAAAAACTGAAACAATGTTTATACATAAATAACATTAACACATGCTGCTGGTCATTTCAGCTGCTTCGCCCTTTAAGAGAAACATTTTTTTTTTTTCAAAATTCAAAAGAATAAGCTGCTATCCCTTCCAACTTTTGAATCGTGATCCTACACTCCCCATTCCTGCTCCACGCTGCCGCCGATCTGACGGACCTCGCGCCATTCACACGCCACCAAAGATGGAAACATTGGCACACCCGCGGCGGCGATTTCGGTTCTGGTGCACAGGTCTATTCCTCGATGGCTGAGCGGTTAACGCCTCACACTCACGACGCAAAGGTTCGAAGTTCGATTTCGTGTGCTGAAGTCTTTCTGGACTTTTTTTATTTCTTGCATTTTCATAAACACATATATGTATACATATACGGTGAGTGGCGGCGACGCCACAGCAAAATCCAGCCGAGTGTGTTCATATTGTCACGTACCAAGAGCCGTGAAGACAAGACAGGAACAGCGGGGCAGAAAACCACGAGCGTGTATCCTTAAACGAAGCGCTAACACACACTTCTTTGTTCTCTTTTCCCTTTTCGGCTCGCTAGGGCTTGCCGGCACACAACTCTAGGTGGCATTATTCCCCCTCCCATTAGAGCATCGACTCGATGCTCATACACAAGGTGACAGCAGGGCCCATAAGGGAATAAAAAGAAAGGGAGAAGCAATACTTATAGTGCACAGGGCATATGCAGGTGCAAAAAAAAAGAAAAATGTCTGTGGTTGGTCTTAAGAAAAAAAAAACATTAATACAGTTCAAAGTTCGTTCGAGACCCTATGGACAACGAAAAAACAAATGTTTGCTGCCCTGGCACAATAAGGCGAGTATTACTGCGTAAAATAAAGTTATAAGCGGACGACATGCACAATCTCTGTTCGTGGTGAGTGGCGCTGGGTCGTTGCCGAGCCCAGTTGCCGTTGCCTAGTGGCGCTGGGTCGTTGCCGAGTTTCTCGCTGAGACCTCGCCGTCTAACAGGAGTCCAAACCCACACTTGGTCGCCAGGTTGATAGGTAACTGGTCGATGGTGGATGTTGTACCTTCGGGAGTCTTTACATTGCTGCGATCTTATGTGCACGCGGACTAGTTGACGTGTTTCCTCTGCTCGCTGAATGTAATCCTCGACATCAGGAGTTAGCAGCTCGTGCTGGTCGATGTCATAAGGAATCATGGCGTCTAGCATGGTTTGCACGTCTCGACCGTAAACGAGGCGGAAGGGTGCGAACCTTGTCGTTTCCTGGGTTGCGGTGTTATACGCAAACGTTACGTATGGCAGGATCTCGTCCCACGTTTTATGCTGCACATCCACGTACATATAAATCATGTCAGCCAGTGTTTTGTTTAGCCTTTCTGTCAAGCCGTTACTCTGGGGGTGGTATGCGGTTGTCTTACGGTGGTTCGTGTAACTGAGTTTGAAGATGTCGTCCAACAGTTTTCTCGTAAACGCTGTCCCTCCGTCAGTGATGATGACTGACAGGGCGCCGTGACGAAGCACTATGTGGTGCATGAAAAACTGGGCGACTTCAGATGCTGTACCGCGTGGCAGTGGCTTCGTTTCAGCGTGACGCATCAAATAATCAGTTGCAACGATGATCCACTTGTTTCCAGAGTGAGACAAAGGAAACGGTCCAAGAAGGTCCATTCCAACCACACTCTGCTACCATTTCAGCGTGTGCTGATTCATTACACGCTACTCGAACCATAACACTTGAGCGCGGTGATATCATCACATCATCGCCAATTACATGCAGACATACTCGATCGTGGCTGGGATTATGCTCTTGTGTGGCGCTTTTTGTTGAAAATGTGATGAGGCGTTGTCGAATGTCGATGATAGCACCATGCTCCCTCAGAAAGTCCATGCCAATGATCAGGTCTCGAGAACACTGACGGAGAACGCTCAAGCTGACAACAAAGGTAGAACCCTGAATCTGTATTCGTGCTGTGCAAACGCCGAGTGGTGTGACGATGAGCCCGCCAGCAGTACGAATTGGCCTGAGGTTCCAAGGCATCGTGACTTTCTTCAGGAGAGCAGCCTGTTTTTCACTTATTATAGAAAAGTCCACACCCGTGTCAACTAAAGCACTGACTTTGCGACCGTCAAGCAGCACTAGAATGTCTAATGAAATCTTTGCGGAACCAGCTGGTGTCGTCGTCGTCGGGGTATCATCAGTTTGCGGAAGTGTCGGTAGGAGGCCTTGAGCTTGTCCAGTATAAGCGGCCTCGCCCCCGAAAGTCGCTGTGGTTAGTTTTCCCGGCGTGGACTGGGTGACCGACCCTGCGCCACGCTCGAATAGGTACGGCGATTAGGAGAAAATCGCCGCGGTGACAGGGAGCGTGACTGGTGCAAGGACGACGAAGTTCCACGCTGCTGAGCCACATACTCTTCAATTTCAGGGGGCCGCTGACCGAACCTGGGTGGCGGTGAGTTCGTCGAAAATCCGCGTAGTCCAAGTTGCCGGTAAGAACAGTGTCGGTAAAGATGCCCAGCTTCGCCACAGGGGAAGTAGAGAGGACGTCTATCTGGCGCACGCCAGACGTCTGATTTCCGCGAAATCAGGCAAGGTGCGCTGTATAATGGCGCCGCTTAGACCGTCTGCAGCATGGCTGGGGCCACGGTGGCATGCGAGATTGTGGGTGTAACAGGTTGCCCTAAAGCTTGAGCGTACGACATGCGGGGGAAGTCACTGGGTGGTTGATAATCCCGCATGAGAGGAGGTTCTCTTAAGGCATGCTGGACTTCATCTCGGACTACGCTGGACAACGAAGAGATAGTGGGCTGCGAGGGCACAGACAGCTTCTGGAGTTCTTTGCGGATGACTGAACGTATGATCTCTCGGAAGAAATCCATTTGACCACCGAAATCTCCCAAGTAGTCCGTAGTTGAAGCGTTGACGCGCCGTTCGTATGACGGGGCCCGGTGCCTAAAAGTGCTTTCGATGGTGACGGCTTCTCTGAGAAATTCGGACACAGTCTTGGGAGGACTGCACACAAGCCCACCGAAAAGCTGTTCTTTCACCCCGCGCATGAGGTATCGTACCTTCTTTTCTTCTGCCATGCCGGGGTCAGCTCGGTGGAAAAGACACGTCATGTCTTTGACATACATCGCAACCCCTTCATTCGGCAGTTGTATGCGGGACTGCAGATCGCGCTCAGCTTTCTCCTGTCGGTCAGGGCTGGCATATGTCTCAAGAAGTCGGCGTTTGAAGTCTTCCGACAATGTAAGAATACCTGCCCGGTTCTCATACCATACACGTGCATCGTCCAAAAGACTGAAATAGACGTGCCGCAGTTTGTCTGCGTCGTCCCACTGGTTGTGCACGGCAACGAACTCGTAATGAACGAGCCAAACTTCGACATCCTCAAGTGCAGTGCCATGAAAGGGATTTGGCGTTCGCGGTGTGAGTAAGGTGCAGTGAAGCGGCGTTGTGCCGTTCGTACCGTTTGGGATGGTGTCAGTAGGGCTGGTCAGAGCTGCCATGTTGTTTACGAGCAGTCCAAACTCAGGGGATTGTCCTCAGATTCTTCTGCTGGCGCGGTGCACAGGAGTAACCACCGGTACGGCGCTTGAGTTCTTGCTATGTGGAGGGGTACGGTGCACAGATTACCCAGCACCTCCACCAGTTTTTCACGCACTAAGAGCCGTGAAGACAAGACAGGAACAGCGGGGCAGAAAACCACGAGCATGTATCTTTAAACGAAGCGCTAACACACACTTCTTATTTTTTCTCTTTTCCATTTTCGGCTCGCTAGGGCTTGCCGGCACACAACTCTAGGTGGCAATATAATCGCTATCACAATAAAACTAGCATAGACAGCATTGACCTAACAAATTTAAAGAATAAATATCAAGGTCCCAGCAGGCATCAAACCCAAGCATTCTGCATAGCAATCACGTTTTCTACCACAGATTCACACTATGTCTTAAAGCTGCTTTAGAAGAAGACCCAAATACAGACTTAGTATTGGTGATATACCAATTGTGGTTGTAGTGCTGGCTATCTAATTTTATAAACATCACGTATGATCACCTATTGTACAGGTCTTACAATGGATTAGAGTCGCTTGTATGCTTAAGCGCCAACCACTGAAGATGGTCTATGTAGCACTAGGGCTACCATCCTTGCAAGCACAAGCACTACGTATCAGCTGACCGCTTCTGGTGTTGCTAATATTTACGTTGCTGTTGGCATCATCAGGCAGCTGCAAATAACTGGTTACATAAAACATATGTGACTCTTCAACATGTATCTGTGCATGCAACATTTGTACACATATTTAGTGCCATTTCGTAGTGTTTTGCTCAATAAAAAATTTACACCGCAGTCACCTTCCCTCTGCATGCTTCGCATACCATCAATTCTCATGGTACAAAATCTGCCAAATCATTTTCCTTTTATCCTCTCCATTTTTGCACTAAATGTGGCATCACTTTCTAAACAATTAAATTTGTACTAAAAGTAAAATGCAGTGTTTCCAACAAAAAAAACTTGCGTGTTTTCTTTTTTGCAGAAGCACTGCATCACCACTGGAAGAAGCCTTGGCCAATTTGGTCAGTTTTCAGCGCCAGTACCAGGGACACCATAAATATTTTAGAGATGACCACCTGGAGTCTACAAAGAGAGCCTCTTCACCTTCTCTAGGAGACTCTGAATTGACGTGCCTTGATTTTGGTAGGAATGTTTGGTTTTTGCTCTGTATACTGTGAATATTGACGCAAGGCAGATGCAGTATTCAAACTACGTGCGTTAGTTCGTGTGCCCCCCAAGAGACCAGCGGCTTGATGATGAAACAAGAAAAGGCCGTGACGGCGCGCACCTCCTCAGCACAGGATTTTGATGAAAAAGAAGTGGTGCACCACTCGAGGGCTTCTCGAAGATTGATCCCCTTTTGCTGATCGCCTGTTAGATATGCCGCTACATTTTCCTTTACTTTTCGGGCACAAGTTAGCCCCAATAAACAGTTATTCATACACCATTTGGATTGTACGTAACAATTGTACGTTGTCGATGAGCCACGGGCGCCCGACCCTTTTCATGGCGATCCTCATGAAGACCCCGAGGATTGGCTGGAGCGTTTTGAGCGCGTCGCCAACTGCAACGAATGGACCGAAGAACGGAAGCTCTGCCGAGTTTATTTCGCGTTGCAGGACAGCGTACAAATGTGGTTCGAAAACCATGAAGGTACCATTCAGTCGTGGAATGTACCATTCCGATGGGAGCTACTGGCCACATACCCGAGTACAGACCGCAAGGAAAGAGCTGAAGCTGCCTTGCAAGCGAGAAACCAGTGCAAAAATGAAAGCATCGCATTGTATGTGGAAGACATGTGCCGGTTATTTCGCTGGTCTGATCAAAATATGAGCGAGGACAAGAAACTTCGGCACCTGATGCGTGGGGTGAAGCAGGAGATTTTTGCTGGTTTGCTCCAATGCCCCCCGCGGAACGTCGCTGAATTTCACACCGAGGCGACAGCGGTTGAAAAGACTGCAATAGCGAGCAAGGCACTACAATCGAGACGTTAACGTCGCATCCGTAGACGCGGTGTCAGCAGTCTTCGGGAATGGCATCGACGCATTACGAGAGCTCATTCGATCGGTGGTTCGAGAAGAGCTCCAGAAGCTAAGTGGCGACCCCTCAACGGTCTCGTCATTAGCGGAAGTTGTTGGGGAGGAGGTGAGACAGGCAGTCCGTGAGCAGCAGCCACAAGCCCAGCCTGTTCAAGCGTCGGTTTCGATGCAGCTCGCAGCCTCGTACGCTGAGGTGCTGAGAGGCGCCCCTGTACCTCCTTTTGTCGCCCCTGGACCTTCTTTCACCGAAGCAAGCACGCATCTGCCGAAACCTCGATTCACGCCGTCCCCAGCCGAGACGAGGATCCGAAAAGCTGATATATGGCGCACTCCTGATCGAATTCCGCTTTGTTATCACTGCGGCGAAGCTGGCCATTTTTACCGGAGGTGTAAATATCACCGAGCTGGACTTCGGGGTTTTCCCGTGAATGCTGCCTGTCCACGGAATGGAAAGCGACCTTTTGAAATCGAGGAGTACTTGTCAACATGTCAAAAAAAGTACTTGTCAACGTGTCAAAAAAGTACTTGACAAGTACTCGAGGAGTACTTGTCAACGTGTCAAAGGAAAATGTGGCGGCATATCTAACAGGCGATCAGCAAAAGGGGATCAATCTCCGAGAAGCCCTCCAGCCGTGCACCACTTCTTTTTCATCAAAATCCCGTGCTGAAGAGGCACGCGCCATCATGGCGTTTTCTTGTTTCATCATCAAGCCCCTGGTCTCTTGGGGGGCGCACGAACTAGCGCGCGTAGTTTGAATACTGCGTCTGCCTTGCGTCATTATTATATACTGTGAATATAAAGGCCACTGTGAATATTCAAATGAATATTACAGGGTTTAATTTGCTTCAGCACAAATTTAAGATTTGCGAAGTTTGTAAATGCTCGAAATGAACGAAGTGTCCTTATTTAGCTCATAGAGCATTCCTGAAACAGTGGTTTCACTGTTGTATAGAACTGCTACGAGGGGAAACCTTCTAGTCAAAAAAACATTTGCATTGCTATGAAGCCAATATTAAAACTCGTCGAAGACCAGGAGAAGAAGAAGAAGACAAGGGCCAAGGAAGAGCACGCACGTGAATAAGCAAAATAAAAAAGAAGATTCTTGCTGCTCGTTTTGGTTGAACGAAGTCCACGCTTGTCTCGTCTCGTTTCGGCGACATGGTACCGTGAACCAGTATAGCAGCTTCTCCTCTCACCCCTGGCCACGGAATACCAGGATGAAGGACAGGCCACAAAGCACGTACAAAGAAGGGGCCCAGTGTAAACCGATGGCAGTGAGACGGGACATCGTCATTTGAGAGAGCGGCACAGACATGGAGGATGACACAACCATGGATAAAGATTCGTTGCTGAAATCTGTAAGCGACCAGCCGTTTCCTTAATTATTTAAAATGAACAGGGAAGAAATTTCAAAGAAAAGAAAAATTCTGAAGACGCAAATAACTCACCTAGTGAGTGAAGTAGAAAATAAGCTTCATGACAATGAAAACCTTATGGCAATATCGCTGATAGCCAGCCAGATTAGAGGCATCCCCAACACGTTAAAGAAAGTTGACGAACAGATGAAACAGTTCATAACACTGGAAACAGCCGAAGCCGAGTTTGCTAGAACAACTGAGTACGAGCTAAAGACAATTAGCATTCTGCATTACATCAATGTCTACCTTTGTCGACGAGAACGGCGAGCCAGTGAAGGAACAGGTCACTTCAAGTGACAATGCCATGCAAGCGCCACAAGAAAGTGCAGTAAAGCTACCAAAGGTAGAAATAATGAAGTTTGATGGCGACAGGAGGAAGTGGCAGAGATTCTGGCATTAGCTTGAATCCGGTTTTCACGTGAGAACAGAATTAAATGAGAATCAAAAGTTCGCGTACCTTCTGACATCACTAATCGGGAGAGCGGCAGCCACCGTGGGGGGACTTCAATATTCAGACAGCAATTGTGTGAAAGCTATTGGCATGCTCAAGCAGCGATATGGGAAAGACAAAGTGATATAGAAATGCACATGAAAGAGCTAACTAACTTGAGTACAGCAGCAAGCTACAGTGACTATGAAGGAGAGAGAAGACTGTCAGGCAAGGTACAAGTGTATAAACGTGGGCGGGAATCCTTAGGGGTGAAAATTGAGTCCTATGTATCGATGCTACCACCAGTATGGAAAAGATCTTTACCTGCGGAGATGCACATAAGGTTCCAACTGAAACAAAGAGAATCAACAGCTACGTCTTTATATAAAGATCAGAATGCAGCTAAACATCATCAAGAAACTCTGAAGCACTTGATGAGGTATATAGAAGACCGAGTTAAGTGCAGAGAGGAAGTGGTAGAGCGCAAGGAAAGCCACGGTGACAAATTTGACAGTAGGCAACAGAAAAAAATGGTTATTTTCGGAGCACCACAGCAAAGTTTTACATATTCTGTGAGACTAATACCCACTATTCTCATGACTGCAGAAAAAATATGCCATATGAAGAGAAGAAAATGAAACTAAAAGTGTCTCATAGATGCTTCTGTTGCACCAGGCCTCACCGTACCGCCAAAATATGCGAGGCACACATAAGATGCAGGATATGCAGGAAAAGGCACGCAATGTCTATGTGCCAGGGAAAAGAACTCACAGCGCAGTGCACAGCGGCCATTCAAGGTAAAAATGAAAATGAGGAAGAGCAAGGGTCAACCTGCCAATATACGAATATATCGTCAAACATTTTTTTGCAGACTACAATGGCAATACCAGAAGGTAGAAACAAGTCGTTCTATTTTCGGGTTCTGTTGGACACTGGTAGCCAAAGAACATTCATCCTTAAGAGCTGGTCAAAAGAGCTTGGTTGCACAATCAAAGGAAAAGAAAGAATGACCATAGGCTCTTTCAGAGGATGACAAGAGCAAAAGACTATGCATTCAGTTGAAGTCAAACTTCAACTGAAACTTCGCATAGTATAGCAAAGTGGTTTTGTTGGAAGCACTCGAGGTTGACGTTACATCAAAAGAAAGAATACCGCTCCTGCCAGTTTCACTGAAGAAGAAGTATGAAGACAACGGATTAAAGTTGGCTGACGGTTTATGTACTAGCAGAGACTGCAGAGAAATCGGAATCCTTGTTGGATCAGACCAGTACTGGCGAATAATGACCGAAGGCATCCGAAAACTGGAAGAGAAGCTAACAGCAACAGAGACGATATTCGGTTGGACGGTGCAGGGCAAAACTAAGTTAGTCGCAACGTTAATGAAACAATCAACCGTTATGGTACTTCACGTTGAAGTGGACAAGTCCGACATAGAGACAAAGCTAAGGCATTTTTGTGACATATGGAAACCACCGGCATAAAGGGCACCGTGCAAGACGCAAAGCAAGAAGACAGTGTGATGGAGTATTTTAGCAAGAACTTAAAGTGTGAAGAGAAAAGATACTCAGTACAACTTCCATGGAAAGATACCATGGAGCTTGATGAAAACAAGGGTGTCGCAATGACCAGATTGAAGCAACTCACTCAAAGGTTACAAAAAGACGAAAGTGTACTGCGATTTTACGACAATGCCATCCGAGAGTACTTGACTAGTGGAGTGGCAGAAGTGGTCGAGGAACAAGGGGCACCAATGACACACTGATACTACATGCCGCATCAAGCCGTCATCAAAGAAGATCATCAAACAACAAAGATAAGAATAATATTTGATGCGTCATCATCGTCCACAAAAGGGTCATCTCTAAATGACAACCTCGAAACTGGACCAAATCTCAATTGTGATCTCGTGCACATTCTGATGAACTTCAGACACCATCGCATTGCAGTGACAGCTGATATTGAGAAGGCATTCCTACTCATTTCAATACATGAAGAAGACGGAGACGCGACGCGTTTCTTTTTGTGGGATAGAATATCGAGTAGAAGCGATGCGAAGATCGTAACATAGAGAATGTCAAGAGTGACGTTTGGCACTGCCCCTAGTACTTTCTTGCTCGCAGCAACAGTACAGCACCACCTCAGCAAGTTGGAGGAGAAATTTCCGGAGACGATTAAACAGCTGACGGAAAACATCTACGTCAAAGATATAATAATGGGAGCCAAATCACCCAAGGAAGTCGAAAAACTTTGCTGGCAATCAAAGGATATTTTTCTAGAAGCATCAATGACTCTCAGAAAGTTCAACACGAATGACTCTGGATTACAACAGTACATAAGAAAGAGGAAAACGCAAGCTTCGGGGCTTCCACTGAAGGTTCTTGACATCAGATGGAACTTCAAGGAAGATAGGCTGTACCTACCATCGTTTGACAGGAAAAGACATCGATACCAGCGATGCACTAACAAAGTGCCAAATGTTACAGCTCACTGCAAGAGTATGCAATCCTCTGGGGCTCTTTACTCCATTCACGGTAATAGCCAAGTGAGAAATACAAAACATCTGGAGGAAAGGAACGTCTTGGGACGACTCACTGCCAGATCATGAAACGAAGACTTGGAGGAGATGGAAATAAAAAGCTGGAATTGATTCAAGAGTCCAGTGTACCACGACGATTTGATGTAAGACAAAGGAAGAAGCCTATTCACACGAAACTTCATTTGTTTTCAGGTGCAAGTTCATGTGCATACAGAACAGCGGCCTACTTGATAAATCACTACAACAAGGAAAAGGAGGCTGAAATAGTAATTGTGAAAGGAAAACTAGTGCCAATGAAGCAAATCTCGTTAACCACGACTTGAGTTGATGGCTGCGTTGCTGTCTGCACGCATTTTTGAATACTCCAGAAGTGGATTTGTAAGGAATATAAATGCTACAAGATACTCGACGAACTCGACTATTGTTTTTATTTGGCTACACGGAAAGAAAAAACGAGATACATTTGTAGAGAATAGCATGAAAGAGATAAAAGAGAAAACGATGCTATCAGTGTAGAAATACATTGCAAGGGAAGAGAACCCAGCTGATCTCATGACCAGAGGTGTAAGCACAAAGATTTTCATACAGTCAGACCTATCGTGGCATGGTACAAAGTGGTTTGTTATGGAAAACAAGACCACAGGGCAGACGAAAATAGAAAAAGACACTGAGAGTAGTGAATATTATGCAACTAACACATACACGTCGATTCCGGTTGTGATCGACGCAGATAAGTACGGAATCTACATAAGATTGCTCAGACTAACAGCTTGGGTTCTAAGATACATACAAATTATAAGAAAGAAGTGGATAATCGGCGATCTGAGTTTGAGGAACTAAAGAATGCAGAGACGGCGATAATAAAATGGGAGCCACGAAAGATACAGGAACATATTATACTCAACAAAAGCAATACGACGAAGACAACAAGGATGTTTCTTTGTGGTAGGGAAGTCTTTGAAGATGAACAAAGACTAATAAGGCACAAAGGTTGTCTATCTCAAAGTGGACTGACATACAACGAAAAACATCCCACTTTGCTACAAAAGTGAACGGCTGCTACAAAGCTGCTGGTACGGCATGTGCATCAACTTGCATTGCATGGAGGGGACAGTGCAACACTGTCGCAGCTTAGAATGAAATATTGGATAATCCAAGAAAGGCAGCTGGTGAAGAAGGTTATTCATGCATGTTAAAAGTGCCAACGATTTGCCGCTAAACCAATTAAGCAAGACATAGCACCCTTGCCTGCTGACAGAGTAAACCACTGACAACCATTTGAAGTGACTGGTGTAGATTTCAGGCCCGATGCTTATAAAAGATTCCGTGAAAGGCATGACAAAACTGTACATCGCAGTATTCCTGTGTGCAACAACAAGAGCTGTACATCTCGAAGTTGTCGACAACTGTAAAACAGAAGCATTCTTACATGCATTCAGAAGATTTACAGCGAGAAGAGGTTTATGTCGCAAAATATATAGTGACAACGCAAGGACGTTCAAGAAAGCCAATAGAGAAATCAATCGTATGCTGAACGAGTTACAAGAAGAAGTCTCTGAAAGAGCTAATGAAGGAGATAAAATAAAGTAAAAGTTTATCGTCAAATTAGCGCCTTGGTGGGGAGGCTTTTATGAGAGGATAATACGAAGCGTGAAATCATCAATGAGGAAAGTCATCGGAAAGAGACTGCTAACCAGAGAAGAGATGGTGACAATAGCCACTGAAGTTGAAACGGTGCTTAACAACAGGCCGTTAACTTATTTATGTATACAGCGAACCGGATGAGCCACTACCTATTGTGCTGGCTGACATAAGAGGTGGAAAATACAGACTTCTAGGCAATGGCGAACATCAACACGAAGTCAGCATTGAAGAAATCTCAAGAAAGTGGCAAAATGTCATGAAAGAGTGGTGGAAAAGATGGAACAAGGAATATCTGAAGGAATTGAGAGAGCAAGCTTACGCAAGTAAACAAGAAGTGAGAGTGAACCGAAAAGACATCGTATTGCTTGGTTCACGCACTCCTAGATCACTTTGGAACCTGGCAAAAGTCATGGAAGTTTATTCAGGAGTCGACGGGAAGATACGCTCCTGCCTTTTGAAAACCAAAGGAAAACTCATTCGGAGACCTGTACAACATATCTACCAACTTGAAGGTTGTTTCCAATGAGGACAACAAAACTTCATGCGGGCTGGAAGCTATTAAATCTCGCTGAAGACCAGGAGAAGAAGAAGAAGACAAGGGCCATGGAAGAGCACGCGCCTGAATAAGCAAAAAAAAAAAAAGATTCTTGCTGTTCATTCTCATCGAACGCAGTCCATGCTTGTCTCGTCTCATTTCTGCGACGGCCAAACTTGAATGTCAAGTGTTCATATTGTGACGGGGCGAGGTCTTGGCTTACAGGACAGCGTCCACCGAGAATCGGCAGCCGAACAAGATGTCTGAGTTGCCTCTCGTGCAAGCGCCTAACGCACAGGCGTCTTCTTCATCTTCGCTAAGTGCCACGCTTGCTCCTGTCGATGATGCACTGTAACATCACTCCCCTGCGGCGGAAGCGCCGTCACAGCGCTTAGTACGGTGGCGACGAACGAGGAGGGTGATACGGTTTCAGTCTGGAAACGTGTACAACGTCTGTCTGGAGTGAGGTGGTCGAAAAGGCATTGTTTAGGGGTGCGATCTCGTAGCTCACGTCACTAAGTTGTCGTAACACTTTGTAGGGGCCATGGTAGTGTGGTAGTAGCTTCTCTGATAAGCCGACTTGGCGGTTTGGTGTCCAGAGAAGTACCATAGACCCCGGCGAGAAGTGCACGCTTTGGTGGCGACTGTCATAGCGATGTTTTTGCTGCACTTGCGACAAGTGCAGCCGATCACGGGCAAGCTGACGGGCTGCATGGGCTCGAGAAACGACATCGCTGGCGTACTTAGTAGACAAGGAGGTAGCCGAAGGAAGGAGCGTGTCAAATGGTAATGCTGGATGTCGGCCAAATAGCAAATAAAACGGCGAATAACTAGCTGTGTCGTGCAATGAAGAATTGTACGCGAACGTGACAAAGGGGAGTGCTATGTCCCAGTCACGGTGATCTGGCGAAACGTACATTGACAGCATCTGCGTCAGCGTTCGGTTCAGACGCTCGGTCAATCCATTTGTCTGTGGATGATAAGCGGTGGTAAGCTTGTGCAGGCGCAGTGGAGCAGGCACGGAGAATGTCATCCACAACACGTGAAAGAAAGTACCTTCCTCGATCAGTAAGCAGCTGCCGCGGAGTGCCGTGATAAAGAATGACTTCATACAAGAGAAAGTCAGCGACGTCAGTGGAACAGCTTGTCGGCAGTGCTTTAGTGATGGCAAAGCGTGTGGTGTAGTCTGTGGCGACTGCAACCCATTTATTTCCGGAGATGGACGTAGGAAACGGGCCCAACAGGTCAAGGCCAACACGGAAGAATGGTTCTGTCGTTGTGTCAATGGGCTGTAGAAGACAAGACGGTAGCACAGAGGGGCGCTTGCGGCGTCGGCAGCGGTCGCAAGCAGTGACGTAGCGAACCACAGAACGATACAGTCCGGACCAGAAAAAGCGACGTCGCACACGATCGTAGGTACGAGAGACGCCTAGGTGACCGGCTGTAAGTACGTCATGTAGTTGTTCGAGAACGCTGGTACACAGGTGATGGGGAAGCACGAGTAGTAATTCTGGGCCATGAGCGTTGAAGCTGCGACGGTACAGGATGTTGTCGTGCAGTTCGTACAGGCGAACGGAAGGGTCTGTTGAAGCAGAGGTCAGACGCTCGATGATGGAGAGTAACGACGGGTCACGTCGTTGTTCGGTGGAGATATGACCCAAAGCGTGGATGGAGAGAACGCAGGAATTTGAATCAAGGTCTGTCAAGTCGGGCGTTTCAACCGGATAACGTAACAAACAGTCTGCGTCTGTGTGGAGGCGTCCCGACTTGTAGTGGACCACGAATGAGTATTCTTGCAGACGGAGCGCCCAGCGACCAAGACGTCCAGATGGGTCCTTTAGCGATGACAGCCAGCAAAGAGCGTGATGGTCCGTAACAACGGAAAAAGTTCGGCCATACAGGTAAGGCCTGAATTTCGCCACGGCCCACACTAAAGCTAGGCATTCGCGCTCAGTGATGGAGAACTTCGGTTCAGCAGGTGAAAAAAGACGACTGGCGTAAGCAATCACGCGGTCCTTTCCGTGCTGTCGTTGGCCAAGGACCGCTCCAATTCCATGGCCACTGGCATCGGTCCGAAGCTCTGTAGGTGATGCTGGGTCGAAATGGGCCAGTATTGGTGGCGTAGTCAGCAGATGGATAAGAGCCGAAAAGGCGTCCGCTTGCTCAATACCCCATGCGAAGAGAACGTCCTTCTCTAAGAGATCAGTAAGCGGTCGAGTGATGTCGGCAAAGTTGCGGACAAATCGACGAAAATAGGAACATAGCCCTACAAAACTTCGGACGTCCTTGGTTGAGCGTGGTTCAGTAAATTGTTGTACTGCTCGTACCTTTTCGGGATCTGGTTGAACACCATCGGCACTGACAAGGTGGCCGAGTATGGTGATTTGGCGACAACCGAATTGGCATTTTGCAGAATTGAGCTGAAGAGCAGCTCTTCGAAAAACATCCAGAACGGCTGACAGACGTGTTATATGGCTGTCAAAGGTAGGTGAAAAGACGATGACATCGTCTAAGTAACATAAGCAGATGGACCACTTATATCCTCGGAGAAGGGAGTCCATCATGCGCTCGAAAGTTGCCGGCGCATTACACAGTCCAAACGGCATGACTTTGAACTGTTAGAGGCCATCGGGCATAACGAAAGCGGTTTTTTCACGATCCATGGGGTCGACGGAAATTTGCCAATAGCCGCACCGAGGGTCGATAGACGAAAAGTATTGGGCACCATGGAGGCAATCGAGGGCGTCATCAATCCGAGGCAAAGGGTAGACATCTTTGTGGGTCACTTTGTTTAAATGGCGATAGTCCAGGCAAAAGTGCCAGCTGCCATCTTTCTTCTCAACGAGCACCACTGGGGAGGCCCAGGGGCTGGATGAGGGTTCTATTACGTCTTTAGTAATCATTTTATCCACTTCATTTTGAATTACTTGGCGTTCCTTGTGAAATACGCGATATGGACCCCGCCGTATAGGACTGGCATCACTAGTGTTGATCCGGTGAGTCACTGCAGTTGTTTGGCTGAGAGGGCGGTGGTCAAAGTCGAAAACGTCTCTATATGATGTTAGCAGACTACGGAGGCTGGCAGCTTGCACTGCAGTGAGCTCGGGAGCAATCATCTTGTTAATGTCATCTGCAGGCAGAGTGTAATTGCGGCCAAGACAGGGGGATGTAGTATTGGTGTCCAAACCAGTAACGTCGTTGCAGCTGTCAAGTGGAGATAGGGTGGCCAAAGACATGTCTTGCGGAATAACTTGAGTCAAGAGACTCACGTTGAATAGTGGTATAACCACTGTATTATTAGCGATGGCGACAATAGTGTGAGCAAGGGGGACGTCTCGGGCCATCAGTACGTCGACTATAGGAGTGACGAGGTAGTCACCGTCAGGCACATGACGTGAGCACGACAAAGTGACGTATGTAGCAGCTTGCGGAGGCAAGCGAACGTGGTGACGAGAGCATAAACGGGGAGAATAGTCTGCTGAAAAATCGGCAAACTGCGGCAGTTCAAGCTGGAGAGCACCAGTGGCACAATCAATGAGCGCAGAATGCCGTGACAGGAAGTCCAAACCAAGTATTAGGTTATGAGGACACATTTCAATGACGGCAAACTGAACTAATGTAGGACGACCGGCAATGGACACACGGGCTGTGCACATCTCTTGAACATCAGGGGTCCTCCCATCAGCGACACGAAGTTTGTGGGAAGCGGCAGGCGTGAGCACTTTATGTAGGCGTCGGCGAAGGTTCGCGCTCATTACAGAAATGTGCGCTCCATTATCTATAAGGGCAGAAATAGGCACACCGTCAACAACAACGTCTAACAAATTTTGTCTCGTCGGAAGTGTCAAGAGAGGATTTGTGGAGGGAGTCGAAAATGCAGCGTCACCTCTGGGCGCTGCACCGTTTAGTTTTCCGGGTAGGCAGGAGCGGGGTTGAATGGGGACGACGGCCTGCGAGTCTGCGGTGAGCGAGACGACTGGCGACGTCTTGGAGGCGAACGCGACTGATGACCATGCGGTGACGGAGATCGGCTGTTGAACCTTCTGTAGTTGTTTTGCGGAGAAGGCTGCGTGGCAGACGCGAAGTGGGTGCTGTCCTTTCGGTAGTGAGCTTGAGATGAAGTCCGAGGTGGCGAGGACCAGCGGTAATTACAGTAACGGACGGCATGACCGATACGGTGGCAATGAAAACAAATTGGTCGATTGTCGACGGTTCTCCACGCAGCAGGGTCGCGAGATCGCGCCGTAAACTGCTGCTCGTGATAGGACGAGGGTGGACGCCATGAAGCTCGCTGTGGGCTGGGCAAAGCGCACACCGAGGGAATACCTATGCTGGTGAGTTCTTGGCGGACGATGGCTTAAACCATGTTAACAGTGAGTGGGGTGGTGTCACTTGCAGCGGTGTGAGCCGGAGCAGAGGCAATGGCTTCAAGTTCGCACCGTACAATTCGGGTCACCTGATCCGATGAATCTAGAGGTGGTGGCTGTGTTCTTGCACGGTCTTCGCAAGATGATGTTGCAGCCGTATTCGGAAGGCAGGTAAACACGCTGTTAATCCGCCGGCTCTTCGCTTGCTCAAAGCGCGGACATTCTTTTATAATGGCGTCCACTGTAGAAAAATTTTTGCAGATGAGGAGGTTGAATGCCTCATCCGCAATCCCCTTAAGAATATGCCCGACCTTGTCAGCCTCCGGCATCTTGGCATTGGCTTTGCGACACAACGACAACACATCTTCTATATAGGAGACGTAAGAATCGGTCGAGGTCTGCCCCCGAGACGCGAGCATTTTGTTCGCGGCCATTTTTCTTCCAATCGGCTTTCCGAACAGGTCCAGCATTTTCTCCCTGCACACTGCCCAACTCCCAAGTTCTGTTTCATGGTTCTCATACCACGATTTGGCGGTTCCCCTAAGATAGAATAACAGGTTTGCTAGCATAAGAGTCGGGCCCCATCGGTGTCGAGTACTCACACGTTCGTACTCTGCCAGCCAATCTTCAACGTCAACTTCATCTGGATCGCCGGAACCGCTATACGTGCCAGGATCCCACAGGGGTTCAAGCACGAAGGTTGTGGTCGCAGAAGGAGATGTAGTTACCGCATCATCTCCGGCCGCAGGAACACCAGGAGCAGATGCAGACGCCGTACTCTCCGTCATCGTTGTGGAATGACCCTTCAAACATCGGCCGCTGCGAAGTTCCGTTGCGAGGCGGTTACCCAGCACCTCCACCAAATGTGACGGGGCGAGGTCTTGGCTTACAGGACAGCGTCCACTGAGAATCGGCAGCCGAACAAGATGTCTGAGTTGCCTCTCGCGCAAGCGCCTAACGCACAGGCGTCTTCTTCATCTTCGCTAAGTGCCACGCTTGCTCCTGTTGATGATGCACCGTAACAATATTATCCACGCCCTCAGTAATCGTTGAGCATAACAACATGTCATGCGGACTAGGTATGGCAGATGTTAAAATGTAACTAATTTTGCTGCTATTAACTAGCCCACTACTACTATTTAAATCCTGCTACTATTCGTTTGTGTCAAAATGACATCTGTTCTCATCATTCACTTCAACTTCAAAACAAAAACGTAGTAATGACACAATCCTGCTGTGTATGCCTAATTACTTCAAAAATGTTATAATTAAAACTACAGTGAAATTGTATTCTGATTGAATTGCCAATTACAGGTAGTCAGACTAGATTTCACCTGCATTATTTGCACTCGCGTTGTCTTTTGGCTTGTTTCCAGCTCTCTTGTTTCCAGAGAAAGTGGTCTTTTATACAGTTCCCAGTACAACTATATTACTTTGGCATAAGTAGAGACCACGGTCGTCGGCAGTATTTTCTCTTAGAGGTGCAAATCAGTGTTTTGAAGTGCTGCTGAACGAGGGGGAAAGCATTCGTGTAGCCTGAGACGTGATGGCAAGTGCTGGTGAGGCTTGAGGGGGCAAGTGCCCTTTTTGCACCTCCCTGCTGATGCCGGACCATACGTAGAGATTTGCCTTAAAATTAGCATTGTTACATTTAGTGTGGACGAATGCCAGCAGGCACTGCTGTGTTGTATAATGTGTCGGTTAAAATGCTCCAGGGCTAGCTGGGAGCAAAGGTTTGGTACTACCACTGTGTGTAAGGCATTCGGGAACTGACAAACACCTTCACCTTTTGTTGTCGCCCTGTCTTGCAGATACGGATGATGATAGCGATGACTCTGCAGGAGTGGCATACAAAGTGCCTTCACTTGTAAAAGCAGGCGCTGACTGGCCCACTTGGCTGGTCGGGTCGTTTGGCTGGTTCCTGGTGGCAGGACTCATCGTGGGCTCTGTGTGCACTCTTATGTATTGCACTGAAATGTGAGTTTTCTGTGAGCTCACTCCAGGCTAATGCATTGCCAGAATAAACTTCTGATTGTTTTGTATTCAGATACACCCTGAATCATATGATGTTGTAATGGAGTAATGAACTGCTACTGTGAAAGAATAGATAAATGCTCTTTCAAATCAACTCCTTTGTGAACTTCTGAATTAATCCTTTTGTAACTCCAATTGTTTGGTATGCATAGGTTTTAATGGATTGCACTCATTATCCTTCTCTTTATTTTGTTTTATATCTGCTAAGTCAAATTTTATGTATACTTAGTGGTATACTCATTGGCTAAATAAATCAATCAAACCTGGTTAATCGCTATAGTGGGTATTGATAAGTGGCTAATTGGGTGTTTACATGCCTCTTGAAAATGTAAATAGTAAATAGTATCTAAAAACAGATCATAGCACTGTTATTTGAATAGTGCATCTTGTGTTTTCTAAATGATTTGTGGGGTTTAACGTCCCAAAACCATCATATGATTATGAGAGACGCCGTAGTGGAGGGCTCCGGAAATTTTGACCACCTGGGGTTCTTTAACGTGCACCCAAATCTGAGCACACGGGCCTACAACATTTCCGCCTCCATCGAAAATGTAGCCACCGCAGCCGGGAATCGAACCCGCGGCCTGCGGGTCAGCAGCCGAGTACCTTAGCCACTAGACCACCACGGCGGGGCTTGTGTTTTCTAAAGGTGTTTTTCTTACACTGAGTGAAGGTTTTCGACATCAAAAACATGAAGGAACACTTGTAGGCCTCGAAGAACCCTAAGTTACTATTGGAGAACTTTCTCGAAAACTAGCTACCAGGAGCTGTATGTGTATGGACATCCTGATATGGGAGGCGGTGGTCATGTAGGAGTGGCATTTATCATGACATTTTGACAATGGCTTGGAAGTTCAATCATTTTTTGGGATATTAATCTCCTGGAGTTTTCAGCACACAACCTACCTTGTTTCTTATTGGAGCTTTTCTCTGACTTTGTGCAATAAAATTTTTTTTACTTTCAGGTTCCTGGCTGGGGCAAATGTTTTGTGTTTCAAAATGACGGCAGCGGCTGTATTGTGGTCAATCCTTGTTCTTTACCCATTACAAGTAAGTTTCATGTCACTATCTATATCTGGTTTTCTGTGCCCTTTATGAAGCAGATAGTCTGCACTAATTAGTCTTCTTTATGTTAACAAAAGCCCTTTTCAGTACACATGTGTATGGAGTCACTGTAGATACCAGTCGTATGCAAAGACATTTTTTCAAAGAAGTCTTATGCGATTGGAGCCATGTTCAAAGATTGTACTTTCACATAGTTCTATGGCAAATATATGAGAAAAGGGCATTGCATTTTTTTTTAGAAAGTGCATGCATACTTTGTGTTTAAGTAGTGTCACCCTATGTTGCTAGAAAGTATTGTTTGTTATTTATTATTTTTATCCTGCCTTGAAAGAGTAATTTTGATTTGTCACTTAACTTATGTACTTATAAATGTAAAATTACAGGCTCCTTTATGCATTTGCCTTAGATGACTCTTTGGTGAAAGCTAACTTCTTTTCCTTCGCAGTTAATTTAATAATACTTGTGATAGTATAGAAAGTTGGGCAAGTTGGTTTCAGGACATTATTGGAAACATTTTGGCGAGCACACAATAGACAAAAATGAAAGGCCAGAAGACATATGGGTACGAACTCACAACTCTTTTCGTTTTGAGCCATACTTGACTTTTATATTCTGCTGCACGTTGTATTACCACTTAGGTAAAAAATCGCTGCCATGGTGTGTTTTTGTTTATTTTTCTTTAGTTTTTCTTGCTTGTTTTATTTTTATGCACACTCATTGTTGGGCTACCCTAGATATTGTGTACTTTCTTTAATCAAATGAGTTTTGACTTTGCACCCGTTTGGCTTCTCTTTTTTCGTTTTTTTTTTTAATCTATTTTGTGCACAGTGAAATGTTTCCAATAGTATTATACTTCTCGAGTCCGACAGAATCCCGTCTGGTCGGGGACAAACATAGTGCAAAATAACAAAAACACTGTGAACAAGGCCCGTGTCGGGAGCCGAAACGTCTTTTTAAGTTTTGTGTATTTCACCTTGGTCGGCGTTTTTGTTATTTTGCAGTATTATACTTCCCCCACGACCACCACCCGTTGAAAGCTTTCTGCACCTGAAGTGGTACTGCACTACTACCTCCTTGATTGGCTCCACCTTTGAACTAGCAATGATGTCATGTGATAACAAATTTTGGTCAACTGTGATTTCATATGGTGATGTTATTATATGATGATGTTTTTTTTAATTATTCAGGTTGGCACCGGCGGTACCTATTGGCATTTGATGACACGTTTAAAGCCTTCGCCTCAATAACAGACATCCTAATTCCACATAGGGGTTCATGTTGCCTTCCCATTGTAGCCCACAGACATAAAATAAGCACAATTATGCATGTAATAAAGTTCAGGGTTCAATGGAAGCCCATCTAGTCTTTTTTTGTGTGTGAACAAGGCCTTCATAGTGGGGCCAGAATGAAATTTCTGTTTTTATTTGAACAATTGGTCAGTGCTTACTGATTTCTGCAAATTATGTGCATAGAGATCACATCTGCAGTTTTGTTGTCTTTTGTGATGCAAAAGTCTGACCTCTATATAATGAGTACTGATATAAAAAATCTTTGTTTATGCTGAAGGAAATGGAGAATATCATTGCCATTAATACTGTCATATGAAGAAAAGAATTACAACAAATGTACAACAAAGCTATTTCCATGTGACATGTCACTTCATTATAATGAGTGAATAGCAGAGGGGTTATAACTTGAGGGCTCGTTTATTTTGTTAGACATAACATCATAAAATCAACAGACAATAAAGCGAGGGATGGTTTGAAAGACCTTACTCAGCTTAGTCTAGAGGTGCTACTTAGGAAAACGCAGGTGTGGGCATTTATACGACACTTATTCATCAGATTGATCTTGACAAATATTATTGTGAAGCTCCATTGAACTATATGAGGACACACAATCCAACTATGAGATGAGATGCATCCAAGGAGAGCTCACTGCAAGTTCATTGTTCACAGCCACCTTTCAATAGTCTGGCAGGTTGTGCAGTTTTTCAACTTATTGTGTTGTTAAGAGATATGCAATTGGTTCTAAAAGTGATCCTTAGATTGTCGAAACAGTTACAGCTAGGTAGCTGTAAAATTGAAAAAAAAAGTACCATCTATTCATTCTTTTCACTGTACTATTTGGACGAGTATGTCTACTAAAAGTCCATGCAGTATTGGACTGCTTATCTTGTGTATGTGAGCTCTTATCAAAGAGTAGGATATCGGTGAGCTTGTGCTGCCAAATCGCGACTACTTAGAATTCGGCAGCAGGATATAACAATGCAACGATTTTCTAATTAGAACTGCAGCTATCTTAGACAGTTCGCTATAGCTGACAGGTTCTACACTCGTTGACAATGTATCTTGACATTGTAGCGAAAGTACGGGGCCAAGCTTCTGCACGTACGTGTTTTTCTACAATTAGTTCAGCAGGTTGTGGCTGATTTTAGTTTTGCTAAGTCGCATTGGTAATGCATTTAGAAAATTCTATACATGAAAATGTGAATGGAAGAAATGTTTAGATGGCTTAGTGTACATTTAGGTGCCATAATATGATTATAGTTTTTGGAGGGCTAGTCCTGTGTGGCAGAGCACAGAGCCACTTGTGCATGGATGTCATGTTTCGTTTGGTAAACGGTATGATGAAAAGGTGGTACTGTCTGATTTTCATAAAATAGAAAGAAAAGGAAGGCATACTTACCAAGTGAACAGTAGCTGTACTTTACTTGTGACTTCTTGCAACTGTTTCAGTGTCGTAATAAATAAGGCAGCATTTATTTGAGCTAGGCAGACTCATGAAATCATTAGTAAACTTGCGTATAATGTTTTGACATGATAGCAGGCAGGCGGTTTGATTCTGCAGTTTTCACTATGCTGTGAAGAAAAGTTTCCGCCAAGTATTGTTCTGTCATTTACTTGATTGACACCTCATGATATAATCTGCAATATACAATCATTGCATCTGTGCTTAGCCCCATCCCAACAAATATATGGTCTATTTCTGATAGTAACCATTTTTACCAGTAAGTAAGAGTGCCCAACATGTGTGGGTGTTAAAAAAACTCAGCTATATGTTTCATAGATGAAATAAAAAGTGTAAATGTATGACATTGGCCAATTAATAATTGTAGTACATTGTTTAAGGCTGAAGGCCACACATGGTATAGTTTATTCAGAGACAAAGACTACACTTTTTTTGAGGGTTTGGCCATATAATGCATAGCAGAAGAGCTTCTGAATGTTTGACAAGACTTGTAGTGTTTGTGTGCTGAGGTCTGGAGCCTGTGTCGAAAGTATGCATGTCAAAGGTTCAAGAGAAGCAGGACTGTGTGGTACTGCTCACTTTTCTGGGACTTATAAAGCCAGATGAGCTGTGGTCAAAAGTGCTGAGAACAGTTTGATCAAAGAGCTACTTGTTACTCGCACGGTAACTTTTCAATTTATTTGCAAAGAGCGTCCAGTAGGACGCACTATCATTCCTCTTGTTTATTTCATTTCTTCTTGTGTCACTGACTCGGTCTTTTTTTCTTGTTTCTTCGCAGGCTTGTGTGGTGACTGTATACATCAGTGCACATTGGCACATCTCTCAGAAGCCGCAGAGTGCTTTATTCATGCTTCCGTGCAGATGCAACGAGGTGCTTCAGCGCCTTCTTAGACATGTTCGCATCCCCGCTGCAGTCCCACGACTCACCCATAAATACCGCAACTATTTAATTAAACGCCGATCGCACAGAGTGGGAAATTCTGCGCCTCGAGAAAGTAGATGTGGCCACGCGGAAGTTAATCATGGGCTGGACACGGGGTGGCTACAGCAGTTGGGTCCTGGTCGCCTTCTACACCATTTGGCAAGATATCCATCAGAAAGGAAGCTGGTTGCCATGAGAAAGCAATGCCTGGCGATGATGGCGGCCTTCAAGGCAACGAGGTACCGACCATTGCCTGCCATCGCTACTACAGTCACTGCCTTTGTGATCTGTTTGCCTACTTCTGCTACTGTTACTACTTCCACTACTACTACTACTACTACTATTACTACTACTACAATAAACTTTATTTTTATAAAAGCAGCATTTGACCCCAAGACATCAATCGCTATATTCATAATAAACTTGTCTGTCATGTACAGTGAGATGTGTTTAAGACTCACAGTTAAATCACACACAAAGCCCTGACTGAGTTAAAATAAATTAGGTTAAAAAGATGTTTGCACTACTGCAAGGGAGTGTGAACATGTTCACAATGCCTGCAAATGCTAAGGGATGCTAATCAATGTACTTGCTATCAAACATATTTTAAAAGGAACACATTTTACCTCAGCAGGCACTGTGTATATATATTATTTGCTATGATTTTCGCCAATGCGACAGCATTCTTCCAGACCCTCGATTTATGTTAGAGGTTCACTTTTTTTGCATTTATTATGTAAAACAGTTCAACTATTAACCAGGCTACTAGAGCCACCTTCTACTTTCATGGCTAATGGCATTTGCAGCTTTTGCTTTGTATTATTTTGTTCTTCCCATAATTTGAATCACTGGTACCTGTCTGTATTAAAGAAACTGCATGAACCACATATCTAGCTATACTCTCTTGAATCCAATGTCTCTAAAAGCAATTAAAACGTTTTGTGTTGAATATGGGATATCAGGAAAAAAAAAGAAGAAAAGAAGTACTGTTAGTAATTCTGATCACATTCTTTGTTGATGCTGTGCTTCAGGTGAGAACTCTTGCTTATATTACACATATGTCCACATGTAAAATTATGCCAGGGCTAGGCCATTGTGCTCTTTGGCTACTGCAGCTTCAACTCAAATTTTCTTGAAATGAAAAAAAAAACCAGCTACGTAATTTTTTTAGTGTTCTATAAATTCATAACAGTATAATACAGAATGAATAACCTTTTTGCAGAACAACATAGACAAACATGTAATTTAAGTGTGCAGTGTAAAAGTAAGTTGGCTTTTTGCATGACTTGCATTCATTTTTCATTGCTATATCCCCACTAAAAGTGGTACTATGGTATTGCAGTGCTATTTAAACACGAAAACAGAAACTGGAACCACGAATTTTTTCATTGAGTCATTGGTACGAGATATTGGGACAATTTGCCGTATAGGACGTCGGCTTGTATGCAGCAATAGACACATATGAATTCAACTAACCTGTGGGAGTCGAGTGGTTAGTACGTATTGCCAGCATTGGTTGGCATAAATACTGTATAGAAGTAATTAACCTGTGCCTTCATTACACTGTAATTTTGTCTGCAGTTGTTGAAAGAACTGCATGCTGCTTAAAAGCACCTATGTTGTCCAGAAGTTTAAGTGAAAAGCCCCTTCGATTAATCACTAGCAGGTTTGATCTGCACAGCCTACAGCAGGTCTGTACCAAAAGCAATAGACGAACTGCTGTGGTGGTGAAGCACTGGGGATTTTGTCCATTTTGACACACCCTGGGCAAGCAGAGTATTTAATGTTAACTCATGCTAGTTAGTAATCATAAGATGCTGCTGGCGGTTTTGTCTCACTCGCCCTATAGTGAATTTATTATTATATTTATTATTATCAGATTTGTTATTTTTCCCTAAGCAAGAAGTTAGCTCCAGTTACGGAATTCCAGCTGTAAATTATATCCGGTTCACACCAATGTCCTTACTTTCCACTGTCTGCACATTCCACTCCGGAGTAAGAACAGTGCATTTATGGTAATGTCATTCATTGAGAATAGTTCTTTTTCGTTTGCATATGCAAATTGATGGACTTCAATTTTTGTGCCAATGCATTATGATTTCTATTATATTACTTGTATTGATTATATACTTGCACCAATTTTTAAAAGCACATTTTTTAAGAGTACATTGTAGCATGTAGATTATTTCATAACTTCAGGTTGGCTGCCAGTTCTATGTAAGTGTTCCATCATAATTTTTCACTGATTCCCATTTTCTGATTTCTTAATTCTTTGTAATGACTACCCTTGGGTGTCATAAAAAGGTCAAATAAAGAAGATGAAGATCCCTGCATGTCTTGCAGCCAAATAGACATATCTTTGTACTTAAAACACAGCTTTGTATTAGGTGAAAAGCAGCAAATATGCATTGTGGAAACATCTGCACATTTTCTGGCACTGCCTCATGAGCACATTAGGAAGGAGAGACAATACTGGGCCAGTATTTGAGGTGCAATTGTTCTGTATTACTGAAATAGAGGCTACCTTTTACTAGCACGTTTGAGTTATCCATGCTTAACTATGCAGTGAGCTGTTGGGTGACATGAAGCTTTAGAACAATGGGCTTGAGAAGTTGCTTTGGAAAAAGCAGCAGCCACATATACAAGAGAAAAGAATGTGCAGCCCTACCTGAAAACTTTACAGGGTGTGACCACGAAAGAACAGCTGTCTCATCCCAAACTTGGCAAATCTAGGTCTTAACAATACTCTCATAATCTCATAAAAAAGTGTTTGTTATATGTCATCTTCTGTCTTACCAAAAATGTACAAAAGTAAGGACTAATATTTTAATTCAATTGATTGCTTATCTTAGTTTACGAGGGGCCCTGTTGGCTAAGTATAGTTGCATAAAATGCCTTTTATGGCACCCTACAAAGGGCCATGCCTTAGAAATCTACCAGACATGCTCAATGCAGCATAAAACAGTCAGAACAAATTTTAGTAACCTAGATCAGTAAGTGCCTACTTTCTTTTAAATGCCTTTATTGCCTTTATTGTGAACCATGTAGCTGAATTGAACTAGAACTTCTGAATACATAAAACTGGAACATAAAATATGATGCAGGTTGTTTTGAAATGTAGTGACTTCAAGCATTATTAATCAGGAATTTATGATGACAACACAAAGTTTGGATCAATCTTGGTAAATAATAAAGCTCATATGTCAAAGGCAAGATTGAGATAACTAATAGTTACAAAACTAAGGCAGTGTGCCTATCCCAGGTTATTCTTGTACCGGTTATATAAAGTCCTTATGTGACCCTGCCTGTGTAGTTTCCTTGAATAAAAAGGAATGCTTAGCACTTTTGAAACATCACATGTGAGTATATGGTTCCTCCTATTATCAGAACAGTATTGTTACACTTCAAAGCACGGCAACTTGCTGTAGAACTTTCCTAAAGAGAGAGAGATAGATAAATAGAGAGGAAAGACAGGGATTTTTCTTTAAGAATACGCAATGCATGCAATCTTGCACAGTGGAACTCCTAAAGCCGACTTTCCCACAGTAAGGCACATTGCAAGGAGAAGCCCACATGAAAAAAAAATGTCATTGATGATTACAGCATTGCTTAATATGAATTCTGACTGCAGCTGTTTAGGTCTTCTGAATTTGCTATAAGTTTAGAAAAATGCATCTGCTTTGATGGTGTGCACATCTGGATTCTGGCATCAGTGGCATTGACCCTCTGCTCAGGCAGCTCGTTTAGCAGCAGCAGCAGCAGATGCTTACACCGGTTTCATCACTCATTGTTTAGAAATAACTGGCTGAGACTATACTTTGTATATAGGTGCACTATTTACATTAGGAAAAGAATGCCGTGAGTAGCATGACTGGTGCAGACAATGTCGTGGAGCCAATTTCACATCAATCACTACAGATGGAATGTAGCACGGTCGACTGATTGCTCACGGGGAGACTGCAGAAGCCAGCGTGTGGATGTGTTCTAGAACAGCCGACCAGCCGACCTAGATAGTCTTCATTCATGCAGCACTTTATTTCTATATGTGGTATCGGTTGGCACCTTACCACATACCGTAGGGATGACATTACCGTAGCAAAAATCGCCTATAGAAAAATCAATAGCCTATCAGAATATTGAACATATTGGTCTATTGGTATCCTATGGGCCTATATGTGGCATTGTGGTCTATTGGACCCCTATTGGTTTGTTAGTGTATTGTTCCATTGGTGCTCTATACTGTCGGTGTATTAGTCGTGTATATGTCTAATGTTACTCTATTTGTCTATTAGTCTATTGGAACTCTAGTGACCCATTTCTCAGCTGAGAACTAACTCGAGGTTTTGGAAATAAAGTAATGGGCATTTAAGGACTGCAACGTAGCAGTGCCTCTATAAAATGAAAATATTCCATTTGAAGTGAGGCATGTATTACATTTATAAATACTACAAGATCATTTAATAAGGTCAGCAATCTTCCCCACAATAAGCTTTCCAAGCGTGCTGTTCTTCCTTGTCGAATGTATGCATCTGCACCAGTTCTCCAGGTTGTGCCTGAAAGGAAAAACAAATATGAAATACCAGGAAGTAGGAAGGAAATTTATTTAGAAGTGCTACTGAATAAAATGGAGCATTAGAATTCAAAAAGAAATGTGCAGATACATCATACTATAGAATCAGCATAAGAGAAATTCCAGTAGGCTGGCAGTAGGTAACAGCTTTCACATGGTAAGGACGGATATTTTGTCACATCTGTACAGTGGATTCGATTATGCTTGTGTACCAGAAACAAAACCTCTGTCACTTGTGTAACCAATTGTGAAAAGGGCGAAATGGCACTAGCACAAAACCTATCCCGAGGTCTCAGCTTTGGGAGTCACACAAAAAACTTCACTAAATTCAAGCCTTTCTACTGCAACCATGTACGCTACAGGATGGGGTTCAGTATTAATGGTTGGACAGTAGCACAATTTTTCAATTGCAATAAACTCCTTGCTTCTCCCCCAAGTGTATTAGTATAATTGAACGAAGATGAATACGTATCTTGGTCTTCCAATGCGCAAGTCGATAACATGCATCTATGCCTGCGTCTGTACATGCAAACAGCCCACACACTGTTCAAAAGTGTTGTACTGTAGAGGAGAAAAATACTAGAAAAATACAAAGTGGCTAAACATTTTCATAAGATCATGTTAAAGAACACCCAGGCCCTCCATTACGCCGTTTCTCATAGTCATATCGTGGTTGGCACATAAAATCACATGTAGTAGTAGGAACTTTTACTGGGTAGCGAAAACAGACTTAATATCAGCAGGGTATTTGCTCGAAAGAACCCACTTTGGTGGGCATCCTGTCAGCACACACGGTACCGCTAGCTTTTCAAGACCGAGATGCTTTTAGCACTGTAATCCATAACTCCTTTGGTGCTCTAATCTATCATCGTCGTCACAATTCCCATGTACGTTTTTGCACAAATTAAACTCCTAAACACTCGAACGCAACTACACCAAACTTCCGACCTCGTGGCCGCACCACACAGTGGACAAACACCAGCTGCCGCTGCCGCTGGCTGTAGTCTGCCCGCATGCATGCTAGCTGGCTTGAGCACTCACGCCATGGCCTGCCGTGGCCATGCTGCATTGACCACAAAAACAAGATTTTGTTTTTTTTTAATATTTTACTGCATTATTATTCTCTGCTCAAATATTAGCTCAAATTAGCTGCTGACACATGAGAAGATTAAAAAAAAGGTAGCAAGCCGAAATGTCAATGGCAAAACTAAAAATGAAATGTAAGACATACAGCTCCACCAAGCGACATTATAGCTTTTTTTTAATTAGTTTTTTAAGACTGTATTGTACTGCTGCATATTAGAATTTTAAAACTTTTCTCGCTTTAATTTGTGCTAACGGTGTACAATAAGGCACTCCTGCTGTACACGAACCTGCGGCAGCAAACCCGAACATCGATGTTCACCTTGCAAGTGCTTGAGTGAGCTCGTCTACTTTACTACGTACAGGGGCGACAAAAAGAAACACGAACCAAACTGTTCACATTTGTCTCTCAGCGCGCTCTTAGCTTGGTCACGCAAGTCTGGTTATTATGCAGCATTAATTGCTTGTCTTTTTATGACCACCAAGGCTACTAGTGCTTGAGAAGTAATGTAACCAGTGGAGAGGGGAGATGTACTGTTCGCGTTTTAAATGCGAAGATTTCTTAGCAAACTTCGGCGACTTTGAGCGTACCTATCTATCTATCCGCTTACGTTTGGGTGCTCTCGTGGTCACCCCCTTAGCTTGGTGTGAACCCAAATTAGCCTGGGAGGGTAAGATGGCTTAACGGATATGACGTGCTGGTCAAGACATGAATAATGTCACAACCCCATCGCGTACATTGTCAGACACTTCCCGCCAGACAGTGGCACATACCTACAGGTGGGTATGTGCCACTGGTATGGGGGTATAAGCCACAGATGATTGACACTTAGTATCTACCCAGGAACGACGAGAACGCACACAGGCAATTTTAACGCGTGAGTGTAAAACAATACCCTACATCGGTAGCGTCGACACAACGAAGGATATAATAAATGTCAGTGTTAAGAAAAATCTGACACAGGCAGCGTTGACCCCCGACGAATGGAAATAATAAATTTTAGGGTCCCAGCAAGAATCGAACCCAAAAATTCTGCGTGGCAGTCAAGCACTGTATCACAGAGCTATGCCAGGTCTCGGAACTACTGTTGAAACAGGCGCAAATCTTCGTAAAACGTCAATAGTGGTTGAAGGGCTGCCTACCCAATTTTATAAACATTACATATGTACTCCTTTGATACAGCCGTCACATCAGGTTAACATCAATTGTGGTTAGTTGCCATGCGCTGAAGTTGATTTTTGTAGCAGTGTCCAGGACCAGCATTCTCTCGAGCTTCAGCACTTCATATCAGCTTCTGGTGTTGCTAATGCGCATGTTCCAGTTGATGTCGTGGCGCAACTGCAAATCGCTGGTTATATAAACATCTGTAACTTAACATATGTTTGTGCGTGATATATTTGTACATACATTTAGCACGATTTCATGGCGTGTCACTCAATAACATTGTCACTCAATAAAAAATTGCAACACAGTCACCTTCCCTCCGCATGCTTCGCATAACGTCAATTCCCAGGTATGTGAGATCTGCCGATTTTTTTTATTATTGAGAGAACCGTATTCGCCCATCGGCTGAAAAGGACGATACATTCAAGCAGGCTGTGACAATAAATACTATGCACTTCGGCTTTGCTTATTTTATTATTAGCTTATTGCTTCCCCCCTCCCCGTTTGCATGCGCTTTGAAAGTAAGCAGTACGCCGCTGTGTTTACACGAACATTCAGTTTCCCTGCTGAAACATATTAGCTGCAGCAACGCTGTTTTTTCAGCTCTTATGATAAGTTGACCCTTAATTTTTGAGGTCTTATCCAGCAAGTATAATAATCATAATGTTGAGTACAGAATGAAATTACTCAAATTCACAGGTGTGAAATAATTTTGGAGATATTTATGGAAAAAATTGTGGGTGCAATATTTTGGAACTCTCAAATATAAAAATAATAACCGGCACTTTGCTCACATATTGAGCAAATCAAAATCTTCCTTTCTGTTGGATTTGGTACTAAGTGAAATACATATGAATGACCATTTAATACCGTGCATGTAACCCCACAATTATTTGACTCTGGTGGCAATTCACACCTGCTCGTCTTATAAATGCTATCTATTGATTCTATAGGCGACAAATATGTCTCACCTATTACAGGCTATTGGTACAAATAAGCACAAATAGCTGTCGTCTATAGGTACTAATACATATTTATTGGTCCTATAGGGGACAAATAAGTGTCTCCTATTGAACCCTAATGGTGCCAATACGTGTCTATTGGTTCTATAAGTGACAAATAGGTACAACATATAGGGGCCTTATTGGTCTTATTCATGACAAAAAGATGGGGTCAATTGTTTTTTATTTGTGCCAATAAAATTCAAATAAGACCTATAAAGTCTCAATACAGCTCTTATCGGCTCAATGACATTTCTCTTAGAACAAACAGATTTCTTTATTGGCATTTTTGCCAGGGCATAGGCGAACACCTGGCGGCACTTACTACTGGGCACCACAGCTGGCCACTTCAGAACCTATCATCTAGCCACAGTTATTCCTTTCTCCTCGCACTCTCCTCACTATATTGCTGCCTTTCACCCTCCGCATTTTCTCTCTTTCGTTCTTTTCGCTCTATCGCTTACTCTGACAATGCTCAACGCAGAAGCGGGTGCCTAAGAGCTGTGCTCTGAAGAGCTCAGTGTCATTATGATGATCTGTATAATAACGGCAGAGCTATTTAACCCTTTAACGTCTGCTCCTCCTCCCCAAACTGTCACTAAACTGCTTTGAACGAGTAGAGCTCGTCGTAGCGGAATAGATACTCCCTTCAAGTGTTCAGGCAGAGAAGCGTGCATTTACAGCTTACATTGTGTGTCATCCACCAGATGGGAGCATTTTCTCAAAGATTTATTTTGCTCCTGCGGCAGGAGCGTGGTTTTAGTAGGGAAAGACGGTGTGCGGTGGCCATGACACATGTATAGCTGGCCCGTGAACAGGAAAAAAAAAAAACGCTATATTCGCTTTAGTGATATTCTCAAAGTGGAAACAATTTGAGCAAGGTTTATATTGTGTGCCCAGAAGTGAAGACAGCGTTGACAATGAATTGAGTAGCTGCTTTCGTAATGGTGAAGACAGCTTGGACGTGAACATTGCAAGTGCCCGCCAGTGGAGCCGCCTTGCATAATTCCATGTTTTTTTAATTTTCCATGCAGCCCCGAAGCTTCCCGAGTTAAATACCCCAAAGGTGCTTAGCCTACAGGAGTGAAGAAAGATGTGGTATCTGTAACTGTTTGTTTTATAAGGTTTTTAAATTTTCTCAGCAGTAGGTAGCTGGTTTAATTTCTTAGTATTGTTCAAAAAGAAACTTTATTCCATTGATTTGATCAACTATGTGGGAAAAATGTTTTTTAAATATGGACCAGCTACTTTTCAGTACAATCAGATTCGACATTGGTAATAAAAAAAATGGGCACATTTTGACTAGAAATTAAAAAAAAAGAGCAGTTAAGGGGTTAAAACTTGAGGTTCAGCACTAGATCATTCCAAGAAACATTCGTTGCCTAGCAACCACTCGGCACAGCTATGCCTGGCTTTGCCAATTGCATCACTTAGCAAGACCTTTTAGAAAGGAAGGAAGGAGGATAAAAGTGGAGAGAAGAAATAAATTGAACAAAATAAAATTTCTCTGCGAAATTAGATGATGAACTAGTGTACCCTCAGTGTAGAGCTAACTTTTGTAACCATTCGGCTTGGCAGGCACACCAGAAGTCCAAGTATTCATGGGAGTTATAGGGGCAAGAGAATGAAAAAAAAATTCACAGCGTATCGATGAAGTGAATGATTGCGAGTGGGGTGAAGCGTCCGTCAGCCCATCCGTGCTTCTGTCCAACCATTCGTTTTTGCTTCCGTCCGTCCACGCGACCATCCGTGCGTCAATCCATGCGTCCGTCCGTCTGTCCGTGCATTTGTCTGTGAGTCCGTTCATCCATCTGTCCGTCCATTTGTGGGTCCATTTGTCCGTACGATCACGCGTCGATCCATTTGTCAGTTTGTCTGCTAGTCTGTCTGTTTTTCCATTCATGCATCCGTCCAAGTGTCCATCTAGTGAACACTCCAAGTACTGCCATCTCCCATCTCGCATCCCACGTAGCACATACCTGCTCTAGAGCGGGTATGTGCCACTGGTGGCTATGTACTACTACTACTAGATACATACATACAAGTGATGGACAGACCCTCGCCTTAAGGAGCTTTGCCCCTAAAAGACTAAGAAAAAGAGAGAGCAAGTGAAAGAAAAACACAAGGGCGAATAAATTTGGGGAGAAAGAAGAAGAGACAAACAAACAAACAATAGGATAGAAAAAAAAAGCGGATCATATAGCTATGTACATAGGCTAGTAAAACAAGAAGGTGGGAAAAAGAAGTGAGGAGTAAGAAGAAAGGAAGAGAAGGAAAGGGTGGGAAAGGGAATTGAAGGCAAGTATTCATGTGAGAGTGAGGAGGAGGAAAAGGCTACCAGCTTCACTGTTTTCAGTTTTCACACTAGTATGGCATAGCTGCCCCTTTTTTAGAGCATTTATAGATGTATGAATATAGTCGCTCATTTTTCTCTTATTTCAGTTTCTTTGCAGCACCTTCTATGGTCACTTACAACTTCCAACTTCATTGTCGTATTACTTTCTATCTTAAACAGCATAAACATTGTTCAGGTCAGGTATCTATTGAAAACTGAGGCAGCTGCTACACCTTTCTTTTCTTGCTTTATAAATTGTAGCTATGCTTTGAAAAATGATGTGCCGTTGTCTCAGTTCTCCACATGAAGTCTAGACTGCAGCAGTAAGAAGATCTTTTCACACATTTGTAAACAGTACATAAGCATTTTTTTATCTTCACCGGCATCTGGAGGAGATATATAGCAACTGCAGCACAGAGGAAAAGAGGTATTTAAGGTATCAGAGTCCTTCAGTACTCTTCTGCTGGTCATAAAACTCCTGTGCAATGCTGTGGGAGCTAGAGCTTCAAACAGCGCCCGCAGTTGCCACGTCGAAGCCAGAATGTGACAATACAGATGTTCAATGTGCTATAAATGCCATGAATGTTATAAAATGTACAATCACAGCATCCATCCATCTGCACTAGAAGGAGAGTGTGTGCAACAACAGAGAGGTGATTGGCCCATGGCATAATGTCAGTGTGGCATGCTTATGAAAGATTTGCGTGCTTCAAACACACAGCAAAATAATTTTTTTAACCTGCATAAGTTAAGCATAGGTTTTGCAAGAAAATATTTATTTACCATCATCATCAAATAATCATCTAGACTATTCATTAGCAGCTAAAATATATTCATATATATTTATCAATCTAAATGTAAACTAAAGCGGTTTTGGAAGACAAAGTTTTGCCATACATTTGATGTTGAGAGCACGTATATGCGACATCATTTGCGACGTCTAGGTTTTGTCTAAGAGAGAAGTGCATACGACATTAATAATACGTAGGCTCTCAACACTGTAAGGATGGCACATTATTGGGATGTTTATTAGATGTTATTGATAGACATAGACGTAGGGATCTTATTTTCATGCTGACAGGATATCAGTGGTTCAGTGGGTTAAAGCCCCCCTACCCCAGCTACAGGCTTGCCTCGTAGTCATAAGCAGTATGCCTGGTGACAAGCCAGCACAGTAGGATAGCTGTCATTATATTTGCTCGCACCTGTACACTGTACCAACCATTGTGCCCAAGTTCGGGTGCACGTGTTAGGCTGTTGGCCATGCTAGTCAAGGATGGATCTATGTGTCACGCCATCCTTGTCTCTGCTGGTGTGAAATGTCAGTGTGCACGCAGAATTCATGCCAGCAGCACAGAGCAAAGTGCTTTGTGCTGGTGCTGGTATCGCTGCTGGCATTGCTCTCCTACCAAAGTTACTCAACCACCAGATGCTTCATTCTTTTTACAGTCAAATGCACCCTAATGATATTCTACAACCCTCTGCATTAACTGTATGTGCACCATCTACAGAAAATTGTGAAGATGGCAATTTTTCAAATGTGTCCTAAGCATCCACATATTTGCTATCGCAATAAAGTACGACAGCATAAAATTGGAGATGACATGGCCCATCTGTAAAAAAGAGAGAAATTCAAGACAGTGATAATTTATTTAAGTAAAGTATACCGCCAAAATATCAAACATCCTTGTGGCTGCCATGCTATGTATGGTATAACTGTCATTCAAGCGCACGAATAAACAGAAATGAAAAGAGGACAAGTGCTTGCCCTCTCTTCCTTCTTGTTGATTTGAGCGCTTGAACGACAGTTATACCATGCATATCCAAGTAGCCCAACTTTTGATTCTGATGCCATGTATGCCAGAATATGCAAATTACAACTACTGTCTTATGAAAATTATGAGTAATGAAATTTGTGCAAGATATCTGGAGTAAAAAACTGTACCACTGTGCATGAGAGTTTTTGTCATTCATATAAATGCTATACAGCTGAATGTAAAGTACTTTTTATTGTTATACATAAACTAACCGTATGAAGTATCTGATATATTTGTTTCCTAAAGGCTGCGTTATCACACATACAGTCACAACTAGTATATTTTTTAAGAATGTTCATTCATGCTTATTGTTTAATTTACAGATACTTCATCTCCTCTGCATTATTGATAATGGTACTGCTGGCAAACAGCAAAAGTGAGGGTGTGGAAGATTTGTACCATCAGCATCAGAGTATTGTGCAGCTCATCCAAAGGTAAGTACATCAGTACCTTATCAGTAGTGGTACTCTTTATACTGGTAATAGATAGCAACCACAGAATGTTTGGTGGAATAGGGACGATCCCTAGGTACACTCCAAAGGGGGTTTTTCAATATGCTGCTTGCTTGGTGATTGTTGTGTGTGTCTTGCTGGATAGTGGCAAAAATAATTAACTTGATAAGATCTTTTCAAATTCAAAAACCTTTTTTTGCCACTCTCTCCCATTTTCAAAATGTGCGGTGGTTTTGTTACTGTTTTCACTGATGTGCTGTGCATGCTCCCCCTGGAATTCAGTTGTAGGGCAAATTGCCTAATTAGTTTCTTAAATAAGAACTCCAGTCAAGCATGATGTTTTAGGAAGGCCCTGGTGTGCTGAGAATTTTTTCGCTGTGGTCAGTGCCAATGCTGTGTGCTTTGGGACAAGAACCTTACCCATGTAACATCTAGTAGGCATACGATGAGACATACATTTCGGATATTCCGGACATCTATCAGATGTCCCCAAATGTACATTGTACGTCCAACACACCTTTGTACATCAGATGTACAAAGGTAACAAATTTGCACACTCAGTCAACTCGAAGGCCTGTCTATTTTCCACTGGAGCTTTTCTGTTGCAAATGAATTCTTATAAAAATGAGGTCCAAGCATGCCTCCTAGAACTATCGAACCTTTATTGCCAACTTACATATCAAAGCTAAGAAGCACATAACTCAGTCCACAGCAGAGCTTGTGAAAGTCTGTACATAGTTTTACAACATTCCAGTGTTCAATGCCTTTCCACCTACCAATGCAATGACTTCTTAGGCGGCAGCAATTGGTTTTTTGCGGTTTTAATAAAGGAAGTTATTTGCAACAAACACAACTCGCACGTGTATATAGCAATGTTGTTCTAGTAATCACAATACATGTACACTGACAAGCATGGGAGAAAAACCAATCTCTTTAGCACACACATCTAAAAAAGGTGCACAGCCCAGACAACACAATTACAACCTCAGGACATCCTCAGTATGCCTCCATGAGCACCATATGACGCCCTCAGAATGTCCTCTTATGATACTAGAATGGCACTAATCCAGTCCTTTTGTCCGTCCATACACATAAAAGCCTCAGCACATCCTTAAAACAACGCCTCAGTACTTTTCAGTATCTTTTCTAAACAATTGCATGGCCGGTTTGGTGCTGTAGTCTGTGATACCACTTGAGATTCATTTCTTTTTATGGTATTTACATACAACGAAAGGGAAACACATGTCAGGCCTTGTGTATGTATACTGTATCAAGCAACAGAGAGGTGACAGTGCTCAACTATCAAAGTAAAGCAAACAAAGGCTATTGACTCAAATTTATTTATTTAACAGTAATTAGTCACAATTAACTGTCTGCCATGTCAGGAATTAGACTACGCATATGGTCTAAAAAAGAAAAGCAATATCAAGGTAGTCAAGAAAGCTTAATCAACCATGTTTGTAATGCTCCTTGAAAGTTTGACACTGTGTCATCACCACGTTAATCGTGCCCAATACACTCACTAGTGTTAGAGGCTCCGCTCTGACAGCCTACCAGTACAGTCAACACGGGCCTTAAGTTGACTTGCCCGAGGTTGGGCCATGTGTCTGATGCAGAAGTCGATCCCATCACGTTGGAACAATTCATGGTGATTTGCTGGTGTTCCAGGCTGCTTCGAACCACCCTTCACCACGGTCGGCTGGTGACAATACATCTATGATCAGTCTGAACGTTGAGCAGCCCGGTGCACCCACAACCACGAAAATTTACCTTCCGTTGTCACCTAGGACTTATACTCTCACACATATCTCGCTTTTAACCATGCACACAAACAACAAAGGACACGAACCTTTAGTACACTGCCCTTTCCCTGACAGACCCTATTTTGACAGTCAGTTGGCTTGGAATGGCTTGGCTACTTGACTATCCAGAATGGTGCTGCATGGTCAATGGTTGCCAGCTGCTAGTTTGTTAATACATGCTACGGCAGCGTCTAATGACTAATTTAGGGCTGTGAGATTTAAAAACACACTCCTTCAAATGAACATTTCACAGTACTAGGTTTGATACCTTAGCCAATTAATTACATGTGTCTCATTAGGCAGAGCACATAATTTGAAAACTTGCTGACTAAAAAAAAACAAACGAGGAAAAAATATACAATAACTTTATGACTGCATATGAAAAGAATGTGTGGAGAAAGTTTTCACCTATGAAATGCATCTACTTGGTGCATAAAGGTCTTAAGGAATCATATGTAAGTGCTCAGCGCAACGCTTTTGTCATCCTCAAAAGGTCCTTGACAAGACCTTTTTCGGACCAATTGTTGTCCTCAGAAAACACTCGAAAAGACGTTTGAACCGGCGCTAGTGCATTGCCTTTGCCCTCTCCATAACGTCTTTCAAATTACTTTTTCAGAATAAATTGTTATCCTCAGTAAGCACTTGAAAATACGTTTCCAGGTCAAACCAGCTTGTGTCGTCCTCAGTAGTACCAAGGTCAATGAGAACTGTGCGAGAATGATTGTACCATATGAGGACCACCTCAGGACATCGAGTGTTGTCTGGGCAGTAGGTACCGCCCAGACAACAGAAACACATATTCAGTACATTTTTAAAACGTTTTCGTGAGGACGTTTGAACGTCCTGGGAACTTGCTCAACTAGTGCGGATGGAGTCCAAGAAAGATCCTATTGTACAGCCTCAGTACATTTTCTTAAAATCCACAAATTGTTCACCAGAGCATTTCTGGCACTATTTCAGGATTTATAGGGGGTTGAAACATACTCAAATTGGTCCACCAGGACATTTTGCGTGCAAACTGTGCTACCCATTCAAACATTTCTGGGACAGTTTGCGTACCGAGTGGGTTACCGATCAGGACATTTCTGGGACATTTTGCATACCGACTACGCTACCCACCAGAATAGGTTGTATGCTGAATTACTGTGTTTTACATTTTACTTTTCTGTGAAGATAACGTTAGAGCACGGTTGTGTATTAACAGTTTAGAAGCGCGCTAGTGGCGATGCAGACGATGCCCACACAAGGTACGTGGCTGCGCCACCCGCTTAAGCAAGCACAAAAACAAGCAGCTTCTGAAATTTACTTATTCTGATGCCCCGCCCATCAAAACCAACAATAAAATCCATCAAATAATAAGGGGGGCGAGGCACTCAATAGTATTAATTCGTCAGAATAATCAGAGTGTACTTCTACCGATCCTAAAACAAAATGAAAATGCTTTTGTGAGGACAATAGTTAGATACTATAAATATCTTGCAAGCACAGCATTGAGCCGCTCTTATGATCAGTGCGGACAGTGTTTTAGAAAGTCAGGAAACAAACTCTTTCTGCAGTATATGTGGCTTACACGATCAAATTTGAGCAGATGAGATAGCCTGTGTGACTCGTAATATACTATAGGACGGGCATAGGAGCACCACAATTTTACCACTCACGCTTCTAATCTTTGCCAGAAATTACGCACACTGATTTCGTCATCTTGAGACATGATGCCTAAACTTAGTCGACAGTCATAAGCTACACAATGAACTAATCATGCAATTTCATTGCAACATAAACATGCTGCAACGAAAAGGCTGGTGGCAACAAGTTCACGCCGTCACTGCCCCAGCCACTCTTGATTAGACCACTTACTAGATCAACAACAGGCTGATGCATCACATGTGCATTCATTAATAAGACCGGCAGAATCGCCATTAAGCCGAGGGCTGTGCGCCATCTGTTCATTGTGCCTAGAAGTAAGGTGCAACTAATAGATACTGTGTCGAGCCGAGAATATACATTTTTGTGCACTCGGTCGGACTTGGACAGCTTCATGCCAGCTCTGCGAGGTCATGGTTCATGCTCATTGATGAACACATGCATCGGTGCAGCATTTTTGATTGCGGCAAAATAGTCATTCAATAAACAAAATGACAACTGAAATGTTTTCGAAAAACCGAATGGAACTCACCAGTGTTCATGCCTGGGTGGGCCTTGTCACGTGCACCCTCTTTGCATGCTGCTATTGAAGTGCCACTATCAATTTTGAAGGTCACTATCATCATTACAGTCCACTGTAAATCTCACGTTGAAATGTCCACTTTGCTCATGCCAGCTCATGACTGTTAAAGCAACTCTTGCAATGTAACACTAGATGAAAATTAGAGAACACAGTTTGAATGATATAAGCATTGTTATCGTGAAATGGCTGCAACTTCAATCTTCGCATTGAAAAAGCTCCTTGCATATCTCAGTTTTTCTATCACATGTAGTCATTGATTTATATTATGAATTGTGTAATCTCAGTAAAAACAAATCCATCTTAAAGGTGTCTTTTCTCTTACTTGCTCGTCAGCAATACCTCTATATCATAGTTTGGTCAGCACATTCACACCGAAGAGAAAGTATGCATTGAGTATTCAGCTAATGCTCCGTCTATATTGTCTTGGCAATGCCCTAGGATGCCACTGTGAAGCAGTCCCATAGACATGTTTCTTTGGCGTTAACTTCATAAATTTTGAAGTCAGTATTTTATGACACAAGTCATTTGTGTAAGCAGAGGTGTGTGTGTGGGGGGGGGGGGGAGGAGAAGGGGAGGGTTCAGATTTTTGCCCACTGCTGAAATTTTGATGTTTTGGCATATTCACAATGTTATTCCCATCAGCCCTATTGTTTTTTCAATGGCACCACTTTGACCAATGTTCCAAGAGATGCATGTGCCTACTTACTTGCTGCAGCATGAATGGAGTCGAATGCAAACCACATAGCCTGCCAGAAAGACCACTTCTAACAACACTGTGTGACAATGACTCTCATCACCTGCTTCTCGCTACCGGATCAGTTCTTCTACAGTCCTCTAGAGTCTGCACTCAAGGCAAAGACATGAGGTCTGCCCCAAACTATTCTTGGTGCCCGCATCTCGCACGGGCAGTCCGCCCTGCTTTGTTCAAAAGGTAACATACTGCTATGCGCGAAGCTCTGAACTGCATGATAATCAGCTGGAGAGGGCTCATGTTGTTCAATTGTGCAGTATTTTACATTGATGAGTTCAGTATTATTATAAAAGCATTAAAAAAAGAAAATAAAGGGCAAAGCTGTCATTTGACTACATGTAAAAATTACACAACTCATCATCTTGCGAGTACAAGAAATACACCTTTTTGAGAATTTCCACAGAATTATTTCATAATTCATCCCACCAGCAAAGTGCAAGATACTTAAAAAGCCAATATGAAAATGTTTTCCTGGAACACATCACTTCTTAAGCCTTTACAGGAAGATTGTTATTAGCTATACAGTATGAGTTTGATAATTTATTATTAGTAGTTTCATCAGCAACAACAGAGCAAAGAAAAAGTGGAGGATGCTTTTGTGTTCAAGTCTAGACTGCAATAACTTAGTCTGGCAGCATGTGCATTGCTTTCTAGACTTCTAGCTTATTTTCGTTCTCGGCGCATCGTGCCATAAGGCAACAAACGACTCTGTGGGTGTAACAATGGCCGTTTCAAAACATCACTGAGTGCCTAGTGCAAGCACTGTTAAGTGCAAACTACGCCGTAATTATTTCTTTTGCAAATCAGCGAAAGGCCCACTATGCGTACTTAGGGTGACACACGAACCTACACAGTTAATTTTGTTGATAGTTTTTCTGCTGCTGATAGTTAAATATGGCTGAGAACTTTGTAATGAATGGGCCTTTCAAACTCCCACTTGTTGTTCAAGTCACATCTTTCGGTGCTTAGTGTGATTCCACGCTTCTGCCACGCAATATATGATGGTTTGAAGAAACTTGTTCGACTATATGACGTTGTGTCTTTATCTAAAGTGGATTTGAAAAAAACCTCCGGACTTTGCGAAAGAACACCCGCGTGCCATGCAGACAGCCCGGGTTCGATCCTCACTCGGACTTGAAATTTGTATTATTTGTTTACCTTCCATATTTTTAGATTTTTCGGTCCCGGTTGAGATGATGACTTTTCGCTCACAAGAGACAACACCGGTGCTGGAATTTCTGTGAAATGAGCTCTTTCACTCTGTCACTTTAAAAATATAACTCAAAGATTTTCTTCATTATTGCAGTAACTTCTCCAAATAACAAAATAAAACCCACTAAATAACTGAAAGAAAGAATTGGAAATGTCAAAAGCCTGTTTTTCTTTGTTGGACACAGTATTAATGAGCATTCACAATATATGTTGGTTCTCATTATTATCCAGTCAATGATTGTTACTCTAGAAGCATTGTTGTATTGATACAAAAATAAACCCCATAAAAATTCTTTGCTCTTTGATGAATTGCTTCTTCAATCCTAGGCTCACTTCAAAATGCTACATGCACTGCGTGTGCATTTTACAAGCTAGGTCATTTTAAAATTTGGTAATGGATTTCAACGTAACGGTTTATTAGTGGCAATATTATTTGTATTGCTTGCTACTGCACATCAATCATTTGAGAACAATTACTGCACTTAATGGGGAAGTGAAGTTTGAAAATTTTGCACTGTTTCACAGGGGCATAGCTAGAGGGTGGCACATCGTGCACGCGTCCCTCCTGAAATTTTTTTTTGCCATGGCATAGAGAGCAAAAAATGGCCATTTCATGGGGGTGCCTTTCCCGAAATCAAGGTGCCCTCTCCGAAAAAATTTCTGGCTACGCACCTGCTGCCTCATGTAGCTTTTTTAGCTAAAACTACTTTCTTATTAATTTTGTTAATTGCTAACAAATTAGCAGAAAGTGTGCTTTAATTGTGAAGCATTGCTTATATGTCTCTTGCTTCTGAAGTAATGATTGCATAGATGAAATTATTCTTGGTTCTATAGGTGTGACTATTGATAACCCGCAAGAAAAAACTAGACAGTTAACTGAAAAATTGAGGCTTGAAGGAATCACCTGAGCAATAAAAGCATCATCCAGTCGATGTTTCAACAATTTTTTTACACAGACGGGTCTTTCGTTTAAACAGTACTGCCTAGTTGTCAATCCTGCTATTTAGACAGCACTCATCTTTAGTAAAGGCACGCAATGTTAATTCACAATACCAGTGAGCTTGTTTTTGATGTTGTTACCTGAATGAACAAAATGATCACCAATCATTTTTTTTTCTCCTTTCAGTTGTCATAAACATTTAGATGGCATGGACAAGCGGAATCCCACACTTGAATTTCAGCTCTTCAATCATGCCCTCAATATACTCAGGTGGGCCCACAGTAATGGATAATTTTCAATAGGGAGACTAATTGGCAGTGTGTTGTAACACTAGCTCAGTGGTTCACAGCCATGAATGTTGTGGGAAACCCTTGTAAATTAGTGGAAGTGATGAGGGACGCCCTACAGTAAGAGTAAAAAAAATCGCATCATATCCACGCAGTAAATGATGATGAGTGGGGCGATATGCTGGAGGGTTTCATCCCTAAACCGTAAATCATCCGTGAACATTACCCACTATATCATCAAAGATGTGACAAACACTGTATATATTTACACAAGAAATGTTATTATTGATAAGTGGTATGTATACGTCGCTTACGTTTCCCTTCATTATAGTAGCTTTTTGGTCGGTAAAGTGGTGGATAGGTGATGGGGCATAGTGTGATGTTTCCGAGGACGAAGTAGTGGGCAGTTTGCAAATGTGGAACTAGAGGCGGTCATGTACAAACAAGGAATGGACGTAGTGGGACAATCTATGGTTCCTTAACACACACCTAGATACAAGTACACGACCATCTTACATTTCATATTGGCTATTTCTCAACGGTATTTGCTTTATGGTCATTGAAGTGGTGGGTCGGTGATGGGGCATAGTGTGATATTGGTCACGTACAAACATATAAGAGATGGACATACCCACGCTTTTAGGAGCTTCGCCCCTAAAATATGGGTGTCATGAGTTAAACTGAAGTTTGAAGCACACGAGAAAATATGAACAGAGGAAGACCTGACTCACGCACAGGGGCTAATTTGCAACAATTTTTGTTAATAAAATGTTGTTGCAAGCTAGTATTGCATGTGTGTCACATATTTTTTGGTCCATGTTTTTTTGAACACTAAAACTTCAGTATGACATACCAAGCATACCAACACGCCCCAAATTCTACGTTACTAAGCATCATTAGTTAACACAACAAGCATTTATTTCTCCCAGAAAAATAATGGTGAAACTAAAGTGCCAGGCCAGTTTGACCTCAGCAGCTTGTCAATAAGTGCGATCTCAGCTCCATCCAACCAGTTTATAACTGTATTTACTCTCCTCAGCTCCACCAGAATGCATAAGCTCTGCCACAATGCATAGATGAGACAAAAAAAGACAAGAAATGTCCACTTGCATGAGACACATTGTGCCTGCAAAAAAGTTAGCTTTTTTTTAGTTTTCAGGATGAGTTTTGCAGATCCCCGCAGATGACTTTACGACCCCTGTGGGGTCAACGCACTCCCATATAAGAACCACTGCAGCAATGATGTTGAGCAGAAAGCAGTCATGATGAGATGAGACCAGGCGAAGATGAATGCTAAAGCTTTCAAAATAATTGTGCTTGAGTACGTATGGAAGTGGGTGTGATAGTAAATAGAATGAGAGAAATTTTTCACGGTTTAAATATTATGTTTTCTTGGCTGCCCAAACGCTACTGGGATTTCGCCGCTTAGATTTGTTCTCTGTTGTTTCAATGTACAGTATGGGAGGAACCAATAACAGCTAGATTCGATACATCACCACTGACTACATTTGTTTGCTGTCTTCTTTTTAAGCTCTGTGGCTGTAGCTTCGACGTGTGCCTGTAATCGGACCAATTTATACGTCTCTGTTTCTGCGCACCTCCTCTCTTGCTCGGACTCGGTGCTGACGGCAGGATTTTTAGAGGTGCGATTTTTACTTGAACATATCCTTCCGAAATGTAGTGTAAGTAGCATAAACTAGAATGTGTGATGTTATACACTGAACTAAGCAAAAAAAAGGTGCAGATTAAGGGTGCACGTTAATAACAGCTAAGATAGCACATGCAAGAAAGAATGAAAAAGATGGATGATGCATGGATCGAGGACCTTGAGTTCTCTTGCTGGAATAAACAACAGCATTGAGACGGACTGCTCCGATCTCTTCAGGTGTATTGCCGTTAAAGCATGGTTCAATATAAAATGAAATCTGATGATCCTACTATGCATTTTTCTGTAAACTGTAGTTTGATAAATTTCTATATTCATTTTCTATGGAAGTGCATTATTTTGAAGAAGCATTGAGCTGGCTTTCTCACAATGCACCATTGCCCAAATTATGGCAGCTTATGAATTCAACAAATCTAATTAACTAATTTCACTTTGGCACATATTTTTGGATGGAATGTTGCTTGTCATAATTATGGTACGAGAGCAAAGACTGCCAAGTAATCACCATTTCAATCATCAGTTTGGCTGACTGCTTTTGAGCTGTTGTAAATTACGTGTAAGTCACCTGCAAAATCCTTGAAAGAACAATGCTCTTGGAGCCAGCAATTCATATGGTCGACTCATCTTTGTCAACTTGTTGTCCCATTGTCAGAACGTTGACTCCAGCAACAACTTCTGCTCAAAAACTTTTCATCTCTTTAATTTTCCCCTTTCCCTAAGCTTCTGCCTTGTAGAAAAGCCAGCTCCAAACATTTCTCAGTATCTTATCATCAGGGCAAGAAAAAAAGCAGACGCAGTATAAACTGTCACAGGATGTGCTACTTATCTATCCTCAAGTTTTTTTTGAGAATGAAGCAGTCGGGTGTTATAACTGCATACTTCAAGCTACATCATGTACTTATGGATGGCAATTATTAGAAAATAGTGCCAAGGAAAGTATAAGAGAAGTAATCGTAATGTATATGAGAAGAAAGAAGAGTGAGAGAAAAGGTGACTTGCGGCCAGCAGGAAGCAAACTTGTGACCTTCGAATGATGCGCCCAATGCTCTACCACTGAGCTACTGCGGCGATCGTCCCACCGTTCACTTTATAGAGTATGTGCATTTAAATGCTCCCACAATAAGTGCATTTAAATGAGGGAGTGTCAAATCAGCACCACTTGTAGCCATTATGGCAAGTGTGAAACACTTTTTTTTTTTGCCTGTTGGCATCACGCGGCACGTGATCTTATTATGAGCTGGCAGTTGACCAATTATCTCTCGTACACTACGTGAAGGCACCAAGTCTGCCAGAATGAGACCTTCACAATGAGTTAAGAAAAGAAGTCTTAAGTTAAAGGGCTCATTTTCTATCAAGAAAAAAAGCCCTTAAATTTAAACAGTAGTATGTAGCTATAGTGACGCCTGACACTAGAAGAGCCCAATGGTGTGAAGATAAGCCTGCAGTGTTATGTGACAGCTAATGAATAAGGCTGACCATTCGCTTTCCTCATTGTAATTATAGGTCCGTTCGATTCACCTGCACCACGTGAACCAGTTCGCAAGGTGTTGCACCTTGCCACTCATTTCAGCAGTGTGGCATTGACGACCTCTGAACCCTGCCATTCGTTTCAAAAGAGGCAGAAGAGGTGCTGCACTGGTTCACATTTTTTCTGCACCTCCTATGCTGATAGTGCCAGCATGGTGGTGCCGCGCGTGCAGCTGAGCAGACAACGCAGCGCTTAGGCGTAGGTGCCGTACCCGCCTTATTAACGCGTTGTGTTTTGCCAAGATGTTTGCACCTCGTAAATTGTCCGCATGTGCGGTTTGCCATCGGTCAGTGTTAGTTGAACGATGTTAATTAAGCGAACAGAAATAAGGGCAGCACTTTATCAGCACATAGTCATTTGTTTCGGGTGTCGCACTGTGCCTGCACCATTGAACTCACAATGCACAATTTTTGAACTTCGTGTGCACAGCCGTGAATCAGTTCCGATCGGTGCACGTGAATCGAACAGACCTTATGTGCAAGAGTTGTACAAATGTTGATTAAATTAATGAAAAGCTTCCTTACAGTAAGACTCTATTAATATAGTTCATTAAAATACATGAACACAAAGGCCTTACAACTGGCTTCTTGGTTTATTTTTCTATTTGCTGGTAATTCATTTTTGATATAACAATTACAGGAGCAATTCTGGAGAAAAAATAACTCCGTCGTCATTTGGTTCCCTTTAAAGTTCAAGCGGTATAAGATCTGCGGGGTTGCGAAAATGAATAAATAAGTGAAGGATGCTGGCTTTGTGTTCATGAGTTTTTATGCATCCCTCGAATGCGGATGGTGTATTCTGCTTGAACATGTTTGAAGACAGCACAATCAGAACACAGACCAAGAGAAAAAAGAACAAACCACAGTGTTCACTTGCTCCTGAACGCTTATTGAAGGCACATTCAGTAAAAATTCATTTGTGAGTCATTGCTGTGGTTTCTCACCTTTTCTCTCTGTCCCTATCGTGGTTGCACTGCATTTCAGAACTACTGTCGTGAATGTTTACATCTCTCCCACGAAATCGCCCAGCTTTCAAATTTTCTACAGTATGTGTCCTCCCTGAAGGGGACTTGTTGAACATGCATTATGGAAGGGTGGAGAGTAACGTACAGAAAAGCACACTTCCGGCTGGGTGTGGTGATAGTTGTAGAAACATAGTGCATAGGCGTCTGCGTGCTCTAACTTTGCAGTAATTTGTAGCAGCTGTAGAGACTGAGGAAGCTGATCTGACTGATGGGTTTGATGCATGCCACTTTATCACTCACTTAGGCTTGGAAGTCACTTTATCTAAAACTGTTTGGAGAATGTGCTGAGCTGAAGAAAGCTCTAAGTGTTTTTCCACTTGTGTTTGTGTTGTTTGTCAAACCGGTAATGTAACAGCACAACCACAGTAATCACATGAAATGTGTTTATGTTTACTTTACTTATACATCCATGAGAAAATATGTTAATCTTTTTCTTAAGCAAATTTCAACTCAAAAGAACACAGCAGAAATCTAAAAACTCTGCTTTGTGTAGTTGTTCAATACATTGCTATTGCTATTGATATTACAACTTATCAATATTCCTGTCCTACTCTCTTCCTTTCGTTTTTTATTGAGAGTGTGAAAATTTTCTGATAATATTTTTGTTTTGCTCTAGGTTTGCCTTATTGCAATCCTTGGCTGCAAGTTGAAGTCTATGTGCTGGAGGAGTGTGAAGATGAAATGGCGGCTGCTTTTGAGATTCTGGAATGTGCATGAGGTAGGTAAAAACAAAAAAGCCTTTGCAGCTTCTATATCTATGCACTGTTGTATGTAAACCTATGAGAAGAAAAAAGACTAGAGAAGCTGTCTTGAAAGCAGCTATAGTAACCATCTAGTAGATTTTACCACTATGTTAGAATGAACTAAGTGTTCATGAATCACAATAATTGTATGATAATGTCAATTTTCAGCAACATTCAGCAAATAACTGATATCTACGTCACAATTCCAAACACCATTTTGCCACCGCAAGAGCCTCAATTGCTACAATATAAAGCATAACATTTCAGTTTCAAATTTTTATATGGGCAGTAAGCTACAACAAGACAGTAAAGTGCAGTGAAAAACTTAGCTATTACTATTTTCTATATATCTAAGAAATTTGTATACCACATGCTCTGTATTTTGTACAAAGAAGCTTTGTGCAGCATTGTAGAATGTGTAGGTGAATACATTGAACTTAATCTAGAACCTTATTGCATTTTTTTAGTTGTCCTTATGGGAACATTGTTTTCTGGTGAGCATTCATCATTGCCCGTCGACATCATTTTCAGATGATCTTCTTTTTGTGTGGGACATGCTACTGCATTAGCCAATTCTTCCGGGCAAATCAGCGATGCTACGTCTTGTCTCACCTGGGCAGCGATGAGGACTTGTCTGCATCAATTGAAGCGCTCTCCGTGACGGACAGTGTGAGCCAGCCAACTGTATCAGCCATGCATCAGCTTTCTCATCAACTACCTGAGAGATACATTTTCATTGGGAAAGAATTCCTAGTATCACAATGTGGGTGTAGAATTGCTGGGGGTGGTCAACAGAGCTACTTATTAGTAATTAGACATACACTAGCTGAAAGAATCACAAGGAGAATGGGACTTCTTATTAATTGACCTCGTGTCCAGGAGGCCAAACGGGCAACACTTATAATGACCACACAGAGCAGTGATAAATAAACGATACCACATTGTTTGAATTTGGCTCTTTATATATGGCTGTCTCATGTATCCCAATACAAGTAATGCTTTTGTCAACTTAAAAATGTGGCGCTGCAGCATTAACAACATACACACAATCTATGTGAAGTGGTTCCACATATTGGAGTCACAGTACATGGATTTGCTGACGTAGACAAAACACCAAGGCAGATGCCTTTTTACGAGTAATATAAAAAAAATTGCAGCATATCCACGGAGTGAATGATGATGAGTGGGCCAAAGCGTCAGAGGGTTCTATTCATAGACTGTGGACTGTTTTTATGTCTGTCTGTCTCTCCATTCGTCCATCCGACGTCTGTTCCTCTGTCTGTCTGTCTGTCCACCCTTCCGCACCTGCTGAGTGAGTCATCAAATTAGGCGGCCATGAACCACGACGAGCTTAAAGGGACAAACTCACGGCTTAAGAAGCTTCGCCCCTAAAAACTCATGGACACTCTGATTATCAACATTTCAATGCCTGTCATTGTTTAAGCTATCTACAATTCTAGTTCTAATTGCAAGAAAATTTTAATTCAGGATTTTCAGTAAATATATCTATAGTACTATAGTACATATTAGCTTAGAGATACATATTGAATAAAACTGTGCGTATTTCTGTGAGGCTTAGAAAATGGCTTTTCAGTTCACACTTAATTTCTTGCATGCGACATTTTTCAGGTTTGCCGTATTTTACTTGCATTTGTGCTGTTCTTGGCAATTCTTGGAGTCCTTCGAGGTCTCTACGCAAGCAGGCGTAAGCACGTGTTTCCTGCGCTGTTGCAGCTCAGGACATACCGGAAACAACTAGTATATGTTATGGTAAGCAACCTTCCCTCAGTTTCACTACTCGTTTGTCCACTCAATGCCAAAGGAATCACTCAAGTCTCCTGTCAATTCTTCGATTTGATGATTTGCATCACTGTTTGATTCAAATGACATTGCATTACAGGATCGACATGTGCCCAACCTGTTCTTTAAGTATATTGCCACACATAACTTGAAAAACGCACACTTGAATAGTTGTTCACAATAAATAACAACATATTGATCAGGCAAAAAAAAGTAGGCTGGATTGAAACAAACCTTCCTGAAACTTCAAAAGTTTGCCCTTAGGTATAGCGTGAAAGCGTGTCTTCAAACAAATACAATATTCATGCAGAAAATCCTGCAGAAAATAGTGAAATGGTTTATTTATCTAAGGATTTAAAAAATTAAAGTGCCAGACTGTCAAATGCCGGCCATATCATACATGTTTTATGTTTAGCAAGCATTCTGTTGCCAACGAAATGTTATCTTTAATAGTTGTGCCATCAGGGGGTGGCAAGCAATTACCCCTACAGGGAAATAGAGAGTAAAAATTTATTAGCTACCGCTCATGAGTCTTTAACTGAAATTAAGAAGTTTGAATGAGCAGATCTGATTCCAACACAATTACATAAAAATAGTGTTTTGCAGTAACTTGCAGAAAGAAAAAAAAGATGAAGAGGAAAGTTAACGAGGTCAGTCCCACCTCGCACTAGGCGTTCAAAACAAGACAGACTGAAATTTTTAGAGAAAGAGAATGAAAAATATAGAAACATGAGGACACTTTAATATCAGTCATTCGGAATGGCCAGTACATCACACAATGCCCAGTAGCGCTTCCATAGCTATCTGAACCGTCAGGTCCTGTCGATACACTATAGTTTCTTTTTTTTCCTACAGAGGTTGGTTAGTATAACATGCGGAGTGCAATACGTACACTGCAGACTATAAAAAAGCTGTAGTGGTTAGTTCTGTACTAATTTGGACCATCTAGGTATAATAAATATGTTTGCAAACAAGTTTGTGATCATTGTTCCAAGTATGACACTTGGATTGTGGCTACTGCTATTCATGATTGAACTGTAAACTTCTTGTTTAACTCTGTAGCCATTGTCTGCCAAAGCGGATAATCAGTTATGAAGCTTGGTATGCTGACCCAGTGATTTCAGCTTCAATACCAGCTACAGCTTTTGCATTTCAGTGGAAGCAAAATGGTAGACGACCGTGTACTGTGCGATGTCAGTGCATTTTGAAGAATAACCAGATGGACGAAGTTTCAGGAGCCCTCCAAATAAGGTCCTCATTATTGTGACATAAAACCCCAGATGTTATATAAACTTGTAGCCATCAACTCCCGAATGGCATGTTGTGAATTTTTCTGGAGGAATGTTTTAACTGGCCATTTGGAGTCAGAAAATTAGAACATTGATATCACTTAGCATTTTCATTTGTGTTCAGCTCCATTCTAATCTGTATTTTCATACAAATAGAGGAATGTCGACCTGTATCGCATGCATGTTTTCTGCAAGTATACTCGTATTGGCAGTGCTCAGTAAAATATTTATATGTTTAGCACATTTACAGTTTTGTATTGAGTGGCTGGTTTTGACAAAGCCATGCATTTATTTTGATTTTTATTCTTTCTGCTTAGCTCTGCTGGTTATTATATGTTGTGTCATCATCCTGGCTGCTGCAACCAAAACAAGGACATGAAAGAGGCCTACTTCGTGCCACTCTCGCTGCAACACGGCACCTCCTGGGAATGCCCTATTTAGTTTCGGAAAACACTGGAGAGTCTGTGGGGAACAGCCACATTGTCAGCTTAATCGGGATGCTCACAGCACTATTCAGTGGAGCTCTGCTATCAGCTTTGGTAAGTAGTTTCCACACTTTGTTAATATTCTTCACAAGAGATGATCCTATTTCTAGACCATAGATGTTACCAGGAGCAGCAGTAGAGTGCAGACACCCTCTAAGTGTTTATGTTGTAGAGAGCAGCCCTTAATTTCCTCCCAGTCATTCTTCATATTACACCACCCTTTCTCCAAGATGCTTTCATTATCTCACATAGTATTGCACTAGCTTCAGATGGGCCCTTGTTTGATGAAGTGACAATGTTGTACAATTACGTGATGACGTGACAGCATGTGATGATGCCATTATGACGGCACAAGTTTTGACAAACAGTGACATAATGATGAGATCGCATGTCACAACAGGCTATTTGCTTTCCATGCGCCGCTTCATCACTGATGGTCGCGTGGGTTTTAGTGCCACTTAAATCTCACACCGTGTTTTGTGTAAGGACACACTTACACTTTTGCTTTAAGGGCTTCTGACGTTCCTTCTTTTAAAATAATTTAGTTGTCTGTGGCTTTGGGGCATTAATCTCAAGTACAGTCGGCATCAAATGAAAGACGAACAGCAGAGCGTATGGCGTAAGCATTACAGAAGGTGTTGTGTACTCCCTCTAATCATCACAATGAACAAACTCGCTCCGCACATCTGGTCTGGCAGCACTATGCAATTTCCCTACAGTCCGATATTTTTGCTTTTCAAATTCAAAACAAAGGATACACAAATAAAAGAAAATAAAAATGAAACAACCTAAAGCAATTGGCCTGCCCACGCTGGCCCCTGTCATCACCGTATCAAAACTAGAACGCAAGCAAAAACATCGCATTATAAGCGGATCAGGCAGTTCCCACAAACCGGATGTGTGCACCAGTCCTTGGTGATGAATGAATGGCATGGGCTATACCGTTGATAATGCTTGGGCCATGCGCTCTGTCATTCACATTTCATTTGGTGCCGAATCTGCATGTAATCACAGTAGTGTGTTTCTCGGGAATAAGACTCCAGCGAATGCTGCATGTTTTCAAGTATTTGATGAATAATGTGATATTCATGTTCACTTTGCTTGCAGTGTAAGCATTTGCAGTTCCCATATTCAAAACGAACAAATCTTATCACCTCTTGCTCTTGTGTAATCTGCTTGAAAAGATGGCTTCACGGCAGTATACTTTTTATTGCAAAGAAACCATCGTTATAGGTGAAATTCGTGTTGCCGCGAAGTGGCACTTTAGAGAAAAATTTTCCATGCTACTCTTGGGCCGTTTCAACAGTTGTTATGCTTAAGTCTGTATTATAATTACAAGCTCTGACTATGGTAGGCTTTAAAATCTGCCATATCGCCCTGTCGACAACTGGAGCAGAAAAATACAAATGGAGCAGAAAAATACAAATTGGAGAAAACTGCGCATACAATGGGCAAAAATATCTACTCATACCTGTTAAATTTCAGATACCAGTTCTGGCGTTCATAAAATTCAGCTTCTTCCATTTCCGCTTCCGAATGATCGATATCAACTGTGTTCGCAATCTCCTCATCGATTCCTCTGAGAAGCTCATACTGTTCAGTCGAAATTCGGTGAAACTTCTTCAACTCACATATTGATGGGTGGTTTATATGCCAAAGCTGTCCAATATCTGCGATCACCTGCGTGACGGCCTTGCGTGTTTGATTCCGCCGTTCGTAGAGGGCCTCCATGATCCGATCTAGTGTCGGAAACGTGAGAAGTCACTGGCCGGCCGTGTCACAAGGCGAAGTCGGAGTCAACTCGGCATCCATCGCAGACGGTTCGCAAAACGAACATCCGTAAATTGTCGGTCTGTCGTTCTTCGTGATCTTGCGAATATCGAGCCGTCGTCGTGAAGGGCGAGTCAGTACGGAGCCGAATTAAATGTGAGGGCTCCCGCTCGCGAGCCTCCAGACGATGCCTGCACTCACGGGGCTGCGCTGTCAAGATGTACGTCGCTGACCTATGGACTGCTTTCACTTGTGAACATTGGGCCCTCGTCGTGCAGGGCGAGTCAGGACGGAGCCGAAGTAGACGTGAGGGCTCCCGTCTCGCGAACCTCCAGACGATGCCTGTACTCATGTCAGTCCACGGGTGCTCCTGGTGGTCTCAGTTGCAACCGGAGTTCGGCTCCCAGGTCTCAGCGGTGGTTAGGCCTCGCACATCAGCTTTGCCTACGGCACCTTCAGAAAAGTCCTCGAGGCTACGACGGCAGTCGAAATTCGTGAAGGCGGTTCCGTCTCACCTCCGAAGGTCCTTCCTCCCGGGTTTCGGCACCAAAATGCTGAGAAAGGGATGAGCCGCCGTGCCCATGGCGAAGCCCACCCGTCGACCTTATCTTTATTCCGAATGCCGGTCTAATCCTCGATGATGATAGCGACTATCTTAGTAGTTCACACAATATTTAACACCAGTGTTGTCTGACTCAAATTTTCAGAATTAGCTGTGCATAATATCTTTCAAAATGGCAGCCACATACATAGTGCTTTTTGTATTAGGGTAATTAGCTTCCTTTCATTGGTGAAATGGGTTTGGCTTAGGCTTCCTACAATCCTGATGGCCACTTACATATATAACTTATTCACAAAGCATTACTACAAGAACAGAAGAGAATTTCCAGTGCCGCACGCTAAGCTTAACAGATCTCAAGTGGAAACTCTGCAATTGCGGTTGCTGCAGACAACAACTTAACCAAATCCAAACTTTATTACCAGGGTATATCCAGAGAGAGAGGTCTAAATAAATTGTGGCAAGTGTAATGGCATCACTACTCTGAACCATATATTCTTTGGCAGTGTCCTGTGGCTTTCACAGACTGTGACAAAGAAAGAAGCTAGTGGCAAAGAGCCCTTTATAATGTAGCTCTTTCAGATCAAGCGCAGGTCGTTCAGAATGGCCACGATATGGCAGTTAGGTTAAACCTTACTGTCCCAGCGTGCAAGCCACCAGCATAAACTTGAAGGTTGATCTTCAGGACCTGATTAAAGTTTATCATACCATATGACGCCATACTAGAATAACAACATTGTGTGGATGCCACATTATAAAGGGGCTTTTGTGGCAAAGATGCAGCGAAGAACTGATGCAAGGCAGGTCTAACAGCTAACTTCTGCGAGGATGGCAGTTTTTTTTGTGGAATATTTGTTTTTCATAAATCATTGGATCTAAAATTATGTCTGTTGATGTAGACTGAGGATTGCACAGTTGGCTAGCAAGATCACTGTATTCATCTGCGCAATCTTTTAATTTTGTAAAATTGAAGGACTTCCACAAACACTAGTAAACAATGTTACAGGTGTGTAACTTAGCTGTGAAAATATATCTCACAGTCTCATAACTGTGATACTATTTATTGATTTTCAGCAACAATTTCTATATATCAAACTCTCGAATAATTGGCTAATTACAATATTGCTTCATCAAAACTAACGTAGAAGACTGAAAAAGAGTACCAGCTGCATTGCCCTGTGACTGCCTGTCCTGGACCTCATTTCTCATGGGAGTTTCAATAGCGCTTCTAGGAAAAACATCGAGTTCAATCTGTGTGATGACGTCAATGGCTAATCAGATCAGGCATCTTAGTTTGGTCCGCTTCTGGTAATGATGCAATGCAATAAGATGCTTCATTGGCTTGCCTGGCAAACAGTACTTTTTGTGTTCTCATGTATAGTCTGCAAATGATGACATACTTACAGTACAGTATTATGCAATTTTTTGAGGTTTCATTGTAAAACACGGCTTTCCATTCTGGAATGGACACGACAGGAGAAAAATAGAGAAGAACCTGAACACCATTCTTCATTTTTATTCGCTTGTGTCGGCATATGCTCTTCGAACTTTTTCAGGAACAAAGCACTATGAATTAGAACTCTAGTTTTTGTCATTGTAATAGTTTTGCATGTTTGCTTGGTTATGAGGCAGAGGAAGTAAACAAGCCCCAGGATATGTCTAATGAGCTTTAGAGATGTATAATAGCTACGAGCTGCTCACCTCAAACACTTATGTGGCAGCAAAAAGTTGCGTCAAAACCAAGCACTGGAGCACTCCAATGCTCTACCACATTGCAAGCTGCAAAGAGACTGCATCATGCAAGTGTGACGAGGTTTATTAGTCGATAACAACAACGGCAAGACAGCGTGAAGAACCATCCAGCAGAGATCAGCACAGCAGCGAGCCGAAGCACGAGCCGAGAGAACCGGGCGTTGGCAATGCTGCTTGCTGCAGGCACATCTTTTTCTTCACAATCGCCCCCGCTGAAAAAGGAGCCATCCTGGCGACCTAAGAAGTTTCAGGCAGAGGCTCATGGTATGGTTTCAGTCGGGAAACATGGACGATGTCACGTGCGTGCCGGCGCATGTCGTCCGATCTGGAAACTGGCTCAATTAGGAAATTGACTGGAGAGGTTTTCTCCAAAACGGTGTAAGGCCCCTCGTACCGGGGGACAAGTTTCGAGGAGAGTCCCTGTGTTTGGTGTGGAATTGCGAGCCACACAAAAGACCCTGGGGCATAGCTGGGATCTGAAAGGGCGGTGCTACGGTGTTCTTTCTGGCGTTGCTGCTCTTTTGAGGTGAACGCACGGGTGAGCTGGCGGCACTCTTCGGCTTGTCGAGAAGCATCGGAGACAGGTGGGCACTCGAAAGCATCAGGACGGTAGGGTAGTAGGGTGTCGATTGTATGGGAAGGCTCGCGTCCATAGAGAAGAAAGAAAGGTGAGAATCCCGTGGTGGTTTGAACTGCGGTGTTATATGCGAATGTGACGTACGGGAGAACACGGTCCCAGTTGCTATGATCAGATGCCACGTACATTGAGAGCATATCACCCAGCGTGCGGTTGAACCGTTCCGTTAGCCCGTTAGTCTGCGGGTGGTATGCTGTCGTTTTCCAATGAATGACGTGGCATTCCGAAAGCAGAGTTTCGACGACCTCGGAGAGGAAAGCGCGGCTTCTGTCACTAAGGAGCTCTCGATGTGGACCATGTCGAATGATAATGCGACGTAAAATGAAAGAGGCGACATCCTGAGCAGTAGCGCTCGGCACAGCGGCTGTTTCGGCGTAGCGTGTCAGGTGGTCAACTGCCACTATAATCCACCGATTACCATTTGATGTCAATGGAAGGGGGCCGTAGAGGTCAACGCGACGCGATCAAATGGCTTGGCAGGGCATGGAAGTGGCTGCAAGGCGCCAGTAGCACGTGGCAGTGTTGGTTTGCATAGCTGGCAGTCAGGACAGCACTGCACGAATTTGCGTACAAAATTGTACATGCCGCGCCAGTAATAGCGATGGTGAAGGCGTTCATATGTTTTGAACACTCCTGCGTGGCCGCATTGCGGATCGTCGTGAATAGAGGCGCATACTTGCGATCGTAAAGTGCGTGGAATGACCAGCAGCCACCGGCGGCCATCGGGAGCGTAGTTGCGTCGATGAAGGAGTTGATCACGGATGGTGAAATGGAAAGCTTGACGTCGGAGGGATCGAGATACTGGAAGGTTGGGCGTGCCAGATAGATATTCGATGAGAGATGCGATCCACCGGTCACGATGTTGTTTGGTGGCAATCAAGTCGAGATTCAGCGATGACAAGGTCTCGAGGCGAGTGTTTCCGCACGTCGGATCTGGTGATAAAGGTGAGCGGGACAGGGCATCAGCGTCAGAGTGTTTGCGTCCGCAGCGGTACACGACGCGAATGTCGTACTCCTGGATTCGGAGTGCCCATCGCGCAAGGCGGCCAGAAGGGTCTTTCAAAGTGGAGAGCCAGCAAAGCGCGTAGTGATCAGTTACTAGATCGAACGGGCGGCCGTATAAGTATGGCCGGAATTTTCAAAGCGCCCACACCAGAGCCAAGCACTCTTTTTCTGTCACGCTGTAATTAGTTTCGGCTTTCATCAGAGTGCGGCTAGCGTAGGCTACAACGTATTCTGAATAGCCGGGCTTTCGTTGAGCGAGGACAGCGCCTAGCCCGACGCCGCTGGCGTTGGTGTGCACTTCGGTAGGAGCCGTCGGGTCGAAGTGGCGAAGAATAGGTGGGGAGGTGAGCAGACGGCGTAGAGAAGTGAAGGCAACGTCACACGCAGGGGACCAGGAGGAGAGGTTTACGTCACCACGAAGAAGCTGGGTTAATGGTGACATGATAGATAAAAAATTGCGAACAAAGCGCCGGAAATACGAGCATAGGCCTACAAAACTGCGAAGTTCTTTCATGGTCCTCGGCTTGGGAAATTCTGCGACTGCTCGAAGTTTTGCCAGGTCAGGGAACGCCGTGTTTGGACACGATGTGGCCTAGTATGACGAGCTCGCGTGCAGCGAACCGGCATTTTTTCAGGTTAAGCTGCACGCCAGCGTTGGTCAGGCAAGTCAAAACGTGCCTGAGGCGAAGGAGGTGTGTAGGGAAATCATGGGAGAGAACCACGACATCGTCGAGGTAACAGAGGCACATATGCCACTTGAGGCCACGTAGCGTATTATTCATAAGACGTTCAAACGTGGCAGGCGCGTTACAAAGCCCAAAGGGCATGACGATAAACTCGTATAGTCCGTCTGGTGTAATAAATGCCGTTTTTTGGCGATCGGCTTCAGCCATTGGGACTTGCCAATAGCCAGACCACAAATCTAGCGACAAGAAAAATTCCGCTCCGTGAAGGGTGTCATGGCGTCATCAATGCGCGGCAAAGGATAGACGTCCTTGCCGGTTATCTTGTTCAAATGACGATAGTCCACACAAAATCAGATAGATCCGTCTTTCTTACGCACGAGGACGACAGGAGACACCCAGGGACTGTGAGATGGTCTAATGACGTCTCTACGAAGCATATCTTCGACTTGATCGTTGATGACGCGGCGCTCTTTAGCGGAGACACGGTATGGTCTTTGACGTAGTGGCTGGTGTAGGCCGGTGTCAACATGATGTTTGACTTGTGACGTGCGGCCCAGTTGAGGCTGCTACACATCAAAAGAACTCCTGAACTCTTGCAGAAGATCCAGCAGGTCGGCATGTTCGGTGGGAGTGAGAGTGTCGGCAATGGCGCTAGAAAACGTATCCTTGGATGACTCTTCGAGTGCCGACAGTGATTTTGGGTGGTCGCAGTAGTCATCCGGGACATCAACCAAAGCCGAAGGGTCGAAATCCTGCACGCGGCCGAGACATTCCCCCGCAAGCAAAGTGACAGATGTGGAAAGCGGATTGCTTATGAACATATTGCTTCTTCCGGCGGCAAGGTCAATTGTTGCGAAAGGCAGCGGCAGAGCTCGACGACTCTTGAAGATATCGGAAAGCATAAAAAGGCATGTAGCGTCAGTGTAGGCGTTGCATGAAACGGGAACAATGGCAAAATTTCTAGGTTGAATGTCGGTATCTTCATGAACGAGCAACTTCGCCCGCTGATGAAGAGCGTCAAGTAATGGGACATCACACAAGAGTGAAAACTCAACTTGGGCGCGAGCACAGTCGATGACGGCATTATGGCGGGATAGGAAGTCCCACCAGAGGATGACGTCATGCGAACAGACAGCGAGAACAATAAATTCCACGATGTAAAGATTGCCTTCGATGGACACTCTTGCAATGCAGGCTGCGAGAGGCGTTACTTGCTGTGCGCTTGCGGTGTGGAGCGACAGTCCCGAAAGCGGCGGCGTGACTTTGCGCAATAAACGGCAGAGATTAGCGGCAATAACAGAAACAGCTGCGCCGGTGTCCACAAGGGCGAAAGTACAATAACCTTCAACAGTTACTGCGACCACGCTAGTAGGAGAGGGGCGAGGGCTTAGACAGTTTGGAAACGGCGCAGTTCTTGCCTCTTGAACTGCGGTGCTTAGTTTTCCTGTTCGGAAGGTCCGGGCCGGCGACGCATGGGGGAGGGCGATTGCCGACGAGGAGAGGGTGCGCGCTGCGGCTGGAAGTCAAGGTGGTCAGTAGGGGCATAGCGAGGTGACAAGACCCGCCCGTATTGAACGAAGGGTTGGCTGCCGGGTTGCGATGACCGGGCATAGTTGCCGAACGTCTGAGGTCGACTGCGGCAGTAGCAAGCAACGTGTCCGGGAGTGAAGCAGGCGTAGCAAATCGGTCGGTTATCGGGCGTCCTCCAGGGATTGGCGACTGGTGCTGCCGCCCAAGGTGCAGTATAAGCAGCCAGGTGTGCGGGCTGTGAGCGCGTGGTGTAGGGCGGTTGCGGAAGCCTACGCACAGCGTCTGCGTATGTGAGCGGGGCGGCTACGGGCTGCATCTCTTGCGAACAGGCGACAGGAGGAGCCACAGGCTGCGCTGCATACGTTAGGGACACGGTTACAGGCTGAATCGCTGGCAGATAGGCGGCAGAGGCACCTACCAGCTGTGCAACACGCGGGCAGTGGACACGGCTAGATAGAGGCGGCTCGTAGTGCGCAAGGGGAACAGCTTGTGCAACCTCTTCCAATATAGCAGTGCGAAGCGGGGCGGGTAGACGGGCGGTGGTCTCGTGAGCAAAAGGCACTAGAGAAAGTTGGCGGGCGACTTCCTCACGGACGAAGGCTCGGACTTGCTGAAGCAATGGTGAATTGTCAGGCATGGTGTCGAAACTGGACAGTGACTCACCACCACGCTGAGGTTGTCGAATCAGAGAGCGTTGCTTCTTCAACTCGTCGTAGCTCTGACATAAGCTGACGACTTCAGAAACTGTGCTCGGATTTCTAGCCAAGAGCATTTGAAATGCGCCATCGTCGATGCCCTTCAGGATGTGTTTGACCTTGTCCGACTCGGGCATGGTGTCATTCGCACGTCGACAAAGGTCGACGACATCCTCAATATAGCTGGTGAAATTTTCGCCAGTCTGCTGAGAGCAGACGCGCAAGCGCTGTTCTGCCCTCTGCTTGCGGACAGCCGGCAGACCAAACACTTCAGCACATGACGTCTTGAAGACGCTCCATGTGGGGATATTGTGTTTGTGGTTGTTAAACCACAATTCTGCGACGCTGGTGAGATAAAATATGACATGGCCGAGCTTGTCGGCTTCATCCGACTTGTTATTGGCGCTCACCAGCTCATAGTGCTCAAGCCAGTCTTCCACGTCGGTCCCATCCGCACCGCTGAAGACTTTCGGGTCCCGTAGCCTAGGATGGCCGGGGCAGTTGAACTGGGGCGACGATGCCGATAGGTTAGCGTTGTCAGTCATGACGGGTGGTAGCGTGCGGCTTCGCAGTTCCAGGGTGTAGCGACGGGGATGAACAGCACTCTCCACCAAATGTGACGAGGTTTATTAGTCGATAACGACAACGGCAAGACAGCGTGAAGAACCGTCCAGCAGAGATCAGCACAGCAGCGAGCCGAGGCACGAGCCGAGAGAGCTGGGCGTTGGCGATGCTGCTCGCCGCAGGCACATCTTCTTCTTCACACAAGCGATAACCCTCCATGTGTTGCTGTCTGCTGTTTCAATGCATGCAATCAACAGTTCACTGACAGATAAGGCCACATCTGTAGCTCGGTAGTTTAACATTCGTATTCTTCATAGACTCAGATACATGAAGAGCCTTTCAGGCAGGTTTTCTCTTTCGATGAATTGCATTATCAGGAAGTTATTTACACTCACAGTACCAATGAGCAAATTTCTGCACATTTGTTTATGAAGTATGTCACACTGTTTTGGTGATCTGAATTTTACCAGGTGGCACGGTTTCTCCTGCAACAAAACCTTCGTCTTGACCAGACATATCCAGGGATGTTGTTCCATGAATACTTCCGCTACCTTAGAACCAAGGCTCGCATTCTGCACGGTCATGCTTTCAACAGAAGCTCCTCAAAAAGTAAATCTCATCCAAGCCAGCCAGACACGGTGAGCCATTAGGTACTTTCTCTGATCAGGGCAACATGCCTAAACACATCACACTGCTCAATTTTGCAGTTGAAACTGCTGCTCGAGCTGGAGCGGCTGGCCACAGAGATGGAAGAAAGAGCAGACCGCTTGTTTGTCGTGCCAGAAGAGGAAAAGATTGAACGTTGGCTTTCCCAGCATCTGAGGGCTTCACGTCTCCATTAATTCTGAAGCTGCTGATGTGAGGTGGCCATGGCCCTGGCATATTTATTTATTTATTTAAACATATCTCACCAAGTTCATAGCATAAAGAAGGCATTGCAACATTTGTTTTCACTATGTAATATTGCGATATAGACATAACTCACCATTGCATATAGACTCATGAGTGTTTTCTTTATGTAAATCACATAATAAACAGAACAATTTCATCGTCAGTTGAGATGTTCTGTAGTGTTTTTTGAGCACTGCTGTTTGTTTTGGTATCAGCAGACATGGGGCGGAGGACATGAGACCGACATGTACGGTTGAGCAACAGTGATAGAATTGGCTTGGTGGCAGAACTTTAGGGGTCCTGCCAAACTTCTTGAAAATTGTCAGAAGATATGCTGACCAACAGTGGAAGTATCTGCCAATATGTGAGCCAAATATTCATGCGCGACATGCGAAAAAAAATTTAAAATTACATTTCGAAGTCAGCTGGAAACCTCTTGCTCTTCATCACATGTAAAGTGCAGTGCGAACGGAGATAAGAGACGAAACAAAAGAAGCAAACAGGACCAAGGCCAACTTTCAACTGAAAGTTTTTCTTGAAGAAACAATAATAAATATCTAGGCTTAACTCAACTATGTAGCTCAAAAAAAATGCTAAACAACTAAAATTACAGATGACAAGGGTCACATCATGTTTCTTTCGATGCATCATCTCTTGCAAGTGTTAGATAATCGAGTCTAATGTCACTCAAGTTGATCGACGGCCTGCTGACCCATGACTTCCCTTTCCTTTCAATATAGAAGGCTCCGACTGTTTCTCGGGCTATTTGCTGTGTCTAATGAGTTGAAATCATTTCGTCTTCAAAATGGGGAGCAGCCAAACTCGTGGCAACAGTTTGTGGGGGTAGATAGTTGATCTTCAGTTAGTGTGAATTTCTGCTCTTTTGATGCATCTGCCACTCTGCCCTATCTAGGTTTCGCAGCAGACAACGGTATTTGAAAGACAATTCTTACATCACAGTCCACAAACTTATTAATATGCTCCATCCAGCATCACGTGCACAAGAGCTCAGGCATTAATTTATTTTTGTACAAAGACCAGACAGCTCTTGCGGAAAGAACACGTCGACACCATATCACATGGCAACATTCTCGATGCCATACCTAACAGCTTCCTCTCTCCAAAGTGTGCTTTATGGGACCCTGAGTTGTACTTCAGGCTACACAGTGCTGAGTGGCAAAGAAAGAGCGTATTCGCAGTAAAAAACCGAAATAGCTAGGAAATAAGAGCGCACCTTTTTAAGGGAAAAAAAACAGTTTAAATGATAGTTTTACACATTGTATTATAGAAAACAAATTTAATGTATTTCTTTTTGAAAACAAAAACCTAATTATTTATTAACTCAATATCAGCCAATATATATACTTAGGCAATGCTGAAAAAACTGATGGCGTGCAGTAACAATCAGCGACTCAGATGGGCAGCTGTAGAAACAGGATAAGGGGAGTTTTGAGACAGCATACTGAAACATACACCCTCAATCTGGCTCAGAAAATTAATTCACCAAGCACGTGTAACACAGTGGGTTTGCTCTGAGTCACTAACTGTATCGTCAGTTGTCTTATGACTGAACATTGTTCCATGAATAATATTTTGCAGCAGTACTTACAATTTTTATGTTGTATTTTGTAGCTGCATCTTGTGTTAAACCATGCCAAATTTCTGTACTCCTTCTTTTTACAGGTCCAGAACAGCTACTGAAGATCTATCGATTTCACCTCTACTGGTGCTCCAGCCCACTATTCCACTTTGCCATTGGAAACGAAGATTTAGAAAGTCATAGCTTAATGTTGCGAGCTGCAACAGAAAGAAAAGGGCATAGGTGGACCTTTTGACACACACCAATTGCTACGATGACAAGAAATTAGGACATGCTGTTCACAACATTAGTGAGAATTAATGAGAACCATCATTATGAAAACTCTCATAAAATACACATGCATAAGTTTAAATATTAAATTTTTCGTTGCAAGTATGACATCACACAATCTTCATGTACCAATTGTGTTACGCATTTGCAGAAAATGTGCTGCAAGTTATAAGTTAGGTTCAGTGGCATTCAGCAATGTACATTATGCCGCCATCCTTTTTTGCAAGTACATGTGCAGGACGCACAGTTTTTTTTTTTTTATCTTACTGAACCAACCATATAAGGAATTTCATTGTAATAATAATAAATACTTTTTTCATGATGTACTTGTATCTTCTTCCGGATGTGTGCACACTGGGCTTGTGCGAATATTCAAATCCTATGAATGTTTGAAGGAATGTTACTGTAGTTGAATTTCATTCGATTTGAATTTAAATTGGTGCAAACTTTGAAGTTTTCGAAATGCATGTATGTTAATCCACATGTAACCCCTGTGAATATGGTGTCACTGCAGTGGAGAGGTGCTAAAACTTGAAAGCACCTATTCAAATAGGTACCGAGAAATCTTGGTGATACGATCACAGATACTATAAATTTTGGGGTGACACAAATTTTAAGTGCAAAACATTCCTTTTGCACAGTGCAAGCACTCTTGGTATGTGCCTATCTATCTATCTATCTATCTATCTATCTATCTATCTATCTATCTATCTATCTATCTATCTATCTATCTATCTATCTATCTATCTATCTATCTATCTATCTATCTATCTATCTATCTATCTATCTATCTATCTATCTATCTATCTATCTATCTATCTATCTATCTATCTATCTATCTATCTATCTATCTATCTATCTATCTATCTATCTATCTATCTATCTATCTATCTATCTATCTATCTATCTATCTATCTATCTATCTATCTATCTATCTATCTATCTATCTATCTATCTATCTATCTATCTATCTATCTATCTATCTATCTATCTATCTATCTATCTATCTATCTATCTATCTATCTATCTATCTATCTATCTATCTATCTATCTATCTATCTATCTATCTATCTATCTATCTATCTATCTATCTATCTATCTATCTATCTATCTATCTATCTATCTATCTATCTATCTATCTATCTATCTATCTATCTATCTATCTATCTATCTATCTATCTATCTATCTATCTATCTATCTATCTATCTATCTATCTATCTATCTATCTATCTATCTATCTATCTATCTATCTATCTATCTATCTATCTATCTATCTATCTATCTATCTATCTATCTATCTATCTATCTATCTATCTATCTATCTATCTATCTATCTATCTATCTATCTATCTATCTATCTATCTATCTATCTATCTATCTATCTATCTATCTATCTATCTATCTATCTATCTATCTATCTATCTATCTATCTATCTATCTATCTATCTATCTATCTATCTATCTATCTATCTATCTATCTATCTATCTATCTATCTATCTATCTATCTATCTATCTATCTATCTATCTATCTATCTATCTATCTATCTATCTATCTATCTATCTATCTATCTATCTATCTATCTACCTATCTACCTACCTACCTACCTACCTACCTACCTACCTACCTACCTACCTACCTACCTACCTACCTACCTACCTACCTACCTACCTACCTACCTACCTACCTACCTACCTACCTACCTATCTATCTATCTGTCTATCTGTCTATCTGTCTATCTGTCTGTCTGTCTGTCTGTCTGTCTGTCTGTCCATCCATACATCTATCTATCTAAGACTGCTCTCATGATCACCCCCTTTACTTAATTGGGTAGACCAAAATTTCTGTCTATCTATCTAACACTGCTCTCATGATCACCCCCTTTACTTAATTGGGTAGACCAAAATTAGTACGGGAGCTTAAGATGGCTTGATGAATATAACTCCCTGGTCATGACATGAATAATGCCACAATCCTGTCGTATATGTCATCAAACCCTTTCCACCAAATGTAAAGCACATCCCCTTGGGTGGGAATGTGCCTCAGGTATATATGCCACTGGCGATTGACCCAGGAATGGCAAGAGCAGACATTGGCAACCATCATGCGAGAAGGTTAAGAAAAAGCTGACAATTTTTAATAATAAATGTCAGGGTTCCAGCAGAAATCAAACCCCAGCCTTCTACTTGGCAATAAAGTAATCTACAACACAGCCATGCTAGGTCTCAGAACTGCAGCGCTTTTCAAATAAACCGTAATGTTCGTGAAATGGCAATAGTGGTTGCAGTGCGGGCTATTCAAATGTATGAACATTATGTACAGGGGTGGGTAGGAGGTAGGTCAAAAGTTTTCAGGCTACTATTCCACGTATTTCGAAGGGATTGTGGCCTGCAGGAACTTTTGACCCCCTCCCCCTCCTACCCTGCACGTGTTCCCATGATACGTACAGCCATACAGTCGGGCTAACGTCTTGGAGTAATAACACCAAATTTCGAGGCTATCCAAAGCCTGTTGTGGGTTTCCTCTTTATGCAAGGACTCTCCACACGAAGGATCAGACCAAAAAAAAATGTGTAGAATATATTTTAATTCACTTCTAAAAGTGTATCGAATGCCCACTCTCACGATGTAGATCCATCGCTTGCACAAAAACACTGGCTTTTCAGAATAGGAGAAGCAACGACAGTTGTCGTGACGTCACACCAGGTCTGTAGTGACGAGTGTGATGGTGTCCCTTTCAGAAAAACTGTGTGCGTCTTTTAAGGTCACAGGGTGCTTTCGAAGAGACACTCGACGCATCCTTGTCTGTCAGAGACGCCGCGCGCATCCAACATCGGGGCTGCTCCCTGCTCCTTCAGCGTATCGGCACCTATGAAAGGCCGGCGCATCTAGCGTCGGCCAGCTTCCTCGTTGACGTTCTGCACATACGTTGTAAATATAAATGCTTTGTTTCTTTCTCACTGCCTTTTGCCTTGCAACTGCCTGGATGCTACTGCAGCTGGCCATGGCGACTGTCAGTGCATTCGATTTGCTGGCGCTTGTGTGGCACGTGCGTATGAGAGAGAGAGAGAAAACTTTATTTGCGCATAACACGGAGCATTCCAAATGGTCGGGCCCCTATTCCAGGGCTCCGCTGACCCTAGCCATCATCTCTGCCCGTTGGACCAGCCAGCGCTGATCAACAATGGCCGAGCTGGACAGCAGCGCCTCCCATTGTTCCTCTGTGTTGTTCATGTTGTGGTGTTCTTCATTGTGATGCGTACACTCCCATGTGATGTGAAACAGAGTTGGTGTGGCCCCACACCACGGACATATATCTTTGTATGCTGTGGGGTGGAATGCATGCAGCCTGTGTAAATTCGTGAATGTATTTGTTTGGATTCGGCATAATGCCACTGATTCCATTGCTGTGAGTTTCTTATGCGGTGCTGGATACACTTTTCTATTGTCCCTGTAATACTGAAGAATTGTACCAAAGTTAGGGTCTAGGGGCGTTGGATTCTCTATTGCAGTGTGCAAGGAAGCTCGGTAATTTGTGAAGCCTCGAGCCGCCTCATCCGCAAACTGGTTCCCGGTTATGCCCTCGTGCCCTGGCGCCCAGATAATGGTTTGGGTGTATTCAATTGGGAAGTCCTTACGAGCTTTGGTTAGAATTTGGAAGGCCTTCATACATATTTTACCTTTTTCGTAATTTCTACATGCAGCCTTCGTATCTGTGATTATTGTCATTGGGGCCTTTCGCTCCCAGCCCTCCTTGATTGCCAGCACGATCGCTATCTCCTCCGCTTCTGTGATAGAGGCTTGGGCTATGGAGGCACAACTTGTGACGTTTCCTTTTCGGTCTGTGACCACGGCCACCATGTTCTTTGCATTTGCCTGATATGGTGCAGCGTCAGTAAATCTCGACGTATTCAAATATTTTGTCTTTTTATCTATCTAAGCGGCTCTTGCTTTACGTCTTCCAGCATGTAAAACTGGGTCCATGTTCTTCGGTAGGGGGCATATTTTGTACCAGGCTCTGACTGAGCACGACAATTTTTTAGCTCTTCTATGTGCCTGTACTTGTTCACTGAGGCCGTTCCTCTGAAGAAGTTTTCTGCCGGTTGGCGTCTGTAGCAGGCGGTTAATCTGGGTGGTTACTTGTGCCTCAGTCAACTCATCAAATGTATTGTGAAGTCCGAGCGCTAATAGCTTTGCAGTTGAAGTGCTTTGTGGTAGTCACAGAGCCGTTTTATACACCATCCTTATTATTTTGTTTGCTTTTTTTTCTCCTCTCTATTCATGTTGTGGTAGGGTAGCGAGTATGTTAGTCTGCTGATGACTAAGCTCTTTACGGAACGAAGCACGTCTTGTTCTTTCAGTCCAGCACGATTGTTCGTTATTCGAACTATCATACAAACAATTTGTTGAGCTGTTCGTTTAAGCATATTTAGTGTGTGGAGACATCGCTGATTGGACTGTAACCACATCCCTAAGATTCGAATGGTTGTTTTCTCTGGAATAATAATGCCGTCTAGCTTGACCTCAAAGCGGAGGCTCGGGTCTGTCCTTTGTTTTTTACTCTCGGAGAATCGAATGAGTTCCGATTTGTCTGCTGTGCACTGAAGTCCCCTTTCTTTAGTGTAATCTTCTATGGTTATAGCCGCCAGTTGAAGCCTCTCTTCTTTTTCTGCCAAGCTACTCTTGGTTGTCCATATAGTGATGTCATCCGCATAGAAGGTGTGTCGGATGTCGGGAATACCTTCCAGTTTTTGGCTAGACCAATCATGGCTATGTTGAAAAGCGTAGACGAGATCACAGCACCTTGTGGTGTGCCTTTGCTCGGTGGGTAGAAGACATTGGATTCGTCTTCTCCTAATCTGATAACAGCGGTTCTTTTAGTAAGGAAGTTCTGTACATATTTGTACGTCCTTTGACTGCAGTTTGTCGCTGCTAGCCCATCTAATATGGCCTTATGGCTTACAATGTCGAAAGCGCCTTTTATGTCGATGGCCATGACAATGTTTTCTCCTGCTTTTGGAACATTTGTTAGTACTTCCTTCTTTAAAAGCAGAAGGATGTCCTGTGTCGAAAGGTTCGAGCGGAAACCAAACATGGTGTTTGGCAACAAGTTATTTTGTTCAAGGTGCCATTGAAGTCTGGTATTTATAAATCTCTCAAACATTTTGCCTAAGCACGAGGTAAGAGAGATTGGCCTGAGGTTTTCTATTGCCAATTTCTTTCCTGCTTTGGGTATCATAATTATTACAGCATGCTTCCATTGCTGAGGTATAGTGCCATTCACCCAGTGTTTGTTAATGAAGTTTAGAAGCGCTGTTATGACTTCGCCATTCATGTTGTGAATCATGGCATTGGTGATTTGATCCGCCCCAGGTGCAGTGTTGCATTTCATGCTGACGATTGCCGCTCTGACCTCGGCATGCGTGGAAGGTGCATCCAGTTCTGAGTTTGGGAGCCCAGTGTATTTAGCCTGGTAAGGGGCTGTGATGGCTCGGGCGCCGAAACAATATAGATGTCTTGAAGGAGGTCATCTCGTGTGCCTATATATGTGTGCAATAATCTTTCTAGAGATTTTTGTCCTTCGCATTTAGTTTCCAGAGGGTCAATCATGGCTCTCAGGATATTCCATGTCTTTGCTGTTCCTAGGGTTCCATTTAGTAAATCGCAAAATTGTTCCCAGTTGGCTGTCGCGAGTTGATTCGCGTACCGTTTGGCTTGCTGCGTTATTTCTTCAATTTTTGCTTTGAGTTTATTTCGCTATTGCCTTTTCCATCTTTTAGTGAGGTTTCTTCTTGCTTCCCACAGGTGGAGAAGGTGAGCATCTACTTCAGGGGTATCATCTGTTCTGGCGACGGTTTTGGTGTGCATTTGCTTTTCATTTCGAATTACTTTGCACCACTCATCCAAGTCGTCTATGGCGGTCACGTGCGCTTTTCTATATGCATGCCACTCTGTGATTTTGGCTGTGCCGATGTGTTTGCGGATTCGGCCGGTGCGGATTGTGGTGCTTAGTATGTAATGATCACTGCCCAGGTTTTTCAAGGGTGTTGTACCAGTCCACGCTGTGGCAGTTTTGTACTATCGTCAAGCCCAAACTTGTGTCCATGGATACGCTGTTGCCTATCCTCGTTGGTATTGCAGGGTCAGTTAACAGAGTCATTTCCAGTTTCTCTATTTGTCTTGCAATATTCTTGCCTTTGGTGTCTTGCATCTTATATCTCCAGCTTGCATGCCTGGCATTAAAGTCCCCAACTATGATTAATGGATTCCCTTTCGCCAGTTTTGCTGTCTCTTGAAAGAGCTTGTCAAACGTTGCTCTCTTTTGTCTTGGGGGACTATAGATATTAAGTATGAAGGCGCTCCTTTCATGGCTCCCTTTGTAGGTTATTTCTGTTATGATATGCGGAATATCCGCATCTTCATTGGGCTGATGACATATTGCCGTAATTGAGTTATCGACTAATGTAGCAACTTTCCATTCTGCGTCCCCGGTACTATAAGTTTCGTAGCCCCATAATTTTGGTTGTGTTCCGGCTTCCTGGACTGCTATGCGACGCCACCAGCTGCAACAGTTGCCCTCTTTTCCGCCGGAAACCACGGCAGTTCCAGTTCCACTGCCATATTTCACACTTTTCTGACCGCTGCATTTGATGATTAGCCATTATGCGTCTCCTGGTTCATGACCGACAATCCGGGCCTGTTGTAAATTTTCTCAGCTTTTTCTCTGATGTTGATGCCTGTGGCATGTTTTCGCTAGGCTTTTGTGAATTCGACGTGTTGTGCCCGAATTTTCTTGTCCAGAATCTCGAGCTTTCTATCTACATTTATCATCACTTGCTCTATAACTGTCCGTACAACTTCCTTTAATGTTTCTTTTAGCATCGACGACGTAATCATGGAGTCGCCTCCTGCATTCGGTTGCATCTGCAATTTCTGGCCACTCTGGGCAGGTATAGAGTTTTTTGAGGGTGCTGCGTTTGTTGCTTTTTTAGTTCCCTATTTTCGCGTTCTAGGTCACCTATTCTCACCTGCATTATCTCTAACTCACGTTCTAAGTGCGTGAGTTGTGGTGTTTGGTGTGAGTGTAGGGAGGATTTTGCTGCCCAGCTCACCTGGTTCTTTGCTTCCTTTTTCTGCGCCTTCTTGCCCTCGTGCTGTTGTTGCTTTGCTTGGGCCTGCTTGTGGCCAGCATTCCTGGAGTTGGAGCAGTCTCGAGAGCCGGACCTGGATCGGGATGTAGATCGAGACCTGGATCGGGAACTGGAACGGGCCCCGCCTGGCGGTGCAGAGTCCTCGCAGTCCATGCTGAACCAGCATCTTTTGAGTATGCCAGTGGTTTGTAGTGTGCTGTATTGGTACGACAGCAGCGACCGGCCCTTTTGAGGGACGCGTTTAAGTTTTTTGGTGCACTCCGATGCCGCCGTGGGATGGCGTCCGCCGCACAGGGCGCATTCGGGATCGCAAGTGTGGTCCTCAGGTGGGTCTCTTAGGCAACAGTTGCTGCACGCCTTTGTCATTGGTGTGGGACAAACATCCGTCCTATGTCCCTGGCTCTTGCAGAGTTTACAGTACTGCCGTGTGGGTTGATAAGGCACGCACGGCATTTCGCCACCGTAATAATACACGAAGCGCAGCAGTATTGGTCCATCGAACGTGATCACTGCAGTTTGTGACTGTCCGAGCATGCGGGCTTGAACAATTGTCACTCCTTGAGTGCGCACTCGGAGATGGCTCAGGAGTTCAGCTTCTGGCGTTTCGCGTTCTAATCCATGTACCACTCCTTTCAAGTATCCAGCAGGAGTGGATATGTAGGTGTTTACGGGATAGTTGGTGCCATTGAGCTCCAGTGTCTTTATCTTCAAGATCTTTTCTGCTACATCTTCGTACGGAGTGCTAGAAATAATTATGTTTGATCCGTTGCGAAGGCGAAGCAGAAATTTGGGGCTGTTACAGGCCTCCGGGTCACCGCTCGCATGTTCTATCGCTCGCGCAACCTGGTATGCTTTCAGTTCTTTCACAACTAACCCTGGTCTGGGTTGCATGATAATCTTCATATCGTTTTTGGGCAGCGGCGCCGCACGCGTTCGTCGTCGGCCCCTTTCAGATGCTCTTCCGCGTCGCTCTTCTGCAAGCGTTCTAGTGCCGGAGCTGTTGCTCTCAGTTACGCCTCGAGCAACGCTGTCATCACTCGCAGCGCGTTCTTGTTTCCTGATGCGTTTTCGCTGTCGCAACGACATTGCTACCTGCCACTGACCATTCTTGGCTTCGTCGTCGCGTTCCTCCGCAGAGTCTTTTTCCTTGTTCTCGGCGTCGCTAGTAGATTCCCCTTGTAGCACCTCGTCAGGTGAAAGGAAATCTTCGTTGGCGTCCACCGCAGAGCTCACTTGGGTTTCGATGTCTTGGTCATCCATGTCCATAAGTGCCTGGGCTAGTTCCGGGTCGTTGTCCGTTGGGGTTCGGGCAGGTGCAGCGCGACGCGTGGGCCGAGAGCTGGCTGCCAGGACTCCGCGTTCCGCTTCGCCGCAAGGCTTAGCGTGGTGGGTTGGCATGCTCTGCCGAAGGTCTTCACTTCTCAGAGGAAACCGGGATCGCTTGTCCAAAAAAGGTGGTGTCAGCGTGTACCTGACGTCTTCCTGCACAATTCCCGTAGTTTCACTAGTAGTCACATGATTTTAACCGCTGCTAGGAACGATGATTGACGGAGCCGATGTGAACGCGTGTACACTTCTCGGCGCCACCTGGCGATCCACGTGCATATGAGAGCAGATAAAACTGAGCACGATGTGCGTCACAGCTTTGTCTATTCCTGTTAATTGTATTGTCTTAGACCGTGTTCGTTTCGTTCAACTCAGGTTTATGCGTCGCTAGCCCTGTTATGGCATGTTGAGCACTTTACTGTGAGTTTGATCACGCCACACGATATGAATGAAATGACCGAGCCACCTATGCACTGACGTCACTGCACAACTCGGCGCTGCAGAACCGAAACCAGAAGTGGTTCATATAAGTTGATATATAATAAGTTGAGCAATATTAAACTATTTAGCGAAAATACACGAATCTTGGTGCGTTTATCATGCTTTCTGGAGATGAAGAAAACGCTTACAGCAAAAAACACGCACTCCACAAATTTGGTGTCACCACCCCTTTAGGCGCCCTCCACTGAAGCTGATTTGCATAGAATTGTCTGGCTACCATAATCAAGAGCACAAGCGATATTGGCTGCTTACCGCTTGTGATGTTATTTGGCATCATTACGCAACTGTAAACAATGGGTATATAAAACGTGTGCGACTGTTCGCCACTTGGCTGGGGGTACAACATTTGTACTTAATTATTTAGTGCCATTTCGTAACGTTTCACTCAATAAAAAAATTCAACGGATCCCACGTACCTGGGAATCAACTTTGTGCGAAGCACGCGGAGGGAAGGTGACCATGTTGCAACTTTTTTATTGAGCGACACATCATGAAATGTCGCTAAATCTATGTAAAAAAGTTGCACACAGAGACATATGTTGAAGAGAATATATATGTTGAGTTGCATATGTTTATATAAGCAGTTTTCCACTTGCACAACAATGTCAGCTGGGAATGTTCTTTAGCAACACCAGAAGCTGATATGAAGCGCTGATGCTCGCGAAGATGCTGGCCCTTGACACTGCTGCATAAATCAATTTCAGCGCATGCCACCTCACAACAATTGGCGTCAACCCGACGTGGAGAGAAGTAGATATGTAATGTTTATAAAATTGGGTAGGCAGCACTGCAACCACTATTGACATTTCACCAAGATTAGCGTCTACTTAAAAAAGTAGTTCTGAGACCTGGTGTAGCTTTGGGGTAAAATGTTTCATTGCCATGCAGAACACTTGGGTTTGATTCCTGCTGGGACCCTGAAATTTATTATTCGCATTCGTCGGGTGGCCAACGCTGCGTATGTCTGGTTTTTCTCAACACTGACATCTAATTGTATGCCTTCGTTGGGTCGACGCTACCGATGTCGGGTATTGCATAACGCTCACGCGTTGAAATTGCCCATGTGTGTTCTCGTTGTTCCTCCAGGGTAGATACTACATGTCAATCAATTGGGGCACATACCCGCTTACCAGCGGCACATACCCGCCCGCGAGTGTGTGCCACTGTCTGGCAGGAAGTGTTTGACGACGGACGCGACGGGGTAGTGGCATTATTGATGTCTTCACCAGCACGTCATATTCGTCAAACCATCTATGCTGATTTTCGTTCACGCCAAGTTAAGGGGGTGACCAGGAAAGCATCCAAACGTAAGGGAATAGATAGATAGATAGATAGATAGATAGATAGATAGATAGATAGATAGATAGATAGATAGATAGATAGATAGATAGATAGATAGATAGATAGATAGATAGATAGATAGATAGATAGACAGACAGAAACGCTCAAAGTCGCCAAAGTTCGCCAATAAAGGCTTCGCATTAAAAAAAAACTACAGCACAGGTCACCTTACCTTCACATGCTTTGCATAACACTTATTGTAAGGATAAGTGGGATCTGCTGACATTTATGTCCAGTTTGGACTACACAGATTGGACTACACAGGCACCAGCTTGGAGATATACCATCTCATGTTAAGAAATTTTCGATGAGACAGAAGTGCAGTGCCTGTTCTTAAAAATGGTTGGCAGTGAAAGGGCAACTGCCCCCCTCCCCTTGCCCACCTTATTCCTTGTATTAGTAGCTTCTGGCCATTGCTCAGCGGCTGGTACTTTTGAAGTGCATTTGCGCTTTCCTTGTGAGCATCTCGTGATGCGTGTGCTTCCACAAGCAACCTCCTGCTAACACTTGCCTCCTTCTAAGTTCTCATTTTTTGTATGAGCTCCACGCCTTTATCTCCCGTTGATTGCCCCACTGTGGTAGTTCAGTGGCTAAGGTACTCGGCTGCTGACGCGCAGGTCGCGGGATTGAATCTCGGCTGTAGCAGCTGAATTTCCGATAGAGGCAGAAATGTAGGCCCGTTTGATCAGATTTGGGTGCACGTTAAAGAAGCCCAGGTGGTAGAAATTTCTGGAGTCCTCCACTATGGCGTCTCTCATAATCATATCGTGGTTTTGGGACGTTAAACCCCACAAATCAATCAATCTCTTGCTGATTTTACTCAGTCGTTTTGGCCTTTGCTCCTGCCAGGAGTGGTGGCGGTGATGGTGGGTGGGTGCATGGGTGGGTGTAAAACTTTGTTGTTGTACTTCAAGACGCTCATTAGTGCACAGAGGGCGACTGCCACGTCGTTAACGCCAGGCCAAGCCTGTCAGCCGCTTCACGGGCCTGCTAGATGGCCCAGAGTTGGTCGGGTAGGAGAGAGCTGCGGATGACCACCTCCCACCTGGCCAAAGTATAGTATCGGGGTTTGTGCATTGCCTTACAATCCCAGAGCATGTTCGGAAGCGTAGATGCTTGCCCGCATGCAGGCAAGCTACATTGGGGAACACCTCAGGATAAATGGTGTGCAGGAAGCTCACATTAGAATCCCTCTGTAATAGTCCGAGAGTGAGCGCCTGAGGCCTATTGAGTTTGGGGTGAGGGAGTGGGTGGGTACACTTTTCACAAGAGGTAAAAATATTTCATTATTTCGTTGTACGTGCCAGGCGCGTCCCTGTTCTCCACAATCTTCTTGTCGCCGATCATGTTGTTGCCAAGAACCGGCGCGCTCGGTTAGTGCGCACGTGGTCTCGTGGGCAAACTTGTTGAGGTTGGGGGGAGCACCCTTGACCTGTCCAACGTGTGCGGAAAATCAGACAAGCATACGTGGTGCTTGATACTGTCACGGTCACCACTCGCGGAGCACGTGCAATGCTTTCTCGGAGACGAGGCCACACTGGAAAGCTGTAGCTGATAGCGGACCTCGAATCACTATAGATGACATCTAATTCGCCATCCAGGACGGCTAGGGCAATGACCACTTGCTAGGCAATCGCCGGGTTGTCAGTAGGGACCGATGCGCTTCCGGTTATGTGCGTGTGGTTTGGAGTTGACGACGACGTACCGCAAAGAAATAAGCGCGGCTCCCGCGGTACGCTGCCACGTCAGCTGCGCTTCTCGCCACCGATCTGCTTGATAATTGTAGCTACTCTTGCAAGTTTCCTACCACGTGGTTATGCTATTCGCAATGCGCACGAACTATAGGTGGCGCACGGGGCGATTCAAGATGGAGGACCGAGAGATGATCAACTTGTTCACTGCACTCGGCCGGGCTATAGTGAACTAGAAGTACTCTAGTGGCACGACCGCCAGGCCACGCCGCCTCTCTTGGCGGTCGGAAATACCACGGACCGCCGCTAGGGTTTCTCGTGGCGCTACTGCGCCTTTTCCTAGGCGAGGCGAGGTCACTTGGTGATTCAGCGCGTTAGTTCAGCACGTCTGCCGGTATCCTGCGCATCGCTTTGTCTGCAGCTACTGTACTGCACGTGTACCGGTATACTCTGCTCTGCATTTTCTCGCACGGACCGTTGTGGAGCAGCTGTCCTTACCTGTTCAGGTATTCCGTACCAACAAACATGTAGCTCGTGACATGTCGAAGCAGAGGACGGATTCACACTGTTTTGCTCCGGGTTGCCGAAGCGGCTACCCGGGCGCCCCGAAGGCATCGTTGTTTGCAGCTCCTAGAGAAGACGATCTCCGCAGAAAGTGGGAGCGTAACCTCCGGAGGGATGACAAGCCTCTGACCGAAACATCAGCGGTGTGCGAACATCACTTCGAGCCAAGATATATTCTGCGCGAATATGTGCACGTGATAAATGGCTGTGAAGTGCGCACTCCCCGAGGAAAACCGTCATTGGTGCCTGATGCCGTGCCAACGCTTTTGCCAGGTTGTCCAGCGTACCTTTCCGTCGCTGCGCCCAAGCAAAGACCCGAGAGAAGGAAAGCAGCCAAACCTCATGAAGGCGCAAGCAGAAAACGGCGCAGGCCTGATGCACCCGACGAAGTGTGCGACGGTGGTGAAATGGAAGGCATGGACTTTAATGCTGCCACTAGTGCGCGACTTTCAATTGAAGCTATTCGCACACTTGAAGTTCCTGCAAACTACTGGTGTCTTATAGAAGCAGTTGGCCACTGCGATCTAATATTTGTGACGACAGTGATAAGCAAGCGTACAAAACTGGATATTTTTTCATGAAAAAGCTGTGTGCTTTATGTCCACAGAAGGAAAAATTGTAGCCCAAGTCTTCTATCAAGGTGTTTTGTGTCAAGAGAAACCCGTGCAATCCCTTGCTGAGGCCACATCCGTATTGGAAGAAGCTCGAGAAAGCCTTGTCTGCAAGGGAGCAATGTGTAAACAAGAATTCAAGCCGCTTTCCTCTCGGCTGACCGCACATCATCTGACCTTCTATGTAATAAGCCAGCACCAAAACTATAGTGGAAGCGCGCCGTAAGCTTGTGATGGTGATGAGCAATGCAATCGCTTTGTAGCGAATGTTATTAGCGCGTGTGGTAAATATGAATATATATATATATATATATATATATATATATATATATATATATTCTTGGCCAAACTATGTATATACAAAGCGCTGAGCCACGCAATAACTAACCTAGCAATTTTACGTTTGCATGAGCCAGGAAGCAAACACGCGCGTTAGAATTGACCATAGCTGCAACTCAGAAGGAGCCAGCGACGGCCGGTCAACGCAGCCGAAGCTCCTAGGAAATGGAGCAGTGGCGCCACCTCGCGCCATCCGTGTGAAAGGCTGGCGTCAGAGCCTGGCCGGTCGCACCACTAGAGTACTTCTAGTTCACTATAGCCGGGCTAGAGAGCGAGCGGCGCGCGCGCTTTCATACGGCCTCCGCAGCGGCGGCGAGAACAAAGGGGAGGAGTCTCGACGTACAGTTCCGCCGGTCTCCGCACGGGGGCTGCGCGAGCCAACCCTTGCCACGGCCGGGCTAGAGAGCGAGCGGCGCGCGCGCTTGCATTTGCAGGCTGCTTTCGACGCACGTGCGGGCTGTTTTCGCAGTGTTTGTGCTTCTGTGATTTAACCACAATCACATCGTCTTACTTTTCTTCGGTCTGAGAGAGGCTGAAGGCGTGAGTTTTCAGAAATTCATCGCAGTGCGCTGCATGTTGTTCAACATAGTTAGTAAAGTGAACTCAGTGTATATGCTTCGACCGGTGCTGTGATGGTGTACTGTTGTGTCCCGCACTGCAAATCGCGTGCCGGGAAAACGCCGGGGGTTTCGTTCCACCAGTTCCTTGTGGATCAAGAACTGTGCCCAAAATGGCAGCGGAACATTTCAAGGCAGAACCTCGTAATAAATGACAGGTCGCCGTCGACTGTCGTATGCAGCAGGCACTTCCGTCAGATCGATTACGCTCCTGACTGCAGGATAAGAAAGCTGCTTCCCGGAGCCGTGCCAACTGTCTTTGAAGATTATCCCGCATACTTGGCACCAAGTGCGAAGAAGCCCCGGAAAGAACCAGTCGTAAGACAATCTTTGCCCCCTCGCAAACCAACTAAGCGGAAGGCAGAGCCAGAGGAACTACCTGCGGGTTTGGATGCTCCGGAGAGTTTCGACAAGCCGTCTGCAAATGTTTCCACCCAGACCACTAACAATGATGCGCAGCGAGCAAGTCGGTACCTTTCTATGGTTGGAAGACTGCGTTCTCAAGTCGCCTATCACCGTTCTCAAAGTCAGAAGTCTTTGTCTCTGCTGAGAGCTGAACAAAAGGCAAGCGAGGCGTACCGTGCAAACAGGCACTTGGCTGCACTAGAGGAAATTGTGGCAGACGCTGAGCGAGGGGAAAAAAGGCCGTTTTCCTTCTACATCAGATCGGAAGGTACGGGAAAAAGCATGACAGTTACCCTGAAGAGTTCATTCAAGAGTGCGTAATATGGCGTTTCATTTCGCCGAAAGGATATGACTACGCTCGCACGTCGGGCCTTTTAACCTTGCCTGCAAAGTGTACTCTACAGAGGTACATGGGTCCATCCCCGACGACATCCGGAATGAGCGCCGCGATGAAGGAGAGGCTCGTTTCCGAGGCGTCGATGCTGAGCAGCAAGCAGCATATGGCCTCCTTGATAATCGATGAAGCAAGCATCAGACCCAAGTGCATCTATGACAGGAAGGCCGACGCTGTGTTTGGCCTTAAAGACAAGCCCGGCGGTGATACGCCCAGCAGATCGAAGGAAGCGCTCGCGAACAGAGTTTTGTGCTTTGTATTGCAAGGCCTGTCAAGCAAGTACGAAATTCCCTGTTCGTATTACTTCACAAAACAGCTGAGCGGCAGGGACCTGTTCACGTGGACAAAAGAGGTGATCGCTGCGGTGAAATTGTGTGACTTCGTTGTGACCCGCATTGTGACTGACAATTACTCAGCCAACGTCACCTTGTTTAAACACTTGGAGAGTGGCTCTCTGCAAACAGTCGTGAGGCACCCACACGATGACAGCCGCATCATTTTGCTCAGCTTCGATCCTTGCCACGTCCTGAAGAATGTGCGCAACCAGTTCCTGGAGCGACAGCTTACGGATGGCTCAGGTGTGATTAGTGGCACCTTCGTGCAATAGCTGTACGAGCACCAGAAGAATGTGATCAAGCTTGCCAGGAATTTGACGAGGAAGCACGTCTACCCTACAAACCTGGAGAAGATGAATGTACTTCGTGCGGTTCAGATCTTCTCCCCACAGGTTTGTGCAGCACTGGAACACCTCGAAGGAAACTCCCGCAATGACCCTGCACTCTCCACATTTAGGCGAGCAAGTTCCACCGTGCACTTCATGAGCACAATGAAAGATTGGTTTGATATGCACGACACCTCTTTCGGGGGAACGGGGCAGAAGGCCCCCATTGCAGACGTGGACGATGGCCGGCTATTGTGGCTAGAAAATGACTCCATGTGCTATGTAAAGAAAGTACAAGCAAGCTCAGTCGCCTCTGGGAAGGGCGCTTTCATCGACGAAACGTTTGAGGCCCTGCTTTTCACTACAAAGTCAACAGTGGAAACAACTCGATACCTCCTAACCCAAGGCATCAACTACGTGCTAACAAGGAAGCTAAACAGCGACCCTATAGAAGCAGTATTCGGCAGAGTCAGGTACATGTGCGGTGGAAACGACATGCTCGACGCCCGGGCTGTGACGGCTGCTTTGGACCAAATTGTAAAATCCAAGTTCGCAAGGTCACCTGAAGTCGTGACGTGCGACACTGATGTTGACAAGTTGGTCAGTAGCCTGTAGGTGACGTTCTCTGACGCCCTGAAAGAGCTTAGGGAATGTACTTCCGCTCCCCCACTGTCTGTGACATGCTCTGGTTTGGCCTACGTCGGCGGTTACATCGCGAAACTGATCACGGACTTCGGGTGCGAATCTTGCGCCATGCTCCTCACTACAAGCGACAAAGATCAGCCACTGTAGGCGCTTTTGAGAGGCCAGGACAGAAGCAGCCTTGCCTACCCGAGGCCAGAGTTCCTTGCACTTTTAAACGGGATCGTCACATTCTTCGAGAAAATAGCAAAACACCTGCCACGCACGCATGTTCTCGAAGTTCTACAGCTGCTCGTAGGACCGCATCTTGAGGACATACCTCTGCTGAACTGCCCCGAAAGTGTTGACAATAGTCACGGAAGACGGTCAGCAAGTTTGATTGCTGACAAATTCTTCACGATCCTTTTAGTAAATCACTCCACTCGAGTCACCGACGACAATGAAAAGCACATGAACTATACACATAAGCCGTCGAGGAAGCACTTCCGACTGTGAAGCTTCTCCAGCTCGAACAACGTTTCTTTTGTGCAAGACTGTTCTGTCACGCCGAAGATGATTTTTCTGGTGCTCGAACTCGTTTCCATATAATAAACTAATAAACTCGTTTCCAGTTTGCCTGGTGCCTTTCAGTTCACAGATTATCCCCGATGCTTTTTCTTCGGCATGCGTTTTTAAAGATTTCTAACTAACGCTCTGCAAGTTTTAAGTCGTAACCTATGACAATTAGAGTACGCCGCTAAGTACTTCAACCTGCATATGAAACCGAAACATTGAAACTAGCCAAGGCGAATCAATCACGCTGCGCTGAGAGCAAAATTTTGCAGCAATTCTGTTTGTTGCACCCGATGGCGGGCGCCCACGATAGCGGAGTACATAGGATTTCAGTTCAGAAAAGGGGAAGGGGGGGCAGGGAGGGCAGCGTGAAAGACCAAAAAAGTACACAAAAATTAAACCACACAACAGAAAAAAGCCAAAGCTTGTAATTTATTCACGATACACTAAAAATTTAGGGCGATTCCACGTTCTGTCGAATTTTGTATTTATTTCATTAATTTCTTCAGAGAAATTGCAAAATGGCTCATCGTCGCTTTGAGAACATACATCGAAGTCGCGTATGGCTGGTCACGGCCGGGCTAGAGAGAAAGCAGCGCGCGCGGCGCCGCTCTCTAGCCCGGTCGTGGGCTGGTGCGTAGCGTGCGACACAAACAATCAGCCGAAGATCAGAAACCATTATTCGGGGATGGGCACGCAGTCTTCGTTTGGTTCTTCCTACCCGGCCCCCTTTAACTCCCCTTCTGCGTACGCCAGTAGCGGTGATTGTAGTGAAAAATAAAAAAAAGAAGAGCAGAGGCCGCGCATAGCTCGCCCGCGCGCGGAGTGGTAGACGAGCGCATCCGCAAGGTTGGCCCGCAGCGCCAGCTCCTAGCAGCGGCCGCAGGCAGGAACTAGGCCTCTTGCGAAGGCCGTAAAAGCGCGCGCGCCGCTCGCTCTCTAGCCCGACCGTGACTGCACGTAGCGTGTCGTAGCAGGCCGGCCTTTTGTAGTCTGTGTCAGAGGTGATTCTGAACGGCTGTAAAATGCTGCTTCCTTTTACAAAGCAGCTAGCACTAGCGAGTATTATGGCACACCTCGAAGCTTCTGAAAAAAGGATTCAATGTCTCATTGAGGGAGAAGAGGCTTTGAACGCCGGCCACCTTATTTGTTGTGGCGTCAGAGCATGCAACATTGACGCCGTTGCCATTCAAGGACTCTGCCTGCAAACGTCCCATGTTCGAGGGAAGCCTCATGAGCTGGAGCTCGGTTTCGACCTGAACAGTCGCATCAAGGTACATACTACGTGAGCTTTAGGCGGTCACAGTGGCTGCGCATATGTCTACACCGAACCGTCACATACCCTATGTAAATATCGATGACGAGCATGTTCAATAAGTAATGCGTACGTGCTCGACATCGTGCCGTCACGAACAAGAAGTGCGTACGCGCTTATCTTACCGCACAGTATCTGAAAACGACGATATGGCTGCGTGCGTTTTCGGAGTAGGCCAGAAAAAGTACGCTGTTCTTGTTTGCAAATTGGATTATGATCGAAGGTAGTTAGTGCACGATATAAGATAGAGATTAGATAGCTAGTGGCGGTGCGAAGGTGCGGACCCTGTTACGTTCGTATGCAATGAGCCTGCGAGGTGAAGGACGTGCGCTTCAGCGTGCCGCCCATAAAATTTGCTTGTTCTGTTTCGCCTGCCTCAGCAACGAAAACAAAGCAAGATGCTTGGGGTGGGGTTCAAAGCACTATCGTACAACCTACGTGGGTTAGAAAAAAAGTGCTGCGAATAGCCGAAACCGGTGTACGTTACGGTGTACGTTACGGTGAAAACTTATTGTAATGCGCTCCTGGTATTCCGTTGAGTATGAAACAGGCTTGCCATTTTTTTCCGGCATTGCGAGCTGCACTTTTGCACTTCAAAATTTTATTGTATTTTTGCTAAACTATCAAACACTCAAAATTCATGCACAGCGGTGATAAACTGTGTGTATGATGCGTGTGATCAAGCAGTATTCTTGACTAAATTTTAGCCCACTGTAATTATGGTGCTCCTAAATAATTAAACGTGACCCAAAGCAACCACAATTTTTGTTGTAAACAAAACCGCAGTAGTAGGAATACCTAAAATCAGTTTGCAGATTTTATGTTTTTATAACTGACTCAATTAAAGCATTTTTAGGTAAACTTTGGGTGGTTATGGTGCTTGTGAGGATATGGTGGACCAAGTTTGACAGTTGCCATCTGCCATCTGGAAGCAGCTTTCCTTTCTGAGCCTAGGTGACTAATGCAGTAGTGCAATCTTTATTTGGAAGAAGTGTTACCATGTTCTCAAAGGTGGCTTATGTGCATAACCTACTTTCTTCTGCAGGGTCATTGCTCCTGCAAGGCCAGAAACTCTGAGCCTTGCAAACATATGATTGCAATGTTCCTACATGTGAACAGGCAAGAAGCAGTTTTCTCATTTTATTCAATTATATAAAACACCAGCCAAGTATACAGATAGCAAATGAATGCAATCTAAACTTTCATCAATGATGAAACAGTGATGAAACTTGTAGCTGGGTGCTTTGGTTCACACTTGAAGGTAAAACTGGTATGTGCTTATAAACTCGGCAGTGACATGGAAAGAATGAACATGAACAGGCGCCAACTTTCAGCTTTTATTTATCATCACCCTACAATATATATTCATGATACAGACATTTGCAAGTGCACGAAGTCACATTTTCATAACCAAACAGGCTACAAAAAGGGATGCAAAAATTTGCACTCACTATCAAATGATGATACTGATCTGTCGCTATCACAAGCATGGCCTCATACAGCAACTGGCCTTCTCATACTCTCAGGCATAGCGTACACACTATTCGAATCTATGGTGTGCAAAACTCAGAAACAAACAAACATTAGAGGTGGTTCTAATTTTCCCTTCACCACTTTCGGCTTATGGCTTTTAATGCTGCACCAGCCAGCATTCAAATGCACTGATGCTTCTGGTGCCTCTAGGATGATTCAACGGGGCTACTGTCTCAACAGAAATTGTTCGTAAACTCTGATGGTAGTACCAGAAGCTGCACCACCAAAAATATTTGTGCGAAAACCTTTCGCAGCATTTTTTTTTCAATTTGCCTCTCCTCAGTAAAGTAGCTCAAGACTGACTGTACATAAATATTTTGTATAAGTAGCTAAAGTTACAAATGAGTGAAAAAGTAATTTTATGGTTCACTAAGGTCTCTTCATGCTGTTTGGTTCATGCCAGAATCACTGCTATAGACTCATTGATACAGAGCAAAATAAATTCTCAAAACCGGGAACATTAATGTGCACAACAAAATGTTCAAGATAACCGTGTAACAGGCATGTCTCAGAAAGTGAGTTAACATCACAGGTTACTAACCAGTAAACCTTTACTTGCGACTTTGCAATACATGCTCGACACGTGCTTCCCAAGTAATCTATTTCGTAGCACTGCAATGTAGGAGAAGCTATCTTGAGTGTTATTTGTGGTTCCTTTCATTTTATTATTAGGACTGGTATCCAGAACTTGGACCTGCTGACGTCTACTGATGTTACACAAGCCTGGGGCAAGTTAAAGACAAATGCACTATATGAGGCCTGTAAACTCAAAGAACTGTGCCATGTACAGTCCAAACCGCTGCCAATTCTGGGCACCGAACAACAAGAGGAAATATGCCAGCGACTGATTGCGACAGCACACCAGAGTGCATTGGCGCGGCATCAGCGTGGCAGAATGCACCATATTGAGAGCAATCAAGTTCGCGAGTGTGCCACTATTCAGGAGCAAATTTTAATCAAGCACATCATGAAGAATGAAATGGAACAATACAGTGAACTAATGTTCCATGACGTGGCATTCAGTGATGCAACAGCAATGAGAATTTATAAGTTTTCCAAAAATGACCTTGCGAAAAATTAGCTTCAATTCTACAACGCACACATTGAACTCACTGAAGAGGAGGCCCTTCTAATGTGCACTCAGACAAGGCATCAGGACAACACAAAGTGGCGAAGAGCTCGAAAAATGAGGATAACAGGGAGCGTATGTCACGCTTATTTTACATACATTCCAAAAGATCCAACATCTTGGGAAATCAAGGTGTCCAAAATGCTCTACGAAAGCTTATGGGGAAATAACGCTACTCGTTATGGTAAACACTGCGAACAATTAGCCATTGAGAAATACAGTAGCATAACCAGAAACGACGTTTGAAAGATCGGTTTCGTTGTTCACCCCAAGGTTCCATGGCTTGGATACAGCCCAGATGGTGTTGTTTTCAAGAATTGCAACCCTGCAATTTTGTTGGAAGTCAAGAGCCCTGTACTGGGAAAAACTTCAGCTGCTGCCCAACTTGCTACGGAAAAGAAGCTTGCCTACATAAAGAAGAACGGCGATAACTTCACTGTGAACACTAGGCATGTATACTTCTCCCAAGTGCCGCTTGGCATGTTTTTTTAACTTGGCTGTTACACACTTCGTAGTGTATTCAGAACTGGAGTCAATGATATTAACTGTGCATAGAAATGATGACCACATCGACAAACTTGTCCGCAAGCTGCAATTTGTGTATTTCAAGCATGTTTTGCCGAAACTTGCTGAGCTTGCTTTAGGATGAACAGGCTATGCATTTCTGCTCAGTAACATTTGGCCTCGTTTACCTGCTCTGCCATGTTAAGTTCTTAAGGACTGAGGGTAGAATAAATTTAATAAAATCAGATTTAGATTTTTTGGTTGTTTGTGATGATAGAGCTTTCCTTAACAATATTCAATTCCCCACACATTTTTGTGCGTTTTGATTAAGCTGAATGACCTGGCTTTTGAAGACCAACTAATGAGTAGCCAAGTCCCTTTTTTTCTCGGAGCGTGCACAACCTGGGGTTCCTGGCTCAAGTGAATATAAGGGTACTTGCTTGAGCAAGTTAGTATCTATTCATTGTTACGTTATTGCGCACCACTTAGATGACGAAGACTTTTGTAGGACCACTGTGATACCATACTTTTACAATGTTTCCCATAGCCTGAAAAAGATTGGGAGCCGTGTCTGAGTGCAAACGGTTCTTCTGGCACCCCGTAAGTTCTCATCACTTTCCAGGGTAACAAAAAAAAATGTGACGGGATCAAATGCTTGCACAACTAACCACACAAACAAGTTTCTGGATTCTGTGCAAAAAGTGGTGATGTGATACTGCTCTCGTGCGGAAAGAATTACGTAGGCCAGAGGGAAAGGTGCCTTAATGAATGACTCCGGGAGCAGAACAACACTGTGCACAAATCTGTTCAAGGACACCTAGGCTTGCAAGTGCTATTTTTTGCAATTCACAACTTCAAGAAAAAAAAAACCAAGTGGACTGGGGAGCAGCGACAGTTTACCGGCGGGGTCTGCCAAGTTTAATATCCGTTTCGCGCTCGTTCTAAAGGGCGACATCTGTTCACGCTTTATGACGCTTCTAGGCTCATTCCATAGATACGCCCGCCTAATTTATTTGATTGAGTATTGGGATGCTTTTCGCGCAATGTAGAGGGCGGTCGCACCAGCGCAATGCTGTAGCTCTTTCGCTAAAGCAACAACTACATAACGGCTTTCGCTAAAGCAACAACTACATAACGGCTTGGTAGCCAGCCGGTCTAAGAACTGGCTAACCTCCCTGTCTTTCCGCTTAAACTTTCTTCCTCCTCGTTCCTTCTACATAACGGCTTGGCCAAAACGAATGCAGTGTGCCGGAAACATTATGCTATCATATTGGTTCACCAAGCACACGAATTGCCACGTCTGAGTTCCGGTACAAAAGCTAGAGAAGTGCCGGCGAGTGTGACCGGCGGCTGTCGGTGAGAAGACACTTAATTACTAAGAGGACTTGTTGTTGGGCTATTTGGTAGATCATTTCGAAAAGTTAATTAGAGCGCAAAAACTTGACACGATCACTCACACACGCACACACCCATGAGCGCTGTGTGTTTGATGCATGGGTGTGTGCGTGTGTGAGTGATCGTGTCAAGTTTTCGCGCTCTAATTAACTTTTCGAAACACTTAATTACGTTCTCTGGGAGTGCTTTAATCGCGTCGCATCGATGTTTGTTGCTTCTTGAGCGGACACCATACACAATGAAAAATGCTTCATTTAGGTTAATTGATGCCATATGGCTGCGCTGTATTGTCATGCTTAATCGTCGTAATCATGTATTCTGAAACCCGGAAGCACGGATAACACAATTGTACGGGCTCGGTCAGTAGGCCTAACTTTTGGTGGAAATCATGGTGGTAGAACATGTAGTGTACAGATTCCAGCTTTGTACACTATATAAATTGCACGCCATTATAAGCCCACCCATCATCTGCTTACTGCTTCCCAGCATTATCGCGATGGTGGGCAGAGCTTCTCAGCTTGGTACACCATGTGGCCCACCATAACAAGCAGCACCCATCATCTGCTTAGTGCTTCCCAGCATTATCGCAATGGTGGGAAGAGTTTCTCAACTTGGTACACCATGTAGCCCACCATAATAAGCACCACCCACCATATGCTTAGGGCTTCCCAGCATTATCGCAATGGTGGGTAGAGTGTCCCATTATTGCCCACTATCTAGCCTCTGCTTTCCACCATCATTTCCACTTTACCCATCAGCTGTACACCATACCACCCAGTATGTCCCAGCATAACCACCATATTTTCCACTACGTCCCACCATAGCCATCATAATTTCCACCATGCCCACTATTATTTCCACTACTCCCACCATGTTTTCCAGTATCCACCATGGCAATTTTTCCGATAGGGTTGTCAAGATTGCAGATGTCAGCCGAAGTTCCATGAAACAAGGTGGTCGCTATACACAGTTATTAGATGCGCGAAATCATTGAAGTGTCAGAGATTATTCGGCTGCGGAATGGCTGCGTCAGTGTGCCATCTGTGGGACTCAGGCAGAAGGATGTAATGTATCTGTATTCGTAATGTAGGGTTGTGCGGTAGGTATGTGATCTCCTGGCATGTGTGGTTATCAGTAGTGTACTGTTTACATTTTTGTAAATCAATCATTGTCAACATTTTTCTTTCTAACCATGAAACATGATTGTACAAAAGCATCATGTGTCCGTCTAATAGACTCAGTTAAAAGTTTGCGCTTGTGTCCGTGTGGTCCAGTCTTTGTCGTCTAAGCGGTGTGCAATAGCTTGAAAATCAAGTGACTGGTTTTTTTAAAAAATTGAAATCAGTAGTTCTTATTAGCGTAACAGACTTCCAGAAAAGTATTATGGCTACTTAAAGGTACTTCATGCTGCTTTTTTTAACATTTAACATGTGTTGCATTCACCTAGGCCTATTGCCTTATGTGTCCAGGACGTGCATGTAGGCGCTGTTCTGTGCATCCATTTTCAATTTAGTTGCACTATTGTTGATTTTGTTGCGGTGGCAAATGATATTCTCCCTTTATATATGTGGAGCTTCCACAAACCGTGATTTCGAGTAATTGTATCTGCACAGAATGCAAAGGAACAATGGAACACATAGAGAACATATTGTATCATGTTTATTTAGGTGAAAAGCCCCCCAAACTGCCATCTTTAAAACTGTTCTGACTATTTAAAAGACCTGCATGGCCGCACTAAACACAATCAAGGCTGTTTGGGCGTAACGCTGAGATATTATTTGGTGCAATTGACCACCATTATCAGTATTCGGCCAATAGAGATGGAAGTTACAGCAAAGCAAACCAGGAACAAAGAAAGGGAGATGACTCATGTCATGATTTCATGACAGATGATCAATTTGAACAAAACAAGAAATGAACTTTTTTTTCACTTCGGCTCTCTATATGTCGAAGCTATTTTTTTGTTGCCTTTGACCAAATATCAGAGCAACTTAAACAAATTTGGCAGATCCGACATACCACGAGAATCTTATCTTATACGAAACATGCGGAAGGGAAGAAGTGACTGTGCTGTAATTGATTTATTCAGTAAAACATTACAAAATGATGCTAAAGATATGCACAAATATTGTACGCACACACAGTCACATGTGTTTTATATAACCAGTTGTTAAGAGTTCCGTAACATTTCCAACAGCAACGTGGATATTACCAACATCAGAAGTGGTCAACTGATATGTATCCCTTATGCTTGCGAGGACAGTAGTTCTGGCTAGTGCAACCTAAACTAACTTTGGAGGATGGCGCCTAACTCTAAATGATGCTAACTCGACATGACGCCAGCATCATTGGAGTACATGGGTAATATTTAGGTTTATATAATTAGGTAGCAAGCACCACAATTGACACTGCACTGGCATTATGGCTACACAGGGCCTTTTTCCAAAACTGTTTCAAGACCTGGTGTGGTACTATGGTAGAATGTTTGAATGCCCCAAAGAATCACCAATGTTTGTTCTCGCCATTCTTAGGTAGATAAAAACTGTCAATCACCTTTCTCGCATTACCTGTCTACCGTGACCCATGATGACAGGTATAGGCCACACGTGTCTTGAAGAAAGGTTTAGACGATGTACGTGACATGATTGTCCCGTTATTCATATCATGACCAGCCACATATATGCTCAAAACCCCTCATCCTTCCATACTAATTTTGGTCTACCTTAAGTCAAGGAGGCGATCATGAGGCATAGCATCCAGGCTTAGGCGGCGAGTCAGATAGCATGTAGTTCGCTAATAAATACTTCCAATTTAAGACAAAAGATCAATTCTTCCTCAAATAAACCTAACATCAATACAAAGCTACCGAACTATAATGAGGTAATGACGAAATGAACATGCTTCGCTAAACAAATGTGAAAAATATCAACAGCGGTTAGATTATTATCATTTAGTTCCACTGCAAGAACATGCTAATGCACAAAATGAAACAAACCCAAACACTTTACATGCAGTAAAGAAAAAATGCATGCTACTGAAGCCTCAGAATACATGGGAGATATGGGCCTACCCTGTGCTCTTAAGATATGTGTTATGTCACTCGTCATGTGCTCTATACACAGCCATGGTGTGAGCAATTAGAAGCATCAATGGGTTTGGGAATAATAATGTGGTAGCATTAAAGAGCTCGTTTCACAGAAATTCCGGCGTCGGGATCGTTGGTTGTGAGTGAACGATCACCTTGTCCATGATTAAAAAATCGAGACATTTGCGAATAAAATAAGTAATGAATTTCCGCGTCCGAGTGAGGATTGAGCTCAGGCCATTTGCGTGGCTAGCAGGTGTTCTACCACACAGCCATGCATATGCTTAGGAGTACATTGAAAATAACTTCCTCAGCTCGGAAATGCAGTTAAAATAACTCTCTTCACAAACACATGTGTCCTGGATAGGGGGGGGGGGTACAACTGTGCATCGACATAGAAGAAAAAGAAGATGGCTTTTGTTTTCAAGTCTTCTTAGGTGATTGCCCAAGGGACCCTGTGTGTCGGTTCGTTAACTCAATAGTCTTTACATAGCACAATGGTGTGTTATCCCTCATGTTGTGGGTCAGCTTCATTAGTTTCATCATTGACCTCAGTTTCTGACTACCTGCATAATAAGTTCTACTACATTTCATTGCAAACACAAGTTCTATAATATCACTCGAACCTTTTCTCAGAGAGAATAGGGGAGGAGGGATTTACAATTCCACCAATCACAATAAATATTTCATCAAGGGCGCCGACAACTTCCCAAGGTACAGGTTACTTCAGAACTTAAAAAACTTTTTTCTGGATAGCACGCTCGACGTGCAAACGTGCCCTGGCTATTTTTAGAGTCTTTTCCGAGTCTTTCGCTGTGAACTGCAGCTGTCCACGAAGAAGCGGAGGCTGCAAAACCCCCAGCCCAAGGTTTTCGCATAGCGAGCACAAGTTGAAACCTTTGTCAACCACGACATCATCTTCAAAACTGTCGAGTTTTTCTAGAACTCCCGATTTCTCTACGCAAGTCCTGTCTGACGCTCAGCCTCCGAAACCGCAGCTCACAAAAGTAATTAAGCCAGCAGGTGGGACGCCAACAAGAAGCTTTGCTGTGTGTGTACTCTTGTAATGAGAGTATGTTAAAATTCCACAAGAAGCACAGTGCGATTTTTCTACCGCAACTTCTGTGCAGTCTAGCACAACACGTACCTCTTTATATTCTTCAAAGCATTGAGGCAGATTGCTTGCAATTTCTCGTTTGTTTTGCCATAGAATTGCACATTTCAGCACCGCTGCAAAGTTACACAGTGTGCTGTAGAAGTGGCGAGAGATGGTTGTACGGCTCACAGAAAATAGTGGTGCCATACACACAAAGGGTAAGCAAGTTTTCAATCGCACAAGAACGAGAATGACTCATTCAAGAGTAGACATTTCAGCTACTGCATCTTCAATCCTGCTCACTTCATTACTAATGGCTACAAGCAAAGTCATTGATGACACACCAGTAAAAGCAAGCACAGTATTATTCGATGTCAGCATATCTACAAGCCTGAACTGCTTCCCTATAATGGAGTCTACATCGACCTGGATGCCTTTGTCTTGTGTGACATGATGTCTGGTACATCCTTCATGCACTGCGAAAGCTGAAGGAGGGCTTCTGCAACCTCCACTGTTGATACAGCTGTAGCAGTTGCACCACTAGCACATGGATGTGATGCAGTTTTCTGGCCCTGCTCTTGTACCTGCACGCAAGAAAGATTTCTCATAAAGACAGACTCAAGCCAATGCAAGTGTGCTGAGAATCTTCTAATTCTTGGAAGAAATGACGTCAAAATGATTTAACTTCTTTTGGCCTAATTGCTACAAAAAGCAATAACATAGCTTGTTTGGCTTTGTAATTGTTTTTAAATGCTTCATAGCATCACATATACATATACACAGTTGTCTAACGACTGATGATGCGTGCCATAGTGTGATGCCATGATCTTATACTGTTTATATCAATTTGTGCATACGGTTGAACCCTTTTACAAGAGGCATACACCGGGGAGCAATTCTTGTCACGTACATGAGATGTCTCTTAGGAGCAGGGTACCGCGTAAGCATTTTATTATGATCCCCTATTTAAATCTACGCACACTAGTGTTTCTTATATACAATTGTTTCTCACATTAGTGCCTCTTATAAATGGGTTCGACTGTATCAGTGTTCTGGCATTTCACTCCCTCCTTATCTTGTGAGCTGCTTGACTCATTGTTTCTGTGATAAAGTGGCATGTTGAGATTTTCGACTGCGGAGCAAAATATGAGAAAATTTAAGGTACATGCTGCAACAACCTTATCTTGATTGATTGATTGATTTGTGGGGTTGAACGTCCCAAAACCAACATATGATTATGAGAGACGCCGTAGTGGAGGGCTCCGGAAATTTAGACCACCTGGGGTTCTTTAACGTGCACCCAAATCTGAGTACATGGGCCTACAACATTTCCGCCTCCATCGGAAATGCAGCCGCCACAGCCGGGATTTGATCCCGCGACCTGCGGGTCAGCAGCCGAGTACCTTAACCACTAGAGCACCGTGGCGGGGCAACAACCTTATCTTGAAACAAGAGTATGAATGCTTGCAATAGGTGAAATGTGGCATATTTTTTTCCTGAAGCGTCTCTAAAAATCAGTAGAAGTTTTCACTTTACATTCGATGATAATGCATAAGTTGATATGCATTTCTTGAGCCATTCTGTTATTTTACCCTGTGCAGGCCTTGCATACTAGCTCGTGCTCCTCACTTCATTCTCCGCTGTCGTCCTGCCAGCTATTAATCGTGCTAATTTATAGATCAGTGTACGGCTTCTGATGGTGAAAAAGTTGCCAGAGGGCATAACAACGCTTTGAGGGATACGTGATTCAAGCTATTGACATAAAGTTGTACTCTCTGGTTAGTATAAATCCTTATTTTAGTTTTCAAGCTTTCACCCTGAATGCATATAACTACAATAGCACTACATATTACAGCATATGATTGAGCCTTTACATCACAAAGGGCTTCATCGGGGTTCTCTTCACAAGGTGACACATGCACAGGTTGAGCCGGCTCCCAACATGTTCCTTGAGAAGCTGATCCTGCACAAAAGTAAAATGAAAGAATTCGTAAACATTCTGCATTTCAAAAGAGTGTACAGGCACAGTGACAGCTCAGAGTGTACTTACGATATGTTGAACATGCAAGCGTTAGGCAGTTTATTTTAAAGAGTGATTGAAAACTGCTTTATCTTGGCCATAGCACGATATGGGTATACTTTGAATAGTTGTAGATTGGTTTACATTTTCTAGCCCCAGATGAGTGCAAGCAGCTCTACTGAGCAGCACATTTTTATTCTTGTTTACAGTGATGTAGTCTAGCCATGTGAGTAATGCTATAAATTAGCCCTGTTATGTCCTGAATTTCAAGATATTATCTGGCACCAAAGGTTGACAAACTCACACGTGAACTCGCTCAAACTCGAAGTGGTGAGTCTGTGTATGAGGGAGTCGGGGTAAGTAATTTAGCCAATTTGAGTCCGATTGAGAAAATGTTTCGTGAGCCTGAGGCCGAATGAGCCCTAAGGCAAAATGTACTTGCCGAGCGTGAGTGAGCTCTACATGTTTTGCCGACATACGTCTGGCATTAATACATCTTGTGATTACCTGAAATCACTGCAAAGAAGCTAATTTTTGGAGAGTGAAGGACTGTAACTGAAAGCTCTCACTTCCTGCCTTGTCATTTCCTCACTGCTTGAGCTGGAGCACGAGAAAATGCCATTTGGACAATGTCACAGCCCACATTCTATCCCTTGTTAGGTTTTTTTATTTTTTGCTGCAGACTTTTTACAACATGCACTCGAAACTGCACAGCAGCTCTTTCATGTCAAATAGTCAGAGCGATAAGTTTTGGCTGCCAATCAGTCTGGCTCGTTTACGGTTCCTCAACCATGCATTTCTGCAGCCAGCTGTTGCATTTTTTTCAAAGACTTAGGCACTTTCAAGTTTCTTTCAAATGTGATTGCAAGGCACAGATTCAACACAAGAGACAAACAGAGACACAAAGGCAGTGTGAACTCTACATAAGGACAAACAAAGACACAAAAACGCGCTCTGTGTGTGTCTTCTTTGTGCCTTTGTTTCTCGAAGTGGTGAGTGCAAGTTTCAACCAATTGCTAATATTGGTGTCATGCACTTATGACACTTTGCATGAATTTCGTTGTGTGCATTCTTAGCAGTTCCATGACGCACAATTCAGTGGTAGCCTTAGTGTCAGGTAGCATTGTTTTGCAGTGTCTGCAACATCATGGTGGTTGCAGAATAAATTAGGGTCCTAAGAAATCTAGGAGAGATGAAACCTTTGCCTATGGATAGTGTAGAGATCGCTGACAGCCAGTAGTGCTTAAATAGCTTGCAGCACTTTCAGAACAGAACTGAGTTGGTTTGACATTACACAACTGACTATTTTCTTACAACTGGCTATCTTACATTTTAGTTACATTTCTAGTACATCGGGCATCTATATATCCTCTTCTATGAGCCGTTCTTGTCAGTTTAATCAGTGTGGTGGTTTGCTGTGCATGCTCTCTGGCGTATTGCATCCGGCTAAAGATACTTCCCGAATCAAGGCATTGTTTGGTGGCCTCACTCCCTCTGTTGGCAATGGTTTAAGAGTATTCAAGATTCTACGCTCGGAATGGCTTTGGCAGGCTCGCCTGTACCGTCAAGCCCTGCAAATACATCTCAGGAACGATCGCACAGCAGCTAAACAAAAGAAGTGCCGTGAACTCTTCAGTCTCGTGGACCCTGTCCTGTACCTTTTTTTTTGCTGTGTTCGCACGCTGAAAAAAACTTGCAAATATGACTATCTACGGGCTTACTATCTTTTCTAATCTAGCAGAACAAATGCCGACTCATAAACAATATACGACAGTGCGACCCACTTATGGTCGATTCCACAGTCTTCCATGGTTTCTTTGTTGTATGCCCTGTGTGGCGTGTCATAATAAATGTTAATAATAAAAACATACCATGCTCATGTCTAGCAGAGGCACGGGCATTTCGCGCTGCTGCTTCCCGAGTCCTTGCCAGGTCTTTTTTTTCATGTGTTCTTCTGGGCAAGCTCCGCGAAGACACAGCAGTCTTCTTCAGTCGTCTTCGATTAGGTGTCCACAAGATGGGATCTACATAAAATGAGGATTGAAATGAAATCCTGCAATTTCATGTGCCACAACAACAATCTAATTTAGTGCATTACAGGAAAGCACATTTCGAATACCTTACTGTTAAACGAGCATTCAATGCATGCATGGTAGCCAAGCATTTTACGTAATTCTGCATTCATAACGATGCATCAGCCATCGATGGAATTAAAAATTAAAATGTTTTGTTGGTTAAACCAGACTTCTAATGCACACTAATGAGACTTAAAAAAATGGCAGCATATCCACGGAGTGAATGATGGGGAGTGGGGCGAAGCATTCATCCGTCCATTCGTTCTTGCTTCCGTTCATTACTGCGTACGTCTGTGTTACCGTCTATGCGTCCATCCACCCGTCCGTGCGTGCATCTGTTCGTGCGTCCGTCCTTGCGTTCGTCCACGCATCCGCGCCTGCGTCCGTTCATGCGTCCATCCATGCATCTGTCTGTGTGTCCGTTCGTCCATCTACTCAGCACTCCAAGTACCACCATCTCGCATCTTTTCATCATATATTCTCCATATAGAAGCACCGCCATCGAGCGGACATTTCAAGGACTAAACGGGAGGTGGCACATGCACACTTTCTTACGGCTTGCGCTTCGGGTTTACTTCCCACCTTTAACCACCTCGAGTTCATGGTATATACTAGTTCACTGTATTCATGGCTATGCGGCCCAACGCTCGCTAAACCTTTCTAAAACCAAGGAGGTTACAACCAGCGAGTATAACGTAGCAACCCTTTCTTGTCAGATCGTGCTCAATGTACATGCCAATAGCTGCTAATGGGGATCGCAGCGTGCGCGTTACCTAAAGGCCGAATGCTCCTATCTCTCACCCTTAGCAGCCATTAACATGTGCATTGAGCACTATCTTTTATTGTTCAACAACGCACAGAAGAAATCTCTCACCGGAACCACCTTGGAGGTCAAAATCTTAAAAACCGCTATTTCGGGTATGTGCCACTGGTGGTTACGTACTACGAGGGACGCACAAGCCACGCCATAAGGAGCTTCGCCCCTAAAACCAGTCGCAAAACTATCGCGCTAAAAAGCAAAGCCTGTGTCACAAGGAAATTTTTCTCGCGATCAGGGCCGATAAGGGCCAGATCAATCGCCCCTACGATGCCTCTTGCGATGAAGTGTGATTGGGATTGATATGATCGCGGTTTCGTTGACATCAGCACCAAACATGATCCGGACAGGTTTTTGCCGTGTAACAGCGGTCAGTGTTGATTACGAAATCCGATCCGGATTGGCCCTGATTGCATTGAAAGAGCCAGCGAGGAAAGACACTTCAACGTGCAGTCGCACATTACGGTCTGTTGAGAAGACCGACAGTATGCTAAAATTAACGCTCAATTCGTTTTATGCGGGCGACAGACGCCCAGGCACTAGCTTCCCAACTCTCCAAAAGCAACAATCAAGTGTTGCGGTGTTTACGACCCTTATACCGCATCGTCGGCGCCGTTCATTTCAACAATATCGTTAGAGCGTAATCCTCATGCTTTCGTGAACAACGTCAACAGTTAGCATTTGGCTTACCGATGCTGCTCCAGAAGAAGTCTTCGGTGACAAAGTGTGCGCTGCAAGCATTCATTGGCGGCGTCACAGGCTTGCCTATACGGAGCTTCACCACCCACTCCTTCTTGAGTCGCACGTCCAGCGGAAAAGAATGAAAGCTTATCTCATCCTTCACCGCTCTGTTCGTGCACTGAGGCACGCAACACATCCTGTTGCTTTTAGATTTTTTTGCCATCGCGTGCACGAAAGTTGGTGAGAAACGAGAACCTCGCCTGGCTCCACTCCTCAACAGATCGTCTCTGAGATTTTGCTCTCGCCGGCCGCTACGTGGCGCGACCGTCTATGTGCATTGTGTAAAAAGACTGTAAAGTGTTCAGGATGTGGAGTGGGTTTGAAAGTGGACCCAAGCGTAGAAGCGGATGGAGAAGAGGCTGACGCGAAGTGTAGGCAATGTGAGGTCGAGGAAAAAATGGAGAAAATGATGGTTGCCCAGAGTGAACTGCTGATGAGAATCGCCGAGCTCGAGACTGCGTTGGCGACAGAGCAAGAGAAAACGAGGGCAATGGGAGAAAGACTTAAGTCCGCCGAGGAAGCGCTAGCGAAGCTGAACAAAGAAGCGACCTACCGAGAGAACAGTAGGAAACCGGTAACCAGAACGGTGGAGAAGGAAAAGCAAGCAAGTTTGTAAAAAACTGGTTTAGCCGGTTCAACTGTCGCAAGGCCCAGCTTCAGCGAGGTAGTGGTGGGGCAGGGAGGGAACAAAGCAGCCGGCGTCACAGGTGCAAGTAGCCCCCAGGTGCAGAACGCTCCAGCTGAAAAGTCACAGCATGTGATAATCGCTGCGGACTCGAATTTAAATCGATGCACAGAAGCCATCAAAGAGAGGGTAAGAGGTGACAAGGGGGTTGCGGTAGGGGCGTTCCCAGGACGCAAGCTGGAAGCAGTCATGAGGCAAGCGAGCGCAAAGCTCAAAACGACAGCTGATAGACGAAACCTCGTGATAATTTCAGGCGGTTTAAACGATGTCCTCAATGAAGATGCAGCAGGACTAGCAGCCACACTGGCGAAAGGCGTCGATGACATGCGCGCCACTTCTCCTAAGGTAGAGGTAGTTATATGCACGATACCGGAGGTACCGGTGCGTGATAGCAACCTGCAAAGAGCGGTGGTCAACGCAAACCAAGAGATATGGCGGATGAGTCGAGAGAAAGGCTTTGAGGTGGTGGAAATAAACAGAGAGGTGCATAGGTGGGGGGGTTTTCAACGAGACAGAATTCACTTCGATGGGCGGCTAGGTCATGAGGTGGGTTGGCGACTTGCAGGACGCGCAGTAGATTTTTTGGGGGGCAAGCGAGCCCTTCGGGGTGCAGGATAGCTAGTAACGAGGAAAACAACCAGGGAGACTCTTCGACAGGTGGTATGGACAGATACGATTCCAAAGTGGCACCAATATCTAAGATACGTAGAGTCCGGGGCATAAATAGACGTAGCCACGAGCGCCGAGCCAATTCAGACATAGGGTATATTAACATGCAGGGTGGTAGGAACAGGTTGAAGTGGGAAGAGATAGAAGAACAGCTAAGGGAATAGAGGCCGATGGTATACGGTTTTGTAGAAACACATCTCAGGGACATGGAACAACCTCCGAACAATCCGGACTACGCGTGGGAATATTGTAATAGAACAGAAGGCAGCAGAAAGGGGGGCGGTATTGGGGCATTCATTCATAAAAGTACAGACTGGCAAAGGGTCAAGCAGGAGTTCAAGGAACATTTATGGCTAAAAGGGAAAGTGGCCAGAGAGGAAAACCAGGCAATGGTAGAGTGTATATCAAAGGACATTCAGGAGTTAGGAAGAGAGTGCGAGATAATTATACTAGGAGACATGAATGCGCACATAGAAGATATAGATGGGTATACCGACCCGACAGGCAAAAAGATCATGAATATGTGGGAAAGGCTTGATTTGATCATTTGCAACAGTACCGAGAAGTGTGAAGGGCAAATAACATGGGAGGTAGGAAGGCTTCAGTCGACGATAGATTATGCACTGATGTCACATAGGATGTATGATAAGCTCAGGGGAATGCACATAGATGAAGGTTGCTCCAGAAGTCTGGGTAGCGATCACAAACGTATCAAGCTAAGTTTTGGAAGAGCAGTGAAAGTGGGAAGGAGACAAGATGAGCAACTACAGGAAAATTTTTATCCAGAAAGGCAAATTGAAATAGCCACTAAACAAATTGAGAAAGTAATCACGGAGGATAATAAGACAGTGTGGACATACACGAATCTAATTAGACTCTTTGAGCTAGAGCTTGCTAAGACGCGTGACAAATCACCCCGGAAAAGAAGACAAAAACCGAAAAGTTGGTGGGATGAGGAAGTTAAGAGAGCCATAGCAAAACGTCAGGAAGCCTCTAGGGAACACAGACATGCTAAGCAACGGGGTGAACCGACAGATGATGTTGAAAGAAAATGGGAAATCTTTCTAAGCTCTAGAAGGGAAGCATCCCTCCTGATAAATGAAAAGATTAGAAGGAAGAGAGCTCAGTGGCTGGCAGAAGTACATAAAAAAGATAAAAAAGGCAGCTGCGAAATTTTGGAACCATCTTAAACTCCCTAAGAAATGAGACGAGCCTAGAGCAGAGTTTTATAACTACAGCCCAAGGTGCTAGGCTAGAAGGGGAGGAAGCTATTGAATATATAAGAACAAGGGTGACAGAAAAATTTCAACAAAGAAGTACTTTATGCACCACAATAGACAAAGACAAATCAAGTGGTGCAATGGCTCCATTTTCACAACAAGAGTGGGAAAGGGCTGAGAAAAGGGTTCCTAGTAGTACATCAACAGGCTCAGATGGCATTCCAATTAGGCTGATAAAGACATTAGGTCCGAAGTCTAAGCAGGCTTTGATAGAGGCAGATAGCAAAATAATAATCGATAGAGAAGTTCCCGATGGATGGAAACTTAGCAGGATGAGCATGATCTGTAAAGGAAAGGGGGACAAAGCTGACATAAACAACTACCGTCCTATAACAGTGACATCAGTGGTCTACAGGCTGGCGATGAAGATTATAAAAGAAAGACTGCAGGCGTGGATAGAGGATGAGGGGGTGCTGGGTGAACTGCAGAATGGGTTTCGGAAACACAGGAGGTTGGAAGACAATCTGTTCTCACTGACGCAGTGCATCGAAATAGCAGAAAAGGAACACAGGCCCCTGTGGCTAGCATTTTTGGATATCAAGGGAGCGTACGATAGCGTGGTTCAAGAGGAATTGTGGAGAATACTGGACACACTAGGCGTGGGACATGTAGTCACTAATCTTTTAAAGGGTATCTATAAAGGTAACAAGGTAGTTATAAAGTGGGAAAAACAGGTATCCAAGTCTGCAGAGATAAAACGTGGGCTTATGCAGGGGTGCCCCCTGTCACCCTTATTATTCATGATGTACCTACAAGGATTAGAGGCAAAATTAGAGGGAAGTGGACTGGGCTTCAACCTCTCTTTAGTCAAACAAGGAAAACTTATTGATCAGGCACTACCAGCATTAATGTACGCAGATGATATAGTGCTAATGGCCAACAACAAGGAAGATTTGCAGAGATTTATGGACATCTGCGGTAATGAGGGAGATAGGTTAGATTTTAGATTCAGTAAGGAAAAATCAGCAGTCATGATTTTCAATGACAACGAAGGTAGTGAGCTTAGAATACAGGCGGTCACGCTAGAGATAACAGATAAATACAAATATCTGGGCGTATGGATAAGCAATGGGACCGAGTATCTGAGGGAACACGAAATATACGTGACGACTAAAGGTAACAGGAATGCAGCAGTCATGAAAAATAGGGCACTGTGGAATTACAATAGGTATGATGTTGTGAGAGGAATATGGAAAGGGGTCATGGTTCCTGGGCTGACGTTCAGCAATGCGGTCTTGTGCATGAGATCAGAAGTTCAAGCAAGATTAGAAATTAAGCAACGTGGAATAGGTAGGCTTGCTTTAGGAGCTCACGGGAATACACCAAATCAGGGAGTACAAGGTGATATGGGATGGACATCATTTGAGGGCAGGGAAGCTAGCAGCAAGATAAAATTTGAGAAGCGATTGAGAGAAATGAAGGAGGAGCGTTGGGATAGGAAGGTTTTCAGCTACTTGTACATGAAGAATGTCGATACAAAATGGAGGAAGCGAACCAGGAAGTTGACTGGTAAATACTTAGAAAACAGCAAGTGGCCAAACCACAAAGAACTATCGATTAACAAGAAAGTGAAGGAAACGGAGACTGACATGTGGAAAATGGGCATGATTAAGAAGTCCGCGCTAGAGATCTATCGAACTTTTAAGCAGGAAATTGCCAAGGAAAGGATCTATGATAATACTCGGGGTAGTTCTCTACTGTTTGAAGCAAGGACGGGAGTACTGCGAACCAAGACATATCGGGCCAAAATGCGAAGTGGTAGACACAGTATGCAGTGCGTGTGGAGAGAAAGAAGAAACTGCCGAACACTTGATAATGTTCTGTAAAGGGCTTCACCTTATAGTTCAGAATGATGGCGCAGAGTTTTTCAGAGCACTGGGGTTTAGGGACCGGGAGGGCAAAATAGACTTTAAGCAAATAGACTTAACTAGAAGGAGGTTATCTGATTGGTGGCTAAAGTCAAGGCACGAGTGAAAATTTAACTCTTCACTGCAAAGTACGAATCCTCAAACTCACTTTTTAAGGAAAAAATAAATATAATTTTTGGTTCATTCGGTATTACGGCTTGGTGGCGCTAGCCACCGCCCGATCTAAAAGGTACAGCCATATCCATCCATCCATCCATCCATCCATCCATCCATCCATCCATCCATCCATCCATCCATCCATCCATCCATCCATCCATCCATCCATCCATCCATCCATCCATCCATCCATCCATCCATCCATCCATCCATCCATCCATCCATCCATCCATCCATCCATCCATGCATCCATCCATCCATCCATCCATCCATCCATCCATCCATCCATCCATCCATCCATCCATCCATCCATCCATCCATCCATCCATCCATCCATCCATCCATCCATTGTGTGAAGGGCAAATTGTGTGAAGGGGAAAGTGTGAAGCGAAAACAACATGGGAGGTAGCAAGGCTGCAGTACACGATATACTACGCACTGATGTCACATAGCATGTATGATAAGCTCAGGGGAATGCACATAGATGAAGGTGGCTCCAGAAGTCTGGGTAGTGATCACAAACGTATCAAGCTAAGTTTGGAAGAGCAGCGAAAGTGGGAAGGAGCAACTACAGAAAAATTTTCATTCAGAAAGGCAATTAGAAATTGCTACTAAACAAATTGAGAAAGTAATCACTGAGGATAACAAAAATGTGTGGACATACACAAATCTAATTAGACTGTTTGGGCTAGAGCTTGCTAAGGCACGTGACAAGTCACCCCGGAAAAGAAGACATAAGCCCAAGAGTTGGTGGGATGAGGAAGTTAAGAGAGACATAGCTAAACGTCAGGAAGCCTCTAGGGAACACAGACATGCTAAGCAACGGGGTGAACCGACTGATGATGTTGAAAGAAAATGGGAAATCTTTCTAAGCTCTAGAAGGGAAGCGTCCCTCCTGATCAATGAAAAGATTAGAAAAAAGGGTGCTCAGTGGCTGGCAGAAGTACTAAATAGGACAGAAAGGCAGCTGCGAAATTTTGGAACCATCTAAACTCCCTAAGAAATGAAACAAATCTAGAGCAGAGGTTTATAACTACAGCTCAAGGTGCTAGGCTAGAAGGGGACGAAGCTATTAGATATATAAGAACAAGGGTGACAGAAAAATTTCAACAAAGAAGTGCTTTATGCACCACAACAGACAAGGACGAATCAAGTGGCACAATGGCTCCGTTTTCACAACGAGAGTGGGAAAGGACTGAGAAGAGGGTTCCAAGTAGTACATCAACAGGCCCAAATGGCATTCAAATTATGCTGATAAAGACTTTGGATACGAAGTCTAAACAGACTTTGAGAGAGGCAGTGAGCAGAACTATAATCGATGGTGAAGTCCCTTATGGATGAAAACTTAGCAGGATGAGCATGATCTATAAAGGAAAGGGGGACAAAGATGACATAAACAACTACCATCCCATAACACTGACATCAGTGGTCTACAGGCTGGCGATGCAGATTATAAAAGAAAGACTGCAGGCATAGATAGAGGATGAGGGGGATCTGGGGGAACTGCTGAATGGGTTTCGGAAACACAGGAGGTTGGAAGACAATCTGTTCTCACTGACGCAGTGCATCGATATAGCAGAAAAGGAACTCAGGCCCCTGTGGCTAGCATTTTTGAATATCAAGGGAGCGTACGATAGCGTGGTTCAAGAGGACTTGTGGGGAATACTAGACACACTGGGTGTGCAAGATGGAGTCTCTAATCTTTTAAGGTATGTCACCACCTTTGAAAACGCATTTTTTTTAAAAACGCATTTTTTAATTTTTATATTTCGAGAATTTCCAATCATTCAAAAATATTTTGCCGAAAGAATTATGTTTCTATCTTATTTAGTTCCGAAGTTATAGCCAATTTTCGAACATGTGGTGAACGGTTGCGAAACCGAAACTATTGTTGTGTGCTAACAGATAAGTTAGCGAACATCAACAGCAAATGTTGTAATTTTTCTGTTGTGTATTCGTTTGATAATTATAAACTTGTTTGAAGACAACTTAGAAGTCTTTGTTTTTTTAAACGTTGCATTAAATATCCGCAAGGGGGAAGCGTGAAGCTACGAGAGTTAAGGTCCCTATACAGTGTACTAGAATAGGGGTCCCTAGATGAAACAAGTTTCCAAGGTAGCGACACCCGCCCTTTTCCTCCTCGCTTCTCTGCCTGAAGCGCCCCCTAGAAGGTTTAAAACTTTCATCCAAAAGCGAATGTTTGGGTTCTGTGTCTACGGTGAATAGATGTAAATGAAACAAAATGGAGCGAAATAAGACGTAGAATAAACAGTTACCTTTATGAACATAAACAGCACAACACAAGAGTAAGCGGTATGTGCGTTACTCAACCGGCAACGTTGGGCAGTTCTATACTTCACACCACTAACCATGGCGTCTCGCGTAGTACATTTTAGTTCCACGGCCACGGTACTTCGTCCAGTTCTAACTAGTCCACTTCTCCGATTGTGTTTTGTTCGTGCTGTGACACAGTGAACGTGCTTCTTGCTGGATCCTGTAAGTGGCCACAGGGCGTGACGTTGTGACGATTGAATACAACCGGCTTGTGCACACGCAAGAAAAAAAACTACAACCAGACTGGTACGAACACTCGTCCAGCAGCACTGCGATGACGTTTTTTTTAAATGTGCCCATTTGGACAATCGTGATGCCAAGTGATTCTGATCTGGTGCTGGGAACTTCCTGAAAAGTGAGAGTTCTATACTGGTGAGGTGTCTCGAAGCAGCGCGTTTCGGCTCAAGCGGGAACTGGTCAAGAGTGAAATGTTTCTGGAGGTGCGCTGATTACAACCTACAGCTGTTCTGTATACGTGCATACCCACATGTATTTGTACCAACTGGCATGCACTAGACACGCATTAGACGCGCGCCTGGCGTTTCAATAAAAACCGACAAGTGAACTCGCTTCGCAGATCCGCGTCGACATACGTTGACGGAGTTGCACGAAAGCATTCGCGTGAAATGGTTCATAGTTGCACTTCATGGTGCGCTTCATCTCGGAAAGCACGAGGTAAGTTGAAGAGAGCGAAACCATTTTCTGTTGTTTATGGCAACGCAGCATTGCTGAAAAACGCAGATGTTGCATTGAACGAGCATGGGGAAACAATCTTGGTCGACTTAGCGCACACCGAAACGCTCCTCCTCTTCAGTTTATGTTCTGGCTACGATTTTGTCTTTGATCACGGCGAGAATCCGGCTGGAGCCATATGCGCATGCGTACTCGTTTTGAACCTTTTGCATAATAATTAATAACACCACCAGCCATTTGCAAGATCACGTGCAAGTAATGCACCAATTACAGACGCGGATATCAGAGAAAAAGAGGAGTAATCGAGAGAGTGAGGAGGACGGCTCGAGAACAATGAGTCACGCTACCTTGTTTCATCTAGGGACCTTAACGAGAGTCTATGTTGTTTACTTTGCGTGCGCTTCATGCTGATGCTGTTAATTTTGCGTAGTTTGTATTTTTTACACGTGATATCTTTAGTAGCAGTAGTACAAATATAGGCTGAACGTTTTTGTAAGCAGGTATGGCGAAGTTCAGGATAAAAAGACGGCTGAAACGAAAGTTCATTGGCAATCGACACACTGTGAATGCTCCGACCGTCGGCCATGTGGACGGGGATGTATCGGCGAGTGCTGCGAAGCTTGTGAACTTGGACGACAACTGTGAAGAGCCGATGCCAGACCCTTTACTGCCGGGTAATAGGATTATTGACATCGAGATCCTTTCATCTGTTTTTGCAATGCTCGCCTGCCCGGAATGCAAGAACACCTCGCTGCGCCTGGAGGAGTGCTCCCAGCATGGAATATCCTTCTCATATGCCGTTGTGTGTGGTGCATGCGCATATGTACACTCATTTGAATCATCGAAGAAGACAGGAAGTTCTATTGAGAACAAGCTGCGTCTGGTATACGCAATGCGTCAGCTATGCAAGGGGTATTCTGGAGCTGTGACACTGGCGAAAGTCATGAAGATGCCGCCGCCGCCTTGGCATTCTGCCTACCAAACGATATCTGCAAAGCTTTGTAAAGCTGCGGAGAATGTTGCATCTAAATAAATGATGAATGCCGCTACTGAAGTGCGTTGTGTTGTGCGAAGTACTGAATGTGGTGTGTCAGGTGACGGTACGTGGCAAAGGCGAGGGCATTCCTCATTGAATGGCTGCGTGTCTTTGATATCGATTGATACTGGGAAAATTATTGATGTAGAAGGCATGTCAAGCAAATGCAAGGCATGCCATTCGAAAATCAAGTTGAGCTCCACAAGTGCTGAATTTCTGGAGTGGAAGGCAAACCATACTCAGTGCCAAGCCAAACATACCGGTAGAGCTGGTGGTATGGAGGCAGTGGGGCTCTACCGTATGTTTGAGCGTGCAGAAAGAAGTCATGGTTTGAAATATGTAGACTTCTATGGAGATGGCGACTCCAAGAGCCATGCGGCAATAAAGGACATATATGGGCCAAATAGTGGGCGCAAATTTGAGTGTATCGGGCACGTGCAGAAGCGTGTAGGATGCCGCCTACGAAAGCTCAAAAAGGACTGTTCGCGGACTTGGAGGGAAAGGAAAATTAACAGATGTTCTAATTGACAGGCTGCATAACTATTATGGTATTGCCATCAGAACAAATGTGGGAGACTTGCAGGCAATGAAGCAAGCCACATTAGCGAGCCTGTTTCATTGCAGTTCCACAGATGAAACTTTAAGGCATGGTCTGTGTTCTCTTGGCCCGGAGAGTTGGTGCGGTTTTAACCGACGGAACGCACTGGGAAGTGGATACTACAAGCACAAGGGAGGCCTATCTAATGAGGTACTTAACAAAGTGAAGCCTGTGTACGCTGACCTTTGCACGGATGAGCTTTTGAAGAAGTGCCTGCACGGGAAAACCCAAAATGCCAACGAGTGCTTCAACGGTATGATTTGGCAACGTGTTCCCAAAAACGTTCACGTGAGCCTGCCCATCCTACTTTTTGGTTTATATGATGCTGTGTGCCACTTCAATGATGGTAACAGAAGTGTACTGGCTATTTTGAAAGAAGCAGGCATCGAACCTGGCCACTACACTATCGTAGCATGCTACACTAGGGACCAGCACCGTGTAAGGAAGGCCCAGCGTCAGTCGACTGGCGAAGCAAAACAACACCGTAAGAAAAGACGGGCAGCAACAAAAGCTAAAAAAGAGCTCATGGCATCTAAGGAGGGCCCTACCTATGTGCCTGGTGGATTTTAACTGTGTAGGGCGCCATCATCCTGTTGTACAAGCATTGAAAAACTTTAAACTCGTTTTGCTCAAAACTTGATTTTTTGCACTTTTTTGTTACGCCAGCAGTTGTAACTTCATGACCAATAAATCTTTTTCAATGAAACTTTCTATGTTCGTTCCATTATTACTGAACTGTGCAACGAACTAGGATCAATAAAAACGATTGGTAAGTTTTTATGTAAAAATGCTTTAGTTGAAGCATTGCAGGGCAAAAACACCATTTTTTTGTGTTCCTTCGTATTTTTACTGTAACTTGATTCCCAATAATCAAATGGCAAAGATCCTAGTTCATTGCACAGCACCATGAGTTGGCTACCTTTGTGCCGAAAAATTTATAATTCCGGTGCTCCGTTCTCAAGTTATGACTGTTCGCGTAAAGGCCAAGTTTGGGCAATGTTTTGTCAATAACAAATCTAATTCTGATTTTTTTCACCCTTTTCTGCATATGAGCATCATTTAAAAAGATCCTTTATTAGCCCATTTTAAAATAATATCGTAAAGGTCAAAATTTAAAAGATTTACAAAAAAGTGGTGACATACCTTAAAGGAAATCTATAAAAGTAACAAGGTAGTTATAAAGTGGCAAAAACAGGTATCCAAGCCCACAGAGGTGAAACGGGGACTTAAGCAGGGGTGTCCACTGCCACCCTTGTTATTCATGATGTACCTACAAGGATTAGAGGCCAAATTAGAGGGAAGTGGACTTGGCCTCCACCTCTCTTTAGTCAAACAAGAAAAACTCATTGATCAGGCACTACCAGCATTAATGTACGCAGATGATATAGTGCTAATGGCGGACAACAAGGAAGATTTGCAGAGATTGATGGACATCTGCGGTAATGAGGGAGATGAGTTAGATTTTAGATTCAGTAAGGAAAAATCAGCAGACATGATTTTTAATGATAACAAAGGCAGTGAGCTTAGAATACAGGAAGTCAGGCCAGAGATAACAGATAAATACAAATATCTGGGCGTATGGATAAGCAATGGGACCGAGTACCTAAGGGAACACAAAACATACGTGATGACTAAAGGTTACAGGAATGCAGCAGTGATGAAAAATAGGGCACTGTGGAATTACAATAGGTATGACGTTGTGAGAGGAATATGGAAAGGGGTCATAGTTCCTGGTCTGACGTTCAGCAATGCAGTCTTGTGCATGAGGTCAGAAGTTCAAGCAAGATTAGAAATTAAGCAACGAGGATTAGGTAGGCTTGCTTTAGGAGCTCACGGGAATACACCAAATCAGAGAGTACAAGGTGATATGGGGTGGACATCATTTGAGGGCAGGGAAGCTAGCAGCAAGGTAAAAATAGAGAAGCAATTGAGAGAAATGGGGGAGGAGCGTTGGGCTAGGAAGGTTTTCAGCTGCTTGGACATGAAGGATGTCGATACAAAATGGAGGAAGCGAACCAGAAAATTGACTGGTAGATACTTAGAAAACAGCAGGTGGCCAAACCAAAAAGACCTATTGGTTAAGAAGAAAGTGAAGGAAACGGAGACTGACATGTGGAGAATTGGCATGATTAAGAAGTCCGCACTAGAGATCTATCGAACTTTTAAGCAGGGAATTGCCAAAGAAAGGATCTATGATAATGCTCGGGGTAGTTCTCTACTGTTTGAGGCCAGGACGGGAGTATTGCGAACCAAGACATATCGGGCCATATACGAAGGGGTAGATACAGTATGCAGTGTGTGTGGAGAGGAAGAAGAAACTTCCGAACACTTGATAATGTACTGTAAAGGGCTTCACCCTATAGTTCAGGATGATGGCGCAGAGTTTTTCAAAGCACTGGGGTTTAGGGACAGAGAGGGCAAAATAGACGTTAAGCGGGTAGACTTAACCAGAAGGAGGTTATCTGATTGGTGGCTAAAGTCAAGGCACGAGTGAAAATGAAGCCCTTCACTGCAAAGTACCCGTCCAACTTTACTATATAAAGAAAAAAAAAGATAAATCTAGTGGTTAGTTCACTAAGTATTACGGCTAGGTGGCGTTAGCCGCCGCCCGATCTAAAGGGTACAGCCACATACATCCATCAATCCATCCATTGCGAATATCTGGCTGGTTTTACCAAATTGGGGGTATTTTGATTATGAGCAAACTGGCAAAAAGTTAGTGAAACAGGACAAAACGATTTGGCAGTGGCAAAAAACGACGTTTTTCTCTGTGTCGGTCAAAGTGGGCTTAGTTTTTCTAGAAAAAGAAACAAGAAACACCACAACTATAGTCGGGTAACTCGATGGCTAGACGATTGGTGCTCTGGTCGACTATTTTTTTTCCATCAAATCATTTTACTTTACAGGTCATGAAATGACTTTGAGTAAGGGAGTTCAACGCATTATAGCACACCAAGAATTTCTCTCTGGGGGGCGGGTTGAAACTTGCGATAAAAGTAAAATACCAGAGACCAAATAATTTTTATAATACTAGTTATATTGCCTGCAATAATAATAATAATAATAATAATAATAATAATAATAATAATAATAATAATAATAATAATAATAATAATAATAATAATAATAATATTAATAATAATAATCTTTATTGTCATCTTGAGTTGTACAAATCAAATAACAGGCCTGTCAAAGCCAGACGGTGGCTTGGAGGACTTGGCCCGGCACATCGGCAAACGAGAGATGACATACATAATGAAAAGATTTTCATGTAAACAATCAGAGAAAGAATACATGTAACTAATTTACGCTACATTTAAAGACAGTAACAATCAATCAAATTAGCAGAAGCAATACTACCTAAACAGCAAGAATGTGAAGATAAGTATTGAAAAATTTTAAACAGATTTTACCCATAATGCGATAACTGATGCAGCATTAAAAATACCTTAGGCTCTTTCGTAGACTGCGTTTAGTCGTTGCCGAAAAAACACTGTCGGGGATGTCATTAAAACAGAAGGGACATAGACCTTTCTAGCAGCTTTGCGATATCGTGTTTTGACGAATGGTACAGAAAAGCGGGAAGTTTTTTTTAAATATACGAGGGGCATTGCATTTGTTTTTGAACTGAGAGCCCCAGAAATGCCGTGATACAACAGTTTGGTTAAATGACGCTTTGAAAGACGGCAGGCGAAGTAGAGAAAATAAATTTACATGTTCTGTCGAGGAACGATTGTACACAATAGATTTCAATATAATTTTTAAAATATTGTCAACCCGACGCTGCCATCGCGAAGAACAGAAAGCAAATAAAGTGATGCCATATCGTAGAATACTATACGCAAAAGCAAGCATGATGGTCACTTTATTATTGGTGGGTGCAATTGATCTAATATTGAAGAGTAACGACGAGATTTTTCGTAGTCTGCCACAAATGTAAGCCAAATGATCATTCCAGGATAGGTCGCTATCGAAAAACACACCAAGATATTTTATAGAATTAACATATTCAATGGGAGTACACTTACAGGAGGCCCAATCACGGGCATGAAGAATTGATTGATATGTTGGGTTTAACATCCCAAAACCACGATATGATTATGAGAGACGCCGTAGTGGAGGGCTCCGGAAATTTCGACCACCTGGGGTTCTTTAACGTGCGCCCAAATCTGAGCACACGGGCCCACAGTCATGAAGAAGTAGGGGTGCATTCCTAACCATTGCTTTCAATGGATTTTTTCAAAGCAAATTAATTTAGTTTTTTTCTGATTAATCACCAGGCAATTATCAGTAAACCATGACGCATCCTCATAAACACTGTCTTGTAGTAGTGACAACGCTTTATTTTAACATACATGTTTCGTTAAGAGAACAGTGTCGTCTGCACACTGAAAACAAGACATTTTGGAACAGCAGCAGTAAAATTATTTATGAATAAATTAAGTAAAAGAGGAGATAAAATAGATCCCTGTGGTACACCAGCTTTCAAGGGAAGCCTATTACTGAAAGGTAACTTATTGTGTAACCGCACTACGTGGAAACGACCAGAAAGATAATTTTTAAGAAAGTCGTAGAACGAACCCCTAAAGCAAAGCAAATATATTTTTTCAAGCAATATAAAGTGTATACGGTGTCAAATACTTTGGAGATATCAAGAAATAAAGCACAGGTAAACATGTTATGTTCCAAAGCATCATTCAGTTCATCAGGAAATTCTTCATGCAAATCAATTGTGCCACAACCTGCGACAAAACCAAACTGGCAGCTTGGATTGATTCAGAGCAGATCGGGCAGCCGCCTTTGGACGACTGTCTAACTGATTATTCTGCACACTGCAGGCGTGAGAACGACAGCGATCACCTGGCTCATCATATCTACGGTGAACAAGGGCCGTCAAGTGGGCAACGCGCCGACGCATCACTACCTGGGTTCTTGCACTCAATGACTGCTCAGACCACGTGGTGTCGGCTACAGGACCACGGAGAGCATGGTGACGCCCTCTTCGACTATATAAGCAAGCGAGCACCGACTGTCACCATTTAGAGCAGATTGGGCAGCCGCCTTTGGACAACTGTCTAACTGATTATTCTGCACACTGCAGGCGTGAGAACGACAGCGATCACCTGGCTCATCATATCTACGGTGAACAAGGGCCGTCAAGTGGGCAACGCGCCGACGCATCCCTACCTGGGTTCTTGCACTCAATGACTGCTCAGACCACGTGATGTCGGCTACAGCACCACGGAGAGCATGGTGACGCCCTCTTCGACTATATAAGCAATCGAGCACCGACTTTCACCATTCAGAGCAGATTGGGCAGCCGCCTTTGGACAACTGTCTAACTGATTATTCTGCACACTGCAGGCGTGAGAACGACAGCGATCACCTGGCTCATCATATCTACGGTGAACAAGGGCCGTCAAGTGGGCAACGCGCCGACGCATCCCTACCTGGGTTCTTGCACTCAATGACTGCTCAGACCACGTAATGTCGGCTACAGCACCACGGAGAGAATGGTGACGCCCTCTTCGACTATATAAGCAAGCGAGCACCGACTGTCACCATTCAGAGCAGATTGGGCAGCCGCCTTTGGACGACTGTCTAACTGATTATTCTGCACACTGCAGGCGTGAGAACGACAGCGATCACCTGGCTCATCATATCTACGGTGAACAAGGGCCGTCAAGTGGGCAACGCGCCGACGCATCCCTACCTGGGTTCTTGCACTCAATGACTGCTCAGACCACGTGATGTCGGCTACAGCACCACGGAGAGCATGGTGACGCCCTCTTCGACTATATAAGCAAGCGAGCACCGACTGTCACCATTCAGAGCAGATTGGGCAGCCGCCTTTGGACAACTGTCTAACTGATTATTCTGCACACTGCAGGCGTGAGAACGACAGCGATCACCTGGCTCATCATATCTATGGTGAACAAGGGCCGTCAAGTGGGAAACGCGCCGACGCATTCCTACCTGGGTTCTTGCACTCAATGACTGCTCAGACCACGTGATGTCGGCTACAGCACCACGGAGAGCATGGTGACGCCCTCTTCGACTATATAAGCAAGCGAGCACCGACTGTCACCATTCAGAGCAGATCGGGCAGCCGCCTTTGGACGACTGTCTAACTGATTATTCTGCACACTGCAGGCGTGAGAACGACAGCGATTACCTGGCTCATCATATCTACGGTGAACAAGGACCGTCAAGTGGGCAACGCGCCGACGCATCCCTACCTGGGTTCTTGCACTCAATGACTGCTCAGACCACGTGATGTCGGCTACAGCACCACGGAGAGCATGGTGACGCCCTCTTCGACTATATAAGCAAGCGAGCACCGACTGTCACCATTCAGAGCAGATCGGGCAGCCGCCTTTGGACGACTGTCTAACTGATTATTCTGCACACTGCAGGCGTGAGAACGACAGCGATCACCTGGCTCATCATATCTACGGTGAACAAGGGCCGTCAAGTGGGCAACGCGCCGACGCATCCCTACCGGGGTTCTTGCACTCAATGACTGCTCAGACCACGTGATGTCGGCTACAGCACCACGGAGAGCATGGTGACGCCCTCTTCGACTATATAAGCAAGCGAGCACCGACTGTCACCATTCAGAGCAGATCAGGCAGCCGCCTTTGGACGACTGTCTAACTGATTATTCTGCACACTGCAGGCGTGAGAACGACAGCGATTACCTGGCTCATCATATCTACGGTGAACAAGGGCCGTCAAGTGGGCAACGCGCCGACGCATCCCTACCTGGGTTCTTGCACTCAATGACTGCTCAGACCACGTGATGTCGGCTACAGCACCACGGAGAGCATGGTGACGCCCTCTTCGACTATATAAGCAAGCGAGCACCGACTGTCACCATTCAGAGCAGATCGGGCAGCCGCCTTTGGACGACTGTCTAACTGATTATTCTGCACACTGCAGGCGTGAGAACGACAGCGATTACCTGGCTCATCATATCTACGGTGAACAAGGGCCGTCAAGTGGGCAACGCGCCGACGCATCCCTACCTGGGTTCTTGCACTCAATGACTGCTCAGACCACGTGATGTCGGCTACAGCACCCCGGAGAGCATGGTGACGCCCTCATCGACTATATAAGCAAGCGAGCACCGACTGTCACCATTCAGAGCAGATCAGGCAGCCGCCTTTGGACGACTGTCTAACTGATTATTCTGCACACTGCAGGCGTGAGAACGACAGCGATTACCTGGCTCATCATATCTACGGTGAACAAGGGCCGTCAAGTGGGCAACGCGCCGACGCATCCCTACCTGGGTTCTTGCACTCAATGACTGCTCAGACCACGTGATGTCGGCTACAGCACCACGGAGAGCATGGTGACGCCCTCTTCGACTATATAAGCAAGCGAGCACCGACTGTCACCATTCAGAGCAGATCGGGCAGCCGCCTTTGGACGACTGTCTAACTGATTATTCTGCACACTGCAGGCGTGAGAACGACAGCGATTACCTGGCTCATCATATCTACGGTGAACAAGGGCCGTCAAGTGGGCAACGCGCCGACGCATCCCTACCTGGGTTCTTGCACTCAATGACTGCTCAGACCACGTGATGTCGGCTACAGCACCACGGAGAGCATGGTGACGCCCTCTTCGACTATATAAGCAAGCGAGCACCGACTGTCACCATTCAGAGCAGATTGGGCAGCCGCCTTTGGACAACTGTCTAACTGATTATTCTGCACACTGCAGGCGTGAGAACGACAGCGATCACCTGGCTCATCATATCTACGGTGAACAAGGGCCGTCAAGTGGGCAACGCGCCGACGCATCCCTACCTGGGTTCTTGCACTCAATGACTGCTCAGACCACGTGATGTCGGCTACAGCACCACGGAGAGCATGGTGACGCCCTCTTCGACTATATAAGCAAGCGAGCACCGACTGTCACCATTCAGAGCAGATCGGGCAGCCGCCTTTGGACGACTGTCGAACTGATTATTCTGCACACTGCAGGCGTGAGAACGACAGCGATTACCTGGCTCATCATATCTACGGTGAACAAGGGCCGTCAAGTGGGCAACGCGCCGACGCATCCCTACCTGGGTTCTTGCACTCAATGACTGCTCAGACCACGTGATGTCGGCTACAGCACCACGGAGAGCATGGTGACGCCCTCTTCGACTATATAAGCAAGCGAGCACCGACTTTCACCATTCAGAGCAGATCGGGCAGCCGCCTTTGGACGACTGTCTAACTGATTATTCTGCACACTGCAGGCGTGAGAATGACAGCGATTACCTGGCTCATCATATCTACGGTGAACAAGGGCCGTCAAGTGGGCAACGCGCCGACGCATCCCTACCTGGGTTCTTGCACTCAATGACTGCTCAGACCACGTGATGTCGGCTACAGCACCACGGAGAGCATGGTGACGCCCTCTTCGACTATATAAGCAAGCGAGCACCGACTGTCACCATTCAGAGCAGATCAGGCAGCCGCCTTTGGACGACTGTCTAACTGATTATTCTGCACACTGCAGGCGTGAGAACGACAGCGATTACCTGGCTCATCATATCTACGGTGAACAAGAGCCGTCAAGTGGGCAACGCGCCGACACATCACTACCTGGGTTCTTGCACTCAACGACTGCTCAGACAACGTGGTGTCGGCTACAGCACCACGGAGAGCATGGTGACGCCCTCTTTGACTATATAAGCAAGCGAGCACCGACTGTCACCATTCAGAGCAGATTGGGCAGCCGCCTTTGGACGACTGTCTAACTGATTATTCTGCACACTGCAGGTGGGACTTCTTTTTTTCACTAGTGCGAGCAAGCACAATTCTTCAATTTGCGGCTCCCGATTTGCTCTGAACCTGAATCACCTTATGTAACCACCCTTTTTGATGCTATTGAACCAATTTTAAACGAAGTCTGTACAAGACGACAGAATGAAAAAAAAACTTCATGCCCTGACAGATTTCGCCAACGCTTTGAGCGAAAAAGCGCCCAGTACTGTAAAAGATTTGGGAAAGGTACTGCTTGAGATGACTACTAAGTTCCTTGATGCTCTTTCCGATATCAAGACTCATGTGGAAAAAGTCAATCCCTTGAACAACGCTATAAAGGCTGAATTAGCATCTCTCAGGGCATCTGTAAGCTTTACAAGTGAGAGTTTCGATGAACTAAAAACAGAAATAATATCGCTGCGCAAAGACCTCAATGATGCAAAAAACCGTAACCTCGAGTTCCAGAAAGAGAACGCGCAAATTAAGAAAGAGCTTTGTGACACAAGAAAACAGCTGATTGACCTGCAGCAATATTCGAGGCGCAACAATATTGAATTGAAAGGTATTCCTTTTGCCGAGAACGAAGACCTAGAAAAAGTTGTGGAAAAGATTGCTGAGTGTTTGCGCGTTGAGCTGACCAGTAAAGATTTGGACGTAGTGCACAGAGTACCAACAAAGGCAAACAATGTACCAAATGTCGTAGTAAAGTTTGCGTCGCGGTCTAAGCGTGATAAGGTCCTAAAATCGGCAAGAAAGAACAGGCTGAACACAGCGATGCTTGGTTTCAAGACAAATGTACCCGTGTTCGTGAACGAACACTTGTGTCTCGAGAATAAAGTTTTGCTAAGTAAGACCATACAGAGGAAAAAAAAACAAAAACTGGGGATTCGTCTGGGTTTCTGAAGGCAAGGTATTGGCAAGGAAATCGGAGAACTCGAAGGTCATTCACATCTCCTGTGAAGATGACCTCGCGAAACTAGTGTAGGTACTTCTGCGCATAGACCACCGGTAGCGCCTTTTGTTATAAAATGGCAGTCACGATACCTCAAGTAGATCAACTACTCAGAGATAGGTGTACTAATATCTTCCACTGCAATATCCGCAGTATAAGAAAAAACGTGAACTTGCTTCTCGCTTTTCTATCAAAACATGTCCACACTTTTGATGTACTAGCGATCACGGAAACGTGGTTAAAGAAGGGTGAGACAGTGCATGTTCGTGGATATGTAACCCTATCGCATCAGCGTGACTCTTGTTCGCGTGGTGGTGGCGTCGCATTTTTAATGAAAAGTGGCTACGCTTTTACGGAGCTATCATCACTGAATTGCAGCTCCGCTGATATAGAAGCTCTTTTTGTTATACTCTTTTGGTATAATCGGCGTCGTTTATCGACCCCCGAATTCAAACATTGACCGATTTTTAGACAAGATGGAAGAAAATTTTTTTAATCTGTCGGCGAATTATAGCAACCCGGTTGTAATCGCTGGAGACATGAATATTGACACCCATAATTCTAAGTATACCAGTTACACACAATTACTGAGCTCATTCAGTTTTCGTAACCTAATAAACATACTTACGAGGGTAACTAGTACATCAGCAAAAACAATTGACCATGTTTTGACGAACATAACATCTGGAATGAATGCTGGCGTTTATGAGGAAGCGATATCAGATAACCTTCCTGTTTTTGTTTCCAAAAATGACACACGAAAAAGCAGCACACCACGTATCACAACAGAGGGCAAAATAGATGACAATTTACTACGAAGCATTATTCTCGCCATTGACCCTGACAGTCTATATAACGATGACGTCAATGTTGAACTTCAGAACTTAATAAAATTCCTTATCAGAGCCATTGGAAATAGCCGCTCAAACGTATCTGCGCGCTCATATAAGACCCCGCTATGTCCTTGGATGACAGCAGAAATCCTTGACCTGCTGAAGACGAAAGATTTTTGGTACCATAAATGGAAGAAACATAAAAATAATAAATATTACCTTGGCCAGTTCAAAATTTTCAGGAATAAATCCGTGCTCCTTACGAGGCAGCGAAAGAAGGAATATCACTCTCGCCTAATAGAACAAGCTCAGGGCAACTCTAAATAAACTTGGGAGATCGTAAACGAAGTTGTTGGCAATCAACAACGACAACGCGTGCTACCTGATTCTATTGATGCACAAACTCTAGACAACTTTAATCATTATTTCACCAAAATTGGTCCGACGTTAGCAAGCAGTTTTCTTCCTCCACTCCTCAATGTTTTTCGCCGTATTTGCCGAATACGTTTGCGGTACACAACATTAGTCTCGAAATTCAAAACACTACTGCTAATTTAGCCACCAATAAAGCCAGCGGGATAGATGGGATCACAGCGCAGATAGTAAAAGACAATATTGACGTCTTAGGCCCTATCCTATGCCATATATATAACCACTCCTTGCGTACGTCAACATACCCATCCTGTCTGAAAACTGCTAAAGTAGTACCGGTGTACAAGGAGGGTGATCGCTCTGATCCCTCAAGTTATAGGCCTATATCTGTTTTAAGCATAATACATATTTGAAAGAATTCTAGCAAAACGGATGCGCGTCTTCCTAAAAAAATATCGTGTAATATGCGCCGAGCAACATGGATTTCGGGCGCACCATTCCACCGCCACTGCTGTACTATCTGTATCACAAAAGATTAACAAAACATTAAATAATAACCTCCTTGTAGCAGTAGTTTTTCTTGATTTAAAGAAAGCATTTGATACAGTTGACCATGATATATTACTAATGAAATTAAGACACTACGGTTTACGTGGCAAAATTTTTGACTTATTTTCTAGTTACATGAGCGAACGTCAACAAATGGTGATTATGCATAATCTCACTTCCTCCCTGTTAAATATACACACAGGGGTACCACAAGGCTCCGTTCTTGGACCCTTACTGTTTTCACTGTACGTAAACGACCTACCAAACATATTGACATCGGCGGAGATGCTAATGTACGCTGATGATACAGCCGTTATTGTTACTGCAGACAATATAAGGGATCTCGAGCATAAAAGTAATGCAGAACTAAAAAATGTTTGTCAGTGGTTTATAGCGAACAAACTAACACTTAATTCAAAGAAAACTAAATACACTATTTTCCACTCCCGTTATAGAGATATAAGTAATGAGTCCATCTGCATTACAATAAATAACTGCGTGCTTGAGAAGACGAAAGAATTCAAATATCTGGGTGTAATTCTCGATAGCCAGCTAAACTAGCAAAGCCACATTGACTCTGTATGCGCTAAACTGGGATCTGAATGCAGTACATTATTAACCGCTAGAAATTATTTTAAAAGTAGTATTCTCCGAATTCTCTATTTCACATTTTTTCATTGTCACCTAACATATTGCATAGATTCATGGGGATGGACTTTTAAAACATATCTAGAACCCTTACGTATACTACAAAAGCGAGCACTTCGAATAATAAACAATGCTAGATATGATCAACACAGCGCGCCATTGTTTCGTAATATGGAAATCATACCATTCGATAATTTACGACAGCGAAAAATTGCACTTACCGTCCATAATGTCATTTCTTATAACCTGCCCTTTCATATATCAGGATTTTCATCCTTTTGCCGCTTTACCAGACGTGCCACATTACATAATTTCAATCTTCCGCCTACTAACAATGTTTATGGCAAACGATTGCTACAATTTGCTGGAGTAAAGGTCTGGAATGATATACCATGCGAAATAAAAGAAAGCAAAAGTTTTGCCTGTGCCCTTAAAAAATACTTTCTGCAGAAAAATGAACAGGTACACTAACACACACTTCGTTGTAATCTCCTCTTCGTTATATATAGATTATATGTCTAACATAATCATACTTGACATGGTATACGTACTTTTATGTATTTGATGTATTGTATACATACAATCCGTTGTTTGCATGAAACAATGCTGCAAGATACTGCAAATGACTTATCACAAATATGTCTCCTTCTTATATTTTGTTTCGATTTTTTTTCTTTTTTTCTTGTATGATTGAAGTGTACTTATAAAATATCTGCTTTGTTAACACAATCTGTTCCTTTAAATGCATATTTATTTAGACCCTCTACTAGCTAGTGGCTATGGGTCTAACCAGTGTTGTGTATTTTCATGTAATAAGAGAACTTGAAATAAAATAAAACGAAAAAAATGAGCGGTAATTTATCTAGAAAGGAAGTCATGCATTGCAATAAGAATTTCATATAATTGGGATAAGATAGGTAAAGCTGAAATGGGTCGGTAACTGTCAATGCTATCTTTTGGTCTACCTTTAAATAGTGGCTTTACAATTGCTGTTTTTAAGTCTGATGGGAGAGAAGCCGTCTCCAGGAATTCATTAAGCATGAAAAGCAGAATTTCTGATAATGCGTCCAGATTCCGCTGCAGCAAAGATACAGAAATACCGTCAATACCTGCTAGTTTATGCCTTTTGAAGCCGGAAACTATTATAGCGAGGTCGTCTATTGTTAAAGTTGGAAGGAAGGCCGAGGCAGGTGTTGATTTCTTTAAACCAGAATGGCCTTTCGCCGCCAAAGAAAGTTCACCAGACACACATATGCAAAGTGGCGATTGAAAAGATCAGCTGTATGCACAGGTTTCTCAGTAAACGCATCAGTAGGTTTAGCATCGCTATTTTCTTTCGCTCGAAGATGGTTTATCAGTGACCACATCCGCTCCAGATTTCTGGCAGATAACTGAAACTGATGGAAGTATCGACGTTTTGCGCATAAGATAAAGACAACCACTTTGTTCCTTGCAATTCGGTGTTTGGTACGAAGTTCTGCTTTACCAGAAGACCGTGTAAATTGTTTCCAAAGCATGTCTCTGTGAGCGATTGCTTTTAAAATATCTGGGGACAGCCAGTTGTGATCACGTCTTTGCTTAGCCATAGCAATACGAGTACAAGAATGTTGCAGATTACGCATTTACGAGCAAAACTTATGATATACTTCACCAGGAGAACCAGAAACAATAAGAGAAGACCAATCGAACTCTTTAATTAACGAGTCCAATTTGCGTTGATCAATAACTGACACACGCATTTTTTTACTCGAGCTGTAACAACAACAACAACAACAACAACAACAACAACAACAACAACAACAACAACAACAACAACAACAACAACAACAATAACAATAACAATAACAATAACAATAATAATAATAATAATAATAATAATAATAATAATAATAATAATAATAATAATAATAATAATAATAATAATAATAATAATAATAATAATAATAATAATAATAATAATAATAATAATAATAATAATAATTTTAATAATAATAATAATAATAATAATTTTAATAATAATAATAATAATAATATTATTATTAAAAATTATTTTTATTTATTATGATTATCATTATTTCATTTTATTACTGAGATTCAGCATCCCAACGCCACAATACGAATACGAGAGATGGTTACGGAAATTTCAGCCATCTAGGGAACTTCAACCTGCATCGAAATATCATACCTTTAGGGCCATTATAGTAAACCTAGTGTGGCCAATAATTTAGTGGTATGTAGGCACTTGAGATCTTAATCTCTAATTGCATTAGGAGCACCCAAGTGAACCAGGTATTTGCATGTATGCTATTCAGTGTAGTAGATTTTCCCGTGTGAACCGGATAAAGTTATAAACAGTGAACTACACTGCTAACTCTTGTTCTGAACATACATGTGTGAAAGGGAAAGAAGACAACCACCCCTTTGTAACACGAAGCCACTAGGAAATTCACACAGATTTCTCAGAAAGGAAGCCTCTTAGTTGCATAAAAATTCGTCCTGGTACGTGGTTCGAACCAGGACCAACACCTATCTGGAGCAGTCGCTCTTCCAATTGAGCTAACCAGGAAGCTAGCATTTGACAGCGCGAAGGTGTATTGATCGACAACTCGAGCACATGGACACAAGTATTACAAATGTATGTTGCAAATGTTGCTCATTTGCAACATACATGTAAGTAGCTTTGCATACACAGCTGGCTGAGCTGCCAGATGTAATACATTTTGAAGTGACATGCACTGTGCACCGAAGCCAAGACACGCAGGGCATCGTCATTGTACACAGCACCTCTTCCACCAAGAATAAAATAAGAACTGTGAGACTGACGACTCGTGACAGCAGCTTTTTTTTTTGTACAAGCTGCTTCACTGGAAGCGAACGCAGCTCGAGCCACAGAGCATGCGATTTCTGCTCTTTCAGTATAGGAGTAGATATGTGAATATGACAAAATTAATAATATAAATCAGGCAATTTTGCCCTCAAGCCACTTTTTGGACTTAAACGACAACTTGAAAACAAGGCTGCACTTACTGGAGGGGGGGGGGTCGACCTCTGGTAGGGGGGAACTAAAACACCTGAATCTCGCCCTCTTCGGTGCACCACTGAAGTTGGTGACTACTTCAAAGACATTAGGGCATATAAGTGGGGGATTAGGTTAACCTGAGGGGGGGGGGGTACAACCCCCTAACCCCCCTTCCCCTCGTCGGTGCGTCAATGCCCGAATGACATTGTGAATCGGTAAGCGTAGTTACAATGCAGTTGATCCGTAAGATGAGAATTTTACTACAAGTGCGCTGCATTCAGCTGTACATATTCCTTATAATCAATACCGCAAAGCTTGTATTCAATATTTAAGGTGCACTTTCATACTTGTAGTCTAACGAGGCTCAAAGGAGGTTAAATATATAGGATATTCTGTTCGCATTATCCAGGAAATCCTCAGTAGCAGTTCTTTAACTGCTAAAGTTGCCAATGGGGCTTGTTTGCATTGCATTTAGTGATTGCTCAGGTAAAAAGACAAAATACACAATAATTGGGGCACAACAAAAGGCACACTGTGCCAGGTGTCGCCGTGTGCCTTTCTTGCGTGCCCCCCTTTTTTTTTGCTCTATCATAGAAGCCATATTCTCTTTAAACAGCCCTGTTTGACCTCCAGCCGGCTGACACGTCAGCACCAGAATCACTAAACAGAGCTGAAAAGCTGAAAAAAATAAGCATTTGCCAGACATCTCTCTGTTGAGAACTATGTTATGTCTTGTTTTATTCGATATCTCCTTTATTTTGTACGTGTACTGCTTCATGGAATGGTTTGTTGGCCTTCTCAAGGTTTTTCAAAAGCTCCCGGTAAAAACACCTAAATATCGTCATCTCATTGTGAATAATAATAATAATATTACAGGTAATATAACCTGAAATAATTAATAAGTATGTGGTACTTTAGCTTTATCTCAAGTTTCAACCCCCCCCCCCCCCCTCGAACATGTCGGGGCATACGTGCTGGGCCAATGCTGGCGTTAGCACGCATTCTGATTGCTGTTGTCGGAGCTTCACCGCTTCCGCACGTGAAAGTTCACGATGTGGGGGTGGAAAGGCTCTCCTGGCCTCTCTGTATGCCTCCAGGATCCCTGCGTAGTCGGTGAGGGGATCGAGGTCTTCTTCTCGTTCTTCACCGCTGGTTTCGGGGAGACGGGCTGCCGCGGTCCGGCACGTGATGAGATCACGGGCCACAGCGTCCGCCTACTCGTTGCCGTTCTCGATGTCGGGAGCCAATTGTTGTCCCATGTGGGCTGGGAACCATTTGAGGGCAACGGTTGGCCCTGCAGCGGCGCCGCAAGCAGCCCGCGAAGCCGTGATGGACCTCACTAGCCGCTCCGTGCCCCGCCAGACCATGCCTCGGGCGAAATTCTTGATTGCCTGCTTTCAGTCGCTTAGCACCGTGCGCGTGCCCGGCCTACCTGTGTCCAGGACTATCGCCGCCTCCTCTGCCTGGCCGGCTGCTCGGGCGCGCACGGTGCTTGCTGTTAGTACTTTACCGGTAGTAGCGCTGACCACCACTGCTGCGAAGGCGTTGCGTCTTCCCGGATACCTTGCGGCGTGGTTGGTGGCAACGTGCATCGAAAGCATGTCGCCGAGGGTGCGGTTAAAGCGTTCGGTGAGACCATTCGTCTGCGGGTGGTAAGCAGTAGTTTTGCGGTGGACATAATGGCACTCATTGAGAATTGCCTCGACGACTTCTGACAAGAAGACAAGGCCTCGATCGCTGAGAAACTCCTGGGGTGGACCGTGGCGCACTATGAATTGATGGAGTAGGAAGGACGCAACATCACGCGCAGTAGCCGCAGGGAGAGCGGTGGTTTCAGCGTACCACGTTAAATGATCTACGGCGACGATGGCCCAGTGGTTACTAGCCGACGTCAGAGGAAGTGGTCCATACAAATCGATACCTATGCACCCAAACGGACGGTCAGGGCAAGGTAATGGTTGCAGACCTTCTGGCGACATGTGTGTTGACGGTTTGCGGCGTTGGCAAGCGAGGCAGGAGCGAACAAACTGCTGCACGTAGTGGTACATCCCGCGCCAGAAGTAGCATTGCCGAATGCGATGGTAGGTTTCGAATACCCCAGAGTGCGCGCATTGCGGATCAGAATGGAAGGATTCACATATCTCCAACCGCAGACTTTGGGATATCACGAGTAACCACCGCCGGCCATCGGCGTCGTAATTGCGTCGGTGCAGGAGGCCGTCACGAATGGCGAAATGGTGAGCTCGACGACGCAAGGCACGTGTAGATGGCGTTGCGGTCGGATCAGAGAGCAAGTCGATAAGTGGGGCGATCCAATTATCCTTTCACTGTTCGGTAGCGATGATGTCAACATCAATGGCAGAAACAACAACCGAGGGTACTGAGTAGAGCACATCGCCTTCAGGCAGAAGGAAGCGCGAGAGGGCGTCGGCGTCAGCATGCTGGCGTCCGTTGCGGTACAGCACGCGGATGTCGTAGTCTTGTAAACGAAGAGCCCAACGGGCGAGACGGCCTGAGGAATCCTTCAATGATAACAGCCAGCATAGTGCATAATGGTCGGTGACGACTTTGAATGGACAACCATACCAATAAGGTCATAACTTTGTAAAGGCCCAGACGATTGCCAGGCACTCTTTCTCCTTGACAGTGCAGTTTGTCTCGGCTCTCGTGAGCGTACGGCTTACATATGCCACGACGTATTCAGGGAATCCGGGTTCAAGCTGCGCCAGGACTGCGCCGAGGCCTACACCACTGGCGTCCGTGTGTACCTCCATTGGGGCCGTAGAGTGGTAGTGGCGTAGAATGGGAGGAGACGTCAACAAATGGCGGAGCTTCGCGAAGGCGTCGTCGCACTTGGATGACTACGAATTGAGGGGCCCGTTACTTCCAAGGAGCTTCGTCAGTGGTGATATGATCGTGCAAAGTTTAGTATGAAGCGTCGGAAATATGACCACAGGCCCAGGAAACTACGCAGCTCTTTGATGGACGCAGGTTTGGGGAATTCAGTCACGGCCCGAAGCTTGGCTGGGTCAGGAAGAATGCCATCCTTGGACACGACATACCCTAGGATGGTTAGTTGTCGTGCTGCAAAGCGGCACTTCTTCAGATTTAGCTGCAAGCCGACATTGCTCGCACGTTCGAAAACTCCTTTCAGGCGTTGGAGATGCGTGGAGAAATGTGGAGTGAAGACAACAACATCATCGAGGTAACACAAGCACGTGTGCCATTTCAAGTTGCGCAGAACGGTGTCCATCATGCGCTCGAAGGTCGCATGTGCATTACGCAGACCAAACGGCATGACATTGAATTCGTACAAGCCGTCGCGTGTGATAAAGGCAGTTTTCTGTCGAGCGTCATCAGGCATGGGCACTTGCCAGTACCCCGAGTGCAGATCGAGATAAGAAAAAAATTCGGCTCCGTGAAGGCTGTCAACTGCGTCATCAATGCGTGGCAGGGCGTAAACATCCTTGCGAGTGATCTTATTGAGCCGTCTGTAGTCCACACAGAACTGCACAGAACCATCTTTCTTCGCAACAAGAACAACAGGAGACGCCCATGGACTGTACGAGGGCTGAATAACGTCGCGTCGGAGCAAATCGTCAACCTGCTCGTTAATTTCCTGACGTTCAGCAGGCGACACACGGTATGGACGTTGCCGTTATGAGGGATGGGCACCAGTGTCGATACGATGCGTAACAGTGGACGCGCGACCGAGAGAACTTCGCCAGACATCGAAATAAGAACGGTATTCTTGCAACAGGTCCAGAAGCTGGGAACGATGTACCGACGTAAGTTTGTCATCAATGTAGGGGCCAAATACATCAGCAGACGGTGTATCAGAAGTGGAAACGGCGCTCAAGGTACGCGAATTGGGACAACGCGAGTCATCGGGTACGTCCAGGACTTGTGCATCGTCGACTCGTTCCACTCTGCCGAGACATTGCCCTCGAACCATGGTAACGGTGTACGGGGATGGGTTGGTCACAAAAATAGAGGCGTTGCCCTGAATGATTTGCACGGTCGCGAAAGGTACTAGCAACCCTTTCCTTCTGGAAGCACGGTCGGATGGCGAAACGAGTGCAATTGTGTTGGGGAGACCGGGGAAGTAGACCGATACACCTATCGTCGAGCTTGGAGGCACTATGGTACCGTCTTTCACGAGAATCTTGCCCAGTGTCGAGGGACTGCCTTCTGGCGTCAAATGCGAGAAAAGTGAGAGTTCAATTCCGGCAGCGGCACAATGAATGACGGCGTCGTTGCGGGGAGAAAATCCCATCCCAGGATGACGTCATGAGAACATGCAGAAATGATGATGAATTGGGCGACATACAGAACGACCTGAAGACAACGCGAGCTGTGCACCCTGCTGTAGGATGAATACGATGTGAACTAGCGGTACGAAGGAACAACCCAGAAATTGGCGTCGTCACTTTTCGAAGCAAGCGGCAAAGGTTTCGTTCATGACTGATACGGCAGCTCCAGTGTCAATAAGAGCAGATGCACGAACACAGTCCACAAGCACGTCAATGACATTGGATGGGTGGCTCTGAGGGCTTTCACATTGCGGTAGCGTCGCAGTCCTTGCTTCTGGGACTGTGACGACAATTTTTTCCGCTCATGAGCTGTCGAACTTGGCCGTATGGGGGACAGAGAGCGACGTTGTGGAGACGGCGACCTTCGAGGAGACGAACCTGGGCGAGACGACAGTGGAATAGACGGCAGTTCGTCGTTATACGGACGGCTAAGCTGACCAGCAACAGGCGAAGAAATGGGAGCCGGCTGTACTCGAGAGCAATAATGGGCTACGTGACCGGCATAACCGCAAGCAAAGCGGATGGGCCGGTTGTCGGGTGTGCGCCATCGGTTCGCCGGGGTGGATCTCGCCCGGGACGGTGGATGGAAAGGCTGCATAGTGGGCTGAAGATGAGGCTGAGGGGTTGCGCCAACATACGTAGTGGGCATACCCACTGCAAAGGACGGAGGTCAAGAGGCATCTTCAGCGTTAGTGAGATGGGCCGGTGCTGAAACGACTTGAGGCGACCTTGCGACAACTTGGGCGTAGCTGAGGGGCGCAGGAGCCGGAGGTTGTTGAGGTTTGTACGCAGGCATAACCTCGAAAAGCATCTGAGCTATCTTCCCAGAAAGAAAAGCCAAGGAACTTTTCCGCACCAGCGTTCAAGATTGCGCCTTTGGTCTGAACATCTGCGTCATCACCATAGTAAACTCCCCAAGAGCCACAAAACAACCGCTTGTGCTCTGCAGGAACACAAGCAGCGCCTAATCAGCCACGATCAATGGGCGCACAAATTGCATGCACGGCGTTTGTATGACCTACGACAAAAAATGCGACGCCAACGAAATATTCAATCCTGCAAAGCGTTCCAACCTCGTTCGTTATTTGCAAAAATACCGGCTATATTTCCATCTGTTTCTACGTCCAAAGCATTTTTGTGTTATCCAGAACGCAACCACCAGCATCGCCCACCAGAACTCCTGCGTTAACTGGACTGCTGCGCTTTCCCCTGAAGTCTTTAAAAGTTTGCGGAACTCCCCTAGAGCATAGAACCAATTGTGAATTTTGACGTTTGTAACTTTTTAACCTCCACTTGTTTACTTTTTCTTGTTTGTAATCCATGCCTTCTTTCGGGGGGAGGGGGAATCGTGTGACGTATCAAGCGATGGTTAGTAGAGGTCGAGAAGGAAGAAGTGCAGAGGAGAATAAACATGGCGTATGAGCCAGGCCACGTCACCCATTCATGATAGCGTCATATATATATATATATATATATATATTATGAAGTCTTGGTAGTCTTGGCTGCGACAGCGTTTATTTGAGGAAAGACCTCGCAAAACGAACGGGCAGAGCCAGCACACAGACGATGACGATGATGATGAACCAGAGTGGCAATGAGGGCAAAGAGACAAGCGGATGATGGTGATTGTGATTATGCAGGGATGAGGACGATGTAAGTTACAAATGCCCACACTAATTCCCCCCCACTTGAAAGCGGACACCCTGGCCGCCGTAAGTCAAAGTGATGGGGAACGTCGCGTGAAAGGTTTCATGCGACAAACGTGTACAATCTCTGTGCTGCGGTAGCGGCGGTCTGTTGGGGCGACGAGTGGTGTCACACGATAATTAACCGGCGAAGTCTGTTCTAAAACAAAGTATGGCCCGATGAAGCGTGGTTGGAATTTGTCACAGAGACCAGGAGTGCGAATAGGTGTCAAAAGCAGCACCTCGTCACCAGGTTGGAAAGACACAACGCGGTGGGATTCGTCATAGATGATCTTCCGCTCGTGCTGTCTCGCTTCAGTATTGATGCGAGCCTGATGGCGAGACTGGGCCAGGCGGGAAATGTATTCTTCGCTGGAAGACTGACATGAATTCCCATGGCTGCTAAAGAAGGAGACGTCGAGAAAGGTAGTCGGGGTGCGTCCGTACACGAGGTAAAACGGTGAGTAGCAAGTTGTTCGCTGAACGGCGGTGTTGTAAGCGAATGTCAGGAATGGTAAAAGAGTGTCCCAGTTTTTGTGGTCGGGTTGGACGTAAACGGCTATCATGTCTGCAAGGGTTCGGTGAAATCTTTCTGTGAGACCATTTGTCTGAGGGTGGTAGCTTGAAGCTGTCTTGTGAGTAGTTCCAGATGCGCGCAGTACTTCATTTACAACTTGTGACAGGAACACTTTGCCGCGGTCACTAAGCAGTACACGAGGAGCCCCATGACGCAATATTATTGCGTGAAGAATAAAGTCTGCAACTTCCACAGCTGAGCCTGTAATAACAGAGGAAGTCTCAGCGTAGCGTGTCAGGTGGTCCACGGCAGTCACTATCTATCGTTTGCCAGCAGATGTGACGGGGAGAGGCCCGTAAAGGTCAACACCTACAACCTCGAACGGCATTGAAGGGCACGGAAGTGGCTGTAGAGGTCCAGCAGGTGCCGACGTGGGGAGTTTACGACGCTGGCATGGGTAGCAGGAACCGACGTACCGAGCTACACTAGAAGAAAGGCCAGGCCAGTAATAACGACATCGAATGCGGTCAAGAGTTTTTTAAAACCAAGATGACCAGCAGTCAAGTCGTCATGGAAGGCTTCGAGCACCTGAAGTCGGAGAGAGCGTGGCAGTACAGGAACCCAGCGCTGACCGTCAGGGTGGTAGACGTGGCGGTGGAGAACCCCATTGTCCAGCCTAAAGTGCAGGAGTTGACGACGGAGTCGCGCGTTTGGTGGATGAGAAACTCCCGAAAGGTGATCCATGATGCGTCTGCAGTATGAATCGGACCGCTGGCGAGAGATAAATGTTGGCTCGTCATCCGAAAAGGGTTGCGTTATTGATGCGAGCGTATGAACTTTGGTAGATGTGGTGGTTGAGTTCTCACCAACGCTCATATGGGTAGTTGGAAGCGGGCAACGAGATAAAGCATCGGCGTCTTGATGTTTTCTGCCTGACTTGTAAGTTATATCAAAGTCGTACTCCTGCAAGCGTAGTATCCACCGACCCAAGCGTCCGGACAAGTTCTTCAGTGTAGAAAGCCAGCATAAGGCATGGTGGTCCGTAACGATTGTGAAGTGACGCCCGTGGAGATAGGGACGGAACTTCTGAACCGACCAAACCACAGCCAAACACTCTTGCTCAGTTATAGTGTAGTTCTTTTCAGCAGCGGTGAGTACGCGACTGGCATATGCAATAACTTTCTCTAGGGAAGACTTGTCGCGTTGTAGAAGTACGGCTCCTATACCAAGGCCACTAGCGTCGGTATGGAGGATAGTTGGTGCGGCTTCGTCAAAGTGGCAGAGCAGAGGTTCAGACGTGAGTGCCCGCTTCAACAGGTCGAATGCTGTTTGGCATTCTTGAGACCACAGAAAGGGGACGTTGGAAGCAAGTAGTTGGTGTAATGGAGCAGCAATAGAAGCGAAGTTCTGGATAAACCGGCGAAAATAGGAGGCAAGGCCAAGAAAACTGCGAAGCTCCTTTGGTTTTTCGGGGCGCGGAAAGTGAAGGACTGCAGAAATCTTGTCAGGGTCGGGCCGGATGCCATCTTTGCTAACGACGTGTCCTAAGACCTTGATAGATTTGCTAGCGAAAGAGCATTTCTTCGTGTTTATTTGAAGCCTGGCGCCGGCAAGGCACGTCAAAACTTGATCCAATCGTTCTAGGTGCTCAGGAAACGTTGACGAAAAGATAATAATGTCGTCCAGGTAGCAAAGGCAACTTTTCCATTTCAGGCCACGCAGCACGGTATCTATCATGCGCTCAAAAGTCGCGGGTGCGTTGCAGAGCCCGAAAGGCATCACGTTGAATTCATATAGCCCGTCGGGGGTTGCGAATGCCGTTTTCTCTTTATCGTCTTCATGCATGGGGATCTGCCAGTACCCAGAACGCAAGTCGATGCTTGAAAAGAATTCCGCGCCTTGTAGGGAATCAAGGGCGTCGTCAATGCGTGGCATAGGGTACACGTCCTTGCGTGTGATCTTATTGAGCGCCCGGTAGTCCACGCAAAACCGCACAGAGCCATCCTTTTTATGGACCAAAACAATAGGAGATGACCAAGGGCTAGATGAGGGACGGATGACTTCCCGTTTAAGCATGTCCGCAACGTTTTCTTCTATAATTTTTCTTTCAGTTAGAGACACGCGGTAGGGTCGGCGGTGTACAATAGATGTCCCAACAGTTTGAATTCGATGTGCTGTAGTATTAGTGCGGCCCAGCTTAGACGAGCAAATATCGAAAGAATTTGCATGTGTCTGTAACAATGCGAGCAACTGCTGCCTCTGTGAATATGTCAATTCGTTGCTGATAGTGGTGGTAAAGGCGGAGGAAGAAACATGCTCACCGAGGCAAGGTTCTTTAGATGCGATGGCCTGAAGTGGCGTGACGAGTACAGGCTCGAAGTCAGCAACACGGGCCACAGTAGTGCCCTGTGGCAGTAAGATCTTCTCCGGTGTAGAGTTGACAGCGGTGACAAGTGCCGAGCCATTGCAAAAACGAACGACACCGGACGGAAGAACTATACCTTTGCGAACGCAAAGTGGTGACGGTGAGACCAATACATCCCCGTGATAGATGCCGTTGGACGTAATGGTGACAATTTGCTCTTGTAGTGGCGGGAGTTCGATGTCTTTCGCAGCGACCAGACGAAGTGGCTTCTGATTATCGTCGTCAAGCGTGTAGTCGGTGTCAGCGAGGTGAACGACGCGTTGTCCACAACAAATCGCCGCGGAAGCAGATGATAGAAAATCCCACCCTAAAATTAGTTGGTGAGAGCAGCGGGACAGGACAGCAAACTGGACATGATGGCGGATGCCGTCGATGAAAACACGCACAGTACAAAGCGCGGAAGGGCGAATGATGTTCCCCTGGGCAGCAACTAACGTGGGACCATCGTAAGGCGTCATTACTTTCCTTAAATGTTCACACAAATACGCACGTATCACAGACAATGTCGCACCTGTGTCCACCAAAGCATCGACTCGCACTCCTTCCACTTCCACAGAAACCATGTTACACGGGCCTAATAGAGGAATTTCAGTTCTAATTCCGAATGCAGTTTTTCCTCCACAAACTGCATCACTTAGTTTTCCGAACGAATATCAGAGGCGAATGAGGCGGGCCGAAGTGGAGAAGTGGAACGGCGGAAGGGCGAAGGCGAGCGGCGTCTCGTGTTTCGGCTGTTTCGTGGTGCAGTCGATGCAGGAGGAGATGGAGACCGGTGCGGGGGAGACGAATAACGCCGACCTTGATAAGACGCCCCGTTGTACAAATCCCGTTCACGCACATCGTTCCGACGCTCATCTTGCTGGCGCTTCCGGCAGAAACGGGATATGTGGCCGCGATAGCCACAGTAGAAGCATACAGGGCGAGACGAGCGCCATGGTGGAGAATAGAAGGCATTCGGGGCACTTGGAGATAGCGCGGTCAGGTGGGCCGAAGGGTCAGGGGGCACGGAATGGTAGTTCACAGGGGTAGCGGCAGCAACTGACGCGTAGGATGGACGTGGCAATGTCGCGTGGGCGTCGCTGGGAGGCACGGCAGCAACTTGAGGGTACGTGGCTAAAGGGTGAGAAGCAGGTGGCTGTACGGGTGCAGAGCCAGTCAGGGATGTAAGTTCCTCCCTGATGATGTCACGTAAGGGCATTCCCGAAGGCTGAGTAGGTCGCGGTGTAGGAGGTGTGAAGCCCATGGACCGCAATTCTTCGCGTATAATGTCCCGGATGAGGTCACGCAGATGGCCATCTGACGTGGAGTGGTGGTCGCCGATGTCTGGTTGAAGGCGGACGGAGTCCAGCGCATCAAGGCGCTGGCATGTCGCAACGACATCAGCGATGGTAGCTGGGTTTTGCACAGCGAGGGCATTAAAGGCAACAGGCCCAATGCCTTTCAATATGTGGCGCACTTTGTCCGATTCCGGCATGGATTTATTGACACGCCGGCAGAGTGCGAGGACATCCTCGATGTATGAAGTGTACGATTCACCGCGATGTTGTCGGCGAGTATCGAGTGTCCTCTTCGCGACGGCGGATCGAATGTCTGGTGTCCCGAAGACGTGCCGCAGCTGCTGCTGGAAGGTAGCCCAGTCGGGTAAGTCAATGACGTGGTTAAAATACCATGTCTTTGCGACTCCGGTCAGATAAAATGGGACGTAACGCAGTTTGGCGGCCTCGTCCCACCGATTAGCGACACTTACGCGGTCGTAGTCGTCGATCCAGTCTTCTACGTCTTCTCCACGACTACCAGCGAAGAGCGGGGGTTCCCGCTGATGTCTGTGTATGTAAGTAGGAGGGGCAGCTTGCGGCGGTGCGTGGTTGATGGCATCAGTGCCGGCAGACTCGGTCTGGGACATGCTGCCTGACTGTGGGAGCAAGCGGCGGCCTGAACGAAGCTCCAGGGGGTATAGCGGGCTGCGGGAGGTCAGAGGACCGAAAATCCACCTCCACCACGTATGAAGTCTTGGTAGTCTTGGCTGCGACAGCGTTTATTTGAGGAAAGACCTCGCAAAACGAACGGGCAGAGCCAGCACACAGACGATGACGATGATGATGAACCAGAGTGGCAATGAGGGCAAAGAGACAAGCGGATGATGGTGATTGTGATTATGCAGGGATGAGGACGATGTAAGTTACAAATGCCCACAATATATATATATTGTTGGGACGTTTATTGGCGTACGCTTGTCGACGATGCTTGACAGCGACAGTCAATGCGCAATGCGGGTACCGACTCTCTGCACGAGCTGCTCTTCTTCTTGCTAAAAAGGGCTACCCACTAGAAGGCGCTGGAGAGGACGACCCACTGTTCGAAGGCTTCACCACAACTACCCCGGGTACGAAGAGGGAGCCGCCTGGCGACCTAGCAGCTGGTTACTATGAGCGGGTCGTGGTAGGGTTTGAGGCGCTCCACGTTGACAATGTCGCGCCCTCGACGGCGCATGTCCGAAGATGGTTCGATGGGTTCGATCAAGTAATTTACAGGGGAAGTGCGTTCGACGACACGGTAGGGGCCTTCGTATTTGGGCAATAGTTTTGAAGATAGGCCAGTTGAAGTGGTAGGAATCGAGAGCCAGACGAGCGCTCCAGGGAGGAACATGGGCGCAGTTGTGCTGGTGTCAGCGCGAATGCCTTTTTGCCGCTCTTGATCATGCGCTGTGAAGATCCTTGCAAGCTCTCGACACTCTTCAGCAAGCTTGGCTGTAGCAGAAATAGGCGCCCACTCTGACGGATCTGGCTTTTACGGAAGTATAGTGTCGATGGTGTACGACGGGTGCCTTCCATATAATAAAAAGAAAGGTGAAAAGCCAGTAGTGCTCTGAGGGGCGGTGTTATATGCGTAGGTGACGTAGGGTAGAATGGAATCCCAATTTGTGTGATCGGCGGCGACGTACTTGGAGAGCATGTCGCCGAGCGTACGGTTGAAGCATTCAGTGAGGCCATTCGTCTGCGGGTGGTAAGCAGCAGTTTTGCGGTGAACAACGTTGCACTCTTTGAGAATGGCTTCGATGCCTTCAGACAGGAAGACGCGGCCTCGATCACTGAGCAGTTCCTGAGGTGGACCGTGTCGCAGCATGAATCGTTGGAGCAGGAAGGAGGCCACATCGCTCGCTGTAGCCGCAGGGAGAGCGGCAGTTTCGGCGTATCGCGTGAGGTGGTCCACAGCAACAATGGCCCAGCGGTTACCGGCCGACGTTAGTGGAAGTGGCCCATACAAATCGATACCAACGCGCCCAAACGGCCTGGCAGGGCAAGGTAGAGGTTGCAGACCTACCGGCGACAGGTGCGTTGAAGTTTTGCGGCGCTGACATTCTATGCAGGAGCGAACGAATTTCTGCACATAGCGGTACATGCCGCGCCAAAAGTACCGTTGGCGAATGCGCTGGTAAGTCTTCGATACGCCGGAGTGCGCACATTGCGGATCAGTATGAAAGAATTCGCATATGTCAGAGCGCAGACTGCGGGGTATGACTAGTAGCCACTGGCGGCCGTCACCGCTGTGATTGCGTTGGTGGAGAAGGTCGTCGCGAACGGCGAAATGGTGGGCTTGACGACGCAACGTGCGAGTGGATGGAGTGGATGGATCAGTCAGCAAGTCTATCAGTGAGGCAATCCATTGATCCTTGCACTGTTCAGTAGCAACGGCATGAATGCTAACGGAAGAAACGGCAAGGTGAGACGCTGAGTCGTGGGCATTGTCGTCAGGCAAGGGAGAGCGCGACAGGGCGTCGGCGTCAGCATGTTGCCTTCCGTTGCGGTACAGCACGTGGATGTCGTAGTCTTGCAGGTGAAGTGCCCACCGGGCGAGACGGCCTGAGGGATCTTTCAATGATGACAACCAGCATAGTGCGTGATGGTCGGTGACTACATCAAATGGGCGACCATATAAATAAGGTCGGAACTTAGTAAGGACCCAGACGATTGCCAGACATTCTTTCTCAGTGACGGTGTAATTAGTCTCGGCTTTTGTAAGCGTACGGCTTGCATTCGCCACGACATATTCCGGGAGCCCTGGTTTGCGCTGCGCAAGGACAGCGCCGAGACCGACACCACTGGCGTCCGCGTGTACCTCTGTAGGGGCAGTAGGGTCGTAGTGGCGGAGTATGGGAGGCGACGTCAGTAAACGACGGAGCGTTGTGAATGCGTCGTCACACTGTGATGACCACAAATGGAGAGGCCCGTTACTACCGAGGAGCTTTGTCAGCGGCGATACAATAGACGCGAAGTTTCGGATGAAGCGCCGAAAGTAGGAACACAGTCCTATGAAACTGCGCAGTTCCTTGATGGATGTCGGCTTGGGGAACTCGGTCACGGCCCGAAGCTTCGCTGGATCGGGGAGAATTCCGTCCTTGAACACGACGTAGCCGAGTATTGTTAACTGCCGAGCTGCAAATCGGCACTTCTTTAGGTTCAGTTGCAGACTGGCGTCACTCAGACGCGTTAAAACATGCCGCAGGCGTTGAAGGTGCGTGGAGAAGTCCGGAGCGAAAACGACGACGTCATCGAGGTAGCACAGGCACGTGTGCCATTTTAGGTCACGCAGAACGGTATCCATCATGCGCTCAAAGGTGGCAGGCGCCTTGCACAGCCCAAACGGCATGACGTTGAATTCGTACAAGCCGTCGGGAGTGACGAAAGCGGTCTTCGGTCGAGCGTCCCCAGCCATAGGTACTTGCCAGTACCCTGAGCGCAAATCTAGAGATGAAGAGAATTCGGCTCCTTGCAGGCTGTCAATCGCGTCATCCACACGCGGTAGTGGGTACACGTCCTTATGAGTGATCTTGTTGAGACGTCGGTAGTCCACACAGAACCGCACAGAACCGTCCTTCTTCGCGACGAGAACGACAAGAGACGCCCAGGGGCTGTTAGAGGGTCGAATAACATCGCGGCGTAGCATGTCGTCCACTTGCTCGTTGATTACACGGCGTTCTGTGGGAGATACGCGATATGGACGTTGCCGTAGCGGTGGTTGTGCGCCTGTGTCAATGCGATGCGTAACAGTGGATGTGCGGCCGAGAGAAGGTTGAGAGACATCGAAAGAAGAGCGGAATTCTTCCAACAGGGCCAGAAGCTGGGAGCGCTGGACCGGCGTAAGGTTTTCAGCAATGGAAGGACCAAATACATCAGCGGATGATGAAACAGATTTAGAAATAGCACTAAGCGTATTGGAACTTCGGCAGTGCGTGTCATCAGGTTGATCCATGACTTGTGCATCTTCGATGGGTTCCACGCTGCCGAGACATTCCCCTCGCACCAACGTAACACTGTACGGGGATGAGTTCAGAACAAAAATAGTGGTGCTGCCGCGAGTTACTTGCACGGTCGCGAAAGGAACCAGCAAACCTTTTCTGGTGAAAACACGATGAAATGGTGAGAGGAGTGCAGCGGTGTCTGAAAGACTTGCACAGTAGACCGACACCGCCATGGACGAGTTTGCAGGCACTTGCGTGTCGTCTCTGACGAGTAATTTGCTTGCAGTAGATGAACTGTCGGCCGGCGTCAAAGAAGAGAATGGTGTCAGCTCTATTTCTGCTGGTGCGCAATGAATGACGGCGTCGTGGCGGGAGAGAAAATCCCATCCTAGGATGATGTCGTGAGAGCATGAAGAAATTATGATGAATTCGACGGCATACATCACGTCCTGAATCATGAGGCGGGCTGTACACATCACTGTAGGGTGAATGCTTTGGGCGCTGGCTGTACGGAGGGAGAGCCCGAAAAGTGGCGTGGTCACTTTGCGCAGTAATCGGCTAAGCTTTGCGTCCATCACAGATACGGCGGCTCCAGTATCTACAAGGGCAGATGCACGAACACCATCCACAAGCACGTCAATAACGTTCGATGGTCTTTCCTGAGGGCTTCCGCAGGTCGACAGCGTCGCAGCCCTTGCCTCGTGGACTGCGACGACTAGTTTTCCTGGTCACCCTCTAGTGGACGTGGCCGCATCGGCGACAGTGAGCGACGTCGCGGAGAATGTGAGCGGCGTGTAGATGGAGCGGGGCGGGACGACGGTGACGTAGGTGGCGGTTGGTCATAAAAGCGGCTCGATTGGCTGGAAAAATTGAAGGCGACCTGCGGTCGCTGCATACGATTGCAGTAGCGTGCTACGTGACCGTCGCAACCACAAGCAAAGCAGATGGGGGATTGTCCGCAGCGCACCATCGGTTCGCGGGTCCCATCCATGTCGAAGAACGCGATGGGTGAGCCGGCTGCTGATATAACTGCATAGTGGGCGGCACACGGGGCACGTGGATGACGTCGGTATATCTAGGCGGCACAGTTTCTCCGAAGGCCTGGGGTCTGGCGATGGTTTCGGTGTAACCAAGAGGGCCAGTCACAGGAATCAGTGGGGGTGGCCTGGTGACAACTTCGGCGTAACTGAGTGGTGCAGATACTGGAAGGGGGTTGGTGATATTCTGGAACGACCTCTGCGATTTCCTGCTGAATAGCTCGGCGGAGGGGAGGCAGAAGTGTGCTTGACGACTGTTCAGCATGTTGCGGGGAAGCAAAGGCCAGCAAAGAGACCTGGCGGGCAACTTCCTCACGCACGAATGACTTGATTTCAGCAAGCAAGGCGGTGTGATCAGGAAGTGTTGACAAGGCCGAGATATCAGTGTCACGTGAGGGTGGTCGACGGGTCATCGAGCACTGGCGTCGCAGCGCCTCGTAACGTTGGCAAAGTGTAATGATCTCTGCCACAGTGCGAGGGTTCTTGGCCAGGAGCATGGTGAAGGCATCGTCGGCGATGCCTTTTAGAACATGGGTAATTCTGGCGGCCTCTGAAATGCTCGCGTCCACTTTCTTGCACAAGTCAAGGATGTCCTCTATGTAGCTTGTGAAGGACTCACCGGTCTGCTGTGCTCGTTCACGTAACCGCTGTTCGGCTTGGAGCTTACGAACAGCAGGACGGCCGAACACGTCGACGACGGCGGTTTTAAAAGCGGACCAAGTGGGGAAATCGGATGCGTGGTTGTTGTACCACATGCCGGCCACACCCGCGAGGTAGAAAACCAGGTTGCCGAGTTTACCTGCCTCGTCCCAATGATTGGAGACGCTGACGCGTTCGTACATGGCAAGCCAGTCCTCGACGTCGGTGCCATCCGCGCCGGTGAAGACAGGAGGGTCGCGGATGCGGGGGACACCGGAACATGGCGTCGGCGCAGGAGGAAGCGTTTGCTGTGCGGCGTCTTGGTGCATGGTAGAAGGCACGGTGCGGGATCGAAGCTCCAGGGGCATCAAATGCTAACCGAAGGTGTTAGAAGGGCACAGCACTCTCCACCAAATTGTTGGGACGTTTATTGGCGTACGCTTGTCGACGATGCTTGACAGCGACAGTCAATGCGCAATGCGGGTACCGACTCTCTGCACGAGCTGCTCTTCTTCTTGCTAAAAAGGGCAGCCCACTAGAAGGCGCTGGAGAGGACGACCCACTGTTCGAAGGCTTCACCACAATATATATATATATATATATATATATATATATATATATATATATATATATATATATATATATATATATATATATATATATATCTATATATATATGCAGTATAAAAAGAGGTCGAGAAACGTGCGAAAAAACACTAGTTTTACTAACGTTTCGGCAGGCAAACGTATATATATATATACGTTTTTACTAACGTATATATATATATATATATATATATATATATATATATTGTTACGTACAATTCAAATGGTGTACGAATAACTGTTTATTGGGGCGAACTTGTGCCCGAAAAGTAGCGGCGTCTGTAACAGGCGATCAGCAAAAAGGGATCAATCTCCGAGAGAGAAAAACCCTCGAGTGGTGGTCCACTTCTTCTTCATCAAAATCCCGTGCTGAGGAAGCGCGCGCCGTCACGGCCTTTTCTTGTTTGATCATAAAGCCGCTGAGCTCTTGGGGGGGCGCATGAACTAGCGCGCGTAGTTTGAATACTGCGTTCACCTTGCGTCATTATCCCTCCTCCGAAAACGCGTCGTCCCGATGCGTAAAAGCAGTGTTGCTGAGATGGTCTGAATGCGTGATTTCCAATGGAGAAATAGGTATTCCTCATAATCGGGTCTGTATAACTCGATGTTCATTGCCTGTCATAGTATGCCTTCATTCTGACTACATGCACAATTTCTGTGCTCCTTCGGCATCTTGATGAGCTCACTTGTCCTTCCGGTGACACCTCGTAGTTCAAGGAGCTGACGCGACGAAGTACTCGGTAAGGGCCGAAATAGCGGCGCATGAGCTTTTCGGAAAGGCCAGGCGTCCGCACAGGAGTCCAAATCCAAACTAGGTCGCCTGGTGCGTAGTCGACTCCTCTCCGACGAAGGTTGTAACGGTTTGCATCCAAGCGTTGTTGTTGTTTTATGCGATGTCGCGCCAACTGCCGTGCTTCTTCGGCTCGCTCAATGAATTCGCTGGTGTCAGGCTTGTGCTCTGTATTGTCGCCTACAGGCAGCATTGCATCTAATGGTGTGGTAACTACTCGACCATAGACTAGCTGGAATGGCGTCACTTTAGTAGTCTCCTGCACAGCAGTATTGTAAGCGAAAGTGGCGTACGGCAGTATCTTGTCCCACGCACGGTGCTCCAAGTCAACGTAAATGGACAACATATCGGTTAGAGTTCTGTTGAGTCGCTCGGTTAGCCCATTAGTTTGGGGGTGGTAAGCCGTTGTTTTCCTATGACTTGTGTGGGTAAGTTTCATAATGGACTGCGTCAGATTGGCTGTGAATGCAGTTCCTCGATCCGTGATAACCACCTTTGGGGCACCATGCCGTAGTACAATGTTAGTGACGAAAAATTCAGCTACTTTTATAGCCGTGCCCCTGGTGAGAGAGGCTGTATCGGGATACCGGGTTAAGTAGTCTGTTGCCACTACTATCCATCGGTTGCCCATTGATGACGTGGGAAATGGACCAAGTAGATCCATTCCTACTTGTTCGAACGGAGACTCAGGTGGTTCAATTGGTTGGAGAAATCCTGCAGGTTTCAATGGAGGCGTTTTGCGTCTCTGGCAATCTCTACATGTCCTTACATAATGCTGTACAGCATCCAGTAACTTTGGCCAGTAGTATTTTGTGCGGATGCGAGCCAATGTTCTACTCACTCCGAGGTGTCCTGCTGCTGGGTCATCGTGGCAGGCTTCCAGGATTTCGGGTCGCAAGGCCGAAGGAACGACGAGTAGGAATTTCTCCTTGCTGTGCTCGAAGTTTCTTTTGTATAAAACGTTGTTTCTCATGAGGTACGAGGACGATCCCCGGACGAAAACACGAGGAACATGCACGGGTTGCCCTTCCAGATGCTTGATCAGTTTAAGCAACTCCGCGTCAGATCGCTGATATTGAGTCATGTCTGCGGTGCTCACGGCCCCAAGAAACGGAACGTCGTCTCCATCTTCCCCAGGTGCAGATTCCATTGGTGCGCGTGATAGGCAATCAGCATCGCTGTGCTTGCGACCCGACTTGTATACGACTGTTATGTCGTATTTTTGCAACCTGAGGCTCCATCTAGCAAGTCGCCCAGGAGGGTCCTTTAGGCCTGCGAGCCAGCACAACGAGTGATGGTCGCTCACTGCTCGAAATGGTCTACCATATAAGTACGGTCGGAATTTCTGTATGGCCCATATTACCGCCAGACATTCTTTTTCCGTCGCCGAATAATTTATTTCAGCTCTCGAAAGAGTGCGACTAGCATATGCGACCACTCTTTCCTCTCCGTTTTGCAGCTGCACAAGGACGGCGCCTAGTCCCAAATTGCTTGCGTCCGTGTGAATCTCTGTTTCGGCTTCTTCGTGGAAATGTGCCAGGACAGGGTGGTGTAGGAGTCGCTGTCGTAGCTCATTGAACGCCTCTTCTTGCTCGCTTGTCCAGGTGAAAGGCATGTCTTCTTTCGTCAGTCGGGTTAGTGGCTCCGCAATCTTCGAAAAATCTTTAACGAATCTTCTGTAATAGGCACAAAGTCCTAAGAATCGTCTCACAGCCCTTTTATCTGTCGGTCTAGGAAACTTTTATACAGCTGCTGTCTTTTCGGGGTCAGGTCGAATGCCTTCAGAGCTAAGCACATGACCGAGGAAAAGCAGTTCATGAAAACCAAAATGGCACTTTTGGGGTTTTATCGTCAGCCCTGCTGAACTAATCGCTTCGAGCACAGTTCGTAGTCGTTCCACATGCTGATCGAAGGTGGCCGAAAAGATCACGACGTCATCGAGATAAACAAGGCAGGACTGCCATTTTAACCCGGACAGCACAGTATCCATCATCCGCTGAAATGTGGCGGGTGCGGAACACAGGCCAAATGGGAGTACCTTGAACTCGTATAACCCATCTGGGGTCACGAAAGCAGTTTTCTCGCGATCTCGTTCGTCCACCTCTATCTGCCAGTATCCGCTCTTGAGGTCTAGAGAGGAAAAGAATTTTGCGTCTCGTAGTCTGTCAAGCGTGTCATCGATCCTTGGAAGGGGATAGACATCCCGATTTGTGACGACGTTCAATTTTCGGTAGTCAACGCAGAAGCGCAAGGTCTGGTCCTTTTTCTTTACCAGTACTACAGGTGAGGCCCATGGGCTGGCCGACGGTTGAATTACGTCGTCCCTGAGCATTTCTTCAACTTGGCCTCTGATGACTTCTCTCTCTTTCGGTGACACTCGGTACGGGTGCTGGCAAATAGGTCTAACAGATTGATCGACTATGATGCGGTGTTTGATGATAGATGTTCTTTGCACTTTCGATGACGTGGAAAAACATGAGGCGTACTCCCGTATAAGGCTCTCGATTTTTTGTTTCTGGTTCGGTGATAGGGCTGCTTCGATGTGGATAGATGCGAGTATGGAATCTATACCGTCAGGGTGCAGTGGTGCAGTCTCGGAAGAATTCAAATCCGTAATCGGAACGTAATCATGCAAGTGACCAACCACAGTTCCCTTCGCAAGGTGCTGCACCTCATTTCGGAAATTTGTCAGGAAGACACTCGTACACCCATCACGCAGTCGTACAATACCTCTCGCTGCACAGATCCCTTTCTCGAGTAATAGCCCAGTATTGCTTTCTGCCATTCCTTCATAGTCGTTGCACACATTGCTTTTTACGGTGACAACGATGATGGATCTTGCAGGTACTGTTACATCATCACCTGCAATCTGGAGCGCATCGAATCGTTTTTCACTCTCGAAAGTCGCGATGGAGTGTTTCGTCGAGAACGAGACGCACGTTTCCTGCAAGTTTATCACTGCGCCATTGGCCTGCAAAAAGTCCATTCCGATAATCACATCTCTTGAACACTCCGACAGGACAATGAAGCTGGTGACGTAGGTGAAGCCGCGTATCCCAACTCTAGAGGTACACATGCCTGCCGGATCGATAAGGTGTCCCCCGGCGGTTCGCACTTGTGGTCCTATCCAAGGGGTCAGCACTTTTTTCAGCGTTCTGGCAAGTCCCCTGCTCATGACGGAATAGTCTGCGCCTGTGTCTACTAAAGCATTCGTTTCGTAGCGCTCTATAATTACCGACAAATCAGAAGCGACGTTACCATTTCCGCACGTAGTCTCGTGTCCGTCATCACATTTTGAAATCGGCACTGGAGGTTGTTTTCTTGCGTCGGCAGTGGCCTTACCTCCCCAGGTCGCCGATTCTAGTTTTCCCGAAGCGGGCTTTGGGGAAGTCGCCTCGGAGAGTTTGAAGATGGGCGTGGACTTGGTGACCGATACCTCAGTGGCGCTGTCGACCGAGACTGATGCTGCTGCGAGGAGTGAGCCCCTTGACGCGTTGACAAGTACTCCTCGATTTCAAAAGGTCGCACCCCATTCCCTGGACAGGCAGCGTTTACGGGAAAACCCCGAAGTCCAGCTCGGCGATATGCACACATCCGGTAAAGATGGCCAGCTTCGCCGCAGTGATAACAAAGCGGAATTCAATCAAGAGTGCGCCATATATCAGCTTTTCGGATCCTAGTCTCGGCTGGGGACGGCGTAAATCGAGGTTTTGGCAGATGCGTGCTTGCTGCGGCGAAATAAGGTCCAGGGGCGGCGAAAGGGGGTCCAGGGGCGACGAAATGAGGTACAGGGGTGTTTCTCAGTACCTCGGCGTACGAGACTGTGGGCTGCATCGGAACTGACGCTTGAACAGGCTGGGCTTGTGGCTGCTGCTCACGGACTGCCTGTCTCACCTCCTCCCGAACAACTTCCCCTAAAGACGAGGCCATTGAGGGGTTGCCGTTTAGCTTCTGGAGCTCTTCTCGAACCCCCGATCTAATGAGCTCTCGTAATACGTCGATGCCATTCCCGAAGACTGCTGACACCGCGTCTACGGATGCGACGTTAACATCTCGATTGTAGTGCCCCGCTCGCTGTTGCAGAGTCTTTTCAACCGCTGTCGCCTCGGTGCGAAATTCAGCGACGTTCCGTGGGGGACATCGGAGCAAACCGGCAAAAATCTCCTGCTTCACCCCACGCATCAGGTGCCGAAGTTTCTTGTCCTCGCTCATATTTTGATCAGACCGGCGGAATAACCGGCACATGTCTTCCACATACATTGCGACGCTTTCATTGTTGCGCTGGTTTCTTGCCTGCAAGGCAGCTTCAGCTCTTTCCTTGCGGTCTGTACTCGGGTATGTGGCTAGTAGCTCCCGTCGGAAATCATCCCACGATCGAATGGTACCTTCATGGTTTTCAAACCACGTTCGTGCGCTGTCCTGCAATGCGAAATAAACTCGGCGGAGCTTCCGTTCTTCGGGCCATCCGTTGCAGTTGGCGACGCGCTCAAAACCCTCCAGCCAATCCTCGGCGTCTTCATGAGGATCGCCATGAAAAGGGTCCGGCGTCCGTGGCTCATCGACAACGACGTGCGTGGCAGCGACTGGAGACGAAACGGCGTGTGCGGCAGCAGTTGGAGACGACATTTCGGTACTCTCACCGGAGGCAGTTGGAGACACTCTGGGCTCTAGTGGCAGGGGAAATTCCGGCGGCTCACCACGTAGACGACGGCTGGAGCGCTGATGAACTGGCGTGAGCTCAGTTGGTTGGACTGCTCGTGGTTCCGGGCTGCTTCCTCGAAGTCCAACTGGGTTTGGGATCATTACCCAGCACTTCCACCAGAATTGTTACGTACAATCCAAATGGTGTACGAATAACTGTTTATTGGGGCGAACTTGTGCCCGAAAAGTAGCGGCGTCTGTAACAGGCGATCAGCAAAAAGGGATCAATCTCCGAGAGAGAAAAACCCTCGAGTGGTGGTCCACTTCTTCTTCATCAAAATCCCGTGCTGAGGAAGCGCGCGCCGTCACGACCTTTTCTTGTTTGATCATAAAGCCGCTGATCTCTTGGGGGGGGGCGCATGAACTAGCGCGCGTAGTTTGAATACTGCGTTCACCTTGCGTCATTAGCCGTGCCCCTGGTTCCCTACAATATATATATATATATATATATATATATATATATATATATATATATATATATATATATATATATATATATATATATATATATATATATATATATATATATATATATATATATATATTTATACATATATATATATATTGTAGGGAACTATGCGAACGACGACGAAGCAGGATGTAACGGCAAGCCACAGCGTTGGTGCACGCGCGCGACCCGAGCTTGCATTTGTTTTGTATTTTCGGCCTGTTGGCGTTACTCGCTCTTCTGGCGTTCCTCGGCCTTCCAGTAGGTCTGTACGTAAATAAACTGGGTGACATCTGGTGGAGGTGTGTGGACTCTCGTACAAACCTGGAACTTCGCTCCCGTACGCTTCTCCCTCTACGTGGCACGAACATGGCCACCGAGACGCCTGTCCAGGTGGGACCTTCGACCGTCCATGTCACTTGCGGTGCCGTATATCCTCAACGAGACCCTCCTATCTTCACGGGCTCCACTGAGTCGGACGTCGAAGATTGGTTGGTGAGGTGCGACAAAGTCGGCGCAAATAACAAATGGGACGACCCAAGTAAGCTGGGCTACGTCACATTCTACCTTGCGGACACCGCGCAACTGTGATTTAATAACCACGCAGCTGACATTACTACGTGGTCTGCATTCAAGACGGCTATTACGGACGTCTTTGGACGACCTGCGGCACGCAAGCTTCAAGCCGAGCACCGTTTACGTCACCGTGCGCAGCAACCAGGTGAGACCTACACGGGCTACATTGAAGATGTGTTGCTTCTATGCAACCGCATCAACTCTACCATGCCTGAGGAAGAAAAAATCAGGCACATATTGAAAGGCATTGACGACGGCGCCTTTCAGATGTTGCTCGCGAGAAATCCCCCCACAATTGCTGTCCTCGTTTCCCTCTGTCAAAGCTTCGATGAATTGCGTAGGCAGCGCGCAATTGCTCGTCAAGCCCTCACGACGTCAGACACGCTCGCAAGCTTGCACCTAGCTGCCCATCCTACCGATCAGCAGCCGCTGCTTTCGACAATCAAGGACTTCGTCCGCGAAGAGGTAGCGCGCCAGCTGTCACTGCTGCCACTAACACATGAGCCCACGCAAGCTTTGGCACCGGACCTCCAACACGTCATTCGGACCCAAGTCGCTGAAGCCCTTCCGCCGGTGCATCAGCAACCACCAGTAACTACGCCTCTCACGTACGCCGCCGTCGCTGCTCGTCCTACGTAACAGCGTATGCCATATGCTCAACCTGCCACGCCACCCTATGTCGTGCCTACAACCCCAATTGCTGCGCCGTATCCCTACGCGAGATCTTCAGCTCCATTTTACTGTCGTTCAGACGCTTGGAGGACGCCGGATAATAGGCCCATCTGTTTCGCCTGTGGTATCGCTGGACACGTCGCCCACCACTGTCGCCGAGATCCCCCTCCAGTCGACACCGTGGGCAGGCCAATGGCGTCGTCGTCTAGGACGCCATCAAGGTACACCACTGACGGTCCTCGACCCTACGCAAACCATCGGTCACCATCGCCCCGACGACGCTTCCTGTCACCTATGCGTCGCCGACCTGCTACGGAAGAGGGAAACTGATCGCTGCAGCTTCGGAGGCAACAGCTGCATACAATTCGAACTGCTTAAGGCCTCCATCTTTCCCGCCGCAAAACGTTATTGACGTCGATGTTGAGGGGACCGCCGCACAAGCGCTTACCGACGCAGGGGCCGCCGTTTCCATAATCTGTGAGACCTTATGCCGCAAGTTGAAAAAGGTGACGACGCCTCTTTCAGGCCTGATGCTCCACACGGCCAACTCGCAGTGCATAGAACATACAGCTGTGTGCACTGCACGTGTCATTATCCAAGGTGAACTTTACGCCATTGAATTTTTGTGCTGGCACCCTGCTCCCACGAAGTCATTCTTGGATGGGACTTTCTTTCGCGTCATCGGGCCATCATAGATTGCTCACGTGCAGAAGTTGCCCTTACACCGCTGCCAACCTCTTGTTTGGTGGATTCTCTTCCTGAACCTTACAAACTTGTCGTTGTTGCAGGCACGGAAATAGCACCGACAACATTCATTCTTGTAGCCCTGACCTGTACGGCCGCTCCTGCCGGAACTGTTTTGTTCACTCCATCTGACGTATTTACCCGCCGCCGTAGCCTACATCTGCCCTTTGCCGTACTCACCGTGGAATCCGCTGCTACCGCCATGCTCGTCGCGAACTCGCTATCGTCGCCAGTTACCTTACTTCGCGGAGAATGTTTGGGTAACATGCAAGACGTTGACCTTTTGCGCCCTCTAGAGTTCGCCGAACACGCACCTCACCTCCATCTCAATGCTATGACGCCACCTGTGGCCACACTGCCCACGCCAGACTCATTCCAGCCCTGTGTTGCCGCTGAGCTATCACCGACACAAAGAAGGGAACTCTTGTCCCTTCTTCGAGAGTTCCGTTCTGCCTTCGATTGCGCTCAACCATCTTTGGGTCGCACAGCGAACATCACGCACCACATTCACACCGGTACTCATGCTCCCTTACGCCAACGACCATATCGAGTTTCAGCGGAAGAGCGCCGTATTATCAACGAACAAGTCGACGATATGCTCAAGCGTGGTGTCATCCAGCCATCGCAGAGCCCTTGGTCGTCCACTGTTGTACTTGTGCGCAAAAAGGATGGGTCTATCCGATTCTGTGTCGACTACCACCGGCTCAATAAGATAACTCGGAAGGATGTGTACCCGTTGCCACGCATCGACGACGCTCTCGATTGCTTGCAAGGGGCAGAATATTTCTCCTCTTTAGATTTACGCTCAGGACATTGGCAAGTTCCAATGGCTGATCCTGACCGATCGAAGACTGCATTTGTAACACCTGATGGCCTGTATGAGTTTAACGTCAAGCCGTTTGGACTCTGCAACGCCCCAGCTACCTTCCAACGGATGATGGACACCATCCTTCGCGGCTACAAGCAGAACACGTGCCTTTGCTACCTAGACGACATCGTCGTTTTTTCTCGCGACTTTTCGACTCAGCTTGTTCGTCTTCGTGCTATTCTCACGTGTCTCACCTCTGCTGGCCTTCAACTTAACATCAAGAAGTGCCATTTTGCCGCATGTCAGCTCACTATACTGGGTCACATCGTCTGCAAAGAGGGTGTTCTCCCGGATCCGGCGAAACTCCGCGCCGTGGCCGACTATCCGAAGCCCAATTCCATCAAGACGCTTCGAAGTTTTATCGGCCTGTGCTCATACTTTCGCCGATTTGTGCGCACCTTCTCTTCCATCATCGCGCCTCTTACCAACCTGTTGACAACTTCCAAAGGCATTTCTGCTTGGTCAAAAGAGTGCGACAAATCCTTCACCGCGCTTCGGCGGTTAATACTATCACCTCCAATACTCCGTAATTTTGACCCTGATGCGCCTACGGAGGTCCACACCGACGCCAGTGGTGTCGGTCTTGGTGCTGTATTGGCTCAACGAAAACCAGGGTACCAAAAATACGTGGTCGCTTACGCGAGTCGAACCCTTAAGAAAGCCGAGTGTAATTATTCCGTCACGGAGAAAGAGTGCCTCGCAATTGTCTAGGCTTTCACGAAGTTTCGCCCATACTTTTATGGCCGCCCTTTCAAAGTCGTCATGGACCACCACGCTCTATGCTGGCTATCATCGCTCAAAGACCCGTCGGGGCGCCTTGGTCGTTGGGCGCTTCGCCTACAGGAATACGACATTCGTGTTGTATACCGATCCGGCCGCAAGCACTCCGACGCTGATGCGCTATCCCGCTCGCCGCTACCGGCTGACTGAACCTCCTCGTCACCTTCTTCAGCTGTCATAACACCAATCGACTTCACAGACATGGCATCGGAACAACGCAAAGATGTGTGGATTTCCCAACTCCTTGCCTTTCTGACTGATCCGTTAGCTAATTTGGTCTCAAGAACTATCCGCCATCAAGCCACACATTTAGCTATTCGAGACGACCTACTCTATCGGCGGAATTACACGTCTGAAGGTCGGAGGTGGCTGTTAGTGATACCCAACCACATGCGCTCGGAAATCATTACTGCTTTCCACAACGACCCCCAAAGCGCTCACGCTGGCGCTTTCAAAACATACAACCGTCTACGTCAGCGGTACTACTGGCGCGGCATGTACACATTTGTCCGCAAGTACGTACGTGCTTGTACTGCATGCGAGCAACGTAAAGTCCCACCTCAACGCCCTGCCGGTACACTTCAGCCTGTGCCTTGTCCAGCGCGTCCGTTTGACCGCGTCGGTATCGACTTATACGGACCACTTCCCACGTCGTCTTCTGGAAATAGGTGGATAATTGTCGGCGTGGACCACCTCACGCGTTACGCGGAGACGGCAGCACTACCCGCAGCAACCGCGAGGGAAGTTGCGTTTTTCATCCTGCGCAACTTTGTTCTTCGCCATGGTGCTCCCCGCGAACTTTTGAGTGACCGGGGGCGTGTTTTCTTGTCTGACGCCATTCAAGCGTTGCTCGCTCAGTGCAACATGGTTCATAGCATGACGACAGCATATCACCCTGCAGGCGAGTGGCCTCACAGAATGATTTAATCACACTCTCGGTGATATGTTAACGATGTACACAGCTTCAGACCAGACCAATTGGGACACTGTCCTTTCATTCGTCACGTATGCGTATAACACCGCTACGCACGCGACAACAGGGTTCTCCCCTTTCTTTCTGTTGTACGGACGCGAACCATCGTGCACGCTGGACACTATCCTCCCATACACGCCCGACTCCTCTGAGTACACTGCAATTTCTGATGTTGCCAGGTACGCAGAAGATTGCAGACTATTGGCCCGTTCACTGACAACCGAGGACCAAGGCCACCCAGAAGCTACGGCATGACACCGACCGACATCTCTCTACTTTCACGACTGGTGCTCTCGTTTGGCTCTGGATTCCACCAAGCACTCCAGGCCTTTCGTCAAAATTACTGGCACGATACCATGGGCCCTACCACATTCTCGCCCGTACGTCACCAGTCATTTATGAGATTGAGCCTTTGACACAGTCTCATGACTTACGCCATCGTGGCCGAGAAATTGTGCATGTGAGTCGCCTGAAGCCGTATTACGACCCCGCTATAGTGACTACGCCTTAAGTCGCCAGGTTGGCTACGCTATTCACCGGGGGCCGATGTAGGGAACTATGCGAACGACGACAAAGCCGCATGTAACGGCAAGCCACAGCGTTGGTGCACGCGCGTGACCCGAGCTTGCGTTTGTTTTGTATTTTCGGCCTGTTGGCGTTCCTCACTCTTCTGGCGTTCCTCGGCCTTCCAGTAGGTCTGTACGTAAACTGCGTGACAATATATATATATATATATATATATATATTGTCATGACCAAGAAAGACGCTGGCGCTTCGGCACGTGGGCAGCTAAGGGAAGGTAGAAGAAGATGAAGACAGAATAAGAACAGCTGGCCCAGGATCGGGTGTTGTCTCTTGTTCTCTGTCTCGCTCATCACAATGGCGCAGTCGACGAGGAAGAACTCTTACGCCCCGGCTTCGTCATCCAGGACAGCCGCGATAAGCGCCGCTTGAGGACGGCATCAAGGCCTCCTTGGCAGCCATTCACCTGCCGCCACTGCCACCACCGTTCGGGGACGGCGTCAAGGCCTACTCGGCGGCTGCAGTACACGTTAGTGGTACCATTTCACAAGAAGCGCCGTCCACGCGTCCTTGGCTATGAATTCTGCCGTCAGTGCAAGCCGACAAGTGAACCCTCTGCGGGAAGCCACCGGTACGTGTCCTCGTGGTTCGTCGGCAGTGCGGGCTTCTCCATCAAGGAACGCCGTTCACGCTTCCTTAGCGAACGGGTCCCACCCGCCGCTTCAGCCCCCCTTCATATCACCTGTGGACGGCGTCCAGGCCTCCCGTGTGGTTCTAGGACATGACCTGATTGAAACCCCGCCACCGTTTCACGGCAGGGATCCACACCGGCTTCGGTCCCTCGGGAATGCCACCCACGTTTCCCATAGCCTACATTCCCGTTGCGGTACTCTTACAACAAACAAGCCGCCACGGAACGCCGTCCAGGCTTCCCTGCTCGTCGACCACACCGGGGTGAGTGCTGCAATTACTATTTACTTAAAGACCACGATCACTGACTCTTCGGGCTTAATGCCCGACAGCACCGCGGACCTGCGGCGTACCATTGTGCTAATCCGCATCGAGACTAACGAACTGACACCGTTGATCGTCGAGCGAGCTCCTAAAATGTTGCCAGCATTGTGTGACATTAACGCAGCGTTGGATGTAGCTGCCTTATACGACCTTGAGGCAAGCACACTGGAGCAACGCAGGCAGCTTCGGTCTTCTGTCATCGAGCTCTCACACCAGCTCGACTGCTTCGCGTCGGTGATCTCTGCGTTGCCACCTGCCACATCACAATCACCAGCCGTCTGCGAACTACCGGAATTCCATATGGTCCGGAACGACGCCGAAGGTTGGGTGGCAACCGTCAACGCGATAGCAATGCGCGAGACCTGGACAGAAAATCAGAAACGGTATGTGGCCATAGACCGTCTTCAGGAAGGTGCAGCGGCGTGGCACCGGTGTGAAGGCTGGAAGCAGCAGTAATGGGAAGAGTGGAGCTGCAAGCTCATAGCTGCTTTCAGTCGTAATCCTTATCACCTCTCCACCACAACCCCGTCCATCCTAGCCGGTATCGAGGAGCAAGCTCCAGAGGCTTTCCACCTCGAGGCTGCAGCTGTGCGCTGCAGCTTACCACACGAGAAGTTCCCGAAGCAAGTTTACTGTAGCCAGAGGCCGCTACCCGAAGCAAGTTCACTGCGGCCAGAGGCCGCTACCGAAGTCGGACCTCTTGAAGGGCGTTGCTCCAACGAAACAGCCGCAGAGAATCATCTCGACTGTGCTACATTGCCCTTCACCGACGCAACCCCATTCGCACACCGAGCTGAAGTGGAGCAACACCTCGAAGGTTCCTCGGAGCCCTCCATCCGCGCGGCAGAAAGCTTCTCCACCTGTCCTACGAATGACGTGAGACGCAGGTGCGACACGCCACTGCTGCTCTCAATACCCATGCCGGTACGCAATGCCATCATGTCAGTGGAAGAGGCTGATACCAGTCCTCATACAGCTCAGTCAGAGAAGCTAGCCCCTATATCACCTTTACTGAGGCAAGTAGAGACACCAGCATCGCCTATGCTTGAACCGCCTACGGTGATGGCGCCGGTAGAGCCCAAGGTAACCACTGGTGGTGTCACTGACCAAGATCATGAGGAGAAAGTTGGCGCTCAAGATGCAGACAGCAGCCAGTCTCGACCTCCCGATAGACTGTGGAAGACTCTGGCACCCACTTTCAGCGTGGACAAGGCCGACCTCCGAGATGCAGCCACTATATCGACCACCAGATCTACCTTTGGCAGATACCGGGACCAAATCGCGGCCGAGAGCATCGGCCGCAACGGGGAGCCAGTGCCGGCCACCTGAGTCCACAGCACTTTTGCAAAAAACATCGTGGCGTGCAAAAGAGCGACCAGCTCGAGGCAGCCAGTGCCGTACACCAGAAACTTTGCCGCCAGCTCCGCGCGCGCGCAGTCATGGCCGAGTGTCATGACCAAGAAAGACGCTGGCGCTTCGGCGCGTGGGCAGCTAAGGGAAGGTAGAGGAAGATGAAGACAGAATAAGAACAGCTGGCCCAGGATCGGGTGTTGTCTCTTGTTCTCTGTCTCGCTCATTACAATATGTATACTGTTACGCATGTCTGGGAAGAAAACGAAGATGGGTGAACATGCTGGCTGCCCCAAGCTGGAGGAAGAAAGAAGACGAGGACACTGCGATCATCAACCTGTTGGCCGCTCCGGCGCTTCTCTTCGCGACCAAAATAAACGGTCCCCTTCAACCGTATACGTCCTGATGCTCCTTGTGCGTAACAGATTGGTGGAGGTGCTGGGTAAGACAAGCCTAACGACGGGAGCTTCACTACCTGGGCTACGCTGCAGCCGCCACCTTGCCGGACTCCCGCCTGCGTCGATAGTAATGGCCCAAGATCAGCCATCTAACGCTTCAAGGCCAACTCCAATGGGTTCCGTGCCCTACTATCGAGTCCCGCCAACTTTCAGAGGAAACTCGAGAGAGGATATCGACGCGTGGCACGTCCAGTACAAGCGAGTCAGCAAGTCCAACGGCTGGGATGCCGCCGCTCAGCTCAGCAGTGCGGTCTTTTGCCTTACAGATACTGCGCTCGTGTGGTACGAAAACCACGAGGACACACTGACGACGTGGGACGTTTTTGTTGCAGAGCTGAAAGCGTGTTTTGGCGGCTCGAGCGTCAAAAGGAAGCGGGCAGAGCAGACATTGTCTCAACGCGCGCAGCTTCCAAGTGAGACTTGTACCACGTAAATAGAGGATGTGCTGAAGCTCTGCAAGGTGGTCAATAATCAGATGTCAGAAGACGACAAAGTAGGGCATTTGCTGAAAGGCATAGCCGAAGATGTATATAATTTTATCATCGGAAAAGAGCACCTGAGCATGGTGTCCGTCGTGATTCGGCATTGCCGAACTTACGAACAGCTGAAAATCCGCAGGATTGCTCTAAAGTTCGACCGGCTCACAAATGTTACAACGGTTGCCAGCATCGACACGAGCACCTGCCCAGACCTGTCCTCGACGATTCGAGAGATTGTTCGCGAAGAACTTTTTCGCTATAGAGAACAGACGCATTCAGCAGATGATCATTATTCTGTAAACGACCAACATTCGGTATATGTTCCACGTGAGGCTGTGACTGCGCCGCCACCTTCTACGACCCCTTGGCAATCGATGGTTAGTGCAGCAGCTGTTGAGTACAGCGCACCCCCACAGCCAAGGAGAGCACCACGCTTGCCGGCTCCTCGCCATGATCGACGCCCCCAGTGTCCGCCTTCTTCGCGACGCCCGGTCTATCCCTATGATATACGGAACGAACCGACCTACTACGCCAGGGAAGACGATGTTCGAGTCATCGACGAACAAAGAGAGTTTCGACCTCTCACAGTTTGCTACTCCTGTGGTGTACCAGGACATATTTCGTGATTTTATACAACCGTCGACGTGTAGCCCCACGGTATGGCTACCCACCACACTTTACACGGCCTTCCGAACGACTTCGCGATGACCCGCGAGCAACGTACTATGGCCCACCACAACACTTCACACGATCATCTGATCGATCGTACGACGACCCTAAGGCAACACACCTGCTGCCTCGCGACGACTACTGGACAGCTTCCGGAACCACTCCCCTACATCTGACAGGAGCTTGACGCCTCCACCACCTCGTGTTCCCCGTTCTCCTTCACCACGGCGTCACAACACGTCTCCTTTGCCACAGGAAAACTAGCAAGCGTGGCCGATGGAGGTGAGGTCGCCGGATGATGATGATGATATATGGTGTTTTTGGCGCAAGGGCCATTTGATGGCCAAAGAGCGCCAGTTCATGAGACAAGGAATGCGGACAATGATTGTGATTAGCGGCTGTATAAGGGCCGTAAAATTCTTCGCAGTAAGGCGGGTAAAACATACAAGTAATAAAATCATGACCATGCAGTGAAAGGTGTGTGTGGTGTAAATAGGTGACAAAAGTTGGTGATAATGAAAAACGATTGTGGACATGTATGGCATTAGCACAAGTACCTCACACGTTAGTACCCTTGCGTCCAAGGGCCGTGAGGCAAGTGCTTTCCTGTGTAGCCACAGCAGCAAAAACCTCTCTGGAGAGGTTGTGCTACGGAATGCCCGAGTATATGATATGAAAATTATGAATTTCTTTTAAAAACGCTTACAATGATTTATTACTAAAAAGCTGTTCCCTGCCAACGAACATTGCAGGGTGTAGAGGTATATGTTGTCGGTAGGATAATGGAAAGTGTTGTCTTCTTAGAGTGTCTAACTGTTTACATTGAATTAAAACGTGAAGAACTGTTACTTCCTCACCACATTTATCACACAATGGTGGATCACCACCGGACAAAAGATGTGTGTGTGTCGTGTATGTGTGTCCTATCCTGAGTCTTGTTAGTGTTACCTCTGTTAGACGTGATTTTGATACTGGTGGCCAATGGCCAAGGTGTGGCTTGATAACGTGTAGTTTGTTTTGTGTGTGTGTATCCCACTTGCTCTGCCAGTAGTCCCTGAGGTTTCGTTTGAGAGACGGCTTAAGATCAAGGACCGGGATTTATATGGATGTAATGGTGGTGCTCTCATGAACGGATGCAGCGAGCTGATCCGCCCTCACGTTGCCTTGGATCTCATGGTGCCCTGGCACCCAGCACACTACAACATGTTGTTTGAGTGTGTAAAGTGTGCACAAAATGGAGTAAAGTGGGACAAGGACCGGGTTTTTTGTTTTTTAAGACTGTGCAGAGCCGTTACCACACTGAGGGAGTCTGTATAAATTACTGCTTTTTGTAATTGTAATTGTTTGATGTGTTTAGCTGCCACAAGTATCGCGTAAGCTTCCGCTGTGAAGATACTTGTGCGTGGATGTAGAGGGCCAGCATCCGAAAAGGATGGGCCGACAGCAGCGTAGGACACAGAGGAGGTAGTCTTGGAGGCATCTGTGAAGAACTCAGGACGTGTGTATTTGTGTTGAAGTTCCAAAAAGTATGTTCGGATATGGGAAATAGGTGCATGTTTTCTAACTTCTAGGAAAGATACATCGCAGTCTATAGTCTGCCACTGCCACGGTGGCGGGTATGCTACAGGAGCTTTTAAACTGTGTTCAAGTGACACTGCAGTTTCTTCAGTTAGACACTTCAGGCGAACTGAGAAGGGCTGCCTCATCGAAGGCCTGTTTTGGAACAGAGTTGAGCTCGACAAATCATTAATTGTAGAGTATGAGGGGTGCTTCTTGTCTGCTTTCACCTTAAGGAAATAAACAAAGGACATGTAAGTTCTCTGCAGATAAAGCGACCACTCATTTGACTCAACATAAAGGCTTTCTACGGGGCTGGTGCGAAAAGCACCCGTAGAAAGGCGGATGCCCAAATGGTGCACGGGGTCCAGCATCTTCAAGGCACTTTGAGTAGCAGACTGATAGACAACGGCCCCATAATCTAAGCGGGTGCGAATGAGGCTTCTATAGAGGTTCATGAGGCATCGCCTATCACTACCCAACGTAGTACGTGACAACACTTTTATAACATTCATGGCTTTTAAACATTTTGTTTTTAAATACTTGATGTACGGTACGAAGGTCAACTTGTTGTCCAAGATTAAGCCCAAGAATTTATGCTCGGCTTTGACGGACAGACGTTGCCCGTTCAGTCGAATGTCAGGTTCCGAGTGCATGCCTCTCTTTCGAGAGAACAAGACACACGTGCTTTTTTGTGGGTTAAGTCGAAATCCGTTTTCATCTGCCCATTTGGAGACCTTATTTAAACCCAGCTGAACCTGCCGCTCACACATGGCCAAGTTGCATGACTTGAAGCCAAGCTGAACGTCGTCGACATATGTACAATAGAACATATTGTGGGGAATGGACGAGTGCAAAGAATTCATTTTGATAATAAAAAGTGTGCAACTAAGCACGCCACCTTGTGGCACGCCTGTTTCCTGGACAAATGTTTGGGAGAGCACACTGCCCAGACGGACACGGAATGTCCAGTTTGACAGGTAACTTTTGATTATATGAAACATTCTTCTGCGCACACCAAGGTGGGACAGGTCTCTTAGAATTCCGAAACGCCATGTTGTATCATACGCCTTTTTGATATCGAGGAACACAGAGAGAAAATATTGTTTATGGACGAAGGCGTCTCTGATCTGTGCCCCGATACGAACAAGGTGGTCTGTGGTGGATCTACTTTCTCGAAACCCGCACTGAAATGGGTCGAGCAAATTGTTTGTTTCAAGGATATGTACAAGTCGGCAAATTATCATTTTTTCGAATACTTTGCACAAGCAGCTTGTAAGTGCAATAGGCCTATAACTTGAAGCTAAAGAAGGGTCCTTGCCCTCTTTCAAAATGGGAATAATAATAGCCTCTTTCCAGGAGGTAGGGATAGTACCAGAAAACCAGATAACATTGTACAAGCAAAGTAGGGTTTTTCGTGTTTCGGCTGGTAGGTTTTTTAACATTTCATACACCGCACGGTCAGAGCCTGGGGCAGAAGTACTGCAGGAGTTTAGGGATGTTCAGAGCTGCGCTAGACTGAAAGCTTGGTTATATGCCTCGTATCTAGTGGATTTGTGTTCGAGTTTCTGCTTTTCTATTCTTGTTCTGTATTTTTGAAAAGTGTCAATATAGTGGGACGAGCTGGACACCCGTTCAAAATGTGCCCCGAGGAAGTTTGCCTGATCTTCCAAGGTATCACCTTGAGTGTTTACGAGTGGAAGTGTGTGTACTTGTTTCCCTGCTATCCTACCGACCATGTTCCAGACTTTGGCCTGTTGTGTGTATGAATTGATCCCTGACAAAAACTTCTGCCAGTTTTTACTTCTGGCCTGCCGACGCGTTCTCCTAGCTTGAGACTTTATTTTCTTGAAGGTGTCAAGATTTTCGGCTGTCGGTGAGTTCCGAAGCAGCCTCCAAGCTCTGTTTTGCTTTTTGCGCGCGTTTCGGCATTCAGAGTTCCACCATGGCACACGCCGTTTTTCAGGGTGTCCATTTGTTTGTGGGATGCATTTTGTTGCAGCATCAATCAAAAACGCTGTGAAGGAGTTGACAGCAACATCTATGTTCAATCAATCAATCAATCAATGTTTCTTTATTAGCATCAGAAGTGTACATTGTGAGTAAGTATGCAGGAGGAGGTCCCAAGGTAGTAAACCGCAGGCGGAACCTCCTATGTTATTACAATGAAAAAGCTAAAATATGAATATCGAAAGAGCAAGTCACAGAACATTTTGAACTTTTTTTTTCTACAAACAAAGCAAGATATCAAAACTTAACAAAATCCAGCAGTTATACGTTTAATAGAGACTTTTTCAATTTCCTCTTAAAGACATGAATGTGCATTAAGTCTTTCACATCATGTGACAAAGAATTCCATAATGAAATTGGTGAAAAAACAATGCTCATTTTTCCATAATTAGTGCGAACTTTAGGTAATAACAGGTTATGGGCGACCGTGAATCTAGTATTATTGGAATTATCCAACAAGGTAATAGGAAAGATGTCGATAGTGAGGGTACATATGTCATTCCAACCTAGACGAGCGATGGTACAAAACTGTTCGCAGTCGGCTTTTCTTAATTGTCATTTGGGAACCTGTGGAGGGCATTCAGTTGATGTAGGTGTGCTTAAAACTACGGGAAAGTGGTAACTTCCGTAGGGATTAGTGATGACTTTCCAGTGAAGTAGAGGTACATATGATGGAGATACTTTGCTTAGGTGTATTGAGGAATAAGTATTGTTAGCGAAGTTATAATAAGTTGGTTCTTTTCGATTCAGAAAACACGCACTGAAAGAGAGAAGAAACTGTCCAATCAGTCGACCTCGAGCGTTAGAACGAGAGTCGCCCCATAGCCTGCCATGCGCATTCAAGTCTCCAAGGTGAACAAAAGATTCCGGGAGTTGATCAATTAAAGAGTGTAAATCACGTTTTTGCAGCTGATAGCTAGGAGGAATGTAAATAGTCCAGATTGTGATCAGTTTATCAAAAAGAACCGCTCGAACAGCCACTGCCTCAAGGGATGTTTGGAGTAGTAAGTGTGTGCATGCAATTCCTTGATTCACTATGATGGCAACACCTCCGGATGATGTCATAGCATCAACACGGTCTTTTCGGAAAATAACATATTTACGAAATAATTTGTGTGTTTTGAATTAAGGTGTGTTTCTTGTACACACAGCACTTTTGGCGAGTGTTCATGTAAGAGTTCTTGGATGTCGTCAAGGTTTCTGAGAAGGCCCCTGACGTTCCATTGTATAATTTGAGTGTTCATGGTGAATGTGAAATAGTGCTGTGTGTACGAAAAGCGAGTGACTGCTTAGACGGGGAGTTTGAGTTCACTTAACAGGGCCATCACCAGGCCCTGTTATTTGCTTTTTTGTTTTCTTGGCGCGCTACAAGGAGCCACGCCGCTCTTTCGGCACCAAGGGTGCCGATGTATCCATTGCCTCCTCGGAGGCACTGGATGCCCGCACATGCGGGCTGTTAGTTCGAATTTTGGGCCTCGCCTGGTGAGGGGAGGCCTTGAGACCCGAAGACTCTGGAGTCTCCGGTCTCTGTTTGGGAGTAGGCGGTGTAGCCTGGGCTACAGCCGCCTTGGGGGCAGGTGCCACAACCGCCGGCTCGGTATGCGCGGGCCGAAGGAGTGGCGAGGGCTGGGGCGGCGGTGCCCCCTGACGCGCCGCATCAGCGTATGTAGGCCCATAGAATAGAGCGACTCTTCGCCGTGCTTCCTTAAACGTAATGTTCTCCTTCACCTTCAATGTAATTATTTCTTTTTCTTTTTTCCAGTATGTGCAGAAGCGTGAATATGCGGCATGGTTTCCTTCGCAGTTTACACAGCGTGGCGGTTGTTTGCAGTTCTCAGACACGTGGCCTAGGACTCCACATTGTGCACAAGTCTGGTGACCACGACAGGTTTTAGAGCCATGGCCATACCTCTGGCATTGGAAGCAACGACGAGGGTTTGGTATATACGGCCTGATAGATGTCTTTGTGTACCCTGTTTGAATGGAATCTGGTAGTTTACTCGATGCAAACGTGAGTATTTATTGTTTCGTTGGTATTTCCTTATTATCTCTTCTGATGATAATTCTCTGTACATTATTGACATTTTGGCTCTTCCACCCTTCCAAAAGTTCAGTTTCGGTGAGTTCAAGTAAGTCTGCATCAGATACCACTCCGCGAGTGATGTTCATGGATCTGTGTGGCGTTACGGTGATCGGTACGTCACCAAACGTTGAGAGGCTGTCTAGCTTTACAAATTGTGCTTTGTCCCGAATTTCGAGAAGAAGGTCTCCGCTAGCCATTTTGGTTACTTTGTATCCAGCCCCAAGAGTTTCAGTAAGACACCTGGCAACTACGAAAGGAGATACGGTCTTGGCTTGCTTTCCGGTTTTTTCACAGTGAATGACGTGGAAGTGGGGAAAAGTTTCTACTGGCTGGTTGAAGAAATTTATGTCGTCGATGCGTACCCGCTTTAGGCCGGTACGATCAGATAGTTGAGGGAATGCTCCATGCATGCCGGTCTTATTTTAGGGGCGAAGCTCCTTAGGGCGTGGGCTGTGCATCCCCTGTAGCCTGTATGTAGCCACCTCTAGTTTAGTTCTTGCAGTGTTCACTAGATGGCGGTACCGTCTCCTGTATGTAGCCACCTCTAGTTTAGTTCTTGCAGTGTTCACTAGATGGCGGTACTGTCTCCTGTATGTAGCCACCTCTCGTTTAGTTCTTGTAGTGTTTACTAGATGTTGGTACTTGTAGCTGATGATGAAAAGATGCAAGATGTTATAAACTAGAAAGCGGTACTTGTAGTTGATGAAAGACGCGAGATCTTATAAAATAGGAATGATGTCACATATGGCGCGTGTCATTGGTTGAAGGCAATCGTTCGATTTAGTGCGGCGACGTACGCTAGGGGGAGCGTTGTAATAAAATCCGTTCGCTGTTGGCGCGCGCTCGGAGTCGCCGGATGGATAAGGCTGCACAGCGGAGAGAGCGCAAGGCGGCAGCCGCGCGCGCTCGCAGACAGAATCCTGATGTGCGAGCGCGCGAGGCAAGGGACATCGCAAGCCATCCATCGTCTAAGAACAAATAAAAGTTGATTTGTGTATATACACACACAGCGTTTCTCACGTCTTTACATGATGATCGACTGGGCGAATTACACGGAAGATTCACAGTTTACCGATGAATCCCTCCGGAGCTTCGCCCATTCATCGTCATTCACCCCGTGAATATGCCGTAATTTTTTTGTTCAGCAGCGTTGGCGGCCACCCACCACGGAGCCCAACAAGGGGACGCGGCAAGTTTGCAGGTGCTGAAAGCTTGCAGACGTCAGCCGTACAACACTGCCATAACCCAATGCGCCTAGACCAAGGTAGGCTATTTGCACAGGGTTAACCCTTGCCGCCAGGAAAATTGGAAGTAAACAGAAGAGAGAAGTAGACAGGAAAGCTAAAAAGTAAGAAAGACGAAGATGTAGGGGAGAGCGAGATAGGAAAAGGCGACTGCCGATTTCCCCTGGGTGGGTCAGCCCAGAGGTGCCGTCTACGTGGAGCCGGGGCCAAAGGGGTGTGTTGCCTCTGCCGGGGGGCCTTAAAGGTCCAATCACCCAGCGTCAGCTCAACCCCCAGGATCCCCCTTTTTCCGGGCACGGCAAAGCCACGCAGGGCTAGACGTGGGAGGGAGTAGAAACTCCCCCGTTATCTCGGGTCCGTGGTGTCGCTACACACCAAACGCCTACTTGCGCAGGCGCCCCTGAGGGGGAGGTCGCCGGAGACGTGCTAATATCAGAAATACCTCTTGTGTTGATGCTCAAGAACAAAGTACGTGTTTTTGTTGACGATGTGCCTGTGATGGCTTTGGTGGATACGGGGGCAATCATTTCGATCATGAGTGCGTGTTTTAAAGATACCTTGGGGCGGAAGGTTTTATTTAAGTGGAATCAAGCTGCGAAGTTTTGTGGAGTGAGTGGCGAGGCACTGAATCCTGTTGTGTGTGTCAAGCTGACGTGTTTCTCGGAGGCCGCGTTATCCCAACGGAGTTCGTGATTATTCCGCAGGCAACACATGATGTTATTTTGGGTATGGACTTTTTGAGGGAGTGTGGTGCGACTGTCGACTGCCGCACAGGGACAATAGTCTTGAGTGATCACGTTCCGCCAGCGCTCTTGGAAAACCCTGTGGATGATGAGACGGCATTGTGTCTGTGGTGACACTATCATACCACCGTTATCAACCGTTCGTGTACCTGTTGGTTGCAGCGACAGCAATTCCGCCAACTTTGATGCCAACGTAGAACCAGTGTACACCCACTGCATGAAAAAGAATGTGTTTATCCCACATTGTGTGGTGTCGATTAGACGTGGACGCACTGGTTTATGGACTGTCAATTGCTCTACAAAACCCGTGATGTTACCAGATGGTCTAAAGTTAGCCGTCGTCAGTGGACAACACGAGGCCTTACTGGTGACCGAGCTTAGAGATCCGCCGGAAGAGCATCGTAGTCACAGTTTTGAAACGGCTCTTCTGTCAATGGTGAATAAGTCGCTGAGCACAAGTGAACGACGAACATTGGTCAATGTACTTTCGAAGCACGTCTCTGCATTCGACTTTGCGCAGAAAGACAAAGCGCCCCTAATCCCTGCTTCTCGGACATGTCACACTATCAACACGGGTTTGGCCGATCCGATAGACAAAAGCCATACCGTGTTTCGCCATCCGAGTGGTGGATTATTAATGAGCAGGTGAACGAAATGATTGAAAACGGCATCATTCAAGAGTCGGTAAGTCCATGGGGAGCTCCAGTAATTCTCGTTAAAAAGAAAGACGGATCCTGGAGATTTTGCGTCGATTATCGCCGATTGAATGCTGTAACAAAAAAAAGACGTGTACCCACTTCCACGTATTGATGATGCCATAGACTGTCTGCATTCGGACTCTTACTTTTCCTCTGTAGACTTAAGATCGGGCTACTGGCAAATTCCCAAGCATCCTGAAGATAAAGAAAAGACAGCCTTTGTAACCCCTGACGGCCTTTTTGAATTCAACGTGATGCCATTTGGACTGTGCAACGCGCCGCGACGTTCGAGCGATTTATGGACACTGTTCTTCGTGGCTTGAAGTGCAGCATTGTCATGTGCTATCTCGACGACGTCGTCATCTTTGGCCACACCTTCAGCGAACACAATTCACGCTTGGATACTGTACTGACTTGCATAAGAAACGCTGGCCTTGTTCTTAACTCAAATAAATGCCACTTCGGAGACCGACAAACCCTTGTTTTCGGACACCTAGTCGATCAGGAGGGCATCCGTCTAGATCCCCAGAAGACAGCAACTGTTGAAACTTTCAATGTGTTACGCTCTGTGAAGGAGCTCCGCAGTTTTTTGGGGCCTTACTCCTATTTTCGCAGCTTTATACCTAAATTTGCCGATGTAGCGCATCCGCTGACATGTTTTCTACGGAAGAATACTCCCTTCGAGTGGACTCTGGAGTGCGACTCCTCTTTTCGTCAACTGAAGTTGCTCCGGACGTCGTGGCCTGTTCTTCAACACTTCAACCCATCAGCTCCAACCGAACTGCACACAGATGCCAGTGACATAGGAATTGGTGCCGTCCTAGTTCAACGCTATGCTAACCGCGAGCACTTGATTGCATACGCAAGTCGCTCCTTGAGTAGGCCCGAGCAGAATTACACTGTCACAGAACAAGAATGCCTCGCGGTAGTATTTGCGATTCAGCGGTTTCAGTCTTACCTATATGGACGCCCTTTCACAGTCGTCACCGACCACCACTCATTGTGTTGGCTCGTCAACCTTCGGGATCCTTGCGGCCGTCTAGGGCGCTGGGCACTTCGGCTCCAAGAGTATAACTTCATAGTCTCGTACAAAAGTGGTCGACGACACGCCGATGCAGATTGCCTTTCGCGCATGCCACTGAGCACTACAGAGTGTGACGCCGATGACCTCGATCACCTCGTAGCTTCTGTGTCACCAAAGTTTCCCGACCTCAGTACTTTCAAAGATGACCAGCGAAAGGACACCAGGCTATCATCGCTTTGCACAGCTCCTACGGCATGCCATTTCTGTGTACGCGACGGACTCCTATATAAGAACAACGTTTCCAGCACTGGCGCACGTTTCCTCCTGGTAGTGCCAGAAAGCCTTCGGACAGTGATTTTAGGTGCTATGCACGACGATCCTACGGCCGGACATTTAGGTTCTGCGCGGACGCTTTGCCGTGCTAAGGAACGCTTCTATTGGCCAGGAATGCGACAGTCAGTCGAGGCGTATGTGGCCAGCTGCACACAGTGTCAACGCCACAAACGCCCATCTACTGCTCCGGCTGGTCTTCTACAGCCCTTGCCAACTCCAAGCACACCTTTCCAATAGGTGGGCATTGACCTCGTGGGCCCTTTTCCAAAGACGGCTAAGGGCAATTGCTGGATAATTGTATGTGTCGATTACCTCACGCGCGACTGCGAGACGGCGGCCATACCAACCGCAACTGCCAGCGACGTCTCTGTGTTCCTGCTGCAGCACGTTATCCTCCATGGCCCACCTCACGTGATCATCAGTGATCGTGGGCGACAATTTACGGCAGATATCGTAGAAGAGCTGGTTCGATTGAGTGAGTCCCGCCTTCATCACTAGTCGCCATACCATCCGCAAACAAATGGGCTCATGGAGCGCACCAACCGAACAATTGTAAACATTCTCTCTATGTATGTGGCATCCGACCACAAGAACTGGGATGACGTGCTACCATCAACACCGCTAGGCACGAGACAACAGGCTATAGCCCCTTTTTCTTGATGTACGCACGACCGCCACGGCACACACTCGATACAGTTTTGCCATTCTCGGCGCACGAGAACCTCCCAGTCACCGAAATCCTCTGCCTTGCAGAAGAGGCGCGTCGTATTGCTCGTCTGCGCACTTTGGCATCACAGGAAAAATCGAAGGTATGCTATGACGTCCGCCACCGGCCTGTAACTTACCATCCAGGTGACTTAGTGTGGCTGTGGACTCCGGTACGAAGACGCGGGTTATGCCAAAAGTTCTTGGCCACATACGACGGACCGTTTGTCGTTCTCGATAAAATCACAGAAATCATATACACAATAGCTCGCCTCACGAGAAGTGGTAGAAGAGCCGCTAAAACTCAAGCAGTCCATGTCGCTTGACTTAAGTTCTACACACCAAGGTGAATCAGTTACCTCGCCCGGCAGGCTTCATCTGTGAGGGGAGGAATGTTACGCATGCCTGGGAAGAAAACGAAGATGGGTGAACATGCTGGCTGCCCCAAGCTGGAGGAAGAAAGAAGACGAGGACACTGCGATCATCAACATGTTGGCCGCTCCGGCGCTTCTCTTCGCGACCAAAATAAACGACCCCCTTCCGGCATATACGTCCTGGTCCTCCTTGTGCGTAACAATATATATATATATATATATATATATATATATATATATATATATATATATATATATATATATATATATATATATATATATATATATATATATATATATATATATATATATATATATATATATATATATATATGCAAGAGCTCGCAAAACGAATGGGCAGAGCCTGCACACAGACGATGACGATGATGATGACACACAGTAGTGATGAGGACACAGGACACAGAGACAAGCGGATGATGGTGATTATGATCATGCGGTGATGAGGACGGTGTAAATTAAAGTCCCACACTAACTCCCCCCATTTGGAAGCGGACACTGTGACCGCTGTAAGTCAAAGTGACGAGGAACCTCGCATGAAAGGTTTTATGCGAGAAAGGTGCACAACCTCGGTGCTGCGGTAACGACGGTTTGTTGGGGTGGCAAGTGGTGCCACACGATAATTGACTGGCGAAGCCTGTTCCACAACTATCTATCACCCGAATAAGCGTGGTTAGAATTCGCCACAGAGACCAGGAGTGCTTATAGGTGTAAAAAGCAGCAACTAGTGACCAAGTCAAAAAGACACACGCGATGGGATGCGTCATAGATGATCTTACGCTCGTGCGGTCTCACTTCAGTACTGATGCGAGCCTGAAGGCGAGACTGGGTCAGGCAGGAAATGTACTCTTCGCTAGAAAATTGACATGAATTAACATGGCTGTTAAAGAAGGATACGTCAGAAAGGTAATAGGGGTACGTCAGTACACGAGGTAAAACGGTGAGTAGCCAGTCGTTCGCTGAACGGTGGTGTTGTAGGAGATGGTCAGGAATGGTAGAAGAATATTCCAGTTTTTGTGGTCGGGCTGGATGTAAACGGCTATCATGCCAGCAAGGGTTCGATGAAGTCTTTCGGTGAGACCATTGGTTGAAGGGTGGTAGCTTGAAGCTGTCTTGGAAGTAGTACCAGAAGCACGCAGTACTTCATTTAACATTTCTGACAGGAACACTTTGCCACTGTCACTAAGCTGTACACGAGGAGCTTCATGGTGCAGGATTATGGCGTAAAGAATAAAGTCAGCAACTTTCGCAGCTGGGCCTGTAATGAAATAGGACGTCTCAGCGTAGCGTGTCATGTGGTTCGCGGCGGTCACTATTCATAGTTTGACAGTAGATGTAAAGGCGAGAGGCGCATAAAGGTGGACACCTATAACCTCAAATGCCATTGAAGGGCACGGAATTGGTTGTGGAGGTCCAGCAGATGCAGATGACGGGAGTTTTACGACGCCTGCATGGGGAGCAGGAACCTACGTACCACGCTACGCTAGAAGAAAGGCCAGGCCAGTATTACCGACTTTGAATGCGGTCAGGAGTGTTTTGAAAACTACTATGGCCAGCAGTGTAGTCATCCTGGAAGCCTTTGAGCACACGAAGTAGAAGAAAGTGTCGCAGCACAGAAACCCAGCGCTGGCCGTCTGGATGATAAAGTGGTGAGAGAACCCCATTGTCCAGCTTGAAGTGCAGAAGTTGACGACGGAGTCGTGTGTTAGGTGGATGAGAAGCTCCCGAAAGATGGTCCATAATGCGTCTGCAGTATGGATAAGACCGCTGGCAGGAGCAAATTGTTGGCTCGTCGTCTAAAAAGGGTTGCCATATTAATGCGATAGCATTAAAGGGCTCGTGTCGCAGAAAACCCGTCGCCGGCGTCGGCCCCGTTGGTTTTGCGCGAAAAAATCGTCTGTGCGTCTGTGACCGAAAAAATTCGGCAGATCTCACATACCTGACAATCGACGTTAGGCGAAGCTTGCGGAGGGAAGGTGACCGTGTTAAAATTGTTTTATTGAGTGACACGCCAAGAAATGACACAAAATATATGTACAAAGGTTGCACACAGAGACGTATGTTGAAGAGTTGCAGATATTTATATAACCAGTTGTTTGCACTTGCGCAACGATGCCAACTCGAACGTGTGTATTAGCAACACCAGAAGCTGACGTAAAGCGCTGATGCTCGCGAGCATGCTGGTCATGGACACTGCTTCATAAATCAACTTTAGCCCATGGTAAATAACCCCAATCGACGTTAACCCGACGTGAAGGCTGTATCAAAGGCTGTATAAACATGTGTAATGTTTATAAAATTGGGTAGGCAGCACTGCAATGACTACTGACTTTTCGCGAAGGTTAGCGTCCGTTCAAAAGTAATTCGGAGACCTGGCGTAGCTCTGTGGTAAAATACTTCATTGGCACGCAGAGTGGGCATGGACACACGACAGGAATCATGGCCTCACACATCTTTTTCTTCTTTCCACAGTTGCTTGGCGCCTTGGCCCTTGGCCCGGACTGCCATGACATCCTTCGTCACGGTGGCATGCTACGCAACGCTTCGGCAACTGCAGACGCAAGGCTTATGGATAAATATGCCTCGCCTGCTTCGTCTTGGCCTGATGTCTACTGCTTGCCACAGTCTGAGAGACGTTCTGTCAACCAGTGCTTCGTCGATGGAGATGTAGATGAACCTTGCTACTGGGCTATGACGGCGGACAGCTTCCCAGCTACCCTGTTTTCGTGTACTGCCGTTTTTCTCTGTCGGGAAGGAAGCGTCAAGGATCGACAATCGCCTGATATCCACTGCGCATCCACAACGTCATCATCTGCGCTGATTGCTGACCCATATAAGGTCGGCGCGTCGAACGCAGTCTTCAGTGGGCATGAACGCACGACAGGAATTATGTCCTCACACATCTTTTTTTTCGTTCCACAGGTCAGTTGTTTTTCTATGACAAGACTAAGATCTTACTATCCAATTATAATCGTGCTTCCATGCCCAGAAGCAGTGCTTGCTCCATTTTGTTCTTTGCTATTACTTTTGTGTGGCGATATTGAAAGCAATCCTGGGCCACCGAAAAAACAACCATCGGATACGTTAACCGAAGTTCTGAAAACATTGCGCGACTTGAATCAAAGAACTAAAAGAATGGAAGATTATAAAAAAGAAATGCTCGGTACTATTATTGAGCTAAAAACACATCAGGAAACAGTGGAAAGTGCGATATCTGAAATCAAAGTAAAACTAGAGAACGTAGAAACTCAGACGGGCAATTTTGAAAAATTGCAGCATGAATTGGGTGAAGTCGTCGAGGCCACTGGAGGCATCCCTAAAAACGCTGCAGTCCTACGTTACCGATTGAATGATTCAGAAGATCGTTCTCGTAAGAATAATCTACTGTTTTATGGGATAACGAATATTTCCAGCGAGTCTGCCTTTCAATCAGAGCAGAAAATAATCGACATCCTAAAAAGCACTCTAAACATAAGCACTCCTAGAGATAACATATCGCGGGCGCATTGCATCGGCCGGTTTTCTGAAAAAAAAAAACACGTCCACTAGTTTTTAATTTTACTGCCTATGAAACAAAAGAAGAAATCTCATCCAAGCGCACATGGCTAAAAGAAAGTAATATCTCGGTTAGTGAAGATTTCTGTGCTGCTACACGCAACGCCAGAAAAACCCTAACAGAATATGGAAAAAGTCTGAATCGGCCATACAAGTTAAGGTACAAAAAGTTATTAGTTGATGGAATGTGCTATGGCTACAATGCTAATGAGCAAAAAGTTCATGAAATGATTACATCGAGTACCATGAATAATACCACAGCGTCTGCTCGAGTCTTAAGGCCCCGGCGCAATATTTCAACAGCACCCACATAAGATAAGGCGAAGGGTAGGGACGCTGAACCGATAACATCCAGCCTACCGGTTCTTTGTACTAACATTAGTAGTGTCTTACCTAAAAAGGATCTTCCATGCTGCCTTATAAATGACTGTGATGCAGATATAATTGCACTAACCGAGACTTGGTTGACGAGTCAAGTTACAAACTCCGAGTTATTCCACTGCAATAAAAAGTATAATGTTTACCTTGTTGATAGTCCTGAGGGACTAGGTGGTGGTGTATTAATTGCTGTCAGTGAATGCTTAGACTGTATTCCTGTGGTTATAACACGTGACATTGAATGTGTATGGTGCTGTGTTACTGTCCATTATAAAAAGGTTCTGATTGGTTGTTGTTACCGAGCACCATCATCTGCCTCGACTTTTTGTGACAGCATGCATGATTGTTTGTGTCAAATAGGTACTCGCTTCCCCAGTGCACCTATTCTACTTATGGGAGACTTTAATTTTCCGAATATTTTGTGGTCAGGCACTTGTCCTTCATTAAATCAAACTTCCACAGAATGGAAACGTTTCGTCGACATATGCGCAGACTTTAGCCTAGTTCAAGTTGTTACTTCACCTACACGTGTAACGAACACCACATCATCTCTTTGAGATCTCGTTCTAACGTCAACAACAGATATGATATCCCAGGTTTCACACACGCCCGGTCTGAGTGATCATGACGTATTGCATTTTACCATTATCCTTCTGATTTAACTGTCCTATAACAGTCTGAAAACAATTCGAGACTACAAAAACTAATTTTACTGCTATCAACCATGAACTTGGTGCCTTCCTCGATAATTTCCTTCCTAATGCCGCTGAATGCTCATTGGACGCTAAGTGGAATATGCTTAAAGAAAAAAATCATGACTTGTCAACCGGTTCATTCTAACGAGGCGTGTCCTCTCGAATAACAATGCGCCATGGTATACTAAATCCTTAAAACGACTGTCTAACCGTAAAAAAACGTCTCTTACGCACAGCTAAGCGTGTGCAAAGCGAGGCTGCATGGACGGCTTACAAAGAAACTGCCTCGACCTATACATTTGCTGTAAAAAATACAAAATTTTCATTTTTAACACCACCATCCCGACCAGGCTTATCGAGAATCCGAAAGACTTTTGTAATGTAATAAAACTTACCGAATCAAAATACATATCACTCAGTTCACCTGCCGGTAATCCCATACCCCAGGACCACTGTGCTACTATTCTAAACAATGCGTTTGTAAAGGATTTCTCATCTGCAAGACACGATGTACAACTGCCATGGCTACCGCGCTGCAACTTTTTACCCATGGATGCGATAATTTTTCATTCCACAGGCATAACAAAAATAATAGACAGCCTCAAGCTTACGTCTTTATGTGTAATCGATGAAACGACGGCGAAATTTTTGAAAAATACCAGAGAATACTCAATTACTTTAGAGAGCATTTTTTCACAATCATACACTTCTTCATCTTTACGTTCCGACTGCAGAACAGCAAAACTCATTCCGATTCCGAAATCTGGTGATACTCATGACCCATCTAATTACAGGCCCATGTCGTTAACTTCGATACCATGCAAAATAATGGAACACATAATATTCTCTAACCTTGTTACGTTTCTGGAAGAAAACAACTTTTTCTGTAGGTGTCAACACGGCTTTCGCTAACTCCTTTCTTGTGAGACTCAACTGGTAACTTTTACTAATGACTTGCATGTGTATCTTGATAACGGCTTCTTTACAGACTGTATTTTTGGACTTTTCAAAAGCATTTGACAGGGTTAAACATGTATTGCTTCTACACAAACTACGGGCACTAAACATTGACCCGGGAGTACTTGGATGGATAGAAAGCTTTCTTTCTTCCTGTTCTCAATTTGTTGTTGCGAGTGACTTCACATCTGATTTGGCTGCTGCCGAATCGGGTGTTCCTCAAGGGTCCGTCCTTGGTCCTTTTTTATTTTAATCTACAATATTGATATACCCGACAACATTTCTTCACAAATTTGTTTATTTGCGGATGACTGCGTTGTATATCGCAAAATTACAGCTGCCTCTGATGTAGCAACCCTTCAATCCGACTTGAATAACATATATAAGTGGTGCCCCACATGGTGCATGGACAGAAGAGAACTGAGAGTGGGGTTTCTAATTTATAGAAACATAACTGGCAACATAGAGGAATACTATCGCATTAACGAAAGGGTGGTAGGTAATATAATTAAACTGAATGAGAGATACAATATGAAAGTGGTACAGGCTTACGTGCCTACATCCAGCCATGATGACGATTCAGTTGAAAGCTTCTATGAAGACGTGGAATGAGCTATGAGTAAGGTAAAGACACAGTATACTATACTGATGGGGGACTTTAATGCAAAAGTAGGGAAGAAGCAGGCGGGAGGCCAGGCAGTAGGAGATTATGGCATCGGTACTAGAAATGCCAGAGGAGAGCTACTAGTAGAATTTGCAGAACACAATAATTTGCGGATTTTGAATACCTTCTATCGAAAACGACGAAAACGTAACTGGACATGGAGGAGCCCTAATGGCGAAAATAAGAACGAAATAGACTTTATAATGAGTGCACACCCAGGCATCGTGCAGGATGTGGAAGTGGTTGGCCAGATACGATGCAGTGACCATACAATGGTACGGTCTCAAATTCGCCTAGACTTGAAGAAGGAACGACAGAAACTGATACGCAAGAAGCCAATCAATGAGACAGCACTGAGAGGGAAAGTACAGGAATTCAGAGTCTTGCTTCAGAACAGGTACTCGGCTCTTAGTGAAAATACCAACCTTAGCGTAAATACAATGAATGATAATCTGACGAGTATCATTACGGAGTGTGCGGTGGAATTTGGAGGCAGGGTAGTTAGACAGGACACTGGCAAGCTTTCCGAGGAAACGAGGAAACGAAGTATCTCATCAAGAAGCGCCAAATCATGAAAGTCTCAAGTACAAGAGACAAAATAGAACTAGTAGAGCTTTAGAAGTTGACTAATAGACGTAAGGTATCCGATGTAAGAGGTATAATATAGAGAAAATTGAATGGAATGGAATGAAAAACCCAATTTCAGTCCTGCAGGACGCGCTTAGTGCGTAGCGGGCGTCTCCCACGTAGGGAACGACAGGGAGTACCTGGCGGCCGCTTCATGGGCCTGCTGGCTTGCCCATTGCTGGTCGGCGAGAAGTGAGCTCCTGAAGGACCTCTCCCACTTGCTTCAGCTAGAGTCGGGAGGAGTTGTTCTGCACTCCCAGAGCATGTGTGCGAGTGTCGCTGTGTGTCCACATGATGGGCATGTGTCGCTGGGGTATGCATCGGGATAATAAACGTGAAGCGTGGCAAGGTTTGGGTACGTGTGTGTCTGTAATAGGCGTAGGGTTAATGCCTGCAGTTGGTTAAGTTTCGGATGTGGGGGTGGAAAAATTTGGCGTTCCAGGTAAAAGTGCTTTGCAATTTCATTGTACGTAATTGGTGCATCCCGATTGGTATCTAACCCAGCAAAATGGGGTTGCCCTGTGGCAGTGCGGTCGGTAAGTGCGCGCGCTGCATCATGGGCGATCTAGTTGAGGTTGGATAGGGCACACGGCACCTGGCTGAGGTGGGCGGGGAACCAGATGACAGTGTGGTGGTTCTGGGCACTAGGTCCGCTTTACGCAGGATACGTAACGCCTGGTCGGAGATGACTCCGCGTTCGAAGGCTTTGATGGCCGCCTGGAGTCGCTGTAGATGAATTCCCGTTTGCTGTCGAGCATAGCTATAGCTATAGCTACTTGCTCCGCTACTTCGGGGTTTCGGGTGAGGATTGTGGCAGAGTTAAGAGTCTGCTGCGCGGATGATACTGCGACCGTGGCGAAGGCTCGGTTGTTGCGATAGGCAGCGGCGTCCACGAACGAGACTTTGTCCGCTTCCATGTCTATGCGCTTGAGAATGGCGGTCGCCCACGCAAGGCGCCTGCCTCTGTGGTATTCGGGGTGTACATTTCGTGGAATGGGAGCGATCGTGATATGGTCGTGGATTTCACGGGGAATTAGAGTCAATTCTGGGGGGTCCCTGGCCCTCGAAGAGAAGAAGCCGAGCTCACGCAGAATATGGCGGCCCGCCTTGGTGGCGGTGAGTCGGGTCAATTGCACGCGTTCCTGAGCTTCGGCGATCTCTTCTAGCGTGTTATGTACGCAAAGCTCGAGGAGTTTGTACGTTGGAGTGGTGATAGGGAGGCCAAGGGCTCGTTTGACCACCTTGTGAATAAGCGCATTGAGTTGATCGCGCTCAGCACGTAGCCATTTGTGTATAGCGGTAACGTAGGTAAAATGGCACAAAACAAATGCGTGTACGAGACGCAGCAGGTTGTCTTATTTGAGGCCATAATGCCTGTTAGATACTCTATGTACGAGTCATAAGCATTCTCAGTCTCAGTCCTGAGCTTGTGTACTGTTTGGGTGTTGGTTCCACGGGACTCGATGCTCATGCCGAGGACCTTGATGGTGTCTACCCTGGGTACAGTACGACCTTCTCTGGTGTGGAGGGTGATATTGCGTTCCGCCGGAGGTTTCCACCCTTTGGGCTTGGCACCCCAGCGTTTGGACAAATATATCAACAGCTCCGACTTCGCGGGTGAGCACCTGAGACCAGTGTGGTCGAGGTAAGACTCGGTGGTGTCAATAGCCTCTTGCAGGACGGACTCCATGAAGCCATCCGACCCTGTGGAGCACCATATGGTTACATCATCCGCATAGATAGTGTGATTTAGCCCGTATACTTTCGAAAGCCGTTCGGAAGCCCGATCATCACGAGGTTTAAGAGCGTGGGCGAGAGGACAGATCCCTGAGGAGTGCCCCACTGTCCAAGCTCCACTTCTTCCGACACTAGGTCTCCTACGCGGAGGACACCTCTACGTCGAGTGAGAAAAGAGCGGCTAAAGTAGTAAAATCGGTGACCCAGGCCGAGGGCTGCGATCGCTTTTAAGATTGACGAGTGCGTTGTTGTATCGAAGGCCTTTTCTAAATTGAAACCGAGTATTGCACGACTGTCCCGATTGTTTCCGCCATCTAGAATTTGATGCTTTAGGAGTAACATGGCGTCTTGAGTGGATAACCCTGGTCGGAAGCCAATCATGTGGTGCGGGATGCAGTCGTTATCTTCGAGGTATCGACCAACCCTGTTGAGGACGACGTGCTCAGCCACTTTGCACACGCACGACGTGAGAGATATGGGGCGTAGGTTATCTAGGCTCGGCGCCTTTCCCGGTTTGGGTATAAGAACCGTGTGAGCTAGTTTCCAGGCATCGGGTATCTCACCCTTTTTCCATATTTAGTTGATAGTGTTGGTGAGGTAAGTGACGGAGGAATCGTCCAGGTTGCGTAGGAGCTTGTTTGTGATGCCATCGGGGCCAGGGGCTGAGTGGCCATTGAGCTCACGGAGAGTTCAGCGCACATCTTCAATAAAAAAGTCGGTGTCTAAGTTAGTGTTGTCGCTGCCAGAGTAATCAGGGTGAGGGGTCACAAGGCCCGTGGGAAGCGGAGGATATTTTTCCACGAGGTTCATGACACCATCTCCCGGTGACACTGTCCGTTTAACCTGATGAAGTTTCTTCACGATCGAATGACGCTGATTTGTGCGGGTGTTGGTTTCATTGAGGAGGTGTTTGAGTAAGTTTCACGTTTTGCCATTTCGAACCTGACCATCAATCGAGTTACAAATTTCGTCCCACTGCTGTTTTGAGAGAATACGGCAGTGATCCATCATGGTCTTGTTCAGCTGAGATATACGTTTGCGTAACCTCTGATTAAGGCGCTGGCCCTTCCACTGGGCCAATAGAGACTGTTTGGCCTCAAGTAAATGGGTGAGACGACTGTCCATCTTTTCGGTTGGAAGGTCTGCGCTGATAGTTTTGGTTGCCTTGTTTACATCAGCTTTGAGCTGGGCCGTCCACGTCTCGTGGCTCGGTGGTGTATCGGGAGGAGGTCGTTCTGTGCGGGTCTTACGAAGGAGGTCCCAGTCGACCCACGTGTACGACTTGGTATTCCTGCTTCCTGTGGGGAGGTGTACAGTCAATATGAAGTGGTCGCTACCGAAATCTACCACGAGGTTGGACCAGCGGGCGTCGGATATATTCTTGACGAAGCATAGATCCGGCGCAGTATCTCTTTGCGTGGACGTACCAGTGCGAGTGGGGAAGGCCTTGTCCGTAATGAGAATAAGGCCCATGTCATTCGCATTTTTCCAAAGCTCGTTACCTTTGGGTGTGTCGTACGTGTAGCCCTAGGTGCTATGCGCGGCGTTAAAATCGCCTGCAATTACTAGCCGGTTAGGCCCCGTGAGACAGAAATCTTTCTGGAACAAGCGTGTGAATCTTTGTCTATGGTGGCTGGGACTACTGTATACATTGAGCATGTGCACGCTTTGTTGTGATATGTTGCCAGGGAGAATTTCGACCATAACGTGCTCAATTTCGGGCACATTGAGACTGCGGTAAAAAAAGCTGCCCTGGAGAGTGTGCTGCATGCTTTGACGTAGAAAATCGGTGTGCGGGGCCGATTTAGTATTTCAAGGTGCGCGGGAATCATCATGATGGTGATAGCGGTAAAACTATGAGCGCGCCTATGCGCGTGCTCGTGCGCGTACCACGTGAAAAGCTCCCGAGCCACGGGGACAGCTCGGCTAATCACAGAGGGCAGAGAGCAAGGACAAGTTCGGGCCACGCCCCGGCTGCTCGTTCTGACCCTCCGTGTCCGGGCCTCGTCTCGGCGTTGAAGTCCTCGGGTGCGTCCTGGACTGGGCGTCGCCCCACATCGCCCCCACGTTGGTCTGAAGCGGCGTTCATCACGGCCAGCTGCTGTTCTGGTCTCGGAGCGAGACGCTGTCCCAGGTTTGTTCGCGGCAGTCGGCTTTACGCTGCTCTCGGTGGTGTGCAGGCAAGCCCAGGCGTTGACCACCGTACTGGGATGCCCCTGGCGGTTATCTTCTAGACTGGGCCCCGCCTCGGTACGAACTTCGCAAGCACAAGGCACACCGCCTCCTGACTACCAGAGAGCTCAAGATCGAGCGCAACGTTCACGCCCCAAGAGTAGAATGTGAGTGGACGAACAAGAACATTAACTCCCTTTCGCGTAGAACCGTGAACGCGTGTATATATGTGTGAGTTTATGTTGTGTGTATCCCTTTGTCCGTCTTCGTGTATATAAAAGTCTCTCGTTGTCCTCGAACGTCCTCTGTCCTCAGCTGGCTAACCTGCACCCACAGTTGCCCACAAACTTTGGCGAGCCTGCCAGGATAGATCGGCCTTACCTTCTTGCCGAGAGCCAGACGGGCGGGACGAACCGATGGATTTAGAGAAATTGCACGCGATTGGAACGGACATGGGTCTAACAGGATCGGCACTGCAGGAATGTGTTGACGCGGAGCGCGTTATCGAAAGGGACCTTCGTGCGCAAGTTCGCGACGAGCAGCGAGAACAGATAGCGCTGGAGGAAAGACGGCTGCAAGCCGATGAGCGCGTTTTGCTGTTGAAGCTAAAGTTGCAAGAGCAGAAGACTGGTTCGAACGCGGGAGAGATAGGGAGACTGGTAAGCGATGACGCAGCGTCCCCAGCTGTAATGGATAGCTGTGGCCCGCACAAGCTATTGCCACCGTTCATCGAGATGCGAGATGACCTCGACGCATATCTGCAGCGTTTTGAGCGCGTCGCGGTGTCTCAGGAGTGGCCTCGGAGCAAATGGGCCTTTTCGCTCAGCTTGTGCCTGACGGGAGAGGCGTTATCCGTGATTAGTCGACTTGACTCTGCTTCCACCACCGACTATGATCAGGTGAAGGCAACATCGAAGGTGCCCGATCTACAGAGCTAGAATATTCGCACAAGCCCCAACAGCATCGTGAGAGGCATCGTGATTACAGCGGAGGGAAGGTAGTCAGAAAACTCGCTAACTAGCCCGTGCCCATCATCGTGGACGACACGCAAAGTGATGTCGGAAACGATTCAGGCTACTTACCAATGACAGTAGAGACAACTTGCACACCTCATAGACCCGCAGATCAAGTACCACTAGGTGATAGTGCTGCAGCAGTGAAAGAAACACGCGCCACAATCAGGCTACCTGTTCTGAAAGCTACTGCCACAATCATAGATAGAGTGACGCTTGAGGAATACCAAAGAAATGACCCATCGTTACGGCATTGTTATGAGAGTCTTGGTAAAAAGGTAATAGTAAAGAATCGCGAAACCTGCTTGTTTCTTGTAGATGGTATCTTGTATCGGAAGCACAAGCTATTCTCGGAGAAGGAACTCGAACAACTGGTCGTACCGAAACAACTGGGAGAGACTGTGCTCAAACTAGCTCATGAAGGTATCCTCGCCGGACACCAAGGGATATCCCGAACAACTGACCGTATTCTTGCCGAATTTTTCTGGCCAGGTGTTCAATCAGAAACCAAGAGGTTTGTGAAGTCCTGCGATATCTGTCAGCGGACTGTCCCGCGCCATTTGGTTGGTCGGGCTCCGCTAGGTACCATGCCAATCATGGAGACCCCGTTTTCACGTGTGGGCATCGACATCATCGGTCCTTTGTCACTGACATCTTCCAAGGGCAACAGGTACATTCTAACCATGGTGGATTTTGCAACGAGATATCCAGACGCCATCGCACTTCCTTCGAGTGAAAGCAAGGTCGTGGCAGAGGGACTAATGGAAATGCTGTCGCGAGTTGGTCTACCACGCGAAATTGTAAGCGACCGCGGGACAAGCTTCATGTCGTCGGTTATGAAGGAGTTCAGCCGGCTACTATCTATCAGGCAATTACCGACAACCCCTTACCATCCGATGACAAACGGGTTAGTGGAACGATTCAACGGCACGTTGAAGCAAATGCTCCGCCGAATGAGTCAGGAAAGCCCGAAAAATTGGGACCGCTACCTCGGCCCTCTCCTTTTCGCATATCGGGAGATGCCACAAAAGAGTACGGGATACTCACCGTTTGAGTTGCTTTATGGCCGATACGTTCGCGGCCCAATGACGATTTTGAGAGACTTGTGGACTAACCCAAAGTTGGATGACGTGACCAAGTCAACCTACGAATACATCGTAGAATTGCGGGAACGTCTGCAACGAACCTGTGAAATAGCATCTCAGGACCTTGCGAAGGCACATGTTCGTCAGAAGACTTACTATGATCGCAAGGCGAAGAAGCGGGACTTAAGCGTGAGTGACAAAGTTCTCGTGCTGCTACCCGCCGATCACAACAAACTGATACCAACATGGAAGGACCCCTTTACTGTGACAGACAAGAAAAGCCCATTGGATTGTGCTGTGGACCTCGGTCACAGAAAAACTGTCTTCCACATCAACATGCTCAAAAGGTACGAGCTGCGGAATGCCTCGCCATCGTGTGGGGTGTCCAGAAATTTCATGTGTACCTCTACGGCAGGCCATTCGTTTTGCAATCAGACCACCAGCCACTGAAATACATCAACTCTGCCCGACAAATCAACACACGAGTGCTACGCTGGAGTCTACGCTTGATGGACTTCGAGTTCCACGTAGAATACATTCAGGGCTCAGATAATGTCGGTGCCGACTATCTTAGCCGCACATCTCTTACTACTGACTAGGCTGTCCGATTACTCGTATAGACACACAAAGAACTCATGACGCGGGTAATACGTTGTCTACTCTATGAACATGCCTACCCTTCTTATCCCACTGTTTCGCTGTTTTTGAACTGCGGGGAAGATGTGGTAAAAAAACGCTGCCCTGGAGAGAGTGCGGCATGCTTTGACGTAGAAAATCGGTGTGAGGGGCCGATTCAGTATTTCAAAGTGCGCGGGAATCATCATGATGGTGATAGCGGTAAAACTATGAGCGCGCCTATGCGCGTGCTCGTGCACGTACCACGTGAAAAGCTCCCGAGCCACGGGGACAGCTTGGCTAACCACAGAGGGCCGAGAGCAAGGACAAGTTCAGGCCACGCCCCGGCTGCTCGTTCTGACCCTCCGTGTCCGGGCCTCGTCTCGGCGTTGAAGTCCTCGGGTGCGTCCTGGACTGGGCGTCGCCCCACCTCGCCCCCACGTTGGTCTGAAGCGGCGTTCGTCACGGCCAGCTGCTGTTCTGGTCTCAGAGCGAGACGCTGTCCCAGGTCTGTTCGCGGCAGTCGGCGGTACGCTGTTCTCGGTGGTGTACAGGCAAGCCCAGGCGTTCACCACCGTACTGGTATGCCCCTGGCGGTTATCTTCTAGACTGGGCCCCGCCTCGGTACGAACTCCGCAAGCACAAGGCACACCGCCTCCCGACTACCAGAGAGCTCAAGATCAAGCGCAACGTTCACGCCCCAAGAGTAGAATGTGAGTGGACGAACAAGAACATTAACTCCCTTTCGCGTAGAACCGTGAACGCGGGTATATATGTGTGAGTTTATGTTGTGTGTATCCCTTTGTCCGTCTTCGTGTATACAAAAGTCTCTCGTTGTCCTCGAACGTCCTCTGTCCTCAGCTGGCTAACCTGCGCCCACAGTTGCCCACAGCAGGTAATCTTGTTAGCGACCAGGGTGGCGATACCACGTTCTCCCGAGGGGCCAGGCAACCACTGGTATCCGGAAAACGTGGCGGTTGGTACTACAGTCTCTTGTAATAGCATGATGTGAGGTTTGGCTTCGTGGCTATGGAGATATTGCTGCAGGAAAGCTTGCTTGTGGGTGAAGCTCCTGCAGTTACATTGCCAGATTCGCAACTCGTCAATTGCCCTGGCCATCTTGAAGCATTTAGGAGTCGGCCTGAGCACCCGTCGGGTGCATAAGGGCCGCGTGATGCGGTGGACTGGGCACGGCTGTACGTTGCAACAACGGCTTACCCGCGGCAACGGCAAGGGCGACGACGTGCTCAAGATATTGCTCCACTTGGCCCAAACGATTACCGTGTGCCGCAAGGTGTTAAGGGTGTCTCTTGACCGCCGCCGTCAGCAGGTTGTGCTCGTAACTTGCATCAGGACCGACGAGAAGGGAAGTACCGGCGAGACGGCGCAGAACAGCAAATCAAAAGAGCAAATCAAAAAAGTACATAGTTAGACCAAAGTGGACATTCAAGTTTACAAACAAAGGTAAGAAGCCGAGGAGCAGAGTTTCGGCAGAGTCTCAATCCAGACTGCTTCACCCAGTCTCTCCCTGCGCGTTTTTAAAGGGTTCCAGACGCTTGTGTGACGTCAGGCGCCTCCAGACATGACCAAATATGGAACAACTTGTGTTCGCACCACCTACCACGCCACTGGTCACGCCACCGATCACGCGACTGATCGCGCCACGGATCACACCACCGGCGTTCCCACACTCAAGAGCCAGGTGCGAATGAGCCACGAGCTCACCGCGTTCTCGCGCACAGCACATGACGACCTTCGCGGCAGCAGCGTCTCAGGTTCCTCGGCGTCTGGGCATACACTTCTGCGCCTCTACCCCCGATACGTTTACAGGCCCGGGAGCGTTCGCACGCTGTCCGTGGTCTTGCATTTGGGCCCAAAGGGGTTCGCGTAAAATGAAGCGTAACAGACTGCCCCCTCGCGGACGGAGATCCCGAATGGCAGGGGACCACATCCACTGTCAACAGGGATCAGTCGTCGAAGCTCGTAGCCTTCTTAACCTGGAGCACGGTACGTGATACCTGGCTCCAGGCCCTGTTCCGTCTCGTAAGGTAGTTCCGCCAGATTTCCCTGATGTTGTCGAGGTTCGCCGGAGGCTGGAGGCGAACCATACAATGGAATCCAGCAAATGGCGACAGTCAAAAGTGGCCAAAGACAATGGTATGGGCTCCTTTCCGGGGCGACCCCGCAGGGGCTCGTTGGTGGGGCTGGTCGCCAGGCAGCTCCGGGGGTGAGGTCATCACACCCCACCGCTTCAGGTCTTTCATCAGCAAGAAGGGAAACCACAGGTTCTTCCAGCGTTCCTGCCAAGAGTTTGGAACCGACGTGGTGTCCGAAGAGATGCCAGATGACAACGAAGTCCTCTCTCTGGGAGAGCAAGATCCTCACCATGGTAGAGCTGGTCGACTGAACAAACAATCCACGGGAAAACACAGAATAACAAAGCCACTGAAGAAGCAAGCGCGAGACACGTATCCACTGAGCCCCGCCAGGCTTACCTTAAACACAAAAGTCTCAATCTTATTACTCGTACAAAGTACTAAACACACCCCTAATTTCGTTGCCCACCTAACGACGCACAGGTCTTCCAAAACTACGGAAGAAATAATAACACAAAAACCTATGTCAGGAAGAAAAACAATCGAGGCCGATTCATGACCTAGGGGCTTCGGCTTAAGCCATCGGCATTGCCATTGAGACTCCCCTTTTTGTACCGTATTTCGTATGAATACTGCTGCAAAACGAGGCTCCAGCGCAAGAGGCGACCATTTTTGGAAGAAGCGGACTGCAGCCATCTGAGAGGACAGTGGTCTGTCTCTATTATGAACCTCGAGCCTGCAAGGTAGCACGACAACTTTTGCACTGCCCATACGAGACACGCACATTCTTTCTCGGTTGCGCTATACGCTTGTTCTCGCACAGTCAGCTTACGACTGGCATAAAGAACTGGGTGTTCACCGTCCTCTCCTCGTTGGCACAACACTACTCCCATGCCTCGCTCACTAGCATCACACTGAACTATGAACTCTTTCGAATAATCAGGTGATTTCAGCACATGTTGACTTGTTAAGGCGGCTTTTAATGCTTTGAAAGCCTCCTCTTTACGGTCATCCCAGATGACAGTTTGTGGTTCAGTTTTTCGGAGCGCGTCAGTTAAAGCGCTAGCTAATTCCGAATATCTCGGGATGTAACGTTGATAGTAACCTGCAACCCCCAGAAATGAGCGGATATCTGTCTTTGAGAGTGGTTGCGGGAAATCGCGTATGGCAGCCACCTTGAGCTCAGAAGGTCGGAGGCGTCCTTGTCCGAATATGTGACCTAGGTAGATCACCTCAGCTTGAGCGAGTTGGCATTTAGGTGCCTTCACAGTTAGTCCCGCTTCACGCAAACGCGTTAGAACCACTCGCAGATGTTGCATGTGTTCTGACCAAGAGGACGAATATATCGCCACATCGTATAAGTAGGGTAAAGCGAATTCCCCTAGTCCTCGAAACACCTTGTCTATAAGGCTTGAAAAACAGTATGGTGCATTTTTCAAACCGAAGCTTAATACCTTAGGGCGGAACGTTCCCAACGGCGATATGAACGCTGCATATCTGCTAGCCCTTTCGGTGAGAGGAACCTGCCAGTAGCCTCGAACGAGATCCAGCGTGGAAATGTATCGAGCTCCACTAACCCTCTCAATGCGCTCTTCAATGTTTGGTATAGGGTAAATCTGATCTTTGGTGATCGAGTTTAGCTTGCGATAATCCACGCAAGGGCGTGGATCTTTTCCCGGCACCTCAACTAAGATTAAGGGCGAAGTGTAATCGCTCTCACAAGGCTCGATCACGCCTAATTCCAACATCTTCTTCACCTCGGAATCCATAATCTCTCGTTGGCGCGGTGACACTCGGTAAGCTTTGCTACGCACGGGTTCTGAGGATGTCAGCTCGATGTCATGAGTAACAACCGAGATTCTTCCAGGCCTATCTACAAATAAGTCCTGAAATTCTGTCAGAAGATCCTGGAGCTCGATCTTTTGCTCCGGCTCTAACTGCACTTTCGATATTAATTCTTTGATTAGTGGTTCACCATCCTCACCGTTTATGACTGATGCAAGCCCTGGAAGTTCAACTGGAATCTCCTCGGGGATGTTCACCTTCATGCATACCACTGCCTCCCGTTCTCAGTATGGCTTGAGCAGATTGCAATGATACACTTGCTGTATCCTTCGCTTTCCGGGCAGGCGTATCACGTAGTTTGTGTCAGAAAGCTTTTCAACTACGTTGGCGGGACCTTCCCACTGCACTTCTAACTTGTTTTTCTGCGACGGTCGCAGTATCATTACTTTGTCCCCGACATCGAATCGACGGGTTCTGGCTGTGCGGTCATAGTACACCTTTGACCTATGTTGCGCTTTAGCCATGGCTTGCTCTGATAGCCGTTGAGCGCTTCTTAAACGCTCCAGTAGCTTCAAAACGTACTCGACCACTACTGGGTCTTCGGCTCGGCCTTCCCACGATTCTAGAAGCAAGCGAAGAGGAGATCGCAACGAGCGGCCGTACACGAGCTCGCCTGGTGAAAACCCCGTTGCTTCATGCGGGGCAGTCCTTAACGCGAACATGGTAGCCGGCAAACATAGCTCCCAGTCCGTCTTCCTTTCGTAGCATAACGCCCTCAACACTCGCTTCAGAACGGAGTGGAGCTTCTCCACGGAGTTAGACTGAGGGTGGTAGACTGAACTATGAATTAGTTTTACTCCGCACCTTTCCAAAAACGTAGTGGTAAGAGCACTAGTAAACACAGAGCATTGATCCGACTGTATTTCGGCGGGAAAGCCAACTCGTGCGAATATGGAAAGGAGCGCGTTAACTATTTCCACAGAGCTAAGTTCTTTAAGTGGAACCGCTTCGGGAAACTTAGTTGCTGGGCATATCGCGGTCAGCACGTGGCGGTACCCCGACGATGTCGCCGGCAGTGGGCCTACAGTGTCCACTACGAGCCGCCGAAACGGCTCTGTGATGATAGGCACCAGCTTCATCGGCGCCCTCGACTTGTCACCCGGCTTACCTACACGCTGACACGTGTCGCATGTCCTTACAAATCGCTCTGCGTCGCGGAAACAGCCTGGCCAATAATACTCCTGCAACAACCGTCCCTTCGTTTTCTTGACGCCTAGATGACCTACCCGAGAACTTCCATGCGACAAGCGCAGTAAATCCTCTCGATAAGCTTGAGGCACGAACAGCTGATCAAACATTACACCCCTTTTGTCAACATACTTCCTGTACAGTATGCCATCCTTCTCATGATAACTTATGTTTTTCGGGGCTATCTTTTCATGTACCCTGCTCTGGATGTTTCGCAAGCTCGGGTCTTTATCTTGTTGATTCCTCAAGGCCATGCTGTCTACCATTAACAGTCGCTGTAAGCTTTCCGACGTAGGCGCTACAAGTAAATCTCTGGAATGCTCTTCCAATATTTCTGGTGGTGCCCGTGCCGTAGCTTCATGCTCCACGGATGGCACCCCCTGCTGTTGTAACGCTGGCGTAAGTTCGACCTCTGCTGGGGAGTCCTGCGTCAGGCCGATTTCAGCTAAAGGGGACTCGGCAACTGCCTTCGCAGCGAGTTCCCGTGCTTTCTAACGTGTTAGCGCCATCACATTTGCCTCCCCAAACAGCTGCCCTCTCTCGCGCAGCATCTTGACAGATCTATTCGAAAACAGGTAAGGGTATTGCGGAGGGAGTGCCGGCGACACGGCAGCTTCCGTTTCGAGCGTGCCGAAAGGGCCTTTGATAGTTACCTTTGCGACGGGAAGGCATGCACTACACAACTCTACAGCCTGCTTGATCCAAGTACACTCACCCGTGAACATTTGCGGTTCAACGTACGAGCTGTGAACTACGTCCATCGTAGCCGCAGAATCGCGCAGTACGCGGCATGGATTCCCGTTCACTTCAAGGTCGCGCATGTAAGGTTCGAGAAGCTCGATATTCTCGTCCCTACTACTGATAGATAGAAACACAACTTTTGGTTTCTTACAGTGCGCCGCAATGTGACCGGGTTTATGGCAGTTATAGCAAAGGAACGGTTTCCTCGCTTCTAGCTTCCTTTGCTGTTCTAACGCAGGTTCGGTGTTCCGTTCCGACTCCGACGTATTTACGGTTAGGGCATTCCCAATTTCAGGCTCTTCCTTCGTTTTCACAGGCCCTCTCTTTGGCTTGAACCTAAAATCGGGACCCCCTTTTCGACCACTGCCACTGCCTTCGCGAGCCCGACGTGTGACGAATTCCTCTGCTAGCTCTGCGGCTCTGGCTACAGAGCTAACATCTGGCCTGTCTTGCACCCAATGCCTAATGTTCTCTGATAACCGGTTGTAGAATTGCTCTAGTAAAAAACACTCAATAACCTTTGCGTGGTCACCGAAGGCCTTCTCCTCCTTTAGCCATTCCACCATGTTTGACTTCAGTTTATAGGCAAATTCAGTGTATGACTCACTCCTTCCTTTCTCCAATTCACGGAATTTCCGCCGGAATGCCTCCGCGGACAGCCTGTACTTCCTAAGCAAACTGGATTCTACTTTATCGTAATCGTCGACCTCCTCAGTGGATAAGCGAGCAATTACTTCTGCTGCCTCGCCAGGTAAGAGTGTGAGCAAGCGCTGTGGCCACGACTCACGGGAGAACCCCTGCTTCTCAAACGTCCGCTCAAAGTTCACCAAGAACAACCGAATGTCCTCTCCGAGTTTATAAGGGTGAATTAGTTCTGTCATTTTGAGCGATATGTGCACCCCTGCACTGTTTGCCTCGCTTCTCTGCCCTGCCGTTCGCACGCGCTCTATTTCAACCTCGAGTCGCTTTAACTCGAGCGCGTGATCGCGTTTCTCGCGCTCTCTCGAACGTTGAAACTCGAGTCGTTTTAATTCGAGCTCCCTTTCCTCATGCTCTTTCTCTTGCTGTTCTCTACGCTCCTCTGCCTGTCTTTTTGCGGCTTCCCTTTCTCGAATTATCTCAAGGCATTCCGTCAGCTCATCTTCCTCAGCCTCCAGAGCACTAATAGCCTCGATCAATTCAGGTTTCTGGAGTGCGTCAGAAACATCCAAACGCAACTCCTTTGCAAGCTGTAATAACTCCGCTTTACGCAGCAACTTCAAATTCATGGCTGTGTTCAGTGCTACCTTTCCTACTGTACACAACTATCTTGCCGCAGCCCACTTTGGCGACAACAATAGTTCGAATTACCAGTTACGCTTCCCCACTGAAAAAGCCTGGCAAAACTCAGCAGACAAAGCCCCGCACTCACCACTCAACAGCCAAGAATTCCGCGTAGACCCTCGCAAACACTGCATCTGGTTGCGGCCTGGCAGACGAGACGGCTCGTGGATCCGTGTCGCAGCTCAGCCCTCGAGTCGTCGAAATGACTGCAGCATCCCACCGCTGCCACCAGTTGTTAAGGGTGTCTCTTGACCGCCGCCGTCAGCAGGTTGTGCTCGTAACTTGCATCAGGACCGACGAGAAGGGAAGTACCGGCGAGACGGCGCAGAACAGCAAATCAAGAGTTTAATACTACATAGTTAGACCAAAGTGGACATTCAAGTTTACAAACAAAGGTAAGAAGCCGAGGAGCAGAGTTCCGGCAGAGTCTCAATCCAGACTGCTTCACCCAGTCTCTCCCTGCGCGTTTTTAAAGGGTTCCGGACGCTTGTGTGACGTCAGGCGCCTCCAGACATGACCAAATATGGAACACCTTGTGTTCGCACCACCTACCACGCCACTGGTCACGCCACCGATCACGCGACTGATCGCGCCACGGATCACACCACCGGCGTTCCCACACTCAAGAGCCAGGTGCGAATGAGCCACGAGCTCACCGCGTTCTCGCGCACAGCACATGACGACCTTCGCGGCAGCAGCGTCTCAGGTTCCTCGGCGTCTGGGCATACACTTCTGCGCCTCTACCCCCGATACGTTTACAGGCCCGGGAGCGTTCGCACGCTGTCCGTGGTCTTGCATTTGGGCCCAAAGGGGTTCGCGTAAAATGAAGCGTAACAAAGGGTAGACTGCACGAGAGCCATGCTTTCGCCAAGAAAGCGAAGGCTTTCCTTAATCGCCGATAGCGTGCTCTTAATGTCGTCTAACTCTGCCTTTAAAGCTGGCTGGTCGTAGGCGACCGCGCGTTTCTTGGGTGCGCTCTCGCCGTCGTCGTTACCGGCGCCTATGGATTGCGCCTGCAACGGGGTGACTGCATTGTCGTCATTGTTGGTTGTGGGCGTAGCAGCGCGTGCGTTTCTGTCAGTTTTTAGTTCGGAAATTGCGACTGAGTTTGCGTATTGTTTCTTTCATCATCGCATTTTCGTGCTTTAGGATCGCTATCTCAGATGTGGTGTGTGTATTATGCTCTGGGAGTGAATCCGACCCTACCTGTGATGTATTGTTTCCTTTTCTCCGGATGGCGTCCGCCCAAGTGAGAGGCCCCCACTTATTCTTGTTGCCGTTGCCTGACGATGGTGGTGCCGATGGGCTAGGCGATCGTTGACGCGAGACCCCGGTGAGACTGGGGTGAGGCCTGGAACCGGCGTGAGGCCCGGAACCAGACTGGGAGCCGGAGCGTGACCCGGGCCGGGAACTTGAACGGGATCCGTGACGTGAGCCAGAAGGGGACCTGGAGTAGCCTCGAAATATAGATATGGCTGGGGTCCCACTTCGTGCGCTGCGAGAATGGGTCCGAGGGTGGCTCTGGGACCTCGATACATACATGGTGCGGTTCCTGGGACGACTCCGGGATCGGGACCGAGATTGGCTGCTATCAGATCGACCGTCTGTAGAAAGCTTTAAGGCCTGGTCGTCGTCAGTGGTTGCGTTGAACTCGTTCATTGCTTCGTAACTGTTGTGTCGCGTCGAGTGTGCTCGTTCCCATCATCGTCGACGCGTCACGTATGAAATGTGGTAGCGTCCTTTACATTCCCTGTCGGCAGTGAGGTCGGCTCCTTCGCAAAGCTTGCATGTAGGTGTGCTGCGGTGTTCTTTTTCGGGATTCGGCACGCTGAAGCCTCTGCAAATAACGTCTCCAGGGTTCGGGCACGCATCCGCTTGATGGCCGAGCCAACCGCAGGCGTAGCAAATATCTATCTGTCTACGGTATAGTGTACATTAAAGTAGCACCGATCCGTATCGCACAAAATTGGGCACACGATGTCCATCGAAGGCCACGATCACTGCGGTGGTACTTCCGATGTGCTTGGAAGCAAAAGCTAGTGGATTGCGGTCGTTGACAATCTTCGCATCAATGTCCGCCGAACCGTCTTGCACGGGAATCCCTCGAATGACGCCTTTGCATGTAGAATGTGGTGCCGCTTCGTAAGAACTAACTTCATAGGTATTGCCAGCGATGCGGATTTCTTTAACGCGCTCGTAGCGATTAGCATTTTCTCTCTTCGGCGTGCTTGCTACTAAGATATTCTGTTTAATGTTGGGGCAGAGCGTGTCTGCTTGCTGTTCCGATGGGCTGATACCTTCCGAAGTCGAAATGGCTTCAGCGATTGTCGTTGGGCCAACCCTAGCGATGTTAAGACCCCCTATGAGCCTAATGATAATGCAGTTCATTGGTAGGTGAGGCATTCGGCTTGCTCGAATAATTTTGTTCTTCCCATTTTCTCTGTTGCGGGGCTTGTGCTCGTTGCGTTTAAAAGCGCTATATGACGGCACACGTTTGGAGCCTTCATCTTTGGCTCGGTGACACGAGGCGGTCTGCCAGCCTTGGTCTGGCGTGATTGCCTCAGGGTCAATGTCTTTCCCTGTCACTTGTGCTCCATCGCTCAGCGAGACAGTGCGGCTACGGGGCGCGCGAGCAAGCACGCGCCACGTTAGAGCAAAGAAGACACTCGTCAGGGCTAGCTGTCGGTGGGCGAGGGATGATGACGGAGGCGAAATAAAATGCAAGAAGCAAGCACTCACTGCACCGAAATTGTGTCGGCAGAGTCCTTGTGTCTTCTTGAAGCCGTTGCACTAATATAACGTTGAAATCGCAAAGTGGCGTCGCAAAATAGTTGAATAAAGCAGGAGCCGTAGTGGAAGTGTTCGCACACTTCGGCTTCTTCTTTCTCCCTTCAGAGAAATTGAACACGCTCTGAAAAACGGAGGAAGCGTCAAAGCAGTGAAGAGGAAACTTGGGATAGGCAAAAATCGGATGTATGTACTAAGGGACAAAAAAGGCAAAATAACTACCAACATGCATAGAATAGTTAAAATAGCGTAGGAGTTCTACAGAGATCTGTACAGTAGCCGGGACTACCACGACCTTCATACTATAAGAACTAGCAGTAACCCAGATGACACTCCACCAGTAATCATAGAAGAAGTCAGAAAAGCTTTGGAGAGCATGCAAAGAGGCAAAGCTGCTGGTGAGGATCAGGTAACATCAGATCTGTGGAAAGATGGAGGACAGATTGTGTTAGAAAAACTAGCCGCCCTGTTTACGAGGTGTCTCCTGACGGGAAGAGTACCAGAGTCCTGGAATAGCGCTAACATCATCTTATTTCATAAGAAAAGAGATGACAAGGACTTGAAGAATTACAGGCCGATCAGCTTGCTCTCTGTAGTATACAAGCTATTTACAAAGGTAATTGCTAACAGAGTAAAGGAAACATTAGAATTCAATAAACCAAAGGAACAAGCAGGATTTCGAACAGGCTACTCAACAATCGACCACATTCATACTATCAATCTTGTTATAGAGAAATGCTCAGAATATAGCCAACCACTATACATAGCTTTCATTGATTACAAGAAGGCGTTTGATTCAGTAGAAATATCAGCAGTCATGCAGACACTGCGGAATGAGGGCGTTGATGAAGCATATATAAACATCCTGAAAGAAATATAGAGGGGATCAACTGCTACCATAGTGCTTCATAAAGAAAGCAACAGAATACTAATCAAGAAAGTTGTAAGGCAGGGAGACACAATCCCCCCAACGCTATTTACCGCGTGCTTAGAGGAGGTTTTCAGAAGCCTAGAATGGGAACAGTTAGGGATAAGAGTTAATGGAGAGCATCTTAGTAACTTGCGCTTCGCCGATGACATTGCATTGCTGAGTAACTCAGGGGACGTATTGCAACTCGTGATTATGGAGTTAGACAAGGAGAGCAAAAATGTGGGTGTTAAAATTATTTGCAGAAAACGAAAGTAAGGTTTAACAACGTCGGAAGAGAGCGGCGCTTCTGGATAGGTAATAGTGCACTTTAAGTTTTAAAAGATTGATTGATATGTGGGATTTAACGTCCCAAAACCACTATATGATTATGAGAGACGCCGTAGTGGAGGGCTCCGGAAATTTAGACCACCTGGGGTTCTTTAACGTGCACCCAAATCTGAGCACACGGGCCTACAACATTTCCGCCTCCATCGGAAATGCAGCCGCCGCAGCCGGGATTCGAACCCGCGCCCTGCGGGTCAGCAGCCGAGTACCTTAGCCACTAGACCACCGCGGCGGGGCAAGTTTTAAAAGAGTATGTCTACTTAGGGCAGGTAATAACCGTGGAGCCGAACCACGAGATTTAAGTAACTAGAAGAATAAGAATGGGGTGGAGCACATTTGGCAAGCACTCTCAAATTATGGCAGGTAGACTGCTAATATCCCTCAAGAAGAAGGTATATAACAGTTTTATCTTGCCGGTACTTAGCTACAGAGCAGAAACCTGGAGACTTACAAAGAAGGTTCAGCTTAAATTGAGGACGACGCCGTGAAAAATGGAAAGAAAAAAGGTAGGTGTAGCCTTAAGAGACAAGGAGAGAGCAGAGTGGATTAGGGAACAAACGGGGGCTATGGAAATCATAGTTGAAATCAAGAAGAGGAAATGGACATGGACCGGGCATGTAGCTCGTAGACAGGATAACCGCTTGTCATTAAGGGTAACTGACTGGATTTCCAGAGAAGGCAAGCGCGTTAGTGGGAGACAGAAGGTTAGGTGGGCAGATGAGATTAAGAAGTTTGTGGGTATAAATTGGCAGCAGTGAGCACAGGATCGAATTAACTGGCGGAACATGGGAGAGGCCGTTGTCCTGCAGTGAATGTAGTCAGGCTGATGATAAAATTGACACATCAGCACACAGAAAGGACATCCTAGATGTAGGAAATGTACGATTTGCCAGGATGTTGTACGATTGCCGGAATGGATGGTCATCTTTGCGATAGCAGACCGAATAGCCGGTGTCCCCAAAACGTGTCAGAGCTGCTGTTGGTAGGTCGCCTAGTTGGGTAAGTCAATGACGTGGTTGAAATTCCATGTCTTCACTACTACGGTCAGATAAAAAGAGACGTAACGCAGTTTGGCGGCCTTGTCCCACCGATTAACGGCACTTATGCGGTCGTAGTCAACAAGCGAACTTTTTACGTCTTCTCCCCAAAGACGAGCAAAAAGCGGGGGTTTACGCTGTTGTCCGTCAATGAAAGCAGGAGGCACGGCTTGTGGCGGTGCATGGATGATAACATCAGCGCCAGCATGCTCGATCTGCGACATGCTGCCGGACAGTGGGTGCAACCGGCGGCCTGAACAAAGTTTGAGGGGTAGAGTGGGCTGCGGGAGGACAGAGGACCGAACAGAGGACAGACGACCCCTTGATTGCTCACTTCGCTCACCTTGTGCCTAGCACGCTCACTACAGCCGGAATAGAGCACAGGAATTCGGCGGGTACTCGACCGATCCCAGACTATTCAATACAGATTTATGCATTAGATAAACTCAACTCTGTAGTTCTGCAGACCGACGGACATTTCAAGTAGTGTGTGACGATATCACGCCTCTTACAGTGTCGATGTTCAGTGTACAGCCAACCGACAGTGCAAACAACACAGGAGGCTCAGAAGCATCATCTCTCAGGCATTGCTCTGAACCGAAATTGGCCGTTAAGAACGGCGTTGCAAAAACCTACGAAGCTCTTTCTGTTAATTCTAGCCCGCAACCTTCTTTGTCTGACAAGAATCAAGAGGCCTCAATGAGTACTCGCTATTTATTGGGGACATCAAGTTGGACAAAAAAGCAGGCTGATGTTATTAAAGGAAAACTATCTCGTCAGATTCCGCAACTACAGCCGTTACATGAATTAGCTCGACGACGAACTAAAATGACATCACAAGTAAATTTTCGACTTAAGGAAGGCCGTCAGAAACGACACCAACTAAAGGAAGGACAATGTCAACATCCGAGCTATCTTCCGAGAAAGAAACGTCAAGGAAGACTTCTACACCAGATATCCAAACATCGTCCACGATGCGATTAACGGAGCCAACGCCATAGAAAACTACGAAAGAGACTGAACGTTATCATTTGTACAACGCACGAGCATAGACGTAATTCGTTGAAGTTCAGCTCTTGTACATGCAGGCTGCAAGCACTGATTCTGTCTCAGCCGCGACACAGAATACAGCACGTACGACAGAGAATTCGGCGCCTACGACATTCGACCTTCAAATGCCACAAGGACTTCCAACCTTGTTCGTTCCTCGAAGCTGCTCAAGTCGTGTCATGGTCAATGCAGTTTTGCAGATGCACTTACCTTCTCTAGAACGCCACAGCTAGCCTCGCCCACCAGAGCTCCCCCATTTACCGGACTGCTGCACTCTTTTCTGAAGTTTGCAGAGTTTACGGAACGCCACTAAGCCCTGAAACCAATTGTGCATTTTGACATTTGTGACTTCTCAACCTCTCCCTGTTTACTTTCTGTTGTTCGTAATCCCTGCCTTCTTTGGAGGGTAGGGGAAATCATGTGACGTATGAAGCGATGGTTGGTGGAGGTTAAGAAGGAAGAAGCGAGAATAGAATAGACATGGCGTATGAGCCAGGCCAAGCCTCCCATTCATATATATATATATATATATATATATATATATATATATATATATATATATATATATATATATATATATATATATATATATATATATATTTGTGAGCATTATTTATGCGTCCCATCTTTTCATCTGTAAATACTCATCATCTCCAGTCAAGTTTAGGTTGTGGGGCACATACTCGAGTCAATAAAAGGAGAGTCTGGAGTGTTCTCGACGCCATCTTACAAGTGGTGGAGGTGCTGCCCGGTTCCTGCGTCCTCTCGCGTTCTCGGACACCCCAGCGTCTTCTAGAACACATCCCTGGAGCTCCGCTCAGGCCGCCGCTTAAACGACTTGGGTCCGGTAATGTCGCAAGCCGCCCAGTCCAGCGTGCCAGCTTCGTCACCTCTCCCACCGGCAAGAAACCTTTCTCACCTGGTCACCAGCCCTCAAAAGAATCCTCCGCTGTTCGCAGGGCTTCCGGGTGAAGGCGTTGAAGACTGGTAGAGGAGTATGACCGCGTGAGTGTTATCAACAACTGGGATGAGCCTGCGAAACTCACCCACGTTGCATTCTACTTGAGCGGCGTCGCAAAAGCGTGGTTTTTCAACCACGCCACAGATTTTCCGACATGGCCCGCCTTTACACGTCAGCTCCGCCAGAATTTCGCAAACCCATCAGTGCGCTCGGATATCGCCAAAAAGAGGCTTGGTGCACGTGTTCAACGCCTTGGCGAGTCTTACACTTCTTACATCGAAGATGTTCTCGCCCTTTGCCGCCGCATCGACAACGATATGGCAGAAAACGACCGTGTGCGCCACCTGCTAAAAGGAATTGCGACTGTCGCTTTTAATGCGCTTGTGGTGCAAAATTCTCAAACCGTAGCCGATGTTGTCGCTACCCGTCAGCGCCTTGAGGAGCTTCAGACCACTCGGGTACAACCTGATATGTCTGATCTGAGCTCAAGTCATGATACAACAGAGCTGCGTGCACTGATCCGCTCTATCATCCGCGAGGAACTTCACGCACAGGCTTCACCTCGCCACCTCGATACCCGAACGACGCCACCCGCTACTAGTTTGCGCGACGTCGTGAGGGAGGAACTGGCCTTGATGACTAGTACACCAGCTCCGAGTTCACATCCCATGCCCAGTTATGCTCACGTTGCTGCAACGACACCTACGCCCCACCAGAGCCTGGCCTCGATGACTGTCACACCGGTCCCGAGCTCATATCCCGTGGCCATGCCAACGTATGCTCAGGTTGCTGCTAGGACGCCTGCACCCCAGCAAAGCCCAATGCAGCTACCAGCGCCCGAAGTGCATGGTTCGCTCAACTCACTCGCACCGCGACCATCTTCCCAGCCTTACAACGCCTGGCGCAGTTCGCGGCCGACTTGCTTCTATTGCGGCATCCGTGGTCATATTTCAAGGTTTTGCCGACGCCGTCAGCAAGACGAACGACGAGGCTACGATAACCTTAAACGGGACGACTTCTACGCGACTGGACCCCCCTATCGTCGGCTGTATCCGAACAGCACACGTCGGTCGCCGTCTCCGCATCTCCGCAGAACTTTGACCCAGTTGGCAGTTCGCGGTTCTCACGTCGTCGCTCACCTTCACCGATGCGGCGTTCTTCTTCTCCTCTCCGACCTTCTACTTCAATTCCCGACCGCCAACTGGAAAACTGAACAGTGCAGCTTCGGGAGGAAAAGCTGCATCTTTCGAACTGCGTCAAACTTCTGCGGACCGCCCATCGAATGTTTTATTGGTGTATGTTGAAAGTGTACAGAGAGAGGCACTGGTGGACACAGGCGCATCACTTTCCGTAATTCGTGCAGACTTTTGTGCCCGCTTGAAAAAAGTTAGGACACCCTACGATGGTCCTCCCCTTCGTTGCGCAGATGGAGTCCCTATTCAGCCTTCAAGTGTTTGCACAGTCCGTGTTTTCATAGATGGCATCATTCACCACATTCAGTTTCTTGTACTTCCTTTGTGTACTCACACAGTAATTTTAGGATGGGACTTCCTTTCTTCGGCATCAGCTTTCATATCGTGTCGTCAGCGAGTCATTCGAATGTCAGCTACTGAGAGTTCATCGAATGTCGATCCATACAGCTTCCGTTTCATTGCTGCTACTGATTGTTTCATTTCGCCAGGAGTTGAACAACTTCTAACGATCGCTTCGGATACTATAGTTAATGGTGACGTGTCATAGCTCCATCAGTTCGCTCGAAACCTGCGAGGCTTACCATAGCACCCGGCCTTGTGCGGTTTAACGACGGTAAAGCATTGGTCACTGCCTTGAATCCAACTTCTTCGCCAGTGATGCGGCCCCAGGGCACTGCTGTGAGCTGCTTCGCTGACAGTGAGCCCTTTTCACTGATTCCCCTTCACGCAGAATCACCGCCTTTGTCTGCTACTACTAATATCAAGGCTACTACTGTTACCTTAAATGACACCATAAGTCCTCACCTCACTGCCGAGCAAAAGAGAGACCTCTTAGACCTTCTCCAAAAGCACAGCCTTTTGTTTGATGTACATTGCAAAGTTCTGGGCCGCACCTCCGTTGCAGAGCACAGCATCGAAACCGTAGGCAGCTCCATTGTACGCCGCCGCCCATACCGTCTCTCTTCGGCTGAACGGCAAATCATCGAAAAAAACGTCGCCGACATGCTCAAACGGGATATTATTCGACCTTCATCCAGCTCCTGGTCGTCTCCTGTGGTGTTGGTTAGGAAAAAGGATGGCTCTGTCCGCTTTTGTGTTGATTACAGAGTGCTCAATAAGATCACGAAAAAAGACGTATATCCGTTGTCACGCATAGATGATGCCCTGGACTCCCTACAAGGCGCAGAATATTTCTCCAGCCTCGACCTCCGATGCGGGTATTGGCAAATACCTATGCGTGAAGCAGACAAGGAGAAAACAGCGTTTGCGACGCCTGACGGGCTTCACAAATTTAACGTCATGCCCTTTGGCTTATGCAACGCTCCAGCAACATTTGAGCGCATGATAGATACTGTCTTACGTGGTCTCAAATGGAAAACCTGTTTATGTTATTTAGACGACATCGTCATTTATTCTTCTACTTTTTCTCAGCACCTTAAGCGTTTGGACGAAGTTCTAACATGCATTTCGAACGCTGGCCTACAGCTCAATACAAAAAAGTGCCACTTCGCCAGCACAAGCATCAAAGTATTGGGTCACCTTGTCAGCAAAGACGGCGTTCGACCCGACGCCGACAAGGTTGCTGCCGTAATTAGTTTTCCACGTCCGCGCAATCAAAAACAACTGCGAAGTTTCGTGGGCCTGGCGTCTTACTTCCGCCACTTCATCCGTCACTTTGCTGCCATTTCGGGGCCGTTACACAAGCTTCTGACGTCAGGGACGGATTTCACGTGGACTGACGAGTGCGAGTGTGCTTTCCAAGCCCTTAAGCGTGCTTTGACATCAGACCCCGTCCTCCGTCACTTCGATGAGAGTGCACCCACTTTCCTGCATACAGATGCCAGCGGCCACGGAATCGGTGCTGTCCTCCTCCAGCGCGACGACACTGCGCGTGAGAGAGTAGTTGCGTATGCCAGCCGCGCACTAACACCTGCAGAGCAGAACTACTCGATAACAGAGCAGGAATGTCTCGCTGTCGTTTGGGCCATCCAGAAATTTTGACCTTATCTGTATGTACGCCACTTTATTGTGGTTACCGACCACCATGCCCTATGCTGGTTGTCCTCGCTGAAGAATTTGTCTGGGCGCCTCGGTCGCTGGATACTGCGTTTGCAAGAGTACACTTTTGACGTTGTGTACAGGTCCGGCAAACAGCATCAGGATGACGACGCTCTCTCTCGCTGCCCTCTGCCACTTTCATCTCCAACCACGCATCCTGAATGCCCCTCAGGTGATCAAGCGGCTTGCTGTTCACTTCACGTTATCACCCCTGGCAGTTGCTGGGTCGCTACCTTTAAACAACAGCGCCCAGTTTGCCGCGCACCAACGTGACGACCCCTACTGTAACCGCATCATCGTATACTTGAATGGCTCGCCTTCTTCACCTAATGCCAGGCTACGTCGTCAGCTACGGCTGTTCAAGCTAGATAACAATGTCCTGCAGCACTATACTTACAATGCGGGTGGGCATCGATGGGTGCCAGTGCTTCCCCGTTCGCTGCGAAAACAAGTTCTCGAAGCATCATGACGACCCATCAGCTGGACACTTGGGATTTGAAAATACCTAGAACCGCGTTAGGAGCCGTTTCTTCTGGCCTGGTCTTTCTACCTCTGTGGCTAATTATGTCGCTTCTTGCGCACTTTGTCAACGCCGGAAACGACCAACTTCAGCTCCTGCTGGCTTATTACAACCCATTCCATGTCCCGACACACCTTTTGCCGTTGTCGGAATAGACCTCGTCGGGCCACTTCCCGTAACGCCAGCGGGCCACCGCTGGATCGTCACAGCCATCGACCACCTCACACGATACGCGGAGACCGCTCCTCTACGCACTAGCTCCGCCTCAGACGTTGCCGTTTTCTTTTTATAAGCCATTGTGTTGCGTCATGGTGCACCTCGCACGTTGTTGAGTGACCGGGGCAAGGCCTTCATGTCGACAATTCTTGACGAAATTCTAAAAACTTGTGGCACACTTCATAAGACCACATCCGCTTACCACCCGCAGACAAATGGGCTAACAGAGCGATTCCACCGGACTCTAATCGACATGATATCCATGTACATCGGACCGAACCACGATAATTGGGGCAAAATCTTGCAGTTCGTAACATTTGCACACAATACCGCTGTTCAATGAACCACCGGGTATTCACCTTTCTTCCTCGTCTATGGTCGTGCGCCGGCATTCACCATTGACGCCTCTTTCTTCAATGTAATGACAAAAACGACGACGACTAAGCCAGAACATTTCGTCTCAAGGCTTGCTGAGGCACGGCAATGTGCTCAACTCAACACGGAAGCCAGTCAAGAAGACCGCAAGCAATGCTATGACAGCTTTCGTCGAGACATCACCTTCAGTCCTGGAGATGAAGTACTACTTTGGACGCCTGTTCGCACACCCGGATTGTGTGAAAAGTTTCAGTCTCGCTTTGTAGGACCTTACGTTGTTTGTGAAAGAACATCTCCGGTCAATTACCTTGTCACTCTCGTCGAGGGTCCCTCAGACCGTCGTTACCGTGCCTCTGAGATTGTACACGTTCCACGTCTTAAACCCTTTGTGCGCCGTACCTTTCCCGCCTAAGTCTCGGCCGGGCCGGCCGCTCAAGTGCGCGGAGAAAATAAGTGTGAGCATTATTTATGCGTCCCATCTTTTCATCTGTAAATACTCATCATCACCAGTCAAGTTTAGGTTGTGGGGCACATACTCGAGTAAATAAAAGGAGAGTCTCGAGTGTTCTCGACGCCATCTTACAATATATATATATATATATATATATATATATATATATATATATATATATATATATATATATATATAAGGGAAAGAAGCGTATACCTAAGGGCTCGTTTTTCTGTGTTTTAACACAATATTAATAAGATATAACAGACAGTAATGCCAAGGATTGTACAGGGGAAGTTATTAAAATCAATGGAATATAAATAAGGAGAAAGAAAAGTGGATGAAAAAATTATCAACTGTGAGCAGGAATCGAACCTACGACCTTCGAATTACGCGTTCGATGCTCTAACCACTGAGCTATCACAGCTTTTTTTTTCTTTATTAACCACTGAGCTATCACAGCGGCCCTCCCTCCATCCACTTTTTTGGGTTTATCTGTGAATTTAGAAGTAGGAGCGACAGTCAGCGCCATCTATAAGCCAAACAACGAGTGTGAAAACACTCTTATGCGCATGTTTGGCGTCACGTAGCACGTGAACTTAATATGAGCGGGCAGCTGATTCATTGTCCCTCTTATACAACCTAAACACACCAATTCTGCCAGTACGAGACCCTCGTTCAATGAAATAAGGGAAAGAAGCGTATACCTAAGGGCTCGTTTTTCCGTGTTTTTAACACAATATTAATGAGATATAACAGACAGTAATGCCAAGAAATGTACAGGGGAAGTTATTAAAATCAATGAAATATAAATAGGAAGAAAGAAAAGTGGATGAAAAAATTACCAACTGTGAGCAGGAATCGAACCTACGACCTTCGAATTACGCGTTCGATGCTCTAACCACTGAGCTATCACAGCGGCCCTCCCTCCATCCACTTTTTTGGGTTTATCTGTGAATTTAGAAGTAGGAGCGACAGTCAGCGCAATCTATAAGCCAAATAACGAGTGTGAAAACACTCTTATGCGCATGTTTGGCGTGATGTAGCACGTGAACTTAATATGAGCGGGCAGCTGATTAATTGTCCCTCTTATACAACCTAAACACACCAAGTCTGCCAGTACGAGACCCTCGTTCAATGAAATAAGGGAAAGAAGCGTATACCTAAGGGCTCGTTTTTCCGTGTTTTTAACACAATATTATTGAGATATAACAGACAGTAATGCCAAGGAATGTACAGGGGAAGTTATTAAAATCAATGGAATATAAATAAGAAGAAAGAAAAGTGGATGAAAAAATTACCAACTGTGAGCAGGAATCGAACCTACGACCTTCGAATTACGCGTTCGATGCTCTAACCACTGAGCTTTCACAGCGGCCCTCCCTCCATCCACTTTTTTGGTTTATCTGTGAATTTAGAAGTAGGAGCGACAGTCAGCGCCATTTATATATTGTCATGTATATATATGTATATATACATATATATATGTCATGTATGTATTGACATATATATTGTCATGGGGTCGTGACGTGGCCGAAGACAGGAGACTTCGTGTTGGGATTTAACTGTTTATTTGGGCGAACCTGTGCCTGGTAAACGGAAAGTCCAATTACAGCAGCAGTCTCGCACAGATCGCAGTGTCGGACTGATAGCGGCGAACGGAGCGTCGGCCTTCGATCAACAACTGACAAGCGGCGAAGCGCGTCGGCATTTATATTCTTGCCGTCGAATGTTCTAGCGTTATCGCTGGCGGCGGCGTAGGTTCCAGAACAATCTGTACCGTTCGTACAGTGGGCGTGATCTTATCGAAATGATCTACTACAGTCCGGAACCTTCTCGAAAACTGCAGCCGCGGTTCGCGCTGAGAATGGTGTGGTGTTTTGAGACGATAACAAAAACTTGAGAAATGGAACGTAGCATTGCCCCCTCTGAAAAAAATGCATCGTCCCGATGCTTTAACTAAAGATGAAGGTACAATAATAATGCTAGAAAGTACAATGAACAAATTAAGATACAACTATAATACAAAAAACACTGTTTCAGTTTGTTAACGCGCATGAAACGGCTTCAGGCGCACGACATGTACGACTTCATGTCGCGATCGGCGTCGTTGAGAGTTCGTGATGCCGTCGGGGACAACCTTGTAATCAAGTGGGCCGAGACGTCGAACCACCCTGTACGGCCCGAAGTACCGTCGCAGAAGCTTTTCACTTAGTCCACGTCGGCGTATCGGCGTCCACACCCAAACACGTTCACCGGGCTGGTATTCCACGAAGCGTCGTCGAAGGTTGTAACGGTGGCTGTCGGTCGTCTGTTGATTCTTGATACGGAGACGCGCAATTTGTCGGGCTTCTTCGGCGCGTTGAAGGTACTCGCTCACATCGAGGTTTTATTCGTCGGTGACGTTGGGTAACATGGCATCGAGCGTCGTTGCCGGGCTCCTTCCGTAGACCCATTTGTATGCAGATATCTGCGTCGTCTCCTGCACCGCCGTGTTGTATGCGAAGGTCACATACGGAAGAATGGCGTCCCACGTCTTGTGTTCGACATCGACGTACATTGACAGCATGTCGGCGATCGTCTTGTTAAGCCGCTCGGTGAGGCCGTTGGTCTGTGGGTGGTACGCTGTGGTCCGGCGATGGTTTGTTTGGCTGTATGCCAAGATCGCTTGAGTTAAGTCGGCAGTGAATGCCGTTCCTCTGTCGGTGATAAGGATCTCCGGGGCGCCGTGACGTAGGACGATATCTTCGACGAAGAACTTAGCTACCTCGGATGCACTGCCTTTTGGCAGGGCTTTTGTCTCGGCGTAGCGGGTGAGGTAGTCGGTAGCTATCACGATCCACTTGTTTCCGAAAGTCGATGTCGGGAACGGCCCCAGTAGGTCCATACCAATCTGCTGGAAAGGTCGGCAAGGTGGATCAATTGACTGCAGAAGTCCCGCTGGCCTTGTCGGCGGTGTCTTGCGTCGCTGACAGTCCCGCCATGTCCTCACATACCGAGTGACGTCGGTGGTAAGACGTGGCCAGTAGTACCTTTCTTGTATCCTCGCGAGCGTGCGAGAAACACCGAGGTGCCCTGCCGTCGGATCGTCGTGCAGGGCCTGCAGGAGTTCTGGTCGCAGAGCTGAAGGCACCACGAGGAGGTACTTAGCTCGAAGCGGTGAAAAGTTTTTCTTTTGTAGAAGACCGTTTCGTAGAAAGAACGACGCAAGTGCGCGCTTGAATACCTTCGGGAATTCGGTGGTCCTGCCTTCGAGGTATTCTATTAGGGCCTTAAGTTCCGGATCGACCCGCTGTCGTTCAGCGAAGTTGTCGGCAGTTATCGTTCCCAAGAAGTACTCGTCATCCGGGTCGTCGGGTAGCGGTTGGTCGATAGGCGCACGAGAGAGACAGTCGGCGTCAGAGTGTTTTTTGCCGGACTTGTAAATGACAGTAATGTCATACTCTTGAAGTCTCAGGCTCCATCTTGCGAGGCGACCTGAAGGGTCATTCAAGGTGGCTAGCCAACACAAGGCGTGGTGGTCGCTCACAACTTTGAAGGGCCTGCCGTAGAGGTAGGGGCGAAATTTCGACGTAGCCCAGATGATGGCGAGGCACTCCTTTCCTGTTGTGGAATAATTTGCTTCTGCTTTGGATAGCGATCGGCTGGCGTAACTAATAACCCTTTCAAGTCCGTCAGCCCTCTGCACAAGAACGGCGCCAAGACCTACGCTGCTTGCGTCAGTATGTATTTCTGTCTCGGCAAATTCGTCGAAATGGGCAAGTAACGGAGGCGTCTGGAGGCGGTGTTTAAGCTCCTGGAAAGCGTGTTCCTGTGGCGTTTCCCACTTGAACTCCACGTCGGCTTTGGTAAGGTTAGTGAGAGGATCGGCGATGCGGGCGAAGTTTTCCACGAACCACCTATAATAGGCGCACAGGCCCAGAAATCAGCCCACGGCCTTGTCAGTGGGCGGCGGGAAGTAGTAGATGGCGGCTGTTTTCCGTGGATCGGGACGAACTTCAAACTTGCTGATAACGTGTCCCAGAAACAAGAGCTACTCATACGCAAATCTGCACTTTTCTGGCTTCAGTGTGAGTCCGGACGTCTTGATGGCTTGAAGTACAGCTTCAAGGCGCCGAAGATGCTCGTCAAAACTCGAAGAAAACACGACGACGTCGTCCAAGTACACAAGGCAATTTTGCCACTTCAATCCTGCCAGTACTGTATCCATAACGCGTTGAAAAGTTGCAGGCGCTGAGCGAAGGCCGAAGGGCATCACCTTAAACTCGAAGAGGCCGTCCGGTGTTATAAACGCCGTCTTCTCTCGGTCTCTTTTGTCGACTTCAATTTGCCAATAGCCAGTCTTGAGGTTCGTTGACGAAAAGTACTTGGCGTTATGGAGCCGATCAAGTGCGTCGTCTATTCGTGGGAGAGGATACACGTCCTTTCTTGTGATTTTGTTCAGGCGGCGATAATCGACGCAGAAACGTAGGATCCCATTCTTTTTCTTCACTAACACCACGGGGGATGCCCATGGACTCTTGGACGGCTGGATAATGTCATCCCGCAGCATTTCATCAACTTGTCTCTTCATGGCCTCACGTTCTCGCGTCGAAACCTTGTACGGACTCTGACGGAGTGGTCTGGCATTTTCTTCGGTTATGATGCGATGTTTCGTGATTGGGGTCTGCCGAATTTTCGATGACGACGAAAAGCAATCTTCGTATTGCAGGGGCCTTGAGCTGTTCTTGCTTATCGTTCGGTAGTCTGGGATTGACGTCGAAAGCTATGGGAGGGGCTTGGTTCCTCTGAGCAGGTTCCGCAGAATCGGCGAGGGCGAAAGCACTGGTGGCTTTGACAATTTCTTCGATGTATGCGACCGTTGTTCCTTTGTACACATGTTTGTACTCATTGCTGAAATTTGTGAGCATAACCATTGCTTTTCCTCCCCGCAGCTCTGCTATTCCTCTTGCGACGCAAATATTTCGGGTGACCAACAGATGCTGACTGCCTTCAACGACGCCTTTCAAGTCAGGCGATTTAGTAGCGCCGACTGAAATAATGACGCTTGAGCGAGGCGGAATGGTGACTTGTACTTCTAGCACATTCAAGGCATGGTGTCCTGACGGCGTGCGCGGTGGTAGTGCTTCTTCTGTGGATAACGTTATCGATTTTGTTTTTAGGTTAATGACAGCACCATGGAGGCATAAGAAGTCCATGCCAAGGATGACATCTCTCGAGCAACGCTTTAGGACTACGAAGTCTGTAGGATAAATACGGCCGTTAATGGTGACTCTCGCTGTGCAGATTCCTGCAGGCGTTACAAGATGACCTCCGGCTGTGCGGATTTCAGGGCCTTTCCAAGCTGTCCTAACTTTCTTTAACTTCGCGGCGAACGACCCACTGATGACAGAATAGTCGGCTCCAGTATCGACGAGAGCGGTCACACTGTGGTCGTCAATAAGAACGTCGATGTCGCTAGTTCGCCGTCTCGCATTACAGTTAGCGCGTGGCGTCGGGTCACGGCTGCGACGGCTTGATCCGCTGCTTCTATGTTGCGTCTTCAGGCCACCTACGGTAAGTGAGCTTTCGCCGTCAGGGCTTTGCCTGGTTGGCATTGTGTTCGGAAAGCTCCGTCGCGTCGTCGTCGTCGTCGGAGGATCTTCGGTAGTTGGTCGCACAGCAACCGCACCTCCACCGGTTGCTGCCCTTAGTTTCCCGGATACGGGCTAGGAGACCGGCCCCGCGTTGGGCCGGAGTACTGCCGGGGGTGCGGTGACAAGCAGCGGCTGGGCGACGGCGAACGGGAACGACTTCGGGGTGTCCATTGAGTTCCTGTCAGGTAGTCGGCGATGTCACGTGGCCGTTCCCTGGCTGCGGACGTGGTGCATCGACGGCGAAGCCACGCAGTCCCATCTGTCGGTACTGGCAACGGCGGTAAGTGTGCCCGGCCTCGCCGCAGTGGTAGCACAGTGGGCGGTGGTCAGGGGTGCGCCAAACGTCGGTTTTCCTCGGCGCACTGCGCTGACCCGCTGGTGAACGGTAGGTCGTCGTTGGGGGTGGTGGCGGCGGTGGTGTCTGGCGACGGAAGTGCGACGGGGCGGCGTTTTGGCATGGACGGGGAGGAGCGTTGTGGCGCACTGCAGCGGCGTAGTAGCTCATAGTTTCTGGCTCGGGCCGCAGTGTTTGGGGAATTCAAAGTGATTGCCGAACTTCTTCTCGCACAATGTCGGCGATCGAATCCACTTGAGGGTGCGCCGAAGGCAACAGTTTGCGCAGCTCTTCCCGCACGATCGCTCGGATCGTTTCACGCAGGTTTTCGGAGTCACTGGTTTGAGCCGCAGCGCATTCTGGAGTCAGGCGACGATTATACTGTCTGGTGCGCATGTCAAGGGTTATTTCGATGGTGGTCGCCTCGGATACAAATTCTTGGACGGTGTTCGGTGGATTCCTCATTAGTCCCGCGAAGAGCTCCTGTTTGACCCCTCGCATGAGGAAACGAACTTTCTTCTCCTCAGGCATGTCTGGGTCAGCGTGACGAAATAGGCGGGTCATCTCCTCTGTGAAAATTCCAACCTTCTCATTTGGTAGCTGAACCCGGGTCTCTAGTTGAGCAGCGGCCCTTTCTTTGCGAGCGACGCTCGCGAACGTTTGCAGAAATGCGCCGCAGAAGACATCCCACGTTCGGAGCGTGGACTCACGATTCTCTAGCCAGGTCTTGGCGGTGTCTTCCAGGTAGAAGTACACACGACGGAGCTTTTCTTCGTTATCCCAGTGGTTGAGGGCGGCCACACGGTCGTATGTTTCTAGCCAGGACTCCGGGTCTTCGAACGATGACCCATGGAAAATTGGTGGTTCCCTGGGTTGATGCATGACCATCATGGGCTGGGATGCGGCGGTTGTCATTGTCGCTGCAGTCGCGGTCATGGCCTTGGTATTCCGCGCCTTGTCTTCTAGAATCCCGTTCTCCGGTGGTAACCCTTGCTGTCGGCGGCTTGTTCGCTGCTCCTGGTTGGCGTCGGTGTCTTCTCCGCGACGTGGGCTGGGTTGACGGCTTGACGGGGGCGTCCGGTAAATGAACGAAGCAGCACCTCCCCCAGATGTCACGGGGTCGTGACGTGGCCGAACACAGGAGACTTCGTGTTGGCATTTAACTGTTTATTTGGGCGAACCTGTGCCCGGTAAATGGAAAGTCCAATTACAGCAGCAGTCTCGCACAGATAGCAGTCTCGGACTGATAGCGGCGAACGGAGCGTCGGCCTTCGATCAACAACTGACAAGCGGTGAAGCGCGTCGGCATTTATATTCTTGCCGTCGAATGTTCTAGCGTTATCGCTGGCGGCGGCGTAGGTTCCAGAACAATCTGTACCGTTCGCACAGTGGGCGTGATCTTATCGAAATGATCTACTACAGTCCGGAACCTTCTCGAAAACTGCAGGCGCGGTTCGCGCTGAGAATGGTGTGGTGTTTTGGGACGATAACAAATACTTGGGAAATGGAACGTGACAATATATATATATATATATATATATATATATATATATATATATATATATATATATATATATATATATATATATATATATATATATATATATATATATATATATATATAGAATCAGTGACCCCTCGCTTCTCAGCGCGCTGTGTAAGCGAACTCCGGGCCACCGATTCTTTTCTTTATTGCATGAAATAAACACTATTAGTTATGAACTACGCACAACATGCTATCCTTCTCACCAAGGGCGAGCTACATATATATAGACAGCCTTTATCACTGTTTTACTGTCAATAGACTTAAAAGAAACAATTTTGAGCTAAGCTCGTATGTCTGCCTAGTAGTTATGCAGCATGAAAAATAAGACAGGCAGTTCCGCCGAAACGTTTTCGTCATATTGCTTTACTTGTAGCACCATTGATTGATATTTCAAAAAGAAAACGAACCTCGTAATATATGGCCTCTGTGATTTAGCATTCTTTCTCGCATGTCTTTGAGACCACATGGTCGGCAAAAATGGCCATTCCTGATGAGCATACTGATTAGCTTTAGTGTATTTTTGGAAGCAGATTAAAACGATAATGTGAGTTATGCTGTCGATGCTTATAGAGACGAATGATCAATTTTCCACTGACATTAATTTAGGCTGGTAGAACTGGCTGACAGCCACATATTCTTTATTCTAAAATTTTGTTTATTTTTGTGGCGATGATTTCTACCTCATGCCATTTCAAAATTAAAAAAAAATTAAACGACGCCGGTTTCGTAGTCAATCCCTCGTGGGGGGGGGAAATTTATTTAAGAACAAGCAAGCAAACAAGCTCCCACCATCCAGGTGCTTCCAGCATCGAAGCACACACTGGGATGTCTCGGAAAGTCTGAGGTGGATATTTTGTTGAAGTGTATTGGAACTACTTTTCGCTACTGCCAACGGTATCGTCGACGTTCAATGACGCCAAGAAAGGACACGTCAGAGAAACGCCCGTGAAAACTCTGTATGTAGTGCAGCCTTTGTGATGTCAGCGCGTGCCGCACGAACATCTGCGGAACAGGTCCGCTGGTCACGCTGAAGCAAGGCGGGCTCACATACGCGCTGAGACACGAAAAGAGTGTCCTGCAGCGCGTGTGATATGCTGCAGCTGAACGCTCATTCAACCGTGTTCACTACATTTCATATGGTTCCTAGATCTCTTAGCCTTACTTCGTATGATAGTCTGATGTGTTCCATCGCATTAGTTGCTGTAGCCTTCTGCCGAAAATGTGATTGTTAGGGACGAAGATCCTAAAGCCATGGGTCTATTCCTCCTAGCTCGTACGTGACCGCTTAGTTTGATGACTCACTCAGCGGGTGCGGACGGACGGATGGACAGATAGACAGAAAGACCGACAAACAGACAGACTAATGTACGGTGAGACAGAGACATACGGATGGGCAGACAGACAGACAGACAGACAGACAGACAGACAGACAGACAGACAGACAGACAGACAGACAGACAGACATAGGGCAGAACGACAGACGGCTGGATAGACAAACGGACAGACAGATGGACGGACGGACGGTTGGATGGACAGACGGAAAGACAAACAGACAGACATACAGACAGACAGATAGAACGACAGACACAGACAGACGGATGAATGGACAGACAGACAAACGACAGACGGGTATATATACAGACAAACTGACAGACAGACAGAAGACAGACGCACGGATGGACAGACAGACAAACGACAGATGAATATACATACAGACAGACTGACAGACAGATAGATGGACAGACGCACGGATGGACATAGAAACAGACAGATGCACGCACGGACAAACAAACAGAGGTATGAATGGATGGACAGACAGATAGACAGAAAGGGGGATGAACAGACAGACAGACAGACTAACTGATGGACGAAAAACTAGACGGACTGACGGACAGACTGACAAGCAAATAGACAGACAGGTGGATGAACAGACGGATGGACAGACAGACGCACAGACAGATGGACATACAGACAGACAGACGCACAGAGAGACACAGATAGACATATGGACACACAGACAGATGGACGGATGAACGGACAGGTGGAGAGGTGGACAGACAGATCTCGGCTGCGGCGGCTGCATTTCCGATAGAGGCGGAAATGTTGTAGGCCCGTGTGATCAGATTTGCGTGGACATTAAAGAACCACAGGTGGCCGAAATATCTGGAGCCCTCCACTACGGCGTCTCTCATAATCATATGGTGGTTTTGGGACGTTAAACCCCACATATGAAATCAGATGGACACACAGACGAACGAATGGATGGACAGACGAATGGAAAAATTGACGTGCTGACAGGCAGACAAACAGACATAGAGACAGATGGACAGACGGACAGACAGACAGGCAGACGCACGGACGCACGGACGGACTATTCATTGTTTACCGATAAAGCCCACCGAAGGTTCGCCCCACACATCATTCACTCCGTGGATATGCTGTGATTGTTTTGCATTGTTTTGCGTAGTAACTTTGCTTACAACATGAACTATTTCTGTGCCACACGTAGCTGCCATTGTGACGAGGCGGCGGGTCTAGTCTTGCTGTGAATAATGTCGCTTTTATTCTGCTGTTCTCAACATGAACGGTATACTTGCCCATTCTTCGTTATCTTTGTTACAAGTGCGTCGATCTTGTGAAATAAACCAAAACTCAGATCTCAACTGTGAGCAAAGAATGAAATTCACAATTCGAATCCGATTACAGCTCAGGCATGCCACATGGCAGTCCCCTCTTCTACCAGAGAACTATTGCACAGGTCCATTACTTTAACACAGAGCCACACTGGCACTTGGAACTTGTTTCTAAACTGGCTTTAAGCAAGCCTCATGTCTGGAAAGGGATCACGTTAATATAAGTAATAAAGCGTTTTAAAACATCGAAGGAACAACCCGGAATGCTGCAACCGATTAGAAAACTTGTTCGATTGATTGATTTGTGGGGTTTAACGTCCCAAAACCACCATTTGATTATGAGAGACGCCGTAGTGGAGGGCTCCGGAAATTTTGATCACCTGGGTTTCTTTAACGTGCACACAAATCTGAGTACACGGGCCTACAAAATTTCCGCCTCCATCAGAAAACTTGTTCTTAGTCACCTATTACTTGTGGCACATAAAAACTTACGGCATAGTTCTTTGTCGTCAGCCACTGCATAAAAATTGCGCAAAATTTCTAGCAAGTGTATAGCGGATACCACGCTTCTTCGAAGAATGACGAAGGACAGCATATTGAATGCTGGCCGACTGAACCAAAATTATTATTTATGGTGTAGAGGATACCCAGCAAGTGTGCATGTATCAGTTACCGAAACAGTATTTAGAAAAAATTCTGAAAGGCTGCTCTTTCAGCTTCCGCAGTGACTGTGCTGCGCGTTCCGCACAGGCCTGGCGGTTTTTTTGGTGTGTTCTAGATTGCTTGTCGTCGGGGTAAGCATTGCCGATTCTCCCATGTTGTTTTGGTCATATTGTGACAGGGTCGAGTGCTGGTGAGATATATACAGAAAAAAAATCGCAGCATATCCACAAAGTGAATGATGATGAGTGTGTCGAATCATCCATCAGTCTGTACGCGTTTCAGTCCGTCCGTGCGTCCATCAGTGCGTTCGTCTGTACGTCTGTGCGTCCATCCGTCCGTCCGTGCATTCGTCCCTGCAATTGTCCTTGTGTCCGTCTGGCCAGCCATCCGTCCGTCCGTCTGGCCGGCCATCTGTCCGTCCGTCTGGCTGTGCATTCATCCATCCATCGGCGCGTCCATACGTCTGCGCGTCCATCCGTCCGTCCATCTGCTTGTCTGTCTGTCCCTCCGTGCGTCCATCTGTGCGTCCGCCCACCTAGTGATGGCGGTACTTGGAGTGTTCACATTCCCGCACACATACCCCTGTGGCACATACCCGCTCCGCACGTCTATTCATTCGTCCGTTCGTCTGCTAGTCCGTCTGTCCGTCCGTCCATCCGTCCATTTAGTGAACACTCTAAGTACCACCATCTCCTATCTGACATCCCTGTGGCACATACCCGCTCTAGAGCGGGTATGTGACATCTCTGCGGCACATACCCGCTCTAGAGCGGGTATGTACAACCAGTAGCTACGTAAACATAGTAGGGTGGACGGAACCATGCTTTAAGGAGCTTCGCCCTCAAAAAGAGCAAGTTGTATCAGAAATCCGTCTGTTACGTTGCACATATCGCAAAAGAGATTGTTTGATCTCCCAAAAGTCTGAGCTTGCCGTGAGGCGGAGCAGACATGTTGTCTACTTAATTCAGCTTAGCCCCCAGATCAATGCGCAGTTCAATTGGAAGTGTTACTTGTTTTGCCGTGTTACTCTCTCTGGGCTCCTCTACCTCGTGGCTAGATTACGTCATGAAGTCAATACCAATCGAGTCAACAAACGAACTCGTGAAAACGAGCCCCCCCTCCCTTTCTCACTAGTCTCACACTTTGGCTGACACCACTGTGGTGCTGCTAAGAAGATGAACGAGAGTTCGACCTCTGGCCTCAGCTGCTGCATTTTTGATCGGGCAAGGTACATTGACTGTCCTTTGGGTTTTACACCTAGGGCTCTTTAACGCGACCACCTAGAATAGGTTCGAGAGCCCCATACTCCAATTCAAGAGTTGTTGGCAGTATTGTGAAAGGTATAAGGACACCCTCAGTCCATCGAGACAGAACGCACTACATAATCGTGTTCTTACGTGAATGTCGCTTTGGTGAATCCGACAGCCCCACCTACGCGGGAAAATGTGCACTATAATGATCAAAGTTTTAATTTTTTAGTGTATTCCTGATCAGTTTGGTTTGTGTTTGAACGGGTCGACTTCCACTCGAAAGGAACTGGCCTGGCTTTGTCTATATATATTCAGTATCATCTATTTTTATAGGCTTTTGTCCTACCAGAGCTTTTTCAGGGGCGAAGCTCGTTACGCCGTGTGTCGTATGTCCCGTGTCATCGCAGTCGTAGTAGTAGCCAGTTGCATTGCATTGCATGCCAATAAAAACACTGTCACAGCATATCCATGGAGGGAATGATGATGAGTGGGGCGAAGCGTTCGTCAGTCCAACCGTGCGTCCACAAGTATTTCTGTTTACGCCACGAGTATTTCTAAAATATTTACTTGAGTTATTCAAGCGTATGATTTGAGAGAATCAGTGAGTCAGTTAATGAAGAAATCTTTGAATAAATTCATCCAAAGCTTCATTTCCCTACATAGTAAAAAACACGTTTTTTAAGTTTGCCACTCTCACTGCAACAGTACTGAATGATCCTGTTCTGTACGCTGTACGCACAACGTAATGAGTGTCATGAGCCCGTTTAAAGGTTCACATGCCATCATGCTCGATTTATTTTCCAATTAAACTCCCTCCCTTTCTTCCGCATCACATATCTCTCTCGAGTGGTGTACCAAATTCTTGGTTTGCGGTTTGCGAGTGACAAGGTTCCCTCCCTTTGTCGTCGTATATATATATATATATATATATATATATATATATATATATATATATATATATATATATATATATAGATATATATATATGTATAGTGGGAGTAATAATTCAATGGGGCAGTTAGTCTTCGTGAAGGTATGAGATATGGCACAACGGGAGCGTTGTCAACAAGGATAAATATATTTATTTCCCAACAGTTTCGGGAGGGGTCCTCCCTTCATCAGGGGATGAGTTATACTGACACGAACTTCCAAACTTCGTTGCTGCCGCGTCCCTCTCGCCTTGAAAGATGTTTGCGAGAGTGAGAGGGAACTGAAAGAGAAAAAAAACGAAGAAGGGGGAGAAAAAAGACGAAAAAGAAAAAAAGAAAAGAAAGAAAGTAAAAAAGAGGAAGAAGCACTGTCAACACTGAGAACGAAACCAACTGGCCGTGTACGTCCACATACGGTTCTTATCACGTGCGGTTCAGTTCTCGACGTGTGTCGGGCCACCCAAGATTGTCGCCGCGGTGCCGGGAGGGTCCGTGACGGCGTGCGTAAAGAAAGGGTTTCCCCGTAATGGGTCGGTCGGCGTGCGGCGTGCGTAAAGGAAGGGTTTCCTGTTAATGGGTTGGTCGGCTCTTTACCTTTAATCTTCGTCCATTTCTTTTCAATGGTCTTCAAGTGGTAAGCGAACGTAAACACTTTGTATGTGCATGAGGAAAAACGAAAAAAAAGGCACAAGAAAAGAAAAACAAAAAACAAGAAAGGACAGTGTACACGTACGAGTCAGTCAGAAAAAAGCATGGTCTCCAGCTATCAATCTTTGTCACCAATTTCCTCCTGGCTTATTTCTCGGAGGCAGTTGAGTTTTCTGGGGTCCTCGTTGATGCCGGTACTAATGTTCGAAATTAGAAAATAAAATATGCCTCACGCTGTTCGCGCTCGCGTCTGTTTGAGAAACCAGACTGCAAAAGAGTTACGCTGATATTTTCAAAAGTGTGGTTCGGCAGGCGCAGATGTCTAGATAAAGGTAGCTTCGGTAGTGAATTGGCGTGGTACCGGTGATTATTGAACCGCAGCCGAAATGACGTGTCTGTTTGGCTGATATACTCTTGTCCGCAGATGTTGCAATGTAGCATGTATATTACGTTACTGGAGTCACAATTAAGGCTTTCAGTTATGCAGAATTTGAAATCCGAGAAGTTCGCTTTGGATTCACGGAATTTGAAATCCGAGAAGTTCGCTTTGGATTCACGTGTTGTGACCATCTGTGGGCATACCTTGCATCGAGCTTTTCCGCAGGGATGGCACCCTGATTGAAATTTGGGGGTGTTTGTTTTTGATCTGACAAGAATGTCCTTCAGACTTTTATCCCGGCGGTACACCACGTGAGGTGGCTTCCCGAAAATAGAAGTTAGTCGTTTGCTTTGCCTGATTATGTTGAAATGAAGGGAAAGTATGTTGTTGATTCGTGGCGCTGATGAGGAGTAAGTTAGTACAAGGTTCGTTTGGGAAGTCGTTTTAGATACTCTGTTTGGTCCCTTAATTATATCATTCCTGTTCACGTTGCGAGCATGTAGTATGGCATCGTCAATAATGTCTTCCGGATAATTTTGTTTCAATAAGGAATGCTTTAGGTGTTCCGCGTGTCTGTCAAATTCCCGCATATCGGTGCATATTCTTCGGTACCGGTTATAAAATATCATCATCAAACGCCGGAAGAAGAAGAAAGAAGACTGCTGCCTGGAGCGAGCACGCGCTACTTCGCTTCTTCCAATAAACCGTATTTGTTCGAAGCAGTCCCTGGTCTCGATCGTCTTAATAATGGTGCCGTGAACCAGGATACTACCTCCTCGCCGGCAAGAAAGGTCAACCTGCCACGAAGCAGCAGAGAAGAAAACGGCGGAGGAGCAGAGGATCGACCTGGATTGAGCGACGAGACCACGGTGGACAGTACGAGCATCAGAACGAACGATTGACAAGTAAGGAGTCATTGTTAACCGCCTCAATGTGAGCAAAGAAGTGATAACGAAGAAAAGGAAAGCGCTTCGCTCCCAGATCACGCGACTGATCAAGGCAGCCGAGCAGCAAATTAATGATGGAGCTAACCGGGAGCAGCTGCTTACAACGCAGGCGCAGATTAAAGCAATAAGCGACAGTCTCAAGAGCGCAAACGAGCAAATGGAAAAGTTTCTATTAGAAGACAATGCCGAAGCTGAATTCGAAAGCGTCATAGAGTACGACATGAAATTAACGGCGATCTTATCTGCAATAGAAACCAGACTTCGAAAGCCTGAACAATCGGATTCAAGCGATAGGACAAGGCAGGTGATGCTCTCAAGTACAGGACAAGAAGCAATGGAACTAGTTAAGCTACCAAAGCTTGAAATGATAAAGTTTGGGGGAAAAACTTTGGAGTGGAACCGCTTTTGGTCTCAGTACGAGTCGGCAGTTCACCTGAGACCAAACATGAGCACGGGACAGAAGTTCAATTACTTGTTAGCATCACTAACCGGAAAAGCTGCGGCTGCTATTGAAGGACTTCAGTACTCGGCAGAGGAAAATTATGATAACGCAATCAAAATACTGCAAAAAACGTTCGGCAATCGAGAACATTCCATTGAAATGCACATGAATGAGCTATTTAGTTTGGAGAAAGTGAGGTCTGTTCAAGATACCGATGACTTAAATAGGCTAGTACAGAGAGTGCAAGTTAACATATTGGCACTCAAGTCACTAAAAGTGGAAACCGAGAGCTATGCGCCGATGTTATTACCGGTATTGAAAAGAGCAATTCCACCAGAATTATCAGTGCAGTTCAAGTCAAAAGAGGCTATGAGGAACAGCTCAGCTTCATAAAACGGCGAGCAAAACAACGCAACGGGAAAGGCGTGCGAAGAAAAGCTGGACAGGCTTATGTTATTCTTAAGAGAGCAAGCGGCTTTTCGTGAAGAAACACAACGTAAACAAGAGAGGATAACTGCAAAACCAAGAGAGAACCGTGGACAGATGCGCACAACTTCAAGCTTCTATAGCTCGGCGTACAGAATATGCTTATTCTGCAAGCAGAAAACCCACGCAACCGAAAACTGTCGCAGAAGCATTCCAATAGATGAAAAGAAAGCCATGCTTACCGAAAATAGAGCATGCTTCAGATGCACGCGATCGAACCAGACTGCACGCATTTGCAAGGCCCAAGTAAAATGCAAGCAATGCAAGGGACGACATGCCACGTCAGTGTGTAGAACGGTGATGCAGAAAACAAGGGCAGAGCTGGTCTCAACAGCGCAAGCCGAAGCGACGACGTCTACGCTACAAGCAACCGAAAATATCAAGCATAAGTTTGTGCTTTTGCAGACGGCTGTAGCGTGCGTAGAAGGAGAAACATGTGGCCGACATTGCCGTTTGTTATTAGACAGCGGAAGTCAACGTTCATTTATTGAAGCGGGATTAGCGAAAAAAATAGGTGCGAAGTTGTTGCGACAGGAAAGGCTGACGATTGGTTCACTTGGAGGAGTCGAAAAGGTCAAACTGATTAACGTGGTGCAAGTGACTGTAGGATCACGAGAAACAAGCACGACAACTGTGATTGAAGCGTTACAAGTCGACGTTATCTCGCACAGTTGTATACCCACTCCAACTAAGAAACTCAGCGAGAAAATGAAACAGCTAAATATGCAAGTGGCTGATGACAGGACCAAGACGACTGCAACAAATTCTGTACAACTACTGATCGGCTCAGACTATTATTGGGAATTCTTTACTGGTAGAACTCAAAGAATCGAGGACAGACTGATGGCTGTAGAAACTATACTGGAATGGGTACTGCAAGGGCCGTCAGAGCAAAGCAAGACAAAACTAACACATAATGAAGCAGTCATGGTTCTGAAGGTCGAAGCTGCGGAGACAGAACTCCAGCAAGAAATGCAGAAGTTCTGGAGCCAGGAGTCAATGGGGATCGCAAGAAATAGTTTGGATAACATCGGAAATGAAGTGGTCGAAAAATTCGAGCGCAAGATTGTACAACAAAACGGTCGCTATCAAGTCAGCTTGCCACGAAAACAGGACGTAAACTTAGAAAGCAACAAGAAAAATGCGATAAAAAGACTACAGCAACCGACTAAAAGGCTGCAAAAAAATGAAGGCATGCTGTATCGCTACGACAAAGCTATAACAGAGTATATGGCATTAGGAATCGCAGAGGACGTCCAAGAGCCATCAGAACAGCCAAATGCACTTTGCTACTACATGCCACATCATGCGATCATTAGAGAGGACCGAGCCACAAGAAAGGTTCGAATAGTGTTTGACGCCTCATCACATTCTCGAAAAGGCATGTCTCTAAACGAGAACCTAGAGGCAGGACCCAGTTTGAATGAGGACATGCTATCGCAGCTCATTAATTTCTGAAAAGAAAAGGTGGCGTTAGTTGGAGATGTTGAAAGGCAGTTCTACAAATCTCTATACATGAAGAGGATAGAGATGCAATGAGATTTCTGTGGAGGGAGCATGACGCTGAAGGAATGTTAATGAATGAATTGCAAACATGGCGCATGACATGAGTAACGTTCGGAACAACACCAAGCGCGTTTATACTGGCACCTACAATTAAACACCATTTGAAACAAGTTGAAGACCAGTTTCCTGATACGACAAGGACACTGCAGAAAGCGATCTACGTGGATGATGTCATTTTGGGAGCAGCAACGCTTGATGAAGCAGTCAAGCTGTACAAATAGGCAAAGCAAGTGTTAAGAGAGGCAGCAAACTTGATAGCAGTATACCACGATGGAAGCAAAGAATCAAGGCTAGTAACAGCAAAAAGCCGCGTAGCTCCAATTAAAGAGCTGACATTGGCGCGACTTGAACTGATGGCAGCGGTGGTAGCATCAAGATTATGCGACTACATCAAAGGTCACTTCAACGAAAGCTTTCAGGAAATACACTGCTGGACGGACTCGATGATTGTGCTGCACTGGATCAAGGGAACAAGCAAAAGAGATCCGTTTGTTGCCAACAGAATCGCAGAACTTAGAGAAAAAACACTTCAAGCAAGCTGGTCATTCGTTCAAAGTGACGACGACCCTGCTGACCTACTTACACGAGGAATAAGCGCAAAGGCATTAATAACGTCAAAGTTATGGTGGAACGGTCCCGAATGGATAACATCACTGGAAAAGAACTTAGTAAGCATAATTGGCACAAATACAGACGTGGAAGACCAGCATAAAACACGATGTCACCAATGCATGGGAAGATCCGAAATGGCGCCAATCTTGGAAATCGAAAGGTATTATTCATACGGACGGCTTATAAGAGTGACAGCATGGGTGTTCAGATTCATAAACAACACAAGGAAGGAAAATCACAAAGAGCCGTTGACAGGAAAAGAGGTAACAAATGCAGAGAAATACCGGATAAGACAGACCCAAACATTACTGAGACAAACAAAGGGTGAGGTCTATTCAAACAATCGATCATTTGAAATTAATGGACACGAAGTCTACCTTGATGACGATGGAATCATCAGACAGAAAGGACGATTGTAGTGCAGCCAAGAATTCAACAAGCACGTGATAGTAATTCCAAAGGATGAGCATTTCACGGAACTGCTAATACGTCATGTGCATAAAATGGTATCACACGGAGGAGTTCAAGTGACGCTAGCGCAACTTCGAACTAAGTTCTGGATATTGCAGGGTAGACAAGCAGTGAAAAGAGTTCTAAACAAATGTGTCGTCTGCAAGAGGCATAACTCCAGACCGGCGACTCAAGGCATACCTCCACTTCCGGCAGACAGAGTCACTGAAGCAGAGCCATTCAAAGTTACGGGAGTTGACTTCACAGGACCTCTTTACGCAAAGGACAAGTACCAGATTGTGAAGCAATATGTACTGATATTCACCTGCGCGGTAACAAGAGGAGTACACGTGGAAGTTACCAACGATTTGTCATCGTCGAGTTTTCTACAAGCATTCCGACGATTTACAGCTCGACGGGGAATACCAGCAGTAATATACTCGAACAACGCCAAAACATTTTTAAAAGCTGGAAAGGAAATCAACAGAATGCTCGAAACAATTAAAAACGAGGTCTTAAATAATTACTGCAGTGGCCAACAGATTCAATGGAAAACGATAGCCGAGTGCGCGCCATGGTGGGGAGGATTTTACGAGCGCCTCATAAGAAGCTTGAAGACGTCGATGCGAAAAATAATATCGAAAAGCACAGCTTCAGTAGAGGAGCTACGCACTATTGTAGCAGAAGTTGAAGGAACACTCAACAATCGACCATTGACTGACGTATATGGAGAACCTGACGAGCCAATGCCACTAACGCCGGCAGACATCATAGGTGGACGGCGACAGCTTCAAGACGGACAAACAAGACTGTACAACGGTGACATTGAAGACGCATGGCGACGCAGATGCGAACTCGTGCGCGCTTGGTGGAAAAGATGGCATCAAGAATATATCAAGGAAATAGGAGCTACGGTCAGAGCCAAGACACGGCAAGCAAAACCACTCTCACAGGGTGACATCGTGTTGGTTGAGGACAAGGCTCCAAGAACATTTTGGAAAATGTGCCGGATTGAAAAACTCTACCATGGGCGAGACGGAATAACAAGAGCTTGTCTCCTTCACACAGGCAAAAAAGAGCTTCTAAGAAGATCGGTGAACCACATATACCCAATCGAAGGTTGTTTCAAATAGCCCGCGAGAGCTTATCACATTTCAACTTGCGTGGGCGGGAGCCTATAAAATATCATCATCAAACGCCGGAAGAAGAAGAAAGAAGACTGCTGCCTGGAGCGAGAACGCGCTCCTTCGCTTCTTTCAATAAACCGTATTCGTTCGAAGCAGTCCCTGGTCTCGATCGTCTTAATACCGGTAGGCCTGAGAATATGTAATACCCGTTTTGCAATGCTTTGGGTGGCTGCTGTTGAAATGTAGGTACATTTGACGGTCTGTAGGCTTTTTGCAAAGGTTTGTTGACAAGCGGTCATTTTCGACCGTGACAGTGACGTCCAAAAAGTTAATGCTAGTTTTGGAAACTTTGTGCGTGAATTTTATTGACGTGTGGCACTTGTTAAAATCCTCTATGAAGCGGAAAAAACTTCCCTCATCATGGTTCCATATCATAAAAATATTGTTTAAGTATCTTCTGTAGTAGAAAGGTTTCAAGGTGCGTCCCTCAATGAATGGGATTTCAAGTGAAGCCATAAAGGTGCTCGCAAAGTTTGGGGCCATTTTCGTGCCCTGCCTGCCTATATATATATATATATATATATATATATATATATATATATATATATATATATATATATGTGTGTGTGTGTGTGTGGATGTGTGTGTGGAGTGTGCGTGTACAGCAGCAACATTGGCCATTGATCAATTTGTCGCCATTGGCTTCGAGGTTGCAGACGCTTTTGTTTTACTGCGCTTCGCTAGATGGCACCATCTGTTTCGTGTCACCATGCGGTAATTCAGTTTAATTTTTTAACAACTCGCGCCATTCCCTTTAGTTATTTGCGGCGATTCTTTAAGCAGCATTTTATTGCGTCTCTTGATGCGCGGAAGGTTCTTTATTTAGTGCAATTAGATCGATTACTAGTGATTATTTGTAAGCAGTTCGTCTGATGTTGTCGAGATCACTTGAATATGTCCTACTGCGGCGCTTGTGTTTTTGCGCATTACCTCAAATACACGGTAAGTGGGGCCCTGTTGTTCACAATATCGTTACGGGGATTACAAACCCACGGTAGAAAGAAATGCGTATTTTAACAATATTTACAAGTAGGTGAGAACCACCACGGCTGCCAGCTGTTGTTGATGATGATGATGATCCTTGATACTCTGGCGCACACCCACAAAGGGGGATTGGCCAAGAACCGGGCAGCAGGATCTTAACTAAAAGGCTAATGGTTTTTCAAACAAAACGTAATTTTGAGCTGAAAAAAAAAATATAGAAAGAAAAGCCGAAAATCGAAAAAGGAGTATATCTGAGCAGGGAGCGATGCAGGCTATCAGATGCGATTTGAGACAGAGGTAATGGTGGGTCTAAAATGATATATTGAATAATATATATATATATATATATATATATATATATATATATATATATATATATATATATATATATATATATATATATATATATATATATATATATATAGGCAGATTAACATGACAATCGCTCTGTTTTAATTATGTATTCAAATACCGCAGAGCAGACGCTCCTGTGGCTATAACCGAAATTAATGCTCCCAAACGACAAAATTACTGCCACATTTAATTCTAATCCCAATTTTTCAAGTGGAGCTACCAGGTATCTTTTCCGCTGATGAGAATATCGGCGACAGAACAAAAAGAAGTGATCTATCGTTTCCATTTCTTCGCAAGTCTGACATAAAGGTGACGCCTTTAGACCAACTTTATGCAAATAATAATTCAGTGGCGGAATTCTGCAACGCAATCTTGTAAAAGTAATGCACACCACTTGGAAGCCAGCCTTTCGCGCGCTCTGTCCGCTTCTTCCTCTTCGATTCGTCTACGTTGGTGGGGCCATGCCCACTGCCTCGTAGCATCACTCCCGGCGGACGAAGCGTCATCACAGCGCCGCTAAGTTTATCAGGACTGGCAGTATAGTACCGTTATAGTCGCGTTACATGAACAACATCAGTAGGTGGTGTGGCAGAAGACGAGTGTGGTTGAACGGAAGTGATGAGGTAGTCGACGTCAGTGACCTTGCAGAGAACTCTGTAGGGCCTTGTGTATCGTGGGAGAAGCTTCTCGCACAAGCCTTCACGTCGATGCGACGTCCAAAGTAGGATGAGAGAGTGAGCAGGGTAGTCAACGTCACGGTGCCAGTCATCGTCGCGGTCTTTTTGTGAGGCCTGAGAAGCAGTGAGCCTAGTGTGCGTGATTTGGCGAACGACGCGGGCTCGAGAAGCAACGTCCTGAGCATACGCCGTTAGTTCGGTGGTATCAGAAGAAAGGAGTGTGTGGAATGGCCACGCAGGGTTGCGGCCGTACAGAAGAAAGAACGGAGAATAGCCGGCGGTTTCATACCTTGACGAATTGTATGCAAAGGTGACGCAGGGGAGCGTTGTGTACAAGTCACGGTGGTCAGAAGATACGTACATGGACAACATGTCTGTAAGAGTTCGGTTGAGGCGCTCCGTGAGACCGTTGGTGTGCGGATGGTAGGCAGTAGCAAGATGATGTTCGGTGGAGCAGCTACGGAGGATTTCGCCGATAACTTTCTCGAGGAAGCAGCGGCCACGATCCGTCAGAAGCTGGCGCGGAGCCCCATGCCGCAGAATAACGTCGTTCAGTAGAAAGTCTGCGACGTCTGTAGCGCAGCTACTTGGCAAGGCACGAGTTATAGCGTATCTGGTCGCATAGTCAGTTGCGACAGCGGTCCATTTGTTGACTGACACGGACGTCGGGAAAAGACCGAGCAAGTCGAGACCGACGCGGAAGAATGGTTCCGGGGGAACGTCGATAGGTTAGAGCAGGCCAGCCGTACGGAGAACAGGCCGTTTGCGACGCTGGCAGCGCTCGCAAGCAGCGACATAACGGCGCACAAATTTATACAGACCAGGCCAAAAGAACTGTTGCCGCACGTGGTGATAGGTGCATGAAAACCCAGGTGTTTTGCCGTTGGAGCATCATGCAGATGTTGAAGAATGGTCGTACGTAGGTGTCGGGGAATAACTAGCGAAAATTCCGGGCCATCAGGCTTCATGTTGCGGCGATACAGAATTTAGTTGCGAAGGACATATTGACGGAGCGAAGGGTTGGAATGTCCTGAAGATATTCGCTTAGTGATCATCTTGAGGGTTGCGTCCCGGCGCTACTCTGTACCGATGTCGCGCAAATCAGACATGGCGAGCACACAAGAATCGCTTTCATGGACCGCGAGGCTAGCAGGGTCCACTGGATAGCGCGAGAGACAATCGGCATCTTGGTGCAACCTGCCATACTTATAAATTACGTCGAAGTTATACTCCTGAAGACGTAGAGCCCAGTTACCTAGGCGACCATTTGGATCCTTGAGCGACGACAACCAACACAGAGCGTGGTGGTCTGTAATAACTGAAAACTCCTGGCCATACAAGTAGGGGTGAAATTTTGCAACAGCCCAGACCAGCGCAAGACACTCGCGCTCCGTTATCGAATAGTTTCACTCAGATGTCGAGAGAAGGCGGCTGGCATATGCAATAACACGCGTTTCGCTTCCCTTGTGTTGAGCGAGGACTGCACCGATGCCGTGAGCACTGGCGTTTGTGCGCACTTCAGTCGTCGCGGACGGGTCGAAGTGAGCCACCAATACTGATCAGGGATCACTACCTGATCACCACCTGATCACCACCTTCACCACCAATACTGATCAGAGATCAGTATTGGTGGTGAAGTGAGCAGGTCAATCAGCGTGGCAAACGCAGCTGCTTGGTCTCGGCCCCACGAGAATGGCGCGTTCTTTTTGAGAAGATCAGTTTGTGGTCGCGCAATTGTAATAAAACTGCGTATAAAACGTCGGAAGTACGAGCATAAGCCAACAAAACAACGAACATCTTTGGTCGAAGAAGGCAGAGGAAAGTTCTTCACAGCGCTGGTCTTGTCGGGGTCCGGCTGGACTCCAGCACTTACGCGATGACCAAGGACAGTGATTTCTTGTTGGCCGAAATTGCACTTTTTCGAGTTCAGCTGGAGCCCCGCTCGACAGCAAACGGCTAGAATGATCGACAAACGAGTTAGGTGGCTTTCAAATGTTGGGGAAAAAACTATCACATCGTCGAGGTAGCAAACGCAGATGGACCATTTATAACCACGGAAGAGAGAGTCCATCATGCGTTCGAACGTTGCCGGAGCGTTGCACAGTCCAAAAGACATAACCTTGAACTGATAAAGGCCATCCGGTGTGACGAAGGCAGTTTTTTCTTGATCTAAGTCGCCGACAGAAATTTGCCAATAGCCCGAACGCAGATCTATATATAGATGAAAAGTATCGCGCACCATGAAGGCAGTCAAGGGCGCCGTCGATTCGAAGCAGTGGATATACGTCTTGGTGGGTTATCTTGTTCAAGGCACGGTAGTCAACGCAAAATCTCCAACTGCCATCCTTTTTTTGACTAAAACAACAGGAGACGACCATGGACATGAAGAGGCCTCTATGACTCCTCTGGAGAGCATCTTCTCGACTTCTCGTTGTATGACCTGGCGTTCAGACTGGGAAACACGATATGGTCGCCGTTTAACAGTACTAGCATCGAAGGTACATATTTGATGACGCACGACCGACGTTTGACCTAAAGGGCGGTCATCGATGTCGAAAATATCTCGGTAGGCGGTCAGAACGTGGTGGAGTTGCGCAGCCTGACAGAGCAGAAGATCAGGGCCAATCATCATCGTGATTTCGTCGGTAGGTGCGTTTGCTCGGCTGGCTTGAATAGGGAATGAGGAGTCTTCAGGGTATAATTCCACGATGCTACATGCATAAAGTGGGGAAACATGGCCTAACCTTGCGGGAGAACTTGGAAACATGGCCACCTTGCGGGAGAACTTGGCTCGAACTACTAAAGTTGAGGAGCGGAAGCTGAGCGTAGTTGTCCACGATAGTCACAATGGTATGTGGCACAGCAACACTTTGGGCCAAGAGTACATCCACTATTGGAGACACTATGTAGTCAACGTCAAGAATAGCTGGTGATATTGTTAAGGCCACAAACGTGGTGGCTTGCAGTGACAGCTCAGCATAATCAACAGCACACAAGCGGTGTGACGGTGAGGACGGCACAGCCCCAAGTCGAGGCAGTTCAAGTTGTAGAACGCCGGTTGCACACTCAATGAGAGCGGCATAAGTGGACAAGAAATCCAATCCAAGAATCGGGTCATTGGGGCACTGCCCAATAACTGCAAAGAGAACAGATGTGGGGTGATCGGCGATTGTTATGCGTGCGGTGCACATTCCTGTGATGGCAAGACTTCTTCCGTCGGCGACACATGCGATGCCAGGAGCAGCCGGTGTAAGCACTTTCTTCAGGCGGGGACGAAGTCGGGCACTCATCACAGAAATATGCGCCCAGTGTCAATAAGTGCAGAAACAGTCAGGCCGTCAACGTCGACGTCGATCAAATTTCGTCGAGTCGGCAGTACGAGGAGAGAATCTGAGGTCGGTATCGAGGATGCAGCTTCCCCTCTAAGAGCTGCACCACTTACATTCGCTCGCAGGATTTCAAGCTGGACGGTTGTGCCCTCGCGATCTCCGACATCAGCGTAGCTCCCGCCGACTGGTTCGCCCTCCACGGTCTCCTGACGCCGTGCAGCTCTCGCATTGTGGCACCCCGCCCTTGGACTGCTTCGACCGGATCCCCACGTTCCTATTTCCTTCTTTTTCCTCTCGTTGGCTGTCTTCTTCTCCGTCTATTTTCCTTCTATTCTTTTTATCCCTCCTTCCCCCCACCCCTATAAGGCACTGCGCCGTGTCACCTGAAGGCAGACAGAAATTAGGTGCCTTTTTCCTCTTCATTCTAACCACTACCACCACCACCACCACTTAGTTTCCCTGGTGGGAATTGAGCGGAGAGGTCGCGCGTCGTCGTAGAGGAGATGGGGACGACGGGCGACGTCCAGGCGGCGAACGAGATTGATAACGTCGAGGCGACGGTGAGCAGCCGTGCTGCGTATCAGGAGCATCGAAGGCGTAGTGTGGAAGGCGGTGGTAGTTGTCGGCGATCGGTGCAGGGGGCTGGAAAAGGCGGTAGCTGTTGACGCGGCGAGCAGTGTTATACTGGGTTCAGGACGAAGACCAATGGTTGTGGCAATACCGTGCGAAGTGACCTATGCGGCGGCAGTTAAAGCAGATTGGGCGATCATCCGCTGTTCTCCATTCGGCTGGATTGCGAGAGCGTGGATAAGACCATTCCTGGGGTGGTGACCTGGGACAAGGCGGTGAGCTTGAACGGAAGCTATTTGGTCGAGACTGAGCAACCGCGCACACACCGAAGCCGAAATCGCTGAGTTCTTCTTGCACAATCGACTGTACCAAGCCAACCTGAGGTACTTGCGAATCGATGTGGCCATTGGCGGGAAGAGCAGGTGTAATTGCTTCAATTTTCCGCCGGATGATTCACGTAACTTCAGACGCCGGTGAAGACTGCTGACGAGAAGTTTCTCCATCTTTGCAGGAGGACGTCGCACCGGTGTTCGGCAGTCAAGTGAAGTGGTCTAGTGGCTAAGGTAGTCGGTTACTGACCAGCAGGTCACGGGATAAAATCCCGGCTGCGGCGGCTGCATTTCCGATGGAGGCGGAATAGTTGTAGGCCCGTTTTCTCAGATTTGGGTGCACATTAAAGAACCCCAGGTGGTCGAAATTTTCGGAGCCCTCTACTACGGCGTCTCTCATAATCATATGGTGGTTTTGGGACGTTAAGCCCCACATATCTATCTATCCAGTCGAGTGAAGGATCTTGAAATGCGCCTGCTTTTAGCCAGTTCAAAACGCCGGCATTCCTGAATAATTTCCTCGACGGCCACACAGTTCCGGCACATTAGCAGGTTGAACGCATCGTCCGCTATCCCCTTGAGGATGTGACCAACCTTATCAGACTCCGACATGTCGTTGTCGACTTTACGACATAGAGCCAGCACGTCCTGTATGTATGAGATATACGGCTCTGTGGACGTCTGAGCACGTATAGACAATTCCTTCTTCGCAGCCGCCTTTCGACCGATGGGCTTCCCAAATAAGTCGCGAAGCTTCTACTTGAAGGTGTCCCAACTGCCGATCTCCTCCTCATGGTTCTCGTACCAGAATTTCGCCGGGCCTTTAAGGTAAAACAGCACGTTGGCCAGCATGAGAGTTGGGTCATACCGGTTGAGCGCACTGGTACGTTTGTAGTCAGCTATCCAGTCGTCGACATCAACTTCATCCGTACCACAGAACGTTCCTGGATGCTTCGGATGCGTCAGCTTGTACGTGGGTGGGGGGGGGGCGGTGAAGGCATTGCCGAGGATGGTGCAGGCACTGCCGAGGCCGATGGAGAGGTGGCCGTCGGATCGGTCTCGTGTTCCATCATGGAAACTCCTATTCGACGACTACTGCGGAGCTCCTATGTATGCCGCTTTGTAACCCAGCACGTCCACCAATTCGTTACGGGGATTACAAACAGACGAGAGAAAGAAATGAGTGTATTACCAATATTTACAAGTAAGTGAGAACCACCAGGGCTGCCAGCCTTTCGCGCGCTCAGTCCGCTTCTTCCTCTTCGATTCGTCTACGACGGTGGGGCCATGCCCACTGCCTCATAGCAATATTGTCGTTTTAGATGTTGTCATGAATTGAACTTTCATTCTGACATAAATTGTTATTTGAATTTAGTGTCCCCTCATCCTATTCCCGGATGAAGGATAGAGTAGTGCATGAAATTGAAAAAAAAGTGTAACCCTTTCACGAAGCAAGTCATTCCTGCATTCTGTATCACCAAGCCCTCGGTCATGTTACTTGTCACAGATTTGGAAATCTTGGAAGCGGCGCAACTCAACTTTCTGTATTATGTTTTTAACGCGTGTTCACTAAACACACATATATTTGTTTTTTTTTCAATAAATTTTGAGTGCATAGTTTGCGCATTGTCCGCGTTACTTTCTCATGTGTTATTGTTCTTTTCAGCATCGTCTCTTCAAGATGATTCTTCCAAATGGGAAAAAATAGTTTGTGTTTTGTAAAATTGTCTACGTGATACGCAATGCCGCAAACCTGCGGAAACTTGCTGAGTTACAGTTGTCTGCACAGTAAACAGTGCATTCCTGTTGGGAAATTATTTCGACATTGCCGGACAGTGTCTTCTTCGGAGCGTAATTCAAGAAAAATTTCCGGCGATCAGTCTGGCGGTGGCTTTTATTGCATTTGGTGACATGAACTCATGTACCTTTAATAAATATATTTAGTTGTAATGTAACCTTGTTGAGCCGCTTATATGCATGCACACCTCTCTGTGAACTATTTGCGGATAAGGAGAAATAAACATGATTAGAAACAGATGAGAGCCTTCGCAGGTGGGCAGTCTTCTTAGTACAGAAAATGTGGACTATGTCCCTGCTAAGGGCGATCAAGTCGCAGTGCAAGCTGCAAAGCTGGGCTTCTTTCTGTGATCGAGTCGGCTGCCTTACCTATCGCATTGTTAAAAGCCACCATGATTGTTTAAACATACCATAGTATAAGTTAGGCGACGCTGGTAAATTGGAGAATAAAGTGCAATCTATTTCTATCTCCCCTGACTCGGGTCCTCTCAAAAAACACTTCTACGCCTTCGTTGACTTATGGCAGCCGCAATTCAATTCGTTTTCTAACAAAGATAATGATCTTCTGGGGCGGGAACAGCACGTGATTAGTTCGCAAAGCCTTTCCTATTTGGTTCCCGCCTGCACCTGCGTCACATGTGGTGTAAATTTCAAATCAAGCAAACCGAAATAAAAGCATGACAGGGTTGTCTTAAGGTTGTAGTGCCCCTGCTGAGTGGTAGCTTCACCTGCAATGTCTGAGTTGGCACAAAAGCGTTGCATAATTAAGCGGACCGAAATGCAGAAAAAACTACTGTTCATGATCACTAGACACGGAAAATAGCCTTCTCAGCAGAAAGCTAGTAAAAATATGTTACGAATTTTATTATATATAATCACGTGACTGCTGCGCAGAATGAAAATTTCCTTCAGTTCGTTTTTCAGCCATGGGCAGCCGACAGTGACCGTGCACTGCCGAAGGGGGGGGGGGGCGCTCAACCCTCTTACTATTTTTAGTGGAGGGGCCGGCGCCCCTCTTGCCCCCTCCCCCTGGGAGGTACGCCTATGTCTCACTCTCTCTCATTGTCTTCATCATAACTTATATCTATAGCGTCTTGGCGCCGCAGGAACTAGCGGCGACATTCCACAACGTGCGTCGCTTCGACGAAGAATGCGTTTCGAGAGCGCTCGCTCTACTTGAAGCCAACTGCCCCAGCACCCTCTGCATCGTTGTTATGAACACGCTCGATAGCATCTCGTCTTCTTCGAAACGCCGCACCACCTTGGCGATAGTTAAAATTCCACCTCTCCAAAAACATTTCGCAGATCCCACGTACAGTGGGAATCGGTGACATGTGAAGCACGAATGAGAAATGTTTATATGTCAAGTTAAAATCAGCACAATATTACGAGGTGAAGGTAAACTATGCCATAGATGACTTCCGTGTCATGATTATCATGTTCGGATGTGTCGTTTACCCAATCTATTCACGTCACGTGATACCAAATTTAGTATATGTGGAGCTAGCGAAACTGCCGGGAGCACGCTATCAGCATGGTATGTTTTCATGTTCTTACATGACACGCGAGCCAGGATTGTCATGTTTGCGCCAGTCATATACTTAGACATCGCTTGACGTCACGTAACAGCAAATTTGGTATATGTGAAGCTAGTAAAACAGCCGCGAACACATCATGAGGGGCCCAATATACTCCAATGTACCATTGACACGCGCACACGCTGGGCACAGCGACGCTACGTTAGCAAAACTCGAGCACTCTATAGTATGATCGGCTTTCGATTGCACTTATCCACGCAAGATGCGTTGCTTTATTTGAAAGAGCAGGTCATTGGTCCATCGCGGGGTGTCCATACCTGCGCTTTGCTTGCGCTGCACCTTAAATCGGCCTTTGACAATGTGGAGCACGACCTCATTCTCAGCAACCTCGCCGAATCGCGCTGCGGTGTTCGCGTTTATTGTTATGTTAGAGCCTTTCTTCGTGATCGCACTGCAACAATTGGTATAGGCCCACATAGCTTGAGCATAATTCACCTTCCAGGAAGAGGCACCCCTCAGGGAGCTGTGATTTCACCAGCATTATTTATTATCGCTATGTCATGCCTCCCTAAACAACTTGACCAAATTAAGGACCTGCACCATGCCATGTATGCCGACGATATCACGTTGTGGATGTTTCGGGGTTCCGACGGCGAAATTCAATACCGGCTTCAACAAGCGGTAGAGGTCGTGTCAGATTATGCTCGACGGGGTGGCCTAACTTATGCTCCAAACAAGTTTGAGCTACTCTTTCGCGGCCGCTGCAAAAATCCGCCACTCCACATCAATGTAAACGTCGAAGGAACGTCTATCCCGCAGGTACAGCGAGCACGCATCCTTGGTCTTTAAGTTGAAGCAGATGGCAAGGCACGACACATCATCTCCATACTCTCCCGCCAGATAAAACAGATTACATGTTTCGGCGCGTAAGTAAATAGACACTCGGGACTTGAGGAGCGGGACATGCTTCGACTAATGGATGCATGTATTACAGGTCGCTCCATTATCACCATTCATTTCACCGGCTGACGCAGGGACAACATGAACGGGTTGACACACTCATCTGTAAGGCCATCAAGGTCGCTCTGGGCGTTCCGCACTATACTTCTACGCAGCGCCTTTTGTCAATAGGAGTGCACAATACCCACAATGAAATACTCGAGGCCCAGTGAATTAGTCAGCGCCAACGCCTTCTTCTCACACCAACGGGCAGACACGTACTCCACCACCTGGGTCACCCAGTCCCCCCTGAACCTCCAGAAACGCAGGGTACTTCCGTGCCACCCGAAATAGCTCAAGTGCTTCGTGTACATCCTCTGCCACGCAACGCACACCTTGAGCATAACATCGGTCGTCGGCGGGCACGGGTGAGATACCTGAGTCGCACTCTTGACGTAGAGGATAATAGAGTCTACTACACGGACGCGGCTCGCACGATCAACGGACACACAGCGGTGGTCGTTAGCGGCACTCATGAGATCGTAAGTGCGGCCTCAATATCTTCCCCATCTTCAGCCATTCGGGCGAGATCCTGATGGTTACCTTGGCGATACAACACACCTTGTGCCTCCCCGTGGAAACGTACTATATACTAACCGATTCACAAGTGGCATGTCAGGCTTTCTTACAGGTCGCGGCATTCCCAAAAGCTCCCATTCTATTCTCTCACGAACATCCAAAGTTGATTCACACAACAGTCACAACATACACCTGCTCTGGACTCCTGGTCATGACTCACTATCAGGTAATGAACGCGCTCATGCGGTTGCTCGAGAACTCACCCTGCGAGCGGTCTCGCGCAGTGAGGCGGCCAACACAGAGCCAGCTAGGTTTCCTACTTCTCACATATCGCGAAGTCACATAACGTTAGATACGCCCATGACAGCAATAACAGCTCCCACCAGACTCCTTCACACGCGAGGAGGCTGTCGCACTTCGCCAACTGCAAACGCGAACTTTTCCGAACCTCCCCTTCATGAATGAAGTATACCCGACTCGTTATATAGATGCCTGTCCAGGCTGTGGCGCTATCCCCACAACTTTTCACGTTACCGTAAAAGGCTCTGCCGCTTACTTCCCTCCCCTCCCTCCAATCCTTCAGTCCGCCCGTACCCCAGAGCAGTGGGAAGGCACCCTTCGTGACGGTGCCCCCAAGGTCTGCCGGGCCCTCATTCACAGGGCTTGGGCTGTCGCAGAGGTTACCATAGGTGTCCTAGAATAGGGACCCTCTCTGTTTTCCCTCATTTTTCATAATAAAATGTTTTCATCGTCAGTGCAGCCTGACCGCAACCGACGCGAAATGCGACATGCTGCATTTTGCGTCGATGCGTTACCCAGACAACACTGCGTCTACCTCTTAACGTGATGAAGAGAAGCCGGAGGCGCTGAAACGCGCATGCGTTATAGCAACGCAGCGCGGTGCGTGCCTGGGAGTATATGACAGGACTGGCGCCTGGCGTGGCAATGCCAGCGTGATGCGATGAAATGAACGCCGGCGAGTACGTGCACCGCGTCACGTCGAAATGTATTGGCGCCTTGACTGTCGCATGTAGTCATGTTCTCACATAACACGCATCTTATGATTATCATGTTTGCACCAGTTGCATACTTTCGTCATTCATTGGCATCACGTAATACCAAATTTGGCATATGTGACGCTAGTGAAACGGCTGCGAGCGCATCATGAGCGTGGCATGTAGTCATGTTGTTACATGACACGGAGTCATGATTTTAATGTTATGGTCTGTCGCTTGTCTTCGCCATGAAATTATGCCATACCATACCAGTTTTGCAACATGCCATGGGTACGAAACAACCGCAAGAGCTGCAGGACCACGAAATGTAAGTCATGACATTCACGACATACATGTCATAAATTTCATGTTATGACTAATCAAATATATTCTTCATACAATCATGGTATGCCATACGAACAGTACTGAAAGTTGGGCGAGTTGGTACTCATTCATGACTTCTTTGCGCAAACACGTACACGGACACAAGGAAGAGAGTCAAACAACACGGGCGCAATTCACAACTGGTTTATTTTGAACAACGAACTGCACTTATATCTTCACGTAGCCCACACGCCCCCCCCCCCCCCCCCCATCGGTGGATCCGGGAACAAACGAGATAACCCAAAGAAAGCTTATTCAGCGCTACGTCATGATAAGAACCACAAACGACAAAAAATTGCCCGTGTTGTTTGCCTCTCTTCCTTGTGTCCGTGTACGTGTTTGCGCAAACAAGTCATGAATGCCATACCAAGTTTGGTATCGATACCACTATCAAAGCGGTCAGGAGAGCTAAAAGTCGTAGGCGGCTAGATAGATAGATAGATAGATAGATAGATGGATAGATAGATAGATAGATAGATAGATAGATAGATAGATATATCGATACGGTCAAGGTCGCCCAACTTCACTAAGAAGTGCTTCGCATTTGAAACAGTGTATACCATCCATCAAAAATGGCAGCATATCCACGGAGTGAATGATGGGGAGTGGGGCGAAGCATTCGTCCGTACATTCGTTCTTGCTTCCGTCCGTTGCTGCGTACGTCTGTGTAACCGTCCATGCGTCCATCCACCCGTCCGTGCGTGCGTCTGTTCATGCGTCCGTCCCTGCGTTCGTCCATGCATCCGCGCCTGCGTCCGTTCATGCGTCCATCCATGCATCTGTCAGTGTGGCCGTTCGTCCATCTATTCAGCGCTCCAAGTACCACCATCTCGCATCTTTTCATCATATATTCTCCATATAGAAGCACCACCATGCAGCGGACATTTAAAGGACTAAACGGGAGGTGACACATGCACACTTTCTTACGGCTTGCGTTTCGGGTTTACTTCCCACCTTTAACCACCTCGAGTTCATGGTATATACTAGTTCACTGTATTCATGGCTATGTGGCCCAATGCTCGCTAAACCTTTCTAAAACTAAGGAGGTTACACCCAGCGAGTTTAACGTAGCAACCCTTTCTTGTCAGATCGTGCTCAAAGTACATGCCAATAGCTGCTAATGGGGATTGCAGCGTGCGCGTTACCTAAAGGCCGAATGCTCCTGTCTCTCATTCCCCTTTAGCAGCCATTAACATGTGCATTGAGCACTATCTTTTATTGTTCAACAACGCACAGAAGAAATCTCTCACCGGAACCACCTTGGAGGTCAAAATCGTAAGGACCGCTATTTCGGGTATGTGGCACTGGTGGTTACGTGCTACGAGGGACGCACAAGCCACGCCATAAGGAGCTTCGCCCCTAAAAGGGGCTGCCGTCAAAATCGTCCAGCGTTTTCGCATGATCACGGCTTTTCCTATAAAAACACACGTTCGGTGCATGGTAGGAATATTCCCGCGTTCTCCGCCAGGGCATTTCACTGCGTTCGCTCGTTCACCTGGGTGGGTTTTTCGATCATCTTGGTGAGTGACTCCACGTTCGCCCTCTCTCCGCACTCGACGTGATTCGCTAGAGTTTGAGGTTATCTGCGTCGCTATCTTGGGAAAATCGCGCACACTTCTTGGATGGCTCACCAGCGACAATTTGTGGGACGATTTTCAGACAGACGGCCAACTCGGGTGGCGCCACGTTGGCGAAGAGCGGCGCATCACCCACTCACGATGAACATACGCTCAGCCGCGTTTATGCGAGTTTTAAACGCGAAGCATTTCTTGGCGAACTTCAACGACATTGAGCGTATCTATCTATCTATCTATCTATCTATCTATCTATCTATCTATCTATCTATCTATCTATCTATCTATCTATCTATCTATCTATCTATCTATCTATCTATCTATCTATCTATCTATCTATCTATCTATCTATCTATCTATCTATCTATCTATCTATCTATCTATCTATCTATCTATCTATCTATCTATCTGTCTGTCTGTCTGTCTGTCTGTCTGTCTATCTGTCTGTCTGTCTGTCTGTCTGTCTGTCTATCTATCTATCTATCTATCTATCTATCTATCTATCTATCTATCTATCTATCTATCTATCTATCTATCTATCTATCTATCTATCTATCTATCTATCTATCTATCTATCTATCTATCTATCTATCTATCTGTCTGTCTGTCTGTCTGTCTGTCTGTCTGTCTGTCTGTCTGTCTTTCTATCTGTCTGTCTGTTTGTCTGTCTGTCTGTCTGTCTGCCCGTCCGTCCGTCCGTCCGTCCGTCCGTCCGTCCGCCTATCTATCTATCTATCTATCTATCTATCTATCTATCTATCTATCTATCTATCTATCTATCTATCTATCTATCTATCTATCTATCTATCTATCTATCTATCTATCTATCTATCTATCTATCTATCTATCTATCTATCTATCTATCTATCTATCTATCTATCTATCTATCTATCTATCTATCTATCTATCTATCTATCTATCTATCTATAAACGAGCCGCTTACGTTTTGGGGCTCTCGGGATCACCCCCTTAACTTGGCGTGAACCGAAATTAGTATGAGAGGGTAAGATGGTTTGACGAATATGAAACGCTGGTCAAAACATGAATAATGTCACATTATTGCCGCGTACATAATCACACACTTCCCGCCAGACAGTAGCACATACCGTCGGACGCGTATGTGCCACTGATGTGCATGTACTTACGACAGGTGATTGACACTTAGTATCTACCGAAGAACGATGCGAACACACTTAGGGAAATTCAACGCGCGAACAATAAAAAATACCTGATATCGGAAGCGTCAACCTGACGAATGCAAAAAATAAATGTCAAGGTCCCAGATGAAATCAAACCAAAGCATTCTGCGTGGCAATGAAGCATCCTACCACAGAGCCACGCCATGCCTCTGAACTACTTTTCAAATAGACGCCCATCTTCTAGAAAGTCAATAGTCTTTGCAGTGCTGCCTATTTAATGTTATAAACATTACATATGTACTCCTTTGATACAGCCGTCACGTCAGGTTAATGTCAATTGAGGTTAGTTGTCATGCGCTGAAGTTGATTTATGTAGCAGTGTCCAGGACCAGCATTCTCGCAAGCATCAGCGCTTCATATCTGCTTCTGATGTAGCTAATACGCATGATTCTATGGTCATCGTTGCATAAGTGCAAACAATCACTTATATAGACATTTGCAACTCTTCAACGTATGTCAGTGCGTGCGACATTTGTACATATAGTTAGTGTCATTTATTAACGTGCCGCTAAAGAAAAAATGAAACACGGTCACCTTTCTTCTGGATGCTTCGCATAACCTCAATTCCCAGGTACGTGGGGTGTGCCGAATTTTTTGTATGATTTCATAAATTATTAAGACACTTTGAGCGCTTTAAATCATGAATTCTGACCATACTGTCATTTTGTGTGTTCGCAGGGGCCAAAATAGTTCCGTATTGCTACATTAGTACATGGACTACCTACTGTGCTCACACGGCCTCATTGAACGAGGGTGCTCTAAACTAAGTTTGGCTACACTGCCAACCGCTTGTGAAACAGAGAATAGGTGGTCAAGATGAACCCAGGGCCCTCCACTCCAGAGTGCTGCTTATTTACATGGTATTTTTGTCATGTAAAACACCAGCACTTGTTATACTTGGTAGTTAATAGCGCCTCCACCCACAAAAGAAAGTGGACGCACCAGGAGTGGTATTATCAAATGACAAAAAATGAGGTGACATCTCCCTTGAGCTGTCTTGAGGAGCAGACATTGTCGATCGGATGTAGCTGCTCAAGAGGTAGGGTATGGCAGGCTGACACAACCACCGAGAGAGAAGAATGATGATAATCCTCTTACTGATTGCATTAGCCGAATAACAGGAATGAACCAAGAAATGGGCGGCAGCGTGCTAAGATATATAGGGTCTTACGAACAATTGATATCAGTGCAGGGCTTACATTTCTAGTTCTTGTTCACCTATTGTAAATGACGCATACTCACTGCGGGGAATCGGCCATGAATTAAGCGGTTCTATAAAATTTCATTTCTGCACTTCTGATTGTCCACTCAATCTATCATTTCTATTTCTATTCAGTCGTTTTCACGTGTCACTGAGAAACCTTCAATAAGGATTCCACTCTTTGCACATCTATTCTCACTTTCCTTAACTAAGTCTCATTATTCATATTTCTGCGCTCACGCACTCAAATCACGCCTGCTACCTCACTCCCCACTTGACCTTGCTTACCAAGATTCTACAAGGCTCCAGGCTCTTCGTTAAAAGCGTGGGCACCTCTGCCCCCCCACCCGTTATCCATTGTTCTACGTTCTGCTCTCACTTGAAAATAATTTGCAAATGATCAGGGTTTATGTAACAGCGGCATTTTGGTAGCAAAGAAAAAGCTATAACAAAATAAACTTCAACTATAATGAAGACGCATTTACTATCGACAATTTTAAATTCTTGCTTCATAATTGGGACAAAGTTGTTTTTTTTTTCTTTCCTTCGTACAAGCATCAGTTGGTTGGTTGGTTGGACCCAAGAGGATTGGCTCAACCCACTGCGGGGGATCGGCCATGAATCGCGCGGCAGTGGGATTTCGGGGAAAAGAAAAAAAAAACAGGAGGGGGATAACAAATTTTTTTATATGAACGATAAGCTCAGTTGTGCTAACAGGCAGTTATGAATAGTTTGAATTGAAAACAAATAAAAAACAAATATAGCAAAACAATAAATTACAGGAAATACTATATGATATAGACTAATTACAAAAATAGGTAATCAATATATATGTACTTGTGAGATTAAAATGGTAGCCGTTTCGATTCTTTTGTAGAGTTATACATCGTTCCATATATGTCCCTGTCGCAATGACCTAGTGCCGAAGCCCCTAAGGAGAGTAGTACCGTTTTTGACAGCTCAACCCAGTGTTTTTGGCAAGCTGTGTTTTGGAAAGATATGTTTGCCTTAATTTTCGATACCTGCGACTATGCGAAAAAGTGCTCTATAGTTTCTGTTTGTGTACAGCAATGACAATGGGGAAAGAAACAAAACCAGTTCTGTATAAATAAAGTACGGTGGAATCCTTCATTGAAATTTAGTGAATGTCACTTCGAATTGTCTTATTGCACACCAGGCACTGTACCACTGAAACTTAAGGTGCTGAAAATCTGCGCCATTTAGAACAGAAGAGTTGGTGTGTTCCTGCAACATACAGAAGTTTCGGAATAGCGTGATTGTATATAGGCCGCACGGTATTAGAATATTCAGGACAGGGCCCTGAATCGATTCTGCTGCCAGTGTGTCTGCCGCTTCACTTAGTTTTAGTCCAGTGTGACTTGTCACCCAAACCAATCGGATGACATGAACGTCATGGGGTACATGCGTATAAAATTCTAATAAACAAGACGATGTCCTTGGTGCTGTCAGAGAAGTGCAAACTGACAAAGAATCGGTCAGTAAACAAACGAAGCGATATATGTTGGGAGCTTGCGCATGGCCAGAATCACTGCCATTAATTCTGCCTGGAATATTGGCGTAAAATCTGGCAGTCGCAGTAAATAAGACCAACCTAATGCTGTTGAGTAAATGCCTACTCCTGCTTTCTCGGCATTAACGGAAGCATCTGTGGCTATAACTAAACTTATCTGTAGGCTATTGAGATGGTCTTCGAGCAACCCATTTGAAATATTTTATACCCATTGTACCTTGGGGGGGGGGGTGCGGTTTACCCCTAAATTATTTTTACTTCTTTCTTAATCAGAGGCCTTAATAAGCCTTCATAGTCATCACCTCACGAGTGTCTAGAGGCACGCGCAGAGACCGCATGCATAACCAGTTCCAATGCAGCTGTTGAAGTGGAAGAAAAAGAAGATAGTACTTGCGTTATGGAGCCGTATCCGTTTAATATGTGCTACTTCACAGAAGCTTCAAACTTTATGCCGGTCGCGCAGCCCGTTCCCACGCCAACGCTCCATGAACGTCTGGTACGTCCGGGGATACTCAAGTCGTGTGCAGGAATGCCGGATCCTGGGAGAGTACAGCCTAAAAAAACCCTGCGCTTCCAACTAGAGCCTACAGCTATGGGAAAGGCCGACGACGGAGTCTTCAGCATAGAGTTGACTGAGCCACCTAATGAAGCGTGGTCCACCTCGTTGTCGTCCAATGCGACTGTCGAGAAAGAGCCACCGAAAAGCAGCAACACGCCTGCGCCACCATCTCCGCCAGAAGGGTCCCTTGAATCAGAATATCTCACCGAAGTCACTGACGATCAGTCTACGGACAATGCTGAGGGCAGTATATTGTCAAGCTCCAAAAGCCACGATAGTGAGTCCGTCGAGGTCAGCTCTGCGATGTCACTGTCGATCAGCGGCCATGCTGGTTACCTCAGGACCAGCAAGAAAAATAAAGGAAGAAAGCCTTTTGAAGGAGTAAGGAAGCATGCAAGCAGCTGGATACCGGAAGAAATCAGACAATACTTGGCCCGCCATTCTTGGCTCGGTGATGTAAGCTTTGGTGGTCGGTTGAGCGGCTCGTCATTGCCATTGAGTGGATCGTCTGATGTAGAGCAGAGCTCGCTCGTCGAAGAGAACGCTGCGCAGCACGTCGTGTGCAAGAGGTACGCCGCGCTGACGCTGTCAGCGGGCCTGCTGATGCTCATGGTGGCCGCTGTGACGGCTAACATCGAGGCAAGCATGCGTCAGTCCGATCAAGGCGTCTCGTTAGACAAGGATGGTTTGCTGCCGATTTCTATGAACGAAGAGAGTCCTAGCGTGGCTGTGGCCGGACGTCGTGCATTCTACGACGGCGGCAGCGATGAGGAACCCACTCAGGTCGAGGTCGACGGCAGCTCTACTATACGGCCCGCAGACGGCCACAGTGGAACGGTGGAAGACGCTACAGTTGTGGCCGACGGCGGATATGCGATCGGGGACATTCAGAAGATCACTAAAAACTGGAGCATGAACGAGCACCGCAACCCGGCCTTCCTGATGGAGCGAAAGGTAAATAAGGGCAGAATAACAGATAGGTGCATGGGCAATTCGGTTTGGGTTCATGCTGATGTAATATGGCATACCGGTAACTAATACAAAAAACAAGATAAAGACAGCGCATATCTTGTCATCATCTTTTATTTTATATCAGTTACAGTGCTGTCGCAATACATAAGAAAGAATGTCATTGGGCGAGGCCTTAAATTAGTTGGGTTGTAGAAACACACACAGGCTACAAGAACGTGGGGTACCGATGCTGTAATTCATGCTCAATGAGCTGGTCATGTTAGCTTTGCCACAGTGATGGCTTATCGATTCGCATGCCAGCTCATTATTTTATGCCAGTATATCTCCAATGAGAAGGAATTCACGCTCTGCACTATAGCCCGCCTTGCCTTAATGTATCGGAATTCTCTGGAACGTTTTGATTGTTCTGTAAAGCGGGGATAGCCGACGCGAATATATAGAAGCGACAGCAGCACCAGAGATTGCGCTAGAATTTTCATTGACGCTCATGTAAAAGTTTACGAATCTTCAGTGCGTTTTGAAGTATGAATTCTGGGATGTTGCGGTGCCCAGCCACCGCAAAGGATTATGAGAACACCGAAAAAAGTGAGACTGCGGTGTATTAAAAAAAAAAAAAAACTTTGGACCCCCTCCCCAAAGAGAACCATGTGTGATGGGATGTGAAGCAGCAGCGGTGCGCAACCCGTTGACCCTGCTGAAGCGGATGTCGTCACGAGGGCTGGAAGAACGGTTTGAGGCTAAACTGGGTGTAGCCTTCACTCGAGTAAACATTTCTTTGAAACGCAAACTCACGAAAGGCAGGCAGGGTTTCGTTCAAGTTTCATCGCAGATAAACGAGTCGAAAAAAAAATGGCAGCATATGCACGGAGTGAATGATGGGGAGTGGGGCGAAGCATTCGTCCGTCCATTCGTTTTTGCTTCCGTCCGTCCATGTGTACGTCTGTGTGACCCTGCATGCGTCCATCCGCCCGTCCGTGTGTGCGTCTGTTCGTGTGTCCGTCCCTGCGTTAGTCCATGCATCTGCCCCTGCGTCCGTTCATGCGTCCATCCATGCATCTGTCTGTGTGTCCGTTCGTCCATCTATTCAGCACTCCAAGTACCACCATCTCGCATCTTTTCATCATATATTCTCCATATAGAAGCACCGCCATCCAGCGGACATTTCAAGGACTAAACGGGAGGCGGCACATGCACACTTTCTTACGGCTTGCGCTTCGGGTTTACTACCCACCTGTAACCACCTCGAGTTCATAATATATACTAGTTCACTGTATTCCTGGCTATGCAGCCCAACGCTCGCTAAACCTTTCTAAAACAAAGGAGGTTACACCCAGCGAGTATAACGTAGCAACCCTTTCTTGTCAGATCGTGCTCAATGTACATGCCAATAGCTGCTAATGGGGATCGCATCGTGCGCGTTACCTAAAGGCCGAATGCTCCTCATACCCCCTCATCCCCCCTTAGCAGCCATTAACATGTGCATTGAGAACCATCTTTTATTGTTCAACAACGCACAGAAGAAATCTCTCACCGGAACCTACTTGGAGGTCAAAATTGTAAGGACCGCTATTTCGGGTATGTGCCACTGGTGGTTACGTACTACGAGGGACGCACAAGCCACGCCATAAGGAGCTTCGCCCCTAAAGTGTTTCCACGCGACATGCGGTCGGGCGTTGCGGGTGGTCGAGAGGGTGAAGCGAGAGAGAAATGCGTCGTGAGTGAGCGGAGGAGCAACACCGCCTAAGTGCGTTGGGAGGAGCCGGCAGCTAATGCGGGTGAGGAAGAAAGTGAAGTAAACACGCGCCTGCGACTTGACCAGCTTGGCATCGTTCTAACCATGGCGGGGGGAACGCGGTGCGAAGACATGAACGGACAGCGTTACACAGACTGGCCAAAGAGCTGCTTCGCATCTAAAACCCGCGATCTTGTTCACGCACACGTATAAATAAATGGATCTTCTTGCACTTGCTTTATACACGCCAGCACGTGATTGTGTGTGTATAAATTATACGCACAAACATTTCTGGATGTTTCAGCCCACCAAACCACCCTCTGGATATATGAATGTTCTGAATAAGCGTATACCTCCGAAAAGCTTATAATACCCATCTAGATTGTGAAAAAACGTGTTATCAAGCAATTTATTTGCTTTTAAATGCGAAGCATTTCTTAGCGGCCTTCGCCGACTTTGAGCGTATCTATCTATCTATCTATCTATCTATCTATCTATCTATCTATCTATCTATCTATCTATCTATCTATCTATCTATCTATCTATCTATCTATCTATCTATCTATCTATCTATCTATCTATCTATCTATCTATCTATCTATCTATCTATCTATCTATCTATCTATCTATCTATCTATCTATCTATCTATCTATCTATCTATCTATCTATCTATCTATCTATCTATCTATCTATCTATCTATCTATCTATCTATCTATCTATCTATCTATCTATCTATCTATCTATCTGCCTACGACATTTAGCGCTCCTGACCGTTTCGATAATAGTATCGGTACCAAACTTGGTATGGTATGAACATGCCTGTATTAACAACATATTTGACTAGTCATAACATGAAAATCGTGACATGTATGTCGTGAATGTCACGATTTACAATCATGGTCCTGTAGCTCTTGCGGTGGTTTTGTTCACATTGCATGTTGCAAAACTGGTATGACATGATTGATGGCGAACACAAGTGACAGACCCTAACATGAAACTCATGACGTGCTTGTCATGTAACAACATGACTATATACCACGCTCATGATGCGCTGGCGGCCGTTTCGCTAGCTTCACTTACACCAACTTTGGTATTATGGGACGTGAATGGATGACGAAGTTAAGATACTGGTGCAAACATGATAACAATTTGATGTGTGTCATGTAAAAAGATGACTACATGCTACGCTCATGATGCACTCGCGGCCGTTTCGCTAGCTTCACATGTACCAAACTCGGTATTATGCTACGCGAACGAACGGCATAGGTAAATGACATATTCAAACATGATAATCACGACATGCGTGTCATGTAACAACATGGCTACATGCCATACTCATGATGCGCTCGCGGCTGTTTCGCTAGCTTCACATATGTTAAATTTGGTATTGCATGACATGAATTTATGATGAAGGCACGTGACTGGTGCAGACAAGATAATCAAGATGCGTGCCATGTGAGAACATGGTTACATGCCACAGAAAAGGCGCCAATACATTTCGACGTGGCAGGATGCGTGTGCTCGCCGGCGTTCATTTTTTTGCGTCACGCCGGCGTTGCCTTGCCAGGCGCCAGTCCTGCCATATACTAGCAGGCACACGCCGCATTGCGTTGTTTTGACGCATGCGCGTTTCAGCGCGTCTAGAGTCCCCCCGTCACGAAAAGAGGAAGACGCAGTGTTGTCTGGGTAACACATCGGCACGAAATGCAGCATGTCGCATTTCGCGCTGGTTGGTGCCGCGCCGATGGACGCTGGTCGCGCCGGTCGCGCCTGGCGTCAGACTATAGAGTGCTCGCGTCTTGCTAAAGTAGCGTCGCTGTGGTCAGCGTGCGCGTGCGTCCACGCTGCATTGGAGTATATTGAGTGCTTCATGATTCACTCACGGCCATTTTTCTAGCTCGACATATACCAAATTTGGCGTTACGTCACGTCATTGGATGGCGAAATATATGACTGGTGCAAACATGATAATCTTGACACGCGTGTCATGTAAGAACATGACAACATACTACACTCATAGCGTGCTCGTTGGCGTTTCGCTAGCTCTACATATACGAAATTTCGTATCATGTGACGTGAATTGATGAGGAAGGTAAACGACACATCCATACATAATAATCATGACATGGAAATTAGGTACGGCACCATTTACTTCCACCTCGTAATGTTGTGCTGATTTTAAAGTGACATGTCAACCTGTGTCATTCGTGCTTCGCATATCACCGACCCCACTGTACGTGAGATCTGTAAATTGTTATTTATAAAGTTTTCATTATTGTGGGCCTACTGACCACGTTGAAATCTGAAAACTAACACTTTCGAATGGAAGCAGTGTTCTTGTTTACAGTGCTCAAGAGAACATTAATTAATAATCTTGTGAAAGGGTTCTGCAAAAGGGGTTTATTTTCTTGTCTTGGGAGCATGGCGGAAACAGCGATTTTGATCGTGGTGTAATCTATACCATGAAAGATCCCAAGCGTTTGCTACACAAGAAAATTATAAGCAATAATTGAGTGAAACTACTGAAGTTTAACAAATAAGGCCATTTTTCCTGTTCCACCGTATGATTTGAACTTCAGTGGTGTATAAGTTTGCGAATTGACGTCATTTTACTAGAAGAGAAAGTTATGCTAGTTATTGGTTTATGTTTGGGATGTAAGAGGACTAATGAAGACTCGGCATAGATGCTGAACTCACCATTAAAAATTCATTGGAAGGCCCCGCAAGTATATCAAGCAGCCAATTTAGTCAAGTTGCACACCATGGCGTCTGCGCGGCAGAGCCAGAAGGTCGAAAAAATCACCTAATAATGACAAAGTGGAACACGTGTGTTGCAAACAGCCAAGTAATAAAAAGAAACCTCCTACTGGTAATAGCATGCATAACAATCCACAAAAAATAATCACTTTAACATGGCAGCATTGAACTCAAGTATCGAAACTCCTTTTCATCAAAAGCCACCGACGGCTTACTCATGCGCCCTTCACTATTAATGTAATATGAGTTCATCTCCCTAGTGCATTTGTCGTGACGGCCAAACGAAAAAGTGGTTTCCTCTTCTGTTGGTTGGCAGCCACACTCTCTACAATGAACTGGCATGTGCAAACCACCAAAAGTCGTTAACGAGGATAGCTGTTCTCTTAGTCTCTCATTGATGTATCACCTGATTTTTTCCTCTATAACCTCCCCCCGCCCCCTTTGCATGATAATCGCACCCTATATACAATGTATGTGTTTAAATGATGGCGTTCCAGACATCGCGATCAGACTCAAGTTCGTTGTGAAGTCATTTTGCTAGGACTCTCGTTTGCTTGGGATGACCTTGGAAGCACCTTGTTTTCAGTTCAGAGGGTTTCTGCTTCCATACACCCACGCTTTTCTTTCCCGGTTCCCTAAAGCAGCCCGGATCATGCAAATAACGTTCCCGGCCATGCAAAGTTACGAGCACATTTCAATGGAGTAATGTCTCTGCACCGGCCTGATCACAAGAACACCTACTTGCAACTCAATCTTGCAAGAACTAAATGAGGCCATCGGCACTCTACATGCTACACTTCTATGACCTTTGCAATCTTCAATAGCTGGCGCGGCGCGTTGTCAGCATGCATGAGCATGACGTTCCTTTGTTTCATTGCCGTGGTTGATCTGGTGCCAGCAAAGTGAGCAGATAGTAAGGCATTATTTTTTCCGTCACTTCCAAGACATTTTCACCTGTAGCTCTTTGTAGATGAGCCTGCGTCTGGCAGCTGCTCATTTGAAATTGCTGGTGACTGCATCGATGGTCAAGCTTCGTGCAAAGAGAAGTTCTGCTATTGTCACCGAGGAAGGTTCTCTTGCATCAAGACCCAGAGTTTGACTTGTCAAGACCCAGAGTTTGTCAAGACCCAGAGTTTGACTTGTTCGAGCTCAGTGAGCTCTGTTGGCACTTACTCAAAGTTCATATGAGTTTTTGCGGTAATATTTCGCAGTAGAAGATTAATTGGTCATGCGAAGTGCTCACACAATGAGTTTAATCAAGGAGCGCTTGGCGCAAAACTTGCACGAAATGTCATCGGTGCTGAAATAGCCAGTGGCTTTTGCTTCAGAGAGCACTCGGTGCATACTCCTTAGGCCTCCGAGGCCTTGTGAAAGGTGCGGTCATTGTCAAAGAAGATCACGCTAAATAATTCTTTTCTAGCTGTGAATCACCGTATAGACATAGTAGGAAAGTCTCTGATGTCGTTTTCGGGACTTGCTCGAAGGGCCGGGCTTCAGATTCAGCGCACGTAAAAGTTGCAACGTAATTTTTCGTGTCGCCTGTTTCCTTGGCATCAAACACCACTTGACTTTTTATCGTCAGTGTTTAACCACGTACAGCCGTGCGTAGAGTATGGCATACCTCATCACGACAGAATACACATCACAGACGGCTTTGGTGTGTCCTGCTCGCAAGTACGTTCCTATGAAGTGGTCATTCGTTTCTAGCAGTCGCTTTTGTGGTTGAGATGGTCGAAAAGGTTTTATCATCGAGTAACCGCGACTTGTTCGTTGATTTCTTGTTCTCCATATTTCCGAGGGAGGGCCACCTCGTTGCTCCTGTTAAGAAGGCTAACAGTTTTCTCAAAATGTTTAACGGTGCTTGCATAATTCAGGTGGCTTGTATATTGTTTAGATAATGTTCAGGCTCTTAACTTTCCGAAAACGCTGAGAAACTCGTCAGACTCTGTAGTTTGAACTTTAAGCACGAACACCATGTTTCGTGAAGCTGTCGGTCGAGACATCGAGCGCGGTATGCTACTCCGGATGGTCCATCCAAACTTGAAGTTGAGTGCAAGCATGCATTTGTTGCCGGCGCATCATAAAAGTACACCGGTCACCACTTTCCACATCTGATTTGAACAAATAAGTACGCTGATACCACTCTTCGTGATGACAGATAGATGTATCAGTTCATCACTGGCGTCCTGTTCAAGCTTCTCGAAAGACGCAACGAAGAGTACTTCCATAGTTGTCTCTCCGATAAAGTCCTGATAGATGCGCGGGATCTTGATTGCTCGTAGCACTATGCAACTCTACGGCGGAAAACTGACTTCGCTGTCGCAGTTCTACAGTTCGATTACTCTTAGCCGCTTGAGCTGTTGCACTTGCGAAAGTGTGGAGTGCTATCCGAGCTGGTCTCACGCATTTCAGTCGGGGAAGATTGGACTAAGCTTCAGTGATGAAGGCCCCCTGACCACCGTCAGAAGCTACTCGTACGTAGCGGCAGGTGTCATCGTATATGGCTCATGCTCGGAAAGTCTGCAGAGATATGAGAGCTAAGGAACATTCATCTAGTTATCGTTTTCTATGTGATGCGCAGGCTGTCGTAATTTCTTCTGTTTTTCGGGAACACATTCGGGATCACACATGCTTGTGCCATGTTGAGCGTCGAATTTCGAGCAAGAGATATTTTTGCAGTTTCGAGCCCGATGTCCTTAGACGTTGCACCGGAAACATCTCTTGCCATTGAAAAGTAGTTCCTTCTTCTGCATCAGCGGCAACTCAGCGGCGCACGTTTCCGGCTTCTGCTCACTTGGCCAGCAAAAGACGCAGTAGTCCTTCATTGTTTCCCGCGCTGCGTTGCTGTGAAACACAGATAAGGTATGTTTCCCACGGCGAGAATATGTTAACATACTTTCCATTAGGGCTGTGCCAAGTTTTCGTCCTCTGGCGTCCTTGAAATTGATCTTTTCTAAGCATTCCAGCTCAGTGCACATGAAGTTGAATAGACCATCTTGTCCAACGGGTGTACCATCGCATCTCGAATCATGTGGCACCTGAATGGCACACGATCGACGGTACTGAATGCTATGTACCATCTTAACTGACTGCTCGCGTTGCGCAACCATTCACTGGTACCATTCACTTCACTGGTACATGTAGGCACTGGATAGCAGGTTCGGAATTTCGTCAAGGGCGTTTTTACTTGGCTTTCGCTTGATGAGCGCCAGCGTAAACGTTGCCACCAGTCTAAGCGTTAGCGCCTGCTGCTTCACATCTACATATTATTCTATTTAGCGGGAGATGGTTCAAGTTTTTTTAGGGGCGAAGCTGTCTGAGCCGGGGGTCATAAATCCGCAATGTATGTAGTAGTAGTAGTAGTAGTTGTAGTAGAAGTGGTAGTAGTAGCAGTAGCAGTAGCAGTAGTAGAAGAAGAAGAAGAAGAGGAAGTAGTAGTAGTAGTAGTAGTAGTAGTAGTAGTAGTAGTAGTAAGAGGAGGAGGATGTAGCCAGCTCCACGGTCAGACTAGATGAGCGGAACGCGCGCGCCCTTTTGATTTCAGGAGGTAACCCGCGCATGTTAATCAGAAATAAAAAAGAGATAGTTGTTCCTGATGAAATAACTCACAGAGACGAGTATCATTGTCTTAATCTCGAGTAAACTCTGCCTTGAATTTGACGCCTAATATAAAAAGAAACCTAGTATTAGAAGCACGCACTTTGAGCACTCTGACCAGAAAGGGTTGCCACGTTGAATTCGCTGCCTCTTGGCGTAACCTCCTTGCTTTCAGCAAGGTGGAGCGAAGGTTGGGCCACTGTGTCATCAACATATTGAAGTAGTAAATAGCCATGAACCAGCGGCGGTGATAGGTGGGAAGTAGACACGAAGCGCAGGCCGTAAGAAAGTGTGCGCGTGGCACTCCTCTAATCCGGTCGTGCAGCATCTCCTTTAGTCCTTGGAATGTCAGCTGTATGGCGGTACTTTTATATGATGAATGTATGGTGAAAAGATGCGAGATACAGGTACTTGGAGTGTTCACGATGGATGGACGGATGGAGAGGTGCACGGACAGATGGATGGACAGACAGACAGATGCATGGACTGACGCATGGATGGATAGACGGACGCATGGACAAACGCATGGACGGACGCAGGGACGGACGCACAAACGGATGAACGCAGGGACGGAAGTAAAGACGGACGGACGGATTGACCCACGGTCGCATGAAGTAAGAACGAACAGATGGACGGACGCTTCGCCCCACTCATCATCATGCACTCCATGGATATGCTATGATTTCTTCTGTCATATTCGCTACACAAGACGCCTTCGCCGGGGTATGAGAATTTCTAATATTGTAGGCGTCATCGGGTGCGCTACTGAACACCTACTGAAGCAGGATGACCCATACAGAGCACGTCGCTAATCATGACTAGGCGTGCCTGTCCCAAGTTTTGTTTCATAAAAATTATTGAGCCACTGTCAAAGGTTACTAGAGTTAACTTTAATTTCCGAGGGCGATAAATTCGTCAAAATATTCATGCCATCAGCATTTTTTGGCAAATGCACCCAGTTTGTGGTATAGATAATCAGTTTACGATGCAGCAGTCAGAACATATATCTACTGTGGCTGAACAGCTACAGTCTACAGAGAATGCACATTTCTCCAGTTTTAAATGCGAAGCATTTCTTAGCGAACTTCGGCGACTTTGAGCATATCTATCTAGCTGCATACGACTTTTAGCTCTCCTGGTCGTTTCAATAGTGGTATCGATACCAAACTTCGTATGGCATTACATGACTGTATGAAAAACATATTTGACTAGTCATAACATGAAAATCATGACATGTATGTCATGACTGTCATGATTTACATTTCATGGTCCTGCAGCTCTTGCGGTGGTTTCATGCACATGGCATGTTTCAAAACTCGTATGGTATGACATTATTGCATATTGAACACAAGTGACCGACCCTAACATGAAAGTCATGACATGCGTGTCATGTAACAATGTGACTACATGCCACGCTCATGACGCGCTCGTGGCCGTTTTGCAAGCGTCACTTACACCAAATTTGGTATTACGATACGTGAATGGATGACGAAGGTATGTGACTGTTGCAAACATGATAATGGGGAGACGCTCTAGGTGCCGACCAGTGCAGATGCGCGAAGATCGGCTGCTGATTTCAAGAATGCTTTCCTCATGAATTTGTCGCCGAGTTTTCAGTCCCATCGTGCGCCTAAGTTCTCAAGAAATCAGCAGATACCACCTTTGTGCTGGTGAGTGGACTTTTAAACCGTTTTTGTGGCAATTTTACACGGCAACGTCACCGGGGTATTTAAGCCTAACAACCAAGGAGGCGATTGTCGCCGATGCGCCAACCCGGCGCCAATGTGACTCAACGCTCTGCGCGTTCCAGAACCTGCAACTGAGAATGGAATACCAAGTAGATGGAGAGGACATCTCTCCAGAGGATTGCACGGAAGACATGGGTTGGAAGGAAGCCGAAACGAGACGCTCAAGGAATAAGCAAGCCGCGGTTAGCGTTCCTGCTGCCAAGGGTTTGACCAAGGCTGGCGTTGTGGGAGACGCTCGAGCCAGTCGTAGTAGGTATGATACCATGCGTACAATCGTGCGAGCTGGACGCATGCCGCCACTACCCAAGGACTTCAGAAAAATTGTGCTACGACCACGTGGAAGATTAAATATCTCCAGAATTGGCACTGGAGCCGTGGCAGACGCGATAGTACTGGCGGCCGGCATCAAAGAGGAGGAGGCCATGCAGGACATCATTTGTTCCAACTTGCAGCAGAACATTATGGTGGCAAGCACTCCGGACCAAGACAGAGCTTCAAGATACCTCAAGGTCAAGCAAATTGACATTGGAGGCAAAGTTTTCGAGGTTAGCGCGTACGCCACGGCACCCCACGATACTTGTAAAGGAGTGATTCGCGGGATCCCCGTAAGTGATACTCAGGACATTTTGACCTGAAAGATTGTGAACGCGAACAACCCGCTCGCGCTGCAGGCCAAGAGAATCAAGGACACCGGGACAATCATCATAGCGTTCGAAGGATACAAGGTGCCTAGATTCGTGAGATGTGGACCTTCACTTTTGCAGTGCTCCCTTTACCGCAAGAACATCGATATTTGTTACGTCTGTGGAAAGCTGGGACATCGGTCTGACGTCTGTCCGAACCCAGCTGAAACCATCTGCAGAGGCTGCGACACCAAGAACCCAGATAGCCTGCACCAGTGCAATCCAAGATGCAGGCTGTGTGACGGTCACCATCCCACGGCAGACAAAGAGTGCAAGAACAGGTTCTTAGTGCCATACGTCGTCAGACGCAGACGTTGGGAAAGATCGCGAGCAGCCGCAGAAGCGCGGGACGCATCAATCACATCGAGTCCAGACATCAACTACAAGCAGCTTATTCCAGCCTACGGGACCCAGAGCATCCAGACTACTGAAGAACAGGAAAGGCGGCCCCACTCCAGGGGAAGGTCGCGTTCCAGAAGAGGTTCTAGACCCAAGGCCCGCTCCCAATCCTGGGGGCGCTCGTGCTCTCTGATGGTAATCAGGGCGGGGATCAGCCTGGGCGGCACCCGAATGGCCAGCTGCCTGGCGTTCAGTTCGAGATCACGGCTTCACACCCGGGGAGGACGCCTGCAGTTACATCGAAAGGCAGCTGGGCTGAGCGAGTGCGCAACGGAGTGGTAGAGGTGATAACAGGTAAGCTGCCAGAGCATGATAGAATTGAACAGCTAGAGCAAGAAAACGCAAGACTTACAAAATCAAATGAGAGGCTATCAGCTGAGTTAAATAAAATAAAAAAATATTCTCACTAAGCTAACCAGCGCGCAGTCTTCGCAGCCAATGCCTCAGCCAGTTGATGTCCCTGTGGCTGAAAACGTGGGGGACTCGAGAACCACAAAAAAGAGGGCAGTCATGGCAGAACACGTGGAAGCCAACCAAACGACCATGTCAGATATGAAAAAGGTCTCTGACACGTTCAGCAAAGTAGTAGCCAATCTTAGCGAGCAGATGGGTAGGCTACTGTCAAGCGTGGCGGCGCTGGAAGAGCATATGACTTTGCGCATTACAAAGGTCGAAGCATATCTGCAAAATACAGCAAGGCCTCCTCATGCACCCAACTCACCCCTTCGGCCACCAATACTAGTGGTACCAAACCTGTCGACAGGTGCAGCATCAGGCTCTGGCCACCTATGTAATAACCATGATGGCAGCGCTACGTGAAGCATTTCGTATCTGGCAATGGAACTGTAGTGGTTACCTTAAAAAGAAGGCAACCCTACAGCAATATAGCAGGAGCAGCCAAGAAAAGCCTCATATTACATTAATACAAGAAACCCTTTCACCGCAAGCAACGTTGCCTGGATTCCGGCCTGTAATAGGAGATACCGAAGGGAGGGTAGTCTGCACCTTCGTATGCAACAGAGTAACGCACGTAACCCACGACCTCAAGATAGAAGCAGGCAGGTTGGAACACGTCATTGTAGAGATAGTGCCAAGTACCAACAACCGTCAGAGCATTTTCATTCTTAATATATACAGCAGTCCAAAGGAACAAAAGCAAGGGTTCAAGACGGTTCTGAAGAATGCTGTTAATATCGCCGGGGAATGCCCACTCGTCATAGCAGGTGATTTCAACGCCCCTCATCATACATGGGGTTACAAGTACAACACTGGGAAAGGAAATCGACTTTGGCAAAGTGCCAGTGAACTTGATCTCACGCTAATCACAGACCCCAGCCTACCAACAAGGCTTGGTACATCTTGCTGCAGGGATTCCACCCCGGACCTTACATTTGTAAGGAACATCAAAAAGGCCCAGTGGATGAACCTTGCTTTAGACCTAGGGAGTGACCACTGCATTCTAGCCACTACCTTCTCCGGGGAGCGTAAAAAGCAGAGAGAATTCCACTTCACAGACTGGGATAAGTTCAGGAAGATAAGGATGGAAAGGGAACAAGATGGCCACAGACAAGGCTTGGAGCAGTGGGTCAAACAGATTAAAGATGACATCAAATCCGTCTCCTCCACCATTAACACAGATTTTCCGGTTGAAAGAATGGATAGCCGGCTCGCTCATCTTCTTGAGGCAAAGCAAGCACTACTGAACCGCTGGAAGGGTCAGCGCCTGAACCGAAGACTGAGGAAGAAGATAGCTGAGGTAAACAGATCTGTCGAGGAACATTGTCGCGCACTATCCAGGCAGCAATGGGACGAAATCTGCAACTCCGCCGATGATCAGATGCGCAATGGCAAGACATGGAATATGTTAAAGCATCTCCTCAACGAAAACACCACCAAAACAAATCAAAAGCATGTTATCGCTCGAATTTTGCATAAAGAGATAGGGCGCACTACAGAACAGCAAGCTGTGCAGCGGCTCGTGCATAAGTACCTCCCAATGAAAAGAGGATTGACACCACCAAGTAGACAGTACCAGGACAGGCCCAATTCAGCTCTTGTGGGCGACTTTAACATCGAGGAGATCAGAAGAGCCTTGTATGATCTCAACGGCAGGTCGGCCCCTGGCCCGGACGGTATATCAAACAAGGCCCTTCGTAACCTTGTTGACAATTCAATTGAAACCCTGAAGGATATGATCAATGCAGCATGGAAAGAAGGCAGGGTGCCAGAGCAGTGGAAGCTGGCCAGGATGATTTTCATTCCTAAGCCAGGAAAGCCCCCTAACTTGGACAACATGAGGCCAATATCCTTGACATCATGTATCGGCAAGGTTGCAGAACATGCCATACTGCACAGGATAAACATTGAAGGATTGAAGCACGGCATCTACGCAGATGACATTACCATCTGGTGCACAGGTGGAAACGAGGGGCAGATTGAGAGCGCCTTGCAAGAGGCGATAGACACCGTAGAAGAGTACCTTCGTCCTTCTGGGCTCAAGTGCTCCTCGAGTAAGTCAGAACATTTACTGTATCGGACTGCACGCCGGGGACCGAAGCCCAGGGCATGGAAGCCGTTAAACCAGATAGACATCTACCTGCGTACAAATCAAGGGGATGCCATCAAGAGGGTCGACTCCATCAAAGTCCTGGGCATGCTGATAGAGTCTAGCGGCGCCAGCCGCAAATCTATAGCCAAGTTAACTTGGAAAACAGACAGTGCGGTGCACCTCATACGCAGAGTGGCCAACAAAAGAAATGGGATCATGGCATGGAAGACAACCTCATCAGGTTGATGCATGCGTTTGTTCTAAGCCACTTCACGTACGAGGCAGCAATGCACAACTGGTCAAGAGCAGAGTCCGAGACACTGAAAGTGCTCCTCAGGAAAGTTATCAAGAAGGTACTGGGCCTACCCATACATACCAGCACCGAGCGTCTGCTTGAGCTTGGCATTCACAACACGCTCGAAGAAATAGCAGAAGCCCAAGAGAGAGCACAGTTTGCAAGGTTATCTACAACAAGGTCGGGGAGAATGATCCTGCAGGAGCTGGGCCAACACCCAATGGCAATCAGACGCAATTACAATGATATCTCCGACAACATCAGGGAGAATATCACGGTGTCTCCTATACCAAGAAACATGCATCCAGGAAACAACGTCGGAAGAAGAGTAGCGAGGGCCAGGACTATACTTCGTCAAGTCTCAAACGAGGAACGAGGGGTCGTATTTGTTGACGCGGCTTCCTACGCCAAGGGGAAAGCGTTTGTGGCAGTGGTGGTCGATGGGGCTGGCCATGTCGTCAACTCAGCGATGGTCAGGACGAAAGACCCAATCATTGCGGAACAGGTGGCCATCGCCTTAGCACTCAAGATGGATAACATTGAAGTTGTCTTCAGTGATTCCATGGCAGCACTACGGGCGTTCGCCAAGGGGACGGTCTCTGAACAAACGCTGAGAATACTGCTAGGCAAGAATATAACGCATCATCTTCTGATTTGGTTCCCAGCTCACCTTGGACAAATCAACGATTCCTCTCCCAATCTCAATGAAGCAGCACACGAGGCGGCGCGAGAACTCTCCAACCGCGCCTCCCCGGGGATGCGTTCTACCGGTGAAGGGGATAACCGGGAAATTCCTACAACATATAACGAGCTCACTAAACATTTCTACCTGTCTAGAAGGATTTTTCTTCCCTCTCACAAAAATCTAACCCGGCTCCAAGCACTTACACTAAGGCTTTTGCAAACGCGGATGTACCCTACTTTGAAAATGGCGCACATCATGTACCCCGACCTATACCCAAGTAATCTTTGTCCACATTGTGGGGAAATAGCTTCATTAGAGCACATGCTCTGGCAGTACACCAAATTCACTCAAATATCGAACATCACCTCTGCCAGATGGGAGGCGGCAATCCGCAACTCATCCTTGGCAGATCAGCTCTGGGCTGTCCACCAAGCCCGCGAGGCGGCTGAGGAGCTTGGCATCTCAGTCCCCACGTGGGAGCTGCCCTCAACACAGTGACCTGTGTTTTGGAGGACCAAATAAAAGTTTATTCGATCCAATCCAATCCAAACATGATAATCATGAGACGCATGTCATGTAACAACACGACTACATGTCACGCTTTTGATACACTGGCGGTCGTTTCGCTAGCTTCACTTATACCAAATTTGGTATTAGGAGAAGTGAATGGATCAAGAATGTATGATACTGGTGCAAACAAGATAAACATGAGATGCGTGTCATGTAACAACATGGCTACATGCTACGCTCATGATGCGCTCGCGGCCGTTTCGCTAGCTTCACACGTACCAAACTCGGTATTACGCGACGCGGACGGACGACACAGGGAAAAGACACATCCAAACATGTTAATCATGACGTGCATGTCATGTAACAATATGACTACATGCCACACTCATGATGCGTTCGCGGCCGTTTCGCTAGCTTCACATATGCCAAATTTGGTACTACGTGACGTCGATGGATGACGAAGGTATGGGTCTGGTGCAAACATGATAATTATGAGATGCGTGTCATGTGATAACGTGACTACATACCACTGTCAAGGTGCCAATACAATTCGACGTGACGCGGTGCGCGTGCACCCCGGTGTTCATTGCGCCACGTCACGCCAGGCGCCGGTCTTGCCATATATATACTCGCAGGCGCGCGCCGCGTTGTGGTGCTTTGATGCATGCGCGTTTGAGTGCGTCCAGCGTCCCTCCGTCACGAAAAGAAGGAGACGCAGTGTTGCATAAGTAACGCATCGGCGCGAAATGCAGCATGTCGCATTTCGTGCCGGTTGCCATCGGGCCGCGCCGGTCGCGCCTGGCATCAGACTATAGAGTGCTGGCGTTTCGCTAACGTAGCGTCGCTGTGCCCAGCGTGTGCGCGCATCAACGCTACATTGGAGTATATTGGGCCCTTCATGATGAGCTCGTGGCTGTTTCGCTAGCTCCACATATACGAAATTTGGTGTTACGTGACGTCAATGAATGACTAAATATAGGACTTGTGCAAACATGACAATGCTGACACGCGTGTCATTTAAGAAAATGACAACATACCACGCTCATAGCAGGCTCGCAGCCGTTTCGCTTGCTCTACATATACTAAATTTAGTATCACGTCACGTAAATATAGATGACGAAGGTTAACGACACATCTAAACATGATAATCATGACTCGTAAGTCATGTACGGCATCATCTGCCTCCACCTCGTAACATGGTGCTGATTTTAGAGTGACATATCAACCTTCTTTATCCGTGCTTCGCATATCATCGATTCCCACTGTAGGTGGGATCTGCTTTTTTTTGCCCAATAGATGCGAATAAAGCGATCTCTGCCGGGACATCAACCAGATGAATTTCGATGTCCCCCGAAATCCCGTATACGAGGCGACGCAAAAAAGCTTAGTAACGTAAAATCCACCAGTGTACAATACCTTTTGAGTATCATGTTTAGAATTCGCAGGCACAAACGCATTGAAACAGCGTTACGAGGACCTGCATACCAATGAGGGATGTTTGCTTTAGGCATCACTGATATATTACATGGTAATATGCAGTTTCTAACGTAACGTGACTTCGACGCTAAAATTGTGGGCGCAGGACTCAGCTGAAAAAAACTTCAGCAGATTTCGCGCATCTTGGGAATCGATGTTGTGAAACATGCAGAGGGAAGGTGGCCATATTGTAAGTTTTGTTCTTGACCGAAACGATACGATATGACGCTAAATACATGTAAAATGTTGTACGCGCAGTAATACGTTGAGTAGTTGCATATGTTTTAAATATCCAGCTTTTTTACAATTTTTAACGGTTCTGTGATTGATTGATTGATATGTGGGGTTTAACGTCCCAAAACCACCATATGATTATGAGAGACGCCGTAGTGGAGGGCTCCGGAAATTTTGACCACCTGGGGTTCTTTAACGTGCACCCAAATCTGAGCACACGGGCCTACAACATTTCCGCCTCCATCGAAAATGCAGCCGCCGCAGCCGGGATTCGAACCCGCGACCTGCGGGTCAGCAGCCGAGTACCTTAGCCACTAGACCACCGCGGCGGGGCAACGGTTCTGTGAGTATTAGCAACGCCAGAAGCTGGATATTAGCAATAGCGGATGGGTATTAGCAGTACCGTAACGTGGGTATTAGGAACACAAGCAGCTGTAACCTGATGCGTAGCGCTTGTGCTCGCAAAGATGGTAGCCCTGGAGACTGCTACATAAATCAACTTCAGTAAATGGCGTTCAACTACAATTGGCGTAGGTCTGACGTTACGGTCGTATCATAAGAGTACCTATGTATTGTTTATAAAATTATACAGCCAGCACTGCAACCACAACTGAAGTTTCACCTGCATGATATCTATATATAGGCTCTTTTTCCGAAAAAGATATGAGACATGGCCTGGTTCTGTGTAAGAATTCTTAATTGTCACGCAGAATGCTGAAGTTCGATTCCTGTGGGGACCCTGAATTATTCCTTGCATTCGTCGGGTCAGCGCTGCTGACGTCGGCTTTTCCTCGGTTCTCTCACGTTAAAGTGAACAAGCTCTGTCCTTGCCGTTTTGGGGTTTATAAACTGTCACTCAATCACATGTGGCTCATACCCAGTCGTGGTGTATGGGCACATGCCACACGTGTCTGGCAGAAAGGGTTTGACGACGTGCGCGACGGAAGATCCAATTGTTCATGTCATGACTACAGAGTCATATTTTAGAAGTACTTGTTGTTGGGCTAGTTGGTTCGTCATACTGAGGGGTAATTTTAGACGCCTAAAGCACCACAGGAAAAAATAATCACAGAGAAAGACGCTCTTTCTCTGTGATTATTTCTTCCTGTGGTGCTTTAGGCGTCTAGAGTTACCCCTCAGCAGAGTAATATTTGTTAAATCATTTTAACCTCCCATACTGATTTTGGTTTACCTTATGTTAAGGGGGTGATCACAAGAGCCCCCGGTTATAGGCAGGCAGGCAGGCAGGCAGGCATGCAGGCAGGCATGCAGGCAGGCATGTAGGCAGGCAGGCATGCAGGCAGGCAGGCATGCATGCAGGCAGGCATGCATGCAGGCAGGCATGCATGCAGGCATGCAGGCAGGCAGGCAGGCAGGCAGGCAGGCAGGCAGGCAGGCAGGCAGGCAGGCAGGCAGGCAGATAGATAGATAGATAGATAGATAGATAGATAGATAGATAGATAGATAGATAGATAGATAGATAGATAGATAGATAGATAGATAGATAGATGTGGTAAAGGTACCTGCAGTACACAGAAAGTGCTCTGCTATAAACAAAAGAGTCTGAACTTGTATAATATGCACAAAGCGGCTTTGAGCAGCTATCATGTCGCCGCAAATGATGGCCAAATGATCACATAAGGTATATAGTTGCTGACTTGTACCACCATTTACTTCAGCCAATTTTCACACCGAAGCTGTGCATAACTATACGCCATTCGTGGCTTCGTGAATAGTTACAGACCCGAAAATGAGAAAGAACATCATGAACTACCTTTACTTCAAGATACATTTAAACTTAGATACGGCCTTCTAGGTTAGATTTGCGAAGTAATCAAAGTAAATGACGACGAATTAGTGCCTCCTGCTCTGCCGTCTGTTCACCGAATACGTGACGTATGCTCACGTGAAAAGTTAGCAAACACGCGACAGAGCCGCGAGCGCATACAGACAGACAGTTAAGTCCAATTTGGTGCATAGGTAAGTAAAAAGGTAAGTACAGTTCGGTACATAGTTGCCTGTGCCGCTCCTAAACTGGAGTTTTGACATTTTGTGGCTCGCTATATGAAATAGTACTCGTACGTCAAGCCATAAGTTAAAAGGATACAAGGAAAGTTCATCTGAAATACGAAAACATTACTGAGTGTAAAAAGCACGGATACATTGATAAGTATAACCGTTGGTCATTAAGGGTAACTAACTGGATTTCCAGAGAAAGCAAGCGGGTTAGGGGGATACAGAAAATTTAGGTGGGCAGATGATATTAAAATGTTTATGGGTATAAAACGGCAGCAGCAACCACAGGACCGAGTTGGCTGGCGGATGGGAGAGATCTTTGTCCTGCAGTGGACGTAGTCAGGCTGATGATGATGATGATAATGATGATGATGACATTGATAAGTGTGATCAACAATGATCTACCAAAGCATTTTCCATAGAGGCGATTGTACCACGTGTGCATTGCAATATCTTGCGTCATTTTCAGGTGCAGCTACCGTATACAAATTTACGGGTGCAGCCCATAGTTGTGTCCAAAGAGCATCGCAACTCTCCACAAGCCGCCACTTCTATGAAGAGAGTCAGCAACGCGTCCAAGGGAGCGAAAGAACTACTCAGTAAGGCTGCTGTGCCAAGTGCGTTTTGCTTCCTCTTGTATGGATCTCATAAACAGTGCAAGCCTTGATGACCACGACGAGTTCTTGCCTTGCCTATCATTTTGAACCAGCATGTTTGAATCTTTGTAGATTAAGCAGCATATGCTAGAGCACCCATCTGTAATAACTACGTGTTTTCATGCGGGACTGGGGCTGATTTGGCGGGAAATACAGAAGCAAATCTTAAGTGCTAGGTCATCGTGATAGCCGAGCTGTTCATGCCGAGCGTAATCTGCTGCAATTGAAATTTCCGCGAAGCAATGACTCGCGTCCCCTAGCAATCACAGGCAAGGGTACGCGCTAGCTTCACTCCGTAAAGTTTCCTATATATCCACTAGAGGAAACTCTTGCGCAAAGGTATATGAGAGCCGCAGCGCATAGTGCTTCTACAAGCATGGGTATGATGGGTAGTACACAGATTGGTCCAATCTTCCTATTTATAGCTTCGTGTATGTTCGAGAGGCTTGTAGCTGTTCTGTCACGAAACAAATATCAGCGAATGTTCAATAGTTGCGCTTCACCATTTTAATCTTCTAGGCTTACCATTTCAAATTGGGTCGCAAAGTTCAAAAAGGTTTCTTTTTTCCTTCAAAACAAAACCGAAACACAGGAATAAATGAAGACGCAAGTACGATTTGCCGCCTGCAAGTACGAAGCCTAGGAAAATCCGTGTAGTACAACCTTCATTCCCATGGTCGCTGAACGACCGCAGCGCCAGAATGTTTTTAGTAAATTTTGCGAAACTCTATGCTTCACGCGACTAGAGCTGTGCGCCGCCGCTGAAGTCCCGAGATCACACCGCCGCCGCCATCCCGCGATAATGGCGGCGCGCTGCCGTTCCTCCTATTTTAACACGAGTGGGAAACATTGGCCCGAAATACAGCACTTGACCTCGCTTTCTGCAGATTTAACGTTTTGAAAGCGGCTTTCGCTGTCTCTACTGCTCTCTTGTGTTCATGCTTACCTACCCTGTCGATATAAGGGCTCTAAAACAGCTTCTGGAGATACACAATCGAGCGTATCATTCTCTCTTGGCGTTTCTAGTTCGCTGGACGCTCTTCGTGACGCCAGAGTGATAATACACATGTCAAGACTCGGCTACATAATTTAGAATGGTCCTTATGCAAGAAATATCAGTTGTAAACGGTTTTCTACCCTTATTCGACATGCGTTCGCTCCCACATTCTTGCTTTCGCCTCGCATGATTACCACACGCGATGAACTTGTAATTCCTTTGCATTTCATGAGTTTCCGATTGCGCAAGTGTATTTAAGTAACAGTGTAGCCTACAAGCTCGAAGTCCAGAGAGGCTCAGCGCTTAGCACTCACATATTGCACACGTGCTTTATGAAGACATGCGTGTCGAAGAGATATAGCCTGTATGAATTAAAATGAAGGGAGTGAAAGGAGTGTACAGGAGAACGCATTGAAAGGAAGAGACGCAAGTTATTTCATTTTCCCGACGGACGAACTTTTCACAGCCAAGATGTCGCAGCTCTCCAGAAAAAAAGCCAGCCACTTCGACGCGTCGTCTGTATATTTGTTTTAGTGTGAGAAGAATTATATGGACACGCTGTACAGGTTTTCAATTTCACCGTCCGTAGTCGTCGGGAGGATTTTCTCTTGAGGGGTGCAAACAACTCTTGCATCCCGGCTTATGGAGGGGGAGAGCACTTCTGTAGCTTGAGTGAGGGCAAGTGCTGGTGAGGCTTAAAAGGGCCAAGTGCCCCCTTTGCACCCTCTTGCTGACGCCCATGTCACCATAATATTCCATATAAATTCGAAATCAATAACTTTTGTACGCTCTCTGTGTGTGAAATCTCGCGAGAGCTTGCAAGGAACACTGCTGAAGCATAGCTGAAACAAAATGATCATCTCCGTCGCACGGAGAGTGCATGCAATAGTACATCACTCCGCGTGCGATGCCTACCGTTGACTGCTCCTAAACCGAGAGGAAGCCCTGCCTGTCTTGTGCTGGACGAAGGAGTATGAAGAGACAGTGGTGTAGGAGGCTGCGTGGCGCGACCCGCCACAGTGAACACGCCCTCATAATCAAGAGTGCGTGGTCGCGAGTGCTGCCATGGGTGCTATTTCAGCAGGCATCAGAAAATAGGTCATCTACCCTTCTACGCGCTTTCGTATCCCTCCACGAGCACTGCCATTTCTGGGAGCGGCCGTATTTCCATACGCCAGAGTTTTACGCTTTGTTTAGATCAGATGAGAAGAGTTGGCTGCAGCCGTAGTTCGTTGTGGAGTTGCGTGGTCCTATCCCATGGTGTTAATTGTGAAGTCATCTAAGGATTTCCTCACCATAAAGCTGCTGCTGAAGTTGCTTCGAGCTCGGCGTGTTTGCGTCGAAGACCTGTGATCAAAACATTTTTTAACTTTTTGGAGTGGAGGATACTTCCTTGTTGAACACTTTAGCCTCACCTTTCGAGGAATTTCAGCGTTTTGGTGAACTTTGCTATGTAAAAGTGCCGCTTTCTAAGCTTTGTGACATTATACGTTAATGCCTATCAAATTATGTCTCCAAAATATAATAAATGAAACAAAAGAGACCCATTCTGCAATATAGAAATAACTATTCTCACTCGTCGCATAAGCCGGTTACATAAGAATCGTCATTCTAAGTGTAATGATAAAGCTTTTCTATTTAACGCATTGTAAATTGAATTAGGAGATAAAATAAAAGAGGCTAAATGTACTACTTTAGCAGAGCCTTGGCTACATTTATGAGAAAAAATCATTTAGGTTTTAAAGATGGATTGGTCCTGCCTCATCTATGCCTTCATTATTTGCTCTTGATGAGTACTCCTCCTCAAGTCCTGAAATATATTTATTTCAAATGTGCTTTTTTCGATGATACCGATATCGCTACATTTCCCGCGTGCAGCAAACTACCTGCTCTTCCTAATCTTGAATTTATCTCCTCGAGAGCACATAACCTATAAATCAAGGTTGCGAATCACTCTAGCCCAGACAGTATTCCAAGTATGTTTCTAAATTGGTATTGAGAATGGTGTGCCAATTATCTTACTCTAACATATAAAAAAATAAATAATCTTTGTAACAGTTCACCAGTAGTGAAAATTAGCAAATGTTATGACCATGAAGTCCGGAAACGAGCAAGTATATATATTTTTTACCAGCTCCCAACTTTTGGAAGATATCATTAACACATACTTTGCAGAATATTGAACCACACACAATATATTTCCTAATCATAGCATGGATTTCGTGCTGCTATTCTACTGTTACACAGCTGCCTTGAATTACGCACGACATTACTTCTTCCCTTAACGATCGAATATTCATGCCATATTTATTGACTATCCATGGTTTGCCACGCAAACTTTTAGCTCTCTCACAAGTTTTTGGCGACAACTTACTGGTTAATCGAAGAGTAAGTTACTTGTGGTCACTCTCGAAATTAGTTAACCACACAAACTCATCTTACGTACAGATCACATCAGCGGTGCCTCAAAGCTTGGTGCTTGAACCACTTTGTTTATTATCATAAACGGCAAAGAAATAATTAACGTGTAACACTTAAAGTATATGCAGATGACCGCGTTATCTCTACAACCATTTCAAATGCGCAAGACCAGGATGCTTTGAATAGCCTTATATCGTTGTTTTGTAACTGGAGTAAAACATAGCAAATGTATATTAACTTAAAAAAGTTTCTAGTCACCACATTTAGACTTAAGAAACGTCCTCTTCATTTTACGTCTACTAATGACAATGTAAGTCTAGTACATGTTAAGTAGTGCAAATACATTGCAGTAACTCTCACAGCAGACTTAAAATAGCACGGCATGTCGAAACAATCTGCAACAAGTTCTCGAAAGCTTTGGTATCTTCGACGCACGTTATGAGCAATACAAGAAAGTAATGCGGACTGACAGCGCATAAGGTTCTGGCCGGCCTGAAATATGCGTCGGTTGTTTGGTCACGTCAGCACATATATGACAAATCTATGTTAGGGTCTGTTCAAAAAGTAATAAGTAATGAAGTTTACATTTCGTCGCTTGAAAATGCTTGCCGAATGTGATCCACCCCATCCTTATTCTTTTAATTATTTCACTCTCATGATTCGGCTCCATGGTTACTACCTGTCATATATGAACATATTCTTTTACAACTTCCAGCATCTCTCCACCTATCACAAAGTGCCGTTTTCTGCCGAATATGTTGCATATTGCTTTAAGTTTGTGCGTAGTAATTTTCAGACCTACTGTCCTGCTTTTCGTGTCCAGTTCAGTAATCATGAGCTGAAATTGGTCCCCTGAGTTACCCATCAAATCATGAATGGTAATCTGCCACTAATCTCCCAAAAAAGGTATATAACAGTTGCATCTGGTCGGCACTTACGTATAGGGATCAGAAACCTGGAGGATTACAAAGAGCGTTCAGCTTACATTCATGACGGCGCAGCGAGCAATAGAAAAAAATCATAAGTGTAACCTTAAAAGACAAGAAGAGAGCACGGTGGGTCAGGAAACAAACCGGCTAAAAATATCATAGTTGAAATCAAGAAGGAGAAATGTACATGGGCCGAGCACGTAGCACGTAGGCAGGATAAACACTGGTCCTTAATGGTAACTGACTAGATTTGCAGGGAATGGAAACGCATGAAGGGGAGACGAAAAAAAAACAACAACATAGGCCTGAATCTGCATGTAACACTGCAAATGTCGTGGAAAGACGATACTCTTGCGTCTGGAGAGAGTGAACAAAACGTCTATTTGATGTTCTGCGGAAGAAAATCGGTGAATGATATCCTGCAGGCGCTGCGTTAGAGTGCCTCGAGCGTGTAGCGAAGGCAAACGAGTGCATCGAGGCACGTAAGACATGAGCGCCATCTGGCAGTTATCTTCGAAAACAAAGGCGTGCGCGTTCGTGGAGAAAGATGCGCGACAGTCCCGGAGGTGATAAGGTGTAGAACGCAAAGCGACGGGCAAATGCCACCACCGTGTCGTCATAGCAAAGCGTTCGAAACAATTACCTTTTTAAGCATCGCGTTGCATTGTCAGCGCAGCGCGATAAACGCTAGAGTCCTTAGAGTTACTTGTCTGTGTTTCTTCTAATATAAAGGTACACATACAAAACATCGACGCGTTGTTATGGTGCCTCAGGTATGCGTGATAATTTCTTTTTAATTGACAATAGCACAAGTATGAACGCTGATTCTTGAGCAATATTGGTGGGCGCTGCGAATGGGGTTGGCTGTTTGGTGCCACTGAAGGTATCGGTAAGGGTGTACAGACAAATGTACTGACAGACAGACCAAAATTTTTCCGTCGAGGGTCCCCAAGAAGGACTATCGTCTTTAAAAGTTAGGCGGCCCGATGAGACTGTAACGTTCGCAGGTATAATGTGACAGCCGAAAGCACAAGACGGTTGATTAACAGATTGTGGGAAAGGCATTTGCCCTGCAGCGGGCGTAGTCAGGATGATGAAGATTTGTCGCTCTGACCATCGTTTCTCGCCTACTTCGTGCGCATGTTTTATTGGTGCAGCCCCTCTCAAACATCGGTGCACTCGCAATCGTGTCGTCCTCCCGCTTATGATAGTTCCCACTGGTTCGAGTGTTCTAGCACCCATATTCCCCCGCCACGGTGGTCTAGTGGCTAAGGTACTCGGCTGCTGACCCGCAGGTCGCGGGATCCAATCGCGGCTGTGGGGGCTGCATTTCCGATGGAGGCAGAAATGCTGTAGGCCCGTGTACTCAGATTTGGGTGCACGTTAAAGAACCCCAGGTGGTCAAAATTTCCGGAGCCCTCCACAACGGCGTTTCTCATAATCGTATGGTGCTTTTGGGACGTTAAACCCCACAAATCAATCAATCAGCACCCATATTCTTCATTGCATCTCCTACACATCTTACCCGGTGATTTGATCCCCCGAATTCCTAAAGAAAACAAAAAAACAGCAAGGGTAAACTCGAAAAGACAACAAAACAGAGTGTTTACTTCGTGTGAACGAATAAATACGCCTTGAAAGTATATTATTGATGAATCCAGGCGAACTAGCTCGCCTTTTAACCATTTTGAAATCCCCTAAGCAATCTGCCCGTCAGATATATTCCACACTGTTGCCTTTTTTTTCATTGCAGAACATGGATTTATGTAATGAGCTTGAGTTTCTGCGCAGACTCGGTGCTGAGCAGTTGAATAATAAATGTGTAAACGTGCGGTTTGATCAATTGTTTTTTTCAAGTTGCTGAACATTTGTATTTACACCTGCTCTGTCACAAAAACTGAGCCAGAAGTCTTAGTGAATAAAAGTACATTAAAGGGCCACTCACCACCCCACGTTTAAAGACGAGGGGGTGATTTTCTCCTCTCCTTCATACACACGATGCATCCTCCTCACTCCCTAGTTCTTGAATCCACGTGAACAATATCAGTACCAAGCACTATAGCCTATCAGTATTTCGCACTTCCCGACTGCACACTGTTATCGCCGCTTGCGTAGTTGTAAACAAAAAAATATGGCAGATCCTACGAACAGTGGCAATTGATGATATGCGAAGCACGATTGAGAAATGTTAATATGTCACTTTAAAATCAGCACAACGCTACGAGGCGGAAGTAAATGATGCCGTACATGACTTCTGTTTTATGATTATCATGTTCGGATGTGTCGTTTACCTTCGTCATCTATTCACGTCATGTGATACCAAATTTAGTATATGTGGAGCTAGCGAAACAGCCGCGAGCATGCTATGAGCATGGTTTGTTGTCATGTTCTTACATGACACGCGTGTCAGAATAATCATGTTTGCACTAGTCATATATTTCGTCATCCATTCACGTCACAAAACACCAAATTTGGTATATGTGGAGCTAGCAAAACGGCCGTGAGCGCATCATGAAGGGCCCAATATACTCCAAAGTAGCGTTGACGCGCGTGCACGCTGAGCACAGTGACGCTGCGTTAGCAAAACGGGAGCACTTTATAGTCTGACGCCAGGAGCGACCAGCGTCTGCAAAACGAGAGCACTTTATAGTCTGACGCCAGCCGAGACCAGCGTCCGCGCCGCTCCGACAGAGGCTGGTCGCGCCTGGCTCGAAATACGACATCCTGCATATCGCACCGATGCCGTTGAGTAACATTACTCCATGCCGATTCATTACCCAGACAACACTGCGTCTCCCTCTTTTCGTGACGGAGGGACACCGGATGCGCCGAAACACGCTTGCGTCAAAGCAACGCAGTGTGGTGGTCGTCTGCGAGTAAATGGCAGGACCAGCGCCTGGTGTGGCATCGCCTGCGTGGGGGCGCTGCGAGCGCTCGGGGGTGACGGACGCACTCCACATCGCCTCCGTAGACTTTATGCTATTTCTGCGGACATCCACCTTGGTACCCCTGAAACTTGGATTTATCATCACCGCCAAGTTCTCCGCTTCGCCTAGACAACACCTTCGTCCAGGTGGGTCCAGTTTTGACAACTTGAGGGACGTCCTTCACTCCCGTCTACAACGCCGCCTCGCTAAGGGCTCTCAGCCCGGCGATGGCGGCCGCTAACGTGGTTACGGGCTATGATCCTACCTCAAGGCAAATGCTGTCCATGGAGATTTCATCCTCCGAAAACACCATGCCATCAGAAGATGAATACCTCGACGACATGGTGAGACTGTGGCAACGCAAGCAAGCGAAATCGAAGTCTGCGTCTCAACAACAACGAGATGCCACAGCGGGCCACCATTCCCCAGCCTTGCAAGGAACGCCGGCGCGCCATCCCTCCGGTGGTGTGCTTACCTCTGCTCCGTCCTCGCAGCCAGCGAAGCAACGCAAGTGGCGTCCGCGTCACACTCCTCGCCTCTCTCGCGACGACTACATCGTAGTAGTGAAACCTCGCGTTCCCTGTGAGCTACGCACATTTGTCCCGGCCAATCGCGCGGGTGACGCCATCCGCAGCTACCTCGGCGACCGGACTACCACGCAAATTCAAGTGTGGCCAATCTGGGAACAGAACATCTTGGTCTGTAGCACCACCATTTTGCCTATGGCACAGCGACTCCTCGGGGACTTCCAGCTGCAAGTGGGGGATCAGCAGCTGCCCGTTCGAGGCCACGCCAAGGCACCAGGGGATACATGCAGGGGCGTCATGAACGTAAACCCTGCTGAAAGCCCGGAAAAGATAAAGTCTGAACTGTATTGGCCTCGAGGTACTATCCTTGCGATCCGCAAACTCGGAGATTCCGTGGCGGCGGTGGTGACTTTCGAGGGCACGAAGTTACCCCGCTTCCTCTTCTACCACTGCGTGGCGACGTACATCCGCGCCTACAAGAAAACGGTCCCGGTTTGCACCAAGTGCGGTACCATCGGCCATCGACCACCTCAGTGTCCTCACCCCGCTCCAACGCAGTGTGCCAAATGTGGAACCCCCGCACCTGCAGGTCTCAATGCCCACGACTGCCACCCCAAGTGCCTCCTCTGCCACGGCGCCCATGAGACTGGGACCAGTGACTGCACGGCAAAATATCGAAAATATCGGAAACGCAAGCAGCCCTCAACATCTGCTCGAGGGACCACCTCATGTTCGTCACAGCCAGACAGCGGCACCAACCTGCATCAGTCGGCTCCACCACTCCACGCCGACACTCAGGCATTCCCACCGCTCGAAGCACCAGCGGTGGTACCTCAGGTGAGCAGTTGGGCAGGGAAAGCTGCTTCTAAGCCTCTCTCACCCCCTTCTGTCGATCCTCCTTCTCCCGAACTTGCGGCCCTTCGCCAGCAGGTTGCGGCACTTCAAAAGCAAAATTCTCTTTTAACTAAACAACTCGAACTCTTAAATAAGCGACTTCAACCCCAACAACAGTGTACTGCAAGGCCATCCGGTATTGCCTCCTCTGTCCAGGCGGCTACGCCAGCTACGTCCAAGCTTAGTCCTGGCGCTAAGCCCACTCCCATTAAACCGCCGGTTCAAGCAACCATTTGTACTCCAGCACTCGGAACCGGTGCCACATCTACTCCAGAAGCTCTTGAGGCTCCTGGGGCACCTCAGGGTATCTTGCCCGCTAACCAAACTCTCCCTAGCGAAGAGCGCACCCCGCGCGTAGAGAAACGCCTGACGCGCGTCGAAGCTTCGATTAATCACCTTCTCACCAGCTTCTCGGTCCAACGCATAGTAGTAGAGGTCACCCAGGCTATTCAAGCCTGGGCAATCACCCAGTTTCAACCCAAGGCATCGCGGTGTCGCTCCTGCTCGGTGAGCAAAGAGGGTACAGCTCCACGGCGTCGTCGTAAGGTGGCTACCACCACCCCGCCGTCGGACAATTCGGCCTCCATGCCCCTCCCTGCCTCTGAGGAATCCGAGCGGGACATGGAGGACCAAATATAAAACCTAAGACAGTCACGATGGCTACCAATCGTACGTCCCGTTCAAACATTGCGTCTAAATTCGAGATCATACAGTGGAACCCTGGAGGCTTCGGGAACAGGCGAAAGCGTTCACATCTTTCCCTTTTCCTCCGCTCACTTGGCTCTCAGCCGGCCGTCTTGGCGCTCCAAGAATCTGGCCCTGCTCCATCCCTTTCTGGATACTGCTCCTATGTAGGCGGCACCACCACATGCCTCCTCGTGCATAAAGCTTACACGGCGGTACAGATTGACCTCGATCTGGATCTTCCTTACGACTACTGCATGATATCAGTGCTGTCTCAGCGGAGGGGCCAACCATCAATATATATTTTAAACGTGTACTGTCCCCCTCGCCTTGCAAGGTCTTCGTTTGCGCATCTCTTCCATCGGGCGCTGCGTATAGCGGCCCGACAACCACTGGTGATTGTCGGGGACTTTAATGCCCCCAGCCCTCACTGGGGTTACCACTACGAGAAGGCCCGGGGCAGAGAGCTCAAGGAGCTCATTTCCTCGCTGAGCCTGACGCTTCTTACCGATCCGGCACAACCCACACGTTCCGGCAACTCGGTCACGCGAGACACATGCCCCGACCTCTCCCTCACCCGTCACATCCGCGATGCTACATGGGAGAATTTAGGCGAAACCCTAGGCAGCGATCACTTTTTACTCCGCATTTCGTTCACACCGCGGCAGAAAATGCGCCAACACTGGGGCCAAGCCCGTCTCACCGATTGGACTCAGTTCAGAATGCAACCATTCCCCGCCGGCCTCTCCTCGACCGAATATGCAGCGTGGGCATCATACGCTCTTCATATGATACAAGCGAACACTCGCACCCTTGCAACCTCTAATTTGACTCCTGCAATCGATCCACACCTCCTACATCTTTGGCACGCTCGCCGCGGGCTCATAAGGCGCTGGAAACGCAACAAACTTAATCGGAAACTTCGCGCTCGCATTGAGGCGCTCACTGCAGAGGCGGCCGCATACTCCGCACAACTTTCCGATGCTAACTGGGCAGACACCTGTTCGAAGGCTGCAAAGCAGATGAGCTCTAAGAGTGCATGGCGACTCTTCAGAAGCCTTCTCGATCCCTCCACCACCAGGGGAGAAACGCAACGCCAGCTCCATCCACTGTGTTCTGCATGCCTTTCAGGGCACTACGGATGAACTCGCGCGAGAACTTTGTGACCGCTACATCTGCCGCACAATTGATCCCGCAGGCCCAGCATATACGTATTCCGGCGCCCCGAACACCGACCTCGATGCCCCATACACACTTTCTGATTTACGATTTGCACTCACGAAAATGCGATGGGGCACGGTCCCTGGACGCGACGGAATCACAGTATCGCTCCTGGCAAATATTCCCGACCAAGCACACCTCTCGCTACTCCACCTTATAAATTCGATATGGGACGGTTCTCCGCTTCCAACGGAATGGACCACATCGGTCGTGACATTCATTCCCAAATCGGCAAAGTCCGTTAGTATTCAGGCACTGAGACCCATCTCACTTACGTCTTGCGCAGGCAAACTCATGGAAACCATGGTTCGCGAACGCCTTTCCGCCTACTTGGAGGCCAGGAGGACCTTTGCCGACACGATGTTTGGCTTTCACCCACATCTGTCGGCGCAGGAAGTCCTGCTCCAGCTTCCACACGATATCATAGAGCCGACTACTATGCGCCATAACGATAAAGCCGTGCTCGCTCTCGATCTTCGCGGGGCGTTCGACAACGTCAAACACAGCACTATACTCACTAACCTGTCTACCACAAACTGCGGGCAGAAGACTTTCAACTACATTCGCGCCTTTTTATCTCATCGCACCGCCTTCATTCGCCCTAATTCTACCTAACACGGCCCGTACTTATTAGGCACGCGGGGTACACCTCAAGGGGCAGTCCTGTCTCCTCTGCTTTTTAACCTGGCGATGATGAACCTCCCCTCTCTTCTAAGCGAGGTCGAGGGAATACAACACGTACTATATGCGGACGATATCACAATCTGGACCAACACCGGCTCCTTAGCGCAAATCGAAGAACGCCTGCAAAAGGCTGCCCTTCTGGTGGACACCTACGCAGGTTCATGCGGCCTGGAGTGCTCTCCAGCTAAATCGGCTCTTCTTTCAGTCTCTCCGCTACCGCCGCCTCAAATTTTTCTTCCGTCCGGGCCCGTCCCGTCAGTGCAAAATATTCGGGTTCTTGGCCTTCACCTCACATCGTCCCTGGATTCAAAGGGCACAATAGCAGGCCTCAGACGCACCAGCGAACAGGTGAGCCGCATGATACGGCGAGTGTCTACCAAGCGCGGCGGCCTCCGCGGGTCTCAGTCCCTCCGATTGGCCCACGCGTTTGTGACCAGTCGCGTCCTCTACGCCTTGCCTTACCTTCCCCTGCGTCGTCGACACGAGCACCAGATGGACGTCCTTCTTCGTTCAGTATACAAACGCGCTCTGGACCTACCTATTGCAACTTCCAACAGGCGATTCACGGCTTTGGGGGTACACAACACCTTTGCAGAGATGCGCGAAGCTCATCGCGTTAACCAAATCAATCGACTGTCGCAGACGCCTTCAGGGCACCGTCTTCTACACAGACTTGGCCTTAACCCGATATCTGACCAAGACCCTCTGGAGCCGGTACCAGAGCTCTGGCGTCAAAAGCTATGGGTGGAACCTCTACCCCGTAATATGAGCCCCGACCTCCATCCTGGCCGTAGACTAGCACGCGCCGCGGCCCTTCATACGCGACACTCCGATCGTCCTGGTGTTTTCTACGTGGACGTCTCGGGTCCCTCCCCCTCGGGTCACTTCACGGCTGCCGTGATTACAAAGGGCAAACACGTAGATGGCCTCTCCTTTCGAGCAGACACAGTAACGCACGCTGAAGAGGTTGCCATAGCTTTGGCCGCCTCTCACCCTGCTTCACGCACCATCCTGACGGACTCGCGCTCGGCCTGTTCTCAGTACCTTCAGGGTTCCATTGCCCCGCTGGCGGCTGAGCCTACTACAGGCAGCCTCTTGGCGCTTTAACCCTCATCCCATTCGTATAGTCTGGACCCCAGGCCACTCGGGCCTGCCCGGCAACGAGGCGGCAAATGCCGCTGCCCGCGCTTCTCCTGTCCGGGCCGTTGCCCCTCCATGTCCCGAGACGGAATCTGGCAATACCAACCTGACGCGATTTCGCGAAATTTTGGCTTATTACCGGGCTTCGCGCCGCCTCTACTCGGACCCCGCACGCGGTTTGGAGAAAGCGGACGAACGACTGCTACGCCGCCTGCAGACGAACACCTTTATCAGTCCGGCGGTCGCCAGGCACTTTTTGCCGGAAATCAATGGCACCTGCTCGACCTGTCATGTCCTCGCCGACACATATCACGTCGTAGCATCGTGCCCAGTTAATCCCGTCCCTTTCTCATCCCCTTTTCCTATCCCAACTAGAGAGGCTTGGGAGGAACACCTGCTCGGCTGCTCTACCTTGGCTGCACAACGCTCCTTGGTGGAGCGCGCGCGGGCAGCTTCCAGCTCCACTGGCATCCCGGAATAGGGTCTTGCCACTCTAGCACGCCGATGGGCCACGTCGGCACTCTCTAGTAGACTTTTTCTGAAATAAATGTTTTTTACCACCACCACCACCACCGCCTGCGTGACGCGACGAAATGAACGCCGGCGAGCACGCGTACCACATCACGTCGAAATGTATTAGCGCCTTGACTGTGGCTTGTATCATGTTTTCACATGACACGCATCTCATTATTATCATGTTTGCACCAATCACATACCTTCGTCATCCATTGGCGTCACGTAACACCAAATTCGGAATATGTGAAGCTAGCGAAACGGCCACGAGCGCATCATCAGTGTGGCATGTAGTCAAGTTGTTACATGACACGCATGTCGCGATTATCATATTTGGATGTGTCATTCACCTATGTCGTCCATTCGCGTCGCGTAATACCGAGTTTGGTACATGTGAAGCTAGCGAAACGGCCGTGAGCGCATCATGAGCGTAGCATGTAGTCATGTTGTTAGATGACACGCATCTCATGTTTATCATGTTTGCACCAGTATCATACCTTTGTCATCCTTTCACGTCCCGTAATACCAAGTTTCATATAAGTGAAGCTAGCAAAATGGCCGACACAGCATCATGAGTGTGACAAGTAGTCATGTTGTTACATAACACGCATCTCACGATTATCATGTTTGCATTAGTCACATACCTTCGTCAACCATTCACGTACCGTAATACCAAATTTGGTATATGTGATGCTCTAGAAACGGCCGCAAAGACATCATGAGCGTGGTATGTAGTCATCTTGTTATATGACACGCACGTCATGATTTTCATGTTAGGGTCTGTCGCTTGTGTTCGCCATGCAATCATGTCATACCATACCAGTTTTGCAACATGCCATGGGAACGAAACCACTGCAAGAGCTGCAGGACCATGAAATGTAAATCATGTCATTCATGACATACATATCCTGATTTTCATGTTATGACTAATCAAACACGTTCCCCATACAGTCATGTTATGTCATACCAAGTTTGGTATCGATACCATTATCGAAACGGCCAGGAGAGCTAAAAGTCGTAGGTGGTTAGATAGATAGATAGATCGATAGATAGATAGATAAATAAATAAATAGATAGATAGATAAATAAATAAATAGATAGATAGATAGGTAGGTAGATAGATAGACAAATAGATAGATAGATAGATAGATAGATAGATAGATAGATAGATAGATAGATAGATACGCTTTACGTCGCCGAAGTTCGCCAAGAAATGCTTCGAATTTAAAATTAAGTTTGACCCGTTGATTGTTCACGATATTCATACCAGACGGAAAAGAACAGATGGGCGTTTGCATGGCAAAGCAGTGCAGGAGACAAATAACGGGTTATATTTCGCGTATATAACGGAATCTAAAGCATGTACGCTGTAGACGTCACGGGAACTACTGTCTACGTCACAGTATTGTGGCAATAAGGATGAGAAATTTCAGAAAAGGATATTGCGTCCTTTTTTGTATTTTGAAAGCCTGGTGAGTGGCCTTTTAAGACATGTTCCTGTCACGTTATCTGCATTTTCCTTTTCGGAGAAACAGACTTCCTTTATGCTAGAGACAAGTTTTTATCTCGATAAACTCTTGAATAGACCTCCACTCCTTCCCCACATGACCGCAGATAAAATGAAATATTGGGTGCAGGGCCAAGTACAAAATTCTAAGAATTAGTAGTTCACAGGAAAAATGTGCCTCTTTCCTGTCAATTACTTCTCCTTACAATTTTGTACGCGGTGCTACACCAAATATTTCAATGAAATACCAACTGGCTTTCATAGACACCTTTGTTCAGATGCAATGAACCGCGCGCCGGTGAATCGCCACCGCCACTGATTTTGGCACCGGCGCACGTCTATAGTATACATCTGACACAGATGCAGCCCCGCCGAGCTTTATAGCCGAGCTTCCGTCAACTGCACGCTGCCATGCACGCACTGTGACGTCATCTAGGAGCATGTGCGCTCGCATACCGTTCACTGATTGCAGAGCTATCGCCCCACCTCTTCTACGACTTCGCTGGCATTGCGGGGGCACATCAGACCGAGGAAGGTTCACACTGCCGAGGAAGAATCGCATCAGACCGAGGAAGAATTGCAGCCCACTGCTACGCAGGACCACTAGCGCCGACGCCGATGGGACCCGACATGGTCAGCCAAGGAAGCCGCTACAGAATGATGGTGAGCCAGAGACCCCGAGTAGCCCCGCCGCGGTGGTCTAGTGGCTAAGGTACTCGGCTGCTGACCCGCAGGTCGCGGGCTCGATTCCCGGCTTCGGCGGCTGCATTTCCGATGGAGGCGGAAATGTTGTAGGCCCGTGTGCTCAGATTTGGGCGCACGTTAAAGAACCCCAGGTGGTCAAAATTTCCGGAGCCCTCCACTACGGCGTCTCTCATAATCATATAGTGGTTTTGGGACGTTAAACCCCACAAATCATCAGAGACCCCGAGTACATCCCGCGAGAGAGCGCTATAGGGAACGGGAAAGAGAGCGTTGGTTCCGAGAAGATTCCGAAGTGACAAGCTCCTCTATTCATTCAGTTTTGCGCAAGTAGTGCAAGCTACACTCGGCTTTCTTCAAAACAACAAGTATGTTGAATACGCGCGTTTGAGCGTCACCCTCGTTATCACGAACATCACCTTTCACCAGGACGCCATGAAAAATGAGAAGGAGCTTTTTAGGGGATGTTGATCGCGAGCGACAACGCTGCGCGCACCGTACACCCGGATCTGTTGGTGGAAAACACTCCTACGTAGCGCTTGAAAGTGAGAAGGTTCGTCCGCAATTAACGGTGGGTGATAGTGTAACATGAAAGGGCACCTTTAAAATTACAAAAAAACAGCTGCAATTTTCATCTTATAGCGCGTTGAAGAAACCAGGTTACCATGGCCCATCGAAAGTGGTGATACATAAATAAAATAAAAAATGCGCCAGGTCTGCGCGCAACGCACAGCACACTCCCAGAGAAAGCTAGATGAGCGGCCTTTCATGAGCTTTATGGAAACATTCCTGGGCAACTACTACAAGCACGGTTGCATAGTACCCACTGCGCCATAAGTACTCGTAAATTTTGTGTAGTGAGAAATCGTCCAACCTGCCATTATTTTATTCTTTGGAAAATCGTGGTATTCGCAACACGCTTATGAGGCATTATGCGAACTTTGTTGATCCTGTGGCTGACGACGATGAAGAGTTATGCCTAAGCTTTCATAAGGGTTTGAAACACTCAACGTGCCACTCATTACACCATTCGCGCTGTTGTAACAAACAAGCGCTGAAAAAAAAAACACCAGGCCTGCTCAGAAGACGGAGCACACCCACAGCGAAAGCTAGAAGAGCGGCCTTTCAAATCTTCTAAACACTCATTGGGTTACTCCTGCAAACACACTTACTGGGTACCTACTGCGGCATTAATAATAAACAAATTAGGGGAGTAGGTCGGCATTCGCTAAACTAGTTTTCGTAATTCTTTTGAGAAGCATGGTATCCACTAAACACTTGCAACGAATTTAGTGCTAATGATTCATGCAGCGACTGACCACGATGAGGAATTATGGCTGGAGTGGGTAAGCGCCACAGTTTTTAGGGGAACAGAACAAACTTTTGTAATAAGTTGGAGCATTGGACGACTTACTCGTTACGCTATTCGCAATTGTGTGACGAATGGTTGCCCTTTCGCTGTTTGAAGATACTTTGTGAGTCGTATTACCTCGATTGCTTTCCCGACTTCAATTTTGCCTAAGGCAAGTTTGCCAACAAGTGCCAAGCACTGGTGTGACTCAGTGGTTGAATACTGGGCTGGCACCCAGTGGACACGGGTTGGAGCCTGGCTGTGTCATTGCTGCTTGTTTTGTTTTTCTAATTTCGCGCGATGTGGTCACAGACACCAGCGGTGGACAACTGCGCATGACCCTAGTTGTGATCTCATACCAGCTTTCACTGTAAAGCATGCACCTCCAAATTCTAACTGCTTTGTGAAATCGAGGTGCCAGACAGACGCGGCAGAAGCCGGCGTAAAGAAGAAAACAAGTATCAAAAATACACCGCACGCGCACCTTCTCTCCTCCTCGAAGGCGCCGCCACCAGCTGACTAACCTCCTCGCATCTATCACCGGGTGACCTCTGAAAAAATCTTGAAAGGGCGTGGTGATGCAGAGTTGCGGCACCTTGCGAGAAAGGTCAGGCGCTTTTCCAGGTTTGACAGTGCGGTGCGCCAGTGCAACGACGGGGAACGTCTAGAACCCAGGGCGAACGTATTTAAGCGAGCAGCGGATGGGGGTGATCAGGAGATGAAGAAAGTTTTGCGTCAGTGTGCGCAGGGCAGGAGATGAAAAGGGTTTTTTCGCCGTCGGGCGAAGGCTAGCATTACAAGCAGGAGAAGAGTGTGTTAACCGCCGGGAGGTCAAGACGCGTTCTGCAGTTGCAGAGTGCGAGTGTCGGACGTGTTACCGGCGAAGAAGTTTTCTTATCGGAGTGCGGAAATTTGACGAGGTGACGTTTCCTGAAAGAGAAACTTCGGGAGCAGTGGAAAAACAACAGCGCTGGACATTAAGTGAGTATTTCCTGGATGAGACGCTTTCAAGCTTTATTCAAAGAACTTTGATCTGATTAAGTTTGATGAACTTATTAGTCGATTAGTGTCTTGGTCAGTTAATAAATGAGGTTGCATTGTAGCACGGGTCGTTGCTGGTGTTCGTTGTTTTGAGTGTATCTGGTTGTATTTTGTACCCCGTTGCTTTATTGGTGACGTATTGTATTGGACTATTGCCGAGTGTTCATATTTGTGTGTTGTTTGATCTACCGTATTTGAGAATATATTTTTGTTTTGTATGAACTCTAGGCTCCGACTCGTTTTCTGGACAACAGCCGGCGTTCGCTGGTGTGCCAAATAGGGACACATCAAAATTGTGCACGCTCTCATTGGCCTGTTTGGGGGCCTCATACTTCCGTTATTAGAATTAGCTCGGTGGTTGCCTCCCTAATTAACGGGACAAGTGACAACTGTTTGACGCCCAGTTGTTACTTCACTGTTTTAAAATGCTTTGTTACCCTTATTAGCACAATTCTTAACCAGAAAGGATGCCAGAATAAGGTCAATTTGTGATGAAGTTTCAAGTGTTCTCGTAGCTCAGTGGCAGTGTTGTGGGATGGGCGCCTCCATTTCATTCCCATTCCTTTCAGGGAAAGTAAAAATTGCTGCATTTTCATTCCTTTTAATTCCTCGCAATAAAAGAAACTCAGCCAATTCCCACTCCGGGAATGCCCGGGTAGTTCAATTTCGTTTTGGTATTCCCTCATTGTAGAAAATGCATCGTGATAGTTTTATTGAGCTATGAATGAACGGCCCCATAAAGTCGGTCTCATGAATTGCAGTAAGAACTGCAAAAGTACGCAAAACATGCTACCAAGGTCAAGGGTTGTATCTTGGTGGCATATCTCCTGCAGTAAATCTATGTACATGAATAATTTCTATAGGAGTAGTTCTCCCGCTACATAAAGTATTTGCATGGTGAGCATGTTTGAACTAAAGTGTTTTCATATTGCTTAATCTGAAATATTGACTAATTGATTGATTGATTGATTGATATGTGGGATTTAACCTCCCAAAACCACCATATCATTATTAGAGACGCCGTAGTGGAGGGCTCCGGAAATTTTGACCGCCTGAAGTTCTTTAATGTGCACTCATAAGCTTAAGTATGCTAGTATTGCGGCATAGCGTATATTTATGCTGACGAAAATAGCGTTCTAATAGACTAAGCTTTTTTGTCACGCTTATCAAGTGGTCGTGAATATGGCGAAAACCAAGATTTACTAATATTTCGTTAATGGGGTACGAAACCCTCTAGATCTGCTGGTATTAGTAGAAACAGTGCGCTACCGCTCCGGTACCTTGTGCCTTCGCACTGAATACAGAACATTGAGCCGCACTGCTCGTCAGCACTCACGTTGTCAAGAGCGCCTGACAAGCATGGATGTGGTGAGGAGAATTTGATGGGCTCGCCTTTGCGCGGCGATGCAATACCTTCCTTGTCCGAAAAGGTATTTATGTGTGTCAAGTACTAAACTGCTCGTGAGATTAAGATCAGGTAGTGCGTAGAGTATTCACCAGACTTATGGGTTTGGAGGGGTATCGATGTGAACCAACGTGGAGGGATATTTTGTTCTTCCCTTCAGTATCTGTTCGGATAATTCATTTGTTTGTAAACTAACCTATGCCTCAGTTTCTCTTTTACAAATTGGCAGATCGCTCACACTGTTACACTCCGCTAACTCTTGGCTTTGGCTAATAAAGTTGAACCTATACAATGCGTTGAGGCCTTCGACTCAGCCTACGTATTAGTTTGAGCATGATATTTTAGTAATATCTATTACGGGTGTAGGAAATTACATTTTTCTCAAATTTCCTCTTTGTTTGGCGATGCGAACACGGATATGTGCCGAGTCGCAGGAACGAAGTGAAGTTGCAAAAAGGAAAAGAAAAAAGATAATGATAACAATGAAATGACCCCAAAATGGAGGACGGAGCAACCCGGAGCAGTGAGAGAGCATTTGACCAGCTCTCAGCTTGAGGTTCAGGAATGTTTGATATTTGTGCTTGATCTCTCGGACGCCTGGTCTTGTGAACATGCTCGAATGGGGGATAGCCGCCGTGGTAGCTCAGTTCGTATTGCATAGGACGCGTTATTCGAAGGTCACACGTTCGGTCCCTGCCCACGGCAAGTCATTTTTTTCATGCACTTTTCGTTCTTCACATTAACATTAAAGTTACCTCACTTAACATTCCTTATTTTTTATTTAATAATACTGTCAACCCTCGCTTGAGGGTCATAACAGGGAATTTATTTTATTAGACATCATTCTCTGTTAAAACTCATTATTCTTGTTACTGAACAGGGCATTTCTGCACGTTTATTCAGTTCTCGTTCGTTCCCGATAGACCTGCTATCTCATGTAATACAAGAACACCGCTACACCTTGCATCAGACGTATAGTCACTGCATGAAATGACTGTCACAGACGACCGTTCTGACCACTTTTGATAATTTTTCTGCCGTGACTGGCGAAGGTTGATACGGAGCCTACCTCCTTCTCCAATACGCTTAGCTACATTATGAAATAGCTGTTTCGCACATCTTAGAAAATATAATGTTGTTTTAAATGATGCTGATGATATCTGCCGCTTGTTCATTTCATTACAGAGCCGTCTAGAGGTAACCATAGTAGGGTGATGATCAAGAACAGTGCAACCACCAGCAGCAACACAACAGGCAGGGTGTCAATGGCGAGCTGTGAGAACACTGAGGCGTCTCCAGATGTTGCAACGCATATATTTGGAATCTCCCTGCTTGAAGGACCACAGTCGAGCACTGATGGTAACGACCCCGCAAGCGGTATGCGTCGGAACAAAGACAACTCCACTGCAAGCACGCTGGACACTTTACGAGTTTGAGCTTCCCACAGCTCGAGCACTTGAGCTCCGTATACCTCTTCGCTTCCAATAAAGTTTACGTTTCACTTATTTGAAACACGAGGAGCACCCGCTAAGCATGAAAGTTAACCCACAAGTGCAATAAATGTTGAGACGGCGCTAGTAACTGTAGTACGGTAAAAAAACGTTTACCATTATTCCCTAAAGTTGTTTGATCGGCAATTTGATTGATGATAGGTGATGATAGATCGGTGATTTGATGGGCTATTTGTGTGCTCACATGTACTCTCGGTATAGATTCATTTTGATTTAGAGCTACGTCCGGAAAAATACATGGCTGGGAACTGACGGTTTTCAACACTTCTTATGCAAATATTCTAGTTCGTGTATAAGAGGCCCAAAGATGTACCCGAAAAAGCTGTGAGTTGAGCACAGCTACCATACAGCACGCATTGCTCGAGCCTGCCATGCGAGCATCATGCCATATACCTTTCGAGTTCATTTCATCAAGTGAATTCTACCAGGAATGTTTTCTTTGGGTACAATAATATCCTCGTGAAGACAGTTTCACACACTCAGCTTGTAATATTGTGGCAACTTAAAAGAAATCATGTGCCAATATGAAGTTATGTTTTGGGCTGGTAAGCATAGCTCTACAGCAGGTCACAATTGCGAACCTTGGAGGGAAACTCTGGTCATTTCGGAGCTGTTGTTATAAAGCACAGCCTATATTCATTCGATCACGTGTTAGTTCGTTTGTTTGCATTCGAGGCGCAAATAGGTCGACTACACATCCTAACTACAAGTATTTTCTGTAAATTCGCTTAGCTCAGGTACACGCCGTACCAGACAGCGTCTTCATATTTCTAACGGTGCATCATAGGTCTGATATACAAGCGCTGAATTGATTTTTAATATTTTTTCTGGTTGTTCATGACGCCCAAAATGAGGTCTGTAAGGAATTGTCATTTTCCTCGTTTTAAGAACAGAAAATCACACACACACACACACACACACACACACACACACACACACACACACACACACACACACACACACACACACACACACACACACACACACACACACACACACACACACACACACACACACACACACACACACGCACACGCACACGCACACACACACACACACACACACACACACACACACACACACACACACACACACATGCACACGCACACACACACACGCAAAAAGCACAAAAAGCACAAAAGCGATATAAATATGCTACAGAGCGGATTGGCAAAGACGAAGATGAAACGAATGTCTTCAAACAGGCGCTTAAAATTCGTTCATCCGTCTGTGTCGGTCTCATTTTTATGCTAATGTTTGGCCGGTATGCCATTTCAAGAATTTCGGCAATCGTGGTCGAGCCAGCACGGTGGTCACCCCAGGCAGCATTTTCTTCATTTCTTCCTCTTGAAACACGTCAGCCCCGCGTGTCGAATTTTGAATGGTGCATATTTCAAAGCTTTCAGCAATCTGACACAGATGACGCTACATTGTTTGGGTTTCAACTTTATGCTTGCTTTACTCTGGGTGTCGTCGTCCTCAAGGCGTGCTTGGCGCTGAACCCGAGATATTTCTGTAGATATAAATGTATGTTCTGTTCTTAGGTTGATAAGGCAGGAGAGCATCTTGTATGTGTATCTAACGCTAAGGGCTATAGAAATGAAGATCTGTACAATCTCCGAACGTGACCAGCAGACCCTTACTGCATGGTGGTTACCTCATGTGGCCACCTCATAATTTTTGCTTTAAAATTGCATTTTTTCTTGGTAGAATACAATTTTCTGCAAACAATTTCACCATTTTGACAGTAGAAATCTGTTTCCCGTCAAAAATGGAGTTTTGTTCATGAAAGAGTCAAGGTGGTGCCAGAAAATAATAGTTGAACATTGAACGACCAAACTAAGTCTTCAAAAGTATGAATAGAATTGTACTACAAGATGTGTTTGAGTGTACGTTTTGTTTCTTTCTTTTTATCCTTCCTATGTTCACTTACCTTGTTTCCCTTTCTCGTGCTTCTAGCTTTTTCGTCACCCCCGGCTAATATGCACTCTTTGTGGGACACATTCGGAGGAAAAGATTGAGCGCTGCCAGCAAGGTATTCGCCCTTGTAAGATGCGGGAGGCACAAGTACAGATACAATATTTCATAGTCTGTGAAGTGAGTTAAGTCAACTGAAGTGTGCGTGTGTAACGTCGCCGTAGCAAGCACACAATCGACTTGATTGGTAGGACATGGGGAGCGGCCTATGCTTCGCAGTGGGTGCAGTCAGGCTTATGATGATTATAATGACTCAATACAATCAACTGAGTCATATCAATGCGATAGCTCCTTTCGCACGAATTACGGTGTCGGCATCATTTGTAGTGAGTGACACATCCTGTCTATGACCTAAAAACTGAGAAACATAAAAAAGAACTATTTTGATGTGAGTGATTATCGAACTCAGGTCGTCTGTATGGCAAGCAGGTGTCCTATTAGAGCTCCACTATTTCTTGAAGATGGTTTGTAAAAAACACTATGTGAATGTCAGCTTGTAGATGGAGTCTCCTTAATGCATGTGATATTGTGTGGCTGACGCGTAGAAACGCACCAGGTCTCAAAAAATGCTGCAGCATCAACCAAGTAGTCTTCAATGAAGTATTGCCGCAAAATATGTGAATTGCGAAACGAGTGGGAGTTTTAAACCCTTTCCCATTCCAAAGCACTCAGTTATTTCAATTATTATCATCATCAGTAAAAGCATCAACGAAGTGAAGAGCTGCCTTATGTACGTGTAGTGGGCCTTTCACTGATTCGCAAAAGAAAGAAATATGGTGTAGTGGGCACTTAGCAGCTGTACTTGCAGTAGCCATTCTGAGATTTTTGAGGCGGGTCATGTTACGCGCACAGCCATTCCGTTTCCTTACCTAAGTGAGGCTTAAGAAGGCGTTGAGCATGGGGCCCTATTACCTTATTACCTCCTACTCCTGAAGGCGAAGCTCAGGCTTCGTGCAAGCGTTTTATTCGACATCATGAGCCACAACCTAGTGAATGCAGCGCTACTTTGCTAAATGCCAAATTACGGCGTAAAGAATTCCTCAAAAATATGATTCCACAGAAATATAATTGTGTCTCTTCCACGAAAATATGATTTTGCGTTGCGGATACCTCGGAAATGCCCTTGCAGAAGCCACCACTACAAAAATTTACAACGCTCTTTCAGCTTAAAACATGACTGTCATAGGTTTTCTGCGCAGGCTTACACTTTTTAACCTTACTTTTGCTATGGGCAGCACGACTCGGACTGAGCACTAATAAGTACGTATACTAACAACCACCAACTGTAAGTACTGTACAAACTCGCCCAGGTTGCCGTTCTGTTTTAACATTCCAAATGGGTCTAATGAGTGTCTCATTGCAAAGCTTGAAATATAATTTCGCACAATTTCCCAAACAATTCGGTAGCGATACGTACATAACATGATGCTTTAGATTATTGGGCTGTCCATACGGTTTCTTAGTGTTTCCCTCAAAAATGAATAGCAGCACAGCATGAGTGTAATAGTTACAAATATCAATTCAATATCCACGAAAACTACTGCACAGCAAGCAGTATTTTAAAAACATTTACGCACTAAATCCTACAAGCCCATGTGCTGTGTACACGAAACTCTTCATGATTTGGTGCGCACAGTAGAGAAGACCAGGTAGTCTGAATTACTCACGCCATTTCTATTTAGCTAACGGAAGTTACATTGTGACATTCAGTCACATGAACCAACCACAAAAAAATGAAAATAAATATCTCAATGTACCATGGTGTCCTTCTTGAAACCCATTTCAATGCTGCCGCTTAAATTGCGCTTTTTCGTGATTTTAACACAGCCCATACGAAAAATCACCGAATATGTGCGAAGTGAATGATGATCAGTGGCCGAAGCTCCGCGGGATCATTGGGTGATCGTAAATCTCCGCACATTGCCCACTCGAACGAGCTAATGAGGGACAACACGTGTCCTACATACGATGTTATTTTATTGGTCGCATATGGTATTGTGGTGCGGACATCGTTTTCCATACATTAGGACCAGTGAAAGAAAGAACCAAGCGTTCATGAATGGCATGTAAGCTAGCCGAAGTTCGCTAAGACGAGATCAGCAGACATCTCCCTGGTCGTTGTTGCTTGTTTATAGCTACATAAAATAAAAAAAAGGCTTTGTGAATTTCCAAATAGTATATTGGGAGAGCTTACTTTTTTGTCATTTTTGGCACAAGCCATCTCTCGCGCTGTCTGCTTTCACCCCTTCTTTCTTGCACGTTGTATGTCAGATGAAAGCCACCCATGCATACGTTCAGTTCGCTTGCTACAACTTGCTTCTGTGTGTACTGTGCGAATGTGCACCGGCAATGCGCTTCCAGACAGACAACAGGCATCGCTGAAGCGCCCGTCGAACACGATAAAAATTCCGCATCAATTAAGATTCAAAAGATGCAGCAAGAGCACCGGAATGCTCGATTATGACCAGAAAGGACGTGATTACTCGGTGGATTGATTGATATGTGGGGTTTAACGTCCCAAAACCACCATATAATTATGAGAGACGCCTTATTGGAAGGCTCTGGAAATTTCGGCCACCTGGGGTTCTTTAACGTGCACCCAAATCTGAGAACACGGGCCTACAGCATTTTCGCCTCCATCAAAAATGCAGCCACCGCAGCTGCGAATCGATCCCGCGATCTGCAAGTCAGCAGCCAAGTACCATAGCCACCAGACCACCATGACGAGCAAGCGATTACTTGGTACATACCACCATCAGATGCGTGCATCAATTAGTCATCAATGACGGTGCTTCGGTCACCGAACCTGAGCACCCGAATGTTATGGCGAATTTGTAAGCGTAGCTATAAGGCAGTTGATTCGTAAGCTGTGAATTTTACTGCACACGCGCTGGTACATACTGTTTATAAATAATACCACAAAACGTATGTTCACTATTTACGATGCAGTTTCATATTTGTAGTCTGACGAGGCTCGAAGGAAGTTTAATACTATATAGGATATTGTGTTCACATTATGCCTGAAATTGTCAATTGCACTTCTGCTAAAGTTGGCAATGGGAGCTACTTGTATGGCGTTTACTGATATTACTCAGGTAATAAAACAAAATACATAATAAATGGAACATAGGAAATGCATACCACGCCGGGTGTCGTCATGTGCCTTCTTGCGTTTCATTTGCTGGCTCTACCATATAAATCCTATCCTTCCTAAACAGCAGTGTTTGAGTGCCAGCCGGCCGACACGCCAGCTACCTAGTCACTAAATGAAGCTGAAAAACGAGAAAAAAAATAAATATTTGTCAGATGCCTTTATTGCGAAGTACGTTACTTCTTAGTTTTTGTTTGCTGTTTATTTTTTATGTGCACTGCTTTTTTGGGCGGTCTTTTAGCCCTTTCAAATTTTTTCAAGGTCCTGCTGTAAAAACACCTGGAGATCCTTGTCATTATCGTCACAATTATTATGTTATTTGAAATATAAAATGAGACAAATGAAGTGAGACAGCCTGACAAGCAGGATTGATATTTCAGACACCACAGCAGCGTAGGCCTAGTTGTTGTTGTTGTTGTTCACCTGTTGTTAGTGGCGCATACCCACTATGGTGGATTGGTCAAGAATCGAGTGGCTAGCCAGCGAGAACAGCGAAAACGTGCCACCCGAGCCTCTCCTGCTGAGCGCTGACGATGCGGCTGCCAAGCCTTGCATGACATACTACTTCTTCAGTACATATTTCCCCTTCGCTGAACACAGAGCCAAGTAGGTGTTCTAAGGTGTTGCGAGGACAAGTGGTTCGCGATACGGTCTGAGACGATCCACGCGTACGATTCATGGCCTCGGCGATGCAGGTCCGTAGTGGGCTTGGAGGTTCGGTGAGGTAGTAGATGGCAAAAGTTTTCTCTATGGCACAGTAATGTCCATGGTACCCGCTGACAAACTTCGGGCAGATACCTGGCGGAGCAGTGAGAGGCACCCACAGCCAAACAAGAGGGTTGGGCAACTGGTAGTAGGATTATCCGTCATCGTGACAAAATTTCTGTAGCCTTTGTTCTTGTGTATTAAGGGTACGAGTGAATTGCCGACATTCTTCCGCATATCGAGGAGCTTGGGATTCTGGTGTGCCCTCGGATGAGTCTGGTGTGCCCTCGGATGAGTCTGAAGAGAATGGTGTCAATTGGAGATTATGGCTCTCGACCATACCGTAAAAAGAGCGGAGAAAAGCCTGTCGTCGTTTGGGGTGCCGTGTTATAAGCGTATGTTACGTAAAAAAAATAAGGTCTCAGTTTGTGTGGTCGGAGGCGACATACACAGAAAGCATGTCGCCAAGAGTGTGGTTGAAGCGTCCGGTAAAGCCGCTTGTTTGTGGGTGATATGCGGTAGTGTAGCAGTGAATCACATGACATTCAGCGAGAAGTTCTTGAAAACATGCATGAGAAAGTAGGCCTCTTCATTGAAATCTCCAAGGCTTCCACTCCCATAAAATAAAGGGTGCTACTGAATAAGATAGAAGCATGCTGAGCTCAGGGCACTCCGCTTGTTCCAAAAAAATGACATTTAGCAGAACGATTGCAATGTGTGCATAAATGGCCATCACTGGTGTTCTTTTCTTATAGTAGTTAAGGTCTCCTCCAGGGAAGTGTACTAGTGTCCCTTCTTTTCGAAGTTTTGTATAAATACATTGGGCTTTCTACTAAAAGGTACGAAACGACACTGTGGGTATTAATGAACAATTTGATTCTAAGTACGCACTATGCGCCTGGTCACAACGGCCCCAGTGATTAACAAACCAAAGGACTAATTTATCTGCCCATAACGAGACCCAGTCCTTTACAGTGTCGTTGAGTGTGTCGTCCGAGTTAAATCACTCCCCTATCAGATGTTGATAAAACCAGACACAAGGAAGTCGCAGGTGATGAATGGCTGCCGGTTTAGCACCTTCCGCTGTCGGAAATCGGATAACGCGCCACTACTTCTAAATCGCACCACTATGCAATGTGAACGCCATTCTGCCCTCACACGTACTGGCTCGTCAATTGGATGGCGCTCTTTATGCTAGCCTCTACTCTTTTCCTGGGCATGAGGGTGCATTCGCGTTTTTAGGTGTCTTTAGTAGTGGTAGTAGTAGAAAACTTTAATATGTACATAATCAAAACAGGCTTGAACTCCAATGGCTCGTGAATATACAGGGTGAAGAGCGAAGTATGTCCGGCAGGGTGGTGCCCCTAATCCAGGGCCCCACAGGTGCGAGCCATCCGTTCAGCTCTATGGATCAGTCGCAGTTGATCCACTATATGGCTGGGCTAGACAGCAGCGCCTCCCATTCCTCCCACGTGCCAGTGGTGTCGTGTTCTTTGTCGTGCTCTGCACACTCCCACGTGATGTTAAAGAGTGTTGGGGAGGCTCCACACCACGGGCATATATCTCTGTACGCCGTGGGATAGATCAGGGGAAGAGTGTGCAGGTTTATGTAAGCGTTAGTCTATATTCTTCTTAGCGCTATTGCATCCGCAGCGCTGAGCTTGCTATGAGGACGTGTATACAGCTGCCTGTTTTCCCTGTAGTAGTTTAATATCGTTGCGAAACAAGGGTCCAGGGGTGTAGGGTCATCACTTGCATTGTCTTGAGTGGCTCGGTGATTTGTGAAGCCTCGAGCCGCCACATCCGCGCAGCCCCGGTGCCCAACTCACAGTCTGTACGCATTTTACTGTGGGGTCCCATCCTGTCCCAACCAATATACGGAGCGCCTGTGCTCCAATTTTGCCCTTTCGATAGTTTCTGCAAGCTTTTTGCGAATCTGTAATGATTGTTAATGGAGCGTTTTGCTTCCATCCCTCTTTTATTGTGAGTGCTATGGCAACCTCTTCTGCTTGTGTTGTCGACGCCTGATCTATTCAAGCGCAGGCTGTAATTTTCCCCCTATGGTAGCTGACTACACACAAATATCTCTTTGTATTAGTCTGATCAGTGAATCTGGCCGTGTTCAAAAATCTTCTCATTTTGTTTATGTAGTCAGCCCTTGCCTTTTTTCTTCCAGCATGAAAGTAGGATCCATGTTGCTTGGTATTGGCAATACGGTGTACCATATTCTAAGTTCGCTTGGTACTTCTTTAGTTTCTTGGTGTGTTTGCAATAAAGTATCGCGCCCTAGTTTTGTTAGGACTGCTCTGCCCGTTGGGGTCTGGAGAAGGCGATTTTCTTGCGCTAGTAACTGGCCTCGGATAATTCTTCAATAGTGGTATGAAGACCAAGTGCCAGTTGCTTGTCGTTTGAAGTATTCCGCGGTAATCTCAGGGCTGTCTTGTAGGCCATTCTGATTATTTAGTTGGCTTTTTCGTTCTCTTCCCTGTTCATAATTATACGGAAGCGAGTATGTAATGTGACCGATGACAAGGCTTTTGACCAGTTTTAGGGTATCTTGTCCTCTCATGCCTTTATTATTATTTGTTATTCACGAGATCATGCGTGAGATCTGCTGTACTGATGTTTTGAGTTGATTTAGTGTGCAGATATCTCTGATTAGCTTGAAGCCACATTCCTAGTATTCGTACGGTATCTTTTTCCGGAATGACACTTCTGTCGAGTTGGCTTCAAGCTTTAGATTTGGGTCGATCCTCCGTGCTTTTCTCTTCGTGAAGCGAATGAGCTCTGACTTTTCGGCTGAGCACTGAAGACCCCGCATCCTTGCGTACTCTTCTATGATGCTAGCTGCCTGTTGTAACCTACCTTCTTTCTCTGCTAGGCTGCCTGTTGTTGTCCATACCGTAATATCGTCTGCATATATCGCATGTTACAGACCGGCAATATCTTTGAGTTTCCCTGCAAGGCCTTTCATGGCGACATTGAAAAGTGTCGGTGAAATGACCACTCCCTGGGGTGTTCCTTCGTTTGGAGTTTTAATGATGCCGGATTTGTAATCTCCCGGCTTGATTGTTGCAGTCCTGTGACTGAGAAAACTTTTGACCTAGTCGAACATTTGTTCTTCACAGTTAGCTTCCTCCAGACCTTCTAGTATTGCTTTGTGACTGATGTTATCAAAGGCTCCCTTCATGTCAACTGTCATAACAACGTTTTCCCCAACCTTAGAGATGTCCATTATTACTTGTTCTTTTAAAAGTAGTTGAACATATTGCGTAGAAAGGTGTGGGCGAAAGCCAAACATAGTTTCGAGCATGAAGTTGTTGTTCTCGAGATGGTTCAGGAGCCTGGTGTTCACCAGTTTTTCAAAGATTTTACCTAACCAGGACGTGAGCGAGATAGGTCACATGTTCTCAATGGTAAATGTTTTCCTGGTTTAGGCACCATAACCACAATTGCATGTTTCCATTCTGGTGGGACAGTTCCAGCAAGCCAATGTCTGTTTATGTATTTAGTGAGAGCTTCAATGGCTTCGTCATTTAGGTTCCCGATCATACCATTGGTGATTTTATCTGCACCCGCGGCTGTGTTCTTCTTGTTACTAAATATGGCTGCTCTTATCTCAGCGTCCGTAAAAGGCTTGTCTAAATCAGGTTGCGGTGATCCTTTATACCTTCCTTGATATGAATGCATCGCTCCGTTTTCCCCAAAGCATTTTTTATGCATGGCTTGATCGAGGTCCTCTTTTGTAGCTAGGTATAAGTGCAGCAATCTTCCAACGGCTTTACTGTTTTCACATTTTGTCTTCATGGGGTCTATCATGGCTTTCAGTATGTTCTATGTTTTGGCCGTACTCAGCGTTCTATTGAGTGAATCAGAGAAATTGGCCTAATTAGCTGAATCTAGTTAACTGGCGCATTCCTATGCGTGCTGGGTGATATCTTTGATTCTTTCTTTCAATTCACGGTTATGTTTCTGTCTTTTCCATCTTTTCGTAAGGCTTCTTCTTGCTTCCCAAAGTTGTAGTAGATGTGAGTCAACCTCTGGGGCATTGCTTGATCGCGTTATTTCTTTACTGTACCTTTCTTTTCGACGCTTTATTTCGTCACACCAATCACTAAAGTTTGTTATATCTGAGGCAGTCAACCTTTGTTCAAGTGATTTTCTGAACGCATGCCAATTAGTTATTTTGGCAGCGCCAATCTTTCTACGTATCTGATCTATGTATATCGTGGTACATAATATGTGATGATCACTGCACAGATTTTCTAGAGTGTTGTGCCATTCCACCTCTTGACAATTTGCGCACATAGTTAGATCCGGTGTTGTGTCTTTGGAGTTACTGTTTCCTAGTCTTGTTGGCATTGCTGGATCCGTCAGGAGTGTCATAGCTGTAATTTCTACTTGCTGGGCTATGTTTTTGCCTTTGGCATCCTGAGTGAGGTATTCCCAGCTTGGATCTTTTGCATTGAAGTCCCCCACCACTATGAGCGTGTTCTACTTCGCTAGTTTGGCTGCCTCTTCAAATAGTTTGTCGAAAGTTGCCTTTCTTTGCCGAGGTGGACTATAAATGTTCAGGAAAAAAATACTTTTCTTTTCCTTCTCTTTATATAGGATTTACGCAATGATATGTGGGATTTCGATTTATTCTATTGGTTTATGCTGTATTGCGGTTAAGGATTTGTGGACTAATGTCGCCATTCTCCATTCGTTGTTATTATTCACAGCTTCATCATGAGTGCCATAGATCTGCATGCTTGGCCTTATTCCCACCTCTTGGAGAGCCATCACAGCAGGTGGCCTCGGCTGCATGGCCACCATCTGTGAAAGCTATTTCCTTTTTCGTCGGAGTCCCCAGCAGTTGCACTGCCATATGTCGCACTCTTCCGTAGTTTTTCTTAGTCGCTTATGCGTTGTCAGTAGCTTCTTGTGCCATATTAAGTATGCCGGGCCTGTTGTATGCCTTATCTGCTTTTTCCTTTATGTGGCTACCGTTGCTTTCTGAACGCCTTCGTGTGTTCTATCTGTTGCACTTGAATTTTTCACCTACCTGCCCTATAAATGACCTGCCCCATGACCTGTTCGACAACAGAGGGGACTATTTATTTTACGGATTTTTTCGGAATAGCTATCGCCACCAAAGTGTCGCCGTTAAATATTGATACGCTTTGTTGCAGTTGCTGCTGCTGTCCTGCCCAGAAATATTGCGTGGGTTTCTCTTGTGGTTGTTGCTGCGGCTGCTTTTGTTGGCTTCTAGGCTGCCTATTTTCTCTTTCTAAATCCCCCATTCTTACACGCAATAACTCTAGTTCTCGCTCGAGTAGCGTGAGCTGTGTGTGTGTTGATTGCGCTTGGTTTGGAGGAGGTTGGGAGGCTGCTGCTGGCTATCTTACCCTGAATTTCTGTTGGTGCTGCTGATGCTGCTGCTGCTGCTTGGTGGTGGTGGTGGTGGTGGTGGTGGTGGTGGTGGTGGTGGCGGCGGCGGCGGCGGCGGCGGTGGTGGTAGTTATGGTGCGATGTCTTCTTGAGCTTCTTGTTCTTGTTCATCTTGCTTTCTTCTTGTCAATTGCCTTTGGAGCTAGAGTGGTCTCAGAAATTGGATCTGGACCTTGATCTCGAGCGGGAACTGGATCGAGATTTGGAGCGTGATCCCGCGTTGGACCCCTCCGTTAGATTCATACCCTGCCTTTCGGTGTTGAACCCCATCGACGCTTCAGTATTCTTGGGGATCGTTGTCCAATTTCGTGTCCAAGCTGCTGTACCTGTTCTTTTCCCCGTTGGGAGACTTTCTTAAGTCTTTTAGTACATTCCTTTGCCGCCGTTGGATGATCCCCGCCACATAGTGCACACTCGGGAACGCACTCGTGGTCTTTCGGAGGGTCTTTAAGCCTGCAGCCGCCACACACAAACACAGCGGGTATTGGACAGACGTCAGTCCTGTGGCCTTGACTTTTACACAGTTTACACTATTGTCTTGTGGGTTGGTATGGTAGACGTGGTATCTCACTACCATGGCAATACACAAAACGCGGCACAATGGGTCCATCGAAGGTTATTATTGCCGTCTCAGATTTTCCCAACATGCGTGCTTGCACGATTGTGACGCCAAAAGTGCGTACTCTAAGGTTGTTGAGAAGTTCTTCTTGCGGTGTTTCACGTTCAAGTCCGTGCACAACTCCATTGAGAAACCCCTCGGGTGTAGAAATGTAGGTATTCACGAGATGTCTGGTATTCTTGAGGTCGAGCGCCCTGATTTTCAAATATTGCTCGGCGACGTGCTCGTGCGGAGTACTTGCAATGATAATGTTGGATCCATTCCAGAGGTGCAGCAGGAATTTGTGAAATCTGCGTATTTCCGCGTCTACACATGCACGTTCAATCGCTCGTGCCACTTCTTATATTTTTAAGTCTCTCACCACGAGCCCTGGTTTGGGTCGTATAATAATTTTCATAACATTATTGGGTAGAGGCGTCACACGTGAGCGTCAGTGGCCTCTCATGGCACCTGACGCGTCGCGTCTACTCCCGTGCGCCTGCTCAGGCGTTCCGTAACTGCCACCCGCGTTCCTATCGCTGTCTCTGAAGCTACTGTCTGCCAGAGACGCTAAGTCATTAGTTGTTCTTTTTGTAAGACTTAGTGATTAAGTTTGCTGAAAATCACCAACTTGCCTGGGATCTCCCATGGCCCGCAATTGCTTCCTTAGTCTCTTACGTTCGCGTAATGAAAGAGCAAGCTGCCACTGACCGTCTTGCGCCTCGTCGTCAGCTCCCTTTGATGCTTCATTGTGTTCGCTTGCGTCGCCGCTGGCTGACTCCACTTGTATCGCCTCGTCAGACGATGGGGATTATTTGACGAAATCTTCTGCAGAGCCCAGTTCTGTGCTCAAATATTGATCGTCCGTGTCCATGGCTTTTTTTGCCGTAACCTGGTCGTCGTCCGTTGGGTTATTGGCTGCTGCATTGGCACGCCCAGGAAAGTTGCTGGTAGTCGATGTACTGCTCCCCGGTCCGCCGCTAGTTCTAGCCTGGCGGCTGGGCATGCCAAGTCCTTGGTCACTTCAGAAGGGAAGAAATCGGTGTCATTGTCCCAATAACTTGGTGTCAAAATGATCACGTCATACTACCAGACACACTCTGCGTTTGCCCTAAAGAAGCCACGAAGTTTAACGCAAAAACAGGCAAAATTTTGAGGAGCCGAGACGAACGCGTCTCATCCGCTTGACGCCACTTGACGTCCCCTTAAATGTCTTGCTACGTTTTTTTTATAGCCGCATAGACATTTTTTGTAGTACATCAAATACGGTGTCCCTCAGGGATTCATTCTTGGACCTGGCCTATTTATTCTGTTCAATATTGATATTGTAAATAATGAGGGTAAAATTATTTTGTATGCTGACAATACCATTGTATCCTTTGCAGAATCAGACGTATGTGAAGTATATAAAGAGCTAATATAATGATGAACAAGCTCAATGTTTGGTCAAGTGTCAATAAACATCAACTTAACATCTCTAAAACAAAATGTATGTTCTTAAAACCGAAAGGGGTAACTTCCTTTCCATGCACACCGTATTACTTCCTGGGCAATGAGATTCAGTGAACAACAACAATGAAATTCCTAGGAATTCTATTTCACGAACAACTTTCTTGGACCCCTTACATCGACAGGATAAAAAAGATCTTTGCAGAAAAATCGACATTGGAAATAGGCTAAGGTACTATGTTCCAACAAATATCAAGCGACATATTTACTATGCTCTGGTACACTCACGACTAACATACTGCTGCTTATTGTGGCTAAGAACGACTGTAGCAAACCTTAATTCTCTTTTAGTTCTACAAAAGCGTGCAATATGTGAGATATCTAATATTGTGTTCCACGAAAGCACTCGACCACATTTTAAAAGCCACATAATATTGTCTATAAATCAGTTAAACAGACACAAGCTATGCTTAGAGATACAATGCCAGTATAAAGTAAACACATCTCTATTCTTGGATACATATTACGTCAAACATGCACCATATGAATTACGTAAGAGCTTTGTGTACAAACCTAGACCACGCACAAACTATGGTGACCAATGGTTAAGCTCACGCATAGCAGACATCCTACATCGATACCCAACCACACTTCATTTATTGCAGAATGGAACATCAGTTAGTTCATTCAAAAAAATAACAAAACTCCTAGCAGACAAAAATTATGACTCCATTGATGCTTAAAATTTTGTGACTTAATATTGTCTTGTATTCGTGTACACCTTTGTTCTAATGACCTGTGATTATTTATTAAATTTTGTAACGACATGTTTGAGTTATAAATAACCTCTTTCTGTTATAAATTTCTGATCGGTACGTTTGTAGGTTTCTCCTGTGCATAAGCGTGCGCAGTCATGTCGATTTTGTTTTCTAGTGAAAGTTGATTATATTTTTGTGCATTTCTCTCGCAATAGCGGCGAGAGACTATTTTTATTTTCTTTCTTTTGTTTGTGGCTCAATATGAGCACACGTTCAATATATTAATATCACTTTATGACATGTGTTTACATATTTTTCAACTTATAATTTTCTTTATTCCTGTAATCATTCTGGATGATTATGTACAAGCGTATTCTATACTACAAATGCTTGTTGGTGTGTCTATGCTTTTGCTGCCAGGGTGGCACAACCTAGTCAGGCGTTTATTTAGCCTTTAGTCGTGTCCCCCGAGGCAAATTGTAATGATTGTGCCTTGAATAAATGAAATGAAAAAAAATGAAATATGAAACATCTATGTTAATGTCTTGTTATCATGTTTTGCAACTTTTCATAAGAACACGCTGTTGTAAATTGCTTGAACCTCACGTTGGAATGCCAGGCGCATTGGATGACTTTAGGCAGGCAGTCACAGAACTTTGTTTTGATCCAAAGATGACGCTCCCCCCCCCCCCCCCCCCCAGCCCTCTTGGGGTGCCATATCGGCGGGCCGCATCCGCGACGGCACGGAAAGATGCATCTCCTCGGTCTTGTCATGGGCTCTCTGGATAGCCCGTAGCTAGTCTTCCTTCTCGTTGCTTGTAAGAACAGATCATCAGTCCTCCTCCATAGAGGGAGACTAGAAACTCTCACGCAGTGCAGGAAATCGCCACAGCAAGTGTTGTAAAGTGGAACATGGCTTACCACCGCGAGGGCAGCCTGGATGTACGCCCTCCATATATTGTGATGGCTAACTGCAGCGGCATCAGGGCTCTAGCTCGCGAGGAGCTAGTTAGATGAAGAGGAAGAAGACAGAAAATACCCGTTCAGCAAGTGGACACTTGCAATTCACATGGAACACCGCAAAATGCCTTTCCCGTCAATGTAAGGTGACCCTCACAAACTTTCGCTGTAGAGTTCCTCAGTTAAATTTTTATCTCTGGAAATCAGTGTTTTAATTATCTAACCTATGTGCAGTTTGCAATGAACCAAAAACAGTAGATCACATTCTGCTCACATGCCGCCGCTTGACCTCACTGCGCCGAATAATTCTTGAGAGACCGATTTGTATGCTCGGATCGCCAGTTAATGCATCCACCCTATTATCGTTTGGAGCCAGTCAATAGGGTGCAGGCCGCAGTGCTATTCTGTCAGCACTACATAAATTCATTCAGGCAACCGGAAGGATACGCTGCTAGTGGTACTGCCAGATATATCCAATTCTTTGTACCTCTTCTTCATTCTTGTTAATTTCTTTTATATATTCTGGTTTATCGAATTCTTCTGCACTTCTTCACGTTTTTTAAAGGAACATTATTATTGTTCTCATCTTATTTCTCTCTTTTTTTAGCAAGCGTAGTACAAAAAAAACATCTATTATAAGGTACAGTGGGGCCAACCCCCTTGTGGGTATGAACCAAGATCTTCTAGGCGACAAGACAAGACAAGATTCTATAAAATGTTTGGGAATCCATTCAGAAAGTAGACTCTATATATTATTCAGGAATTATTTATACAGAAAAGCCTAACTGGAGTCCACACATAGAGTATATAACTGACAAGGCACAATGGGCCTCGGGCTTACTGCGCAAACGGTGTAACTGTAAATACGGGTTACGGAGGCACACTTTGATAATGATGTACAAGATGTACATGCGCCTAATCTTGAAATTCGAATGCATACTGTTCCCGGGTGGCCCTGCTTATAAAACAAAACCTCTAGTTGTCTTATGATTGGTTCCAGCAGCATCGCGACCGCAGTCGCGTGACTGAAAAATTGGTCAGTAAGTGACTAGCCAAAGCAGTCGCTTTGCGACCGTTTGCGACCATTCGCGACTATTTGCGACCAGTCGCAAATGGTCGCGCGACCGCTGCTAGTCGCCGGTGTGCACCAGCCTTTAGAGTGAGAAGCACTGCGAATGTAACTGGGACTCCACAGGTTTTTGGCTATCAATGTACTGTATCCGGAAGCGCGCCTGCCTACACTACTTTGTTCATTTCAAATTTTGACAGTACACGTATTTTTAAAGCTTTATAGCTTACCAGCAAAAAATTTCTAATATGCTTTAGACGCCTTCTTTCTCGCTCCTTGGCCATGATTTCACAATTACCAGATAATGTTTGTAAAAAAGAAAATACTAGTGTAAAGGTGACCATTAGAAATGTAATTGCGACTAATGACTGAAAACGTATTGTTATAATTGAATATGATAATATTTCCCCCCCAAAAGCGATGTCCCAGTCTCTCAAAATTTTAAATAACATATTAATAGATTACATGGAACATGCAGAAGCAAATACTGTAATAGCCACAGATGTTTCAGTTAATCATCAAAAAGCAGGTGTAAGCATTGCCTTTCATTTACTGGACTGTTACTTCTCAGTGTGACTGTTTGATTTTACTCCAACTTTTGAAGCTGAGCTCGTGGCGGTTATAATAGCTCTTCGAAAACTTCCGTCAAGCGAAAACAGCGCAGTCACAATGACGAATTCCTTTCACTTTTTGCAGCTCTGACAGCTTCTGAGAACTCTCGAACTCTAAGGACATTCTGAACATGAGTACCACCGCAGTTAAGACACCTGAGGTTACTGTGGGTTTCAGGACACTGCAGTATAAGATTAAATGAACTGGCTGATTCTTTAGCACGAGCCGCGCTTGATAGCCCAATATTATCCGTACTGCCGGAAGCTGAATATATTACCGCATTAAGGTATCGAAAATAAAAAAATCTGCACTGATATGTTAGCAACGATAACTACATGGGCAGAATATAACCACCTCAAGTTTCCATGGCGACCTCAGTGGAGTTCGTTCAGAAAGCTCGAAATTTTGATTACTTGATTTCGGTGCCTCTAAACCTAAAGCTACACAAAGCTGGTCATTGATATTACCCCTCTGTACATTCTGCGGAGAAAAGAAATCAATTGAACATTAGTTTTCATCTTGTCGCTGATACTCTATATATTCAGAAAAAAGTCTTCTAATTATTCTCTTTCTGAAAATAGGCGTTAAATGGACGGCGGAAATTATACTGAAATTTTGCGCCTTAGCTTTGGGGCATGGCCAGGGCGATGATTTCAATGCCGTTTACGATTTTATTGAGGCATCCAAACGTATCCCATTGTAATCCCCAATCAAATAATTATTATTTTGTGTCATCAAAAAGTGTTTATTCTGAATGGTTAGGTAGATTAAACGCAGCTGTGTCGTCACTCAACATTTGAAATCTCAAAATCTCTCAAATTGATTTTCTATTCTAGTCTCCTTCCCCTTTTCTCTCATTTTCTGTGGTTTTCCTTATCCATAGTTCTATTATAACACAAATTCATTCTTACTCATAAATGTCATGCTCACAGAAAAAGTTCACTACGTTTTCTTGGCCGATTCCCCCGATTGGATGTGAGCCATTATTTCATATAAATAACTAAATAAGTAAAAAAACAAAAGAACAACTGGCCCATGCGCGAGAACCGTCTCAGGGTTTCTCCACATTACAATGGCGCAGCCCACGACTTAACCTTGCGGCTGAAGCCACCTGTACCTCGCGGGTCGTTGGCAGCACGGGTCTTTTCACCGAGGAACGCCGACCACGCTTCCTCAGTCATGGACTTCACGACCCGACCGCTGCAGCCGCTACCCAATAAATCTTTCGCGGACGGCGGCAATGGCTCCCCTATGGTCACGAGTGGCATAGATCCCCTGCCGTAGTCTCCTCCAAGGATGAGCATACAAGGAATGCCATTCAGGCTTCCTTGACGTGCCTCGGCGCCGTGAAGATCATGCACAGGGTTCTGCTTCCCGGAGACGCTGTTCCTGCTTCCCGTGGCGACAAGCTCTTGCTCAGGACTCCATTGACACGTGAGCTGTTCAGAAGGGGTGCTGTTGAAGTTATCTTCGATAATGATCCCGCAGCAGTGAGCCCAGCCATCAGCTCTTCCTTGACTAGCATTGCCATAGGCTCCACATACGGTTCATCGGACAGCGCCGCGAATGTTGCGGCGTACCGTCGCTCGACTCCGCTCTATGACCAATGCCATACCGCACGCTGCGCTGTTTACTGCCATCCCGCCGGCATTGAGCGCCGCCGACGCCATGCTCGACATAGCCGTCTCACATAACCTGGGCTCACCTGAACAACGCAGATAGCTCCGGGATGCGCTCATGCAGCTTTCGGGCCAGCTTGGCGGCTTCGCGTTGGCGCTCTATGCAATTTCAGCTGCCATTTTGTCGCCGCAAGTCGTCACCTAAATACCGGAGTTCCACGGCTTCGAGAACGATGCTGACGACTGGGTGGCGACCGTCAACGCGATAGCAGTGCGCGAGGCCTGGACGGAGCCTGAGAAATGGTCTGGGGCTGTAGACCATCTTCGGGAAGGTGCTGTGGCGTGGCACCGGTAGGAAGACTTGAACCAGCAGTCATGGGCGGAGTGGAGCTCTGAACCCAAAAGTGCTTTCAGTATGACTTCCTGTGCTACCTGCCCATGCCACTCAACCTCTCCTGAGGATGGAGCCAAGGAGAATCCCAAACAGAAACCAATTAGCCCGTATTTTCATACCACTGCCAATCCGAAGGATTCAACTCGGGCAACTACCATCCTGCCATCCCTCCGTGACGAAGGTGAAGGGCACCATCACGACAAGGTAACTTTGTCTTCCACAGACATTTCCACTGCCGTAATTCGAGCTCCTGAGGAGCAGTGGTCCGATGTTGCACCTGTGTCCAGTAGGTTCCTCACGGCAAGCTTTGTGAAACGCACTGCGACAAGTCCCAACGAAGGCCATCCGGGGGACGCTGAGGCACCAGGCTCCATATTACTGGACGTTCTCCCACATCATCAAACGTATGTGCCTGAAGGTTTCACCATACTCATCCGTCACCAGATAGAAGCGGATCAGCACGCTTTAAATGATTCACTAACTGAGCGGGAGACACATTTTGTTTGCGAAAGGACGCCTCTCGAGAAGGCAATGAGGTCTCTGACACGTCTTTGGTTTTCAGCAAAGACCTGTCACCACAGTGCAAGTCTCGTACTCCTGCAACCACTTCCGATGGGGCCGTCCCCAGTTCGACGAAGTGTAGTTTTGCTAAGCGCGCTCTTCAGAACATCAAGGGTCCCCGAAATTGCAACGCTGCAGAAGCAGAAGCTACGTTGCCGAACAGAGAGGGAACTTGAACCATTGAAGCAGCCACCCACTAGAAAAGCCAACTAATCCGTGAACCACTCTGCAAGACGCACTGACGACTGCCTCTTGTGCATCATTTACCGTTGGCGGATCTACCATTTCGTGCGCTGCCATCAAAACAATAGGTTAAGAAAAAACAGCGCATGTTAAAAAACCAGCGACGATGCCGAAACAGTCACAGCCAGTTGCCTGACCCGTCTCCCAGAACATTACTTGCCAAGCCGCATCACGTCAGAGAACTTCAACTTCCCGAAAAGCCTGCTCCGTCCATCCCAGGAAAATGGAACTGATTTCTCCGCAAAATCGCAGCGTGGCTGAGGTCGTAGGCCACAAAGCCACAGTCAATGGCATCCCCCAGAGTCGTCATGGACAAAGTGATTAACCAAGGCCCAGTCTCTACAGCAACATGGTTAACGACCCAGGCGACATAGCCTGTGTCGGGTAGTGAAGCTTCACCGCGGCACACTCCCTGCTACTCGCTACCACCCTCCCACTGAGGCCTTTATGGGATATCGTAGTGCAAAAGACGAAGCATAAGGACCCTCTGCGAAACCGTACTGTGTGCTTTTGCTTCTTTCGTACTTTCGTATTTTCCGCGCTATTACATGTTTCGAAACATGTAGACAAGCGTTATACTCATCTCGAGATGCACAGAGTGGTACACTGTTCATACATTAATTATGAACTTCACTTCATGCCGGCAGCGCTTGGAATTACAGCACGCATTGAACACGGAACACCGTTGCAGTCGTTGTCGTGAAGTCATTGTTGTGAAGTCAGTTGCGCTATTTGGCACTTCCATTTGCACAGTGAATTTCGTAGAATTTCATTACTCCGAAATAAAGTTGTAGAAGAGGCTGCTTTCCGGAAATTTGATAGCGCCACAGTGCTTAGCGCAGGAAGAATTTGAATTCTCTCATTTATACAGGCTTACTAAATGTCTTCACTTACAAAAGCTTACTTGAACTTCCTAAAATGGGACCGCAAATAATGTCTCCGTAATCATAAGGAACAGTTCTTGAAACACGTCGTATGAATTGTGTGCTATTTCTCAAGGGATGCTCTTTTTTTACTATCATCGAAAACGTTTATAGCTATGAGGCAATCATAGCAGCATGTGATAAAAGTGAACGACCTCGCTGCATGGCGCTACAGCAGTGTACTTGCTGTTTGTTAAATATGAATTCAATAAAATCGATCGTGATATGAAAGGCCACCAGAAAACCAAGTGAAAAGAAAGGCAACTTCGCAAAAAAGAAAGTGCAGAGTCGGGCCTTGCTTGATTCTCTTTTACTACATAGTCCATCTTTGTTTCTACATCTGTTCCTTCCTGTTTATTTAGCTGGTTTTCCGCTTTTTAAGACAACAGTCTTTCTGGGGATGCGTAAATGCAATAACTTTGATTTGTCTGTCTGTCTGTTCTGTTTGTAAATCTGCCAATTGATTGAGACACCCGGAGAAAGGTTGACCATTTCCTCAACTACAGCCATCCGTCATCTGGCGGCTTCGTTTATTGTTGTACGAATCGTTATTGAAAAAAAGAATTATTAGGCACATGTGGCGCGCATGTGAGTACTAGGCAGTATGGGTTTTTTTTTCAAAAGGACATAGATGCATAATTCTAAAAACCCAAATGTCCACTACACTGTACTGACAATGCGACCCTATATGAAAGAAAAAGCGGGCGTTTCCAAAGCTTAGCTAAAACTAGAGTAACTATATGCTTCCTACGTGAGTAGAGCAGCGCATAGGTCCGCCTCTTGCCAGGTTAGTGTGGTGTTATGGTTTCGGTTCCGGTTTTAGAACCAGTTGACTGGTCCCTAGAGGGCGTTGTACATATATATAATAGCATGATTGTGTCAAGCAAACAAAGTTCCTGCTTGGAAACCAGCCACTGCATACTTCTTGTCAGCCGGCGCTTCAGCGCCATGCCCTGTGTTTTCCGTGCGGGCGTCCACCGCACGATACTACATTTTGGCGACGAGGATGGAATCCACCTGCATCCGGCGAAAGTGGGAACATGACTATTTGCTACTACAAGTTTCCCGCTCAATTTAATCCAAGCACCAGCCAAATTAATCTAGGCGCCAGTCAATTTAATCCAGCCACCACTCAAATTATTCCAGGTGCCAATAATTTGAATCCGAGTGCCACTGAAATTAATCCAACCGCTAGCCGATTTAATCCAGACGCCAGCGAATTTAATGCTGATGACATTGTGACTTTAAAACGACCCAGAATTTTCGGGAATGCGTGGAGTGAATAGCTTTGGATTGAATTTAAGAGGGAAAAATCATAAATGAGTCACTAGTGACACAATGTGACTCGCGCGAATTCATCACGCCTATCTCCCGCGTAAGCAATATTCACACCTTCGACATGCATATCAAAGGAAACGCCGTCCACACAGTAATAACTTGATGCCTATTAACCAGGCCAATGATCTCATCACGAGAGACTCAGGTGACGTCCTCACGCATACCACCCACGCACGCACTGTCTTAACCTTCCGTCATGCATATCAAATGAAACGTCTTTGAAAGGACAGGAGCTTGATACCTAAATCTCGGCCAAGCCACCGGATCACCAGTGACTCAAGGGACGTCATCACCCATATCAACCGCGCACGTAATTTACCAGCCAGCCGACATGCATACCAAACGTAACGTCTTTGAGAGAGCAATAACGTGTTACCTATGACTTGGCAAACTGACTTGATCACTAGTGACTCAGGTGACATCATCACGCCTATCACCCACGCACGCAATGTCTGACCTGCCATCATGTATACCAAATGAAAGGTCTTTGAGAGGGTAATAACTTGAACGCTGTCACTAGGCCTAGTGGCCTCCTCACTAGTGACTTGCATTACGTCATCTCGCTTAAGACTCACACAAGCACTCTCTAATGTGCCTTCATGCGCATATCAAACAAAACGTCTTTGAGAGAGTAATAACTCGAATGTTGACATTAAGCCTAGTGGCGTCTTCACTGGTGACTTGCGTGACGTCATCTCGCCTAAGACTCACGCAAGCACTCCCTAATATGCCTTCATGCATATCAAACAAAAGGTCTTTGAGAGGGTAATACTTGAATGCTGTTACTGGGCCTAGTGACGTCATCACTAGTGACTCACGTTACGCCATTACGCCTATCACACACGCACGCGGTGTCCTTACCTGTGTTCATGCATATCAAACGAAACGTCTTGCGAGAGTAATAACTCGAATGTTGTCATTAAGCCTAGTGACGTGATCAGTATAGTGACTAGCGTGACCTCATCTTGCCTAAGACTCACGCAAGCACTCTGTAACCTGCCTTCATGCATATCAAACCAAACGTGTTTGAGAGGGTAATAACTTGAAAGCTGTCACTCGGCCTAGTGACGTGATCACTAGTGACACGCGTGACGTCATCACGCCTGACACCCACGCAATACCTCTGTAACCTTCCTTCATGCATATCAAACGAAACGTCTTTGAGAGAGTAATAACTCGAATGCTCGAATGAAATGAAGTCGAAAATGCGTTGGATTGAAGAAATGAAATGAGGTTAGTAAATATGACATGTTCGAGGATTTTGCAAAGAATGCTAGTGAGCGAGATGATTCTGCAATTGAGAGGGGAATGCGGGTCACCTGATTTAAACAGAGGCACCACCTTACCCTCCTTCCAATCTGCCGGCACAGACGAGCACTCATTAGACTGGGTGAAAAGGTACATAAGAAATACAGAGGAGTACAAAGCAGTATTTTTCAAGAACTTGGATTTAGTTCCATTAGTGGTACAGGACGACGATAGTTTCAAACCACGAATTAGTTTTGAAATACCCGCAAAATCAACAAGTGGATCCATAGGGAAAAAATCATTTTTTGTACAAGTGCGGCTCCATGTCAATATAGTTATCAGAAAACAATTTTGCAAAGGTGTCATTTAGTACCATGCAACATTCTTCATTGCTCATAGTGCAGCCAACAGAAGCTGTAAAAGATATGCTAGTTTTTTTTATTTGAATAGTGCTCCAAAATTTTGATGGATTAGTAGTAATAAGTGATGGTAGATAAGTATCAAAAAATACGGCTTTTGCCTCTTTTAACGGGATGCCATATGCTAGCAGTGCGTGAAGATAAGCATTCCAGCGGATAGATGTTTGAATGCATTTTGCAAATGCATTTTGCATTTTTTCTTGTTTGATAATCTTTTTAGTGGTGTCGAAAACCAAGGGGAACGTTTCTTTTCGGGAAGCCTGCGCAGTGAAATATATTTAGCAACAAGTGACGTTGCATTATTTTTAAACAAATTCCAATTATCTTCTATGGTACAGCTCAAAAATTCGTACTCTTCAATGAACTGTACAAGCTCATTATTAATTGCTGAGTAATCATCTCTCGCATAATTTATGATCGATTTTGGAGTTCTTTTCTGCCGTGTGACGTGGCCCTCTACAAAAAAAATGTAAAAGACAGCGTTCAGTTATTCCGGCTAAACAAGGTATTGAGTTTACTAAGTTGGGTTATTGACGAGTACGAGGTCGAGAGTATTTGACGAAGGAGCGCTAGTTCTAGCAGATCCAGAAACAAGTTGCGTCAGATTACAATTTAAGCACAATTTAATGAAAGAGTCGCTCTCAGAAGACGAACCAATAACAGAGGGATATTGCGAAGCCCACTTTATTTTAGGAAAATAAGATCACCCAGGAGAAGCAAAGGGGAGTGGGAAATTCTGAGACAAGAAAATTAAGAACGTCATGAAGTTCATCGCAGAAAGATGTTGGTGCATTTGGCGGACGATAACAAGCACAGAGCAATATGTTTTGTTGTTTTAAGACAACACGTACGAATACTAATTCTAAGGATGCGGTAAATGAAATCCTAGCAGCCACTATATTATCGGCGACGGCAATCAGTACGCCACCACCCTGTTTCGTATCACGGTCTTGACGGTACACAACATAATTCTTTTCACACTGAAACAACTCCTCGCTCAAAATTTTATCGGTGAACCAGGTTTCCGTCAATGCAATCACGTTAGTGGCACATGAATTAAGAATAGGGGCTAGAGCGTCACGTTTATTTATTAATTTGCGTACATTTGACAACAAAAAAGATAAGCCTTCAGAATGCTGCCTTAGTGGCTGATTTCTAACTTTGTCAAGAAAAAGAACCGCCAGAACAGCAGTTTGCAGCAGCAGACGATAGCTCTGTGTTAGTTAGAGCATTGCCAAAATGCAATTCACAGACACTGTCGGTGTCGGGGGAGTAGACGTAACACTTTTTGTTGATGTTGTACCTTGTTGATGTTGTAACTTGTTGTACTTCACAGAAAACAGTTCTCCGCTTTTCTTGCCAAAATCATACAGCTTTGTCCTGACAGCTCTGGTTGCCTTACAAAAATCTTCGCTTACGGAAACACCAGTTGCTTTTAACTTACTTTTAGAAGACAGAATCGCTTCTCTTAGTTTACAAGATGAAAACCGAACAATATAATAATAGGTCTGAGATTTTTCGTGACAAAACGGCCAAGTCTGTGGGCCCGGGAAATCCGGTCATCGTTGTTGTTTAGGTTCAGGCTTAATGCTGAATTTAATATTGAGCAAACTTTATCTTCCGATTGTGCCCAAGTTTCAGAAGCGGTGTCAGCTATGCCGTGAAATATTAAATTTTCTCGACGTGAACGGTCTTCAAATTCATTTAGCCGTTGGTTCAGTGCAGCCTTTTGAGGCGCTACGCTTTTCTCTTGTTGCCCCTCAGATGATCGAAGGCTTTGTTCAGCGACAAAGAGCCTATTATTGATATCTGCAATTTGCTGCTCCATTGAAAATTGAGCTTCTTTTACTACACCCACAACAGACATGACTTCTTCATGTTTCTCATCAAACTTATCGTGGAGTGTTTTAACAAGCTGAAGTCATTCCTTGCTAGGATCGTCTCTGGGGGGCCCAGGGTTTACCTCTACGTTACCGGACATGAATAACAACTTGGCGATAAACACAATCGTATGTTAATTGAAACAATATTTGGGGGCCTGGAAGCACTAGCAGCCAAACATTGTTTGACTTTTTACAGTGAAGTGGCGGTGCTGTACTCACCCGCACCCAGAAACGAAAAGGTGTTTCAATCATGTGGACGGCTGCAGTGCCTCCATTCCCACTAGTACTGTGCAAGCTTTTCCACTAGCCCTTATGGCTTGCCGATGACGATGCGTCGGTCGACGTTGTAGCTGGGAATAACAGCACAGCAGTAATACGCGGCCAGCTCACACAGAATGTCTCAGTAGCTTCACGGTGGAACAAGGGCCCCATCGTTCAGCTGAGCGGGTACAGGTTTTCCCTCTCAATTTAATCCAAGCGCCAGTCGAATTAATCTAGGCGCCAGTTAATTTAATCTAGCAGCCACTCAAATTAATCCAGTTGCCATTCATTTTAATCCAAGTGCCACTGAAATTAATCCAACCACCAGCCGACTTAATCCAGACGCCAGCGAATTTATTCCTGATGACAATGTGACTTCAAAACAACCCAGAACTTTCGGGAATTCGTGTAGTGAATAGCTTTGGAGTGAATTTAAGAGGGAAAAACCATGAATGAGTCACTAGTGACACAATGTGACTCGTGCGACTTCATCACGCCTATCACCCACGTCAATCGGCCTAGTGACGGGATCACTAGTGGCTCATGTGACGTCATCGCGCCTGACACCAACGCACGGAGTGTCTAACCTGACTTAATATATATAAAAAAACGCCTTCGAGAGAGTAATAACTTGAACGCTGTCACTAGGCCTGGTGACGTCATCACTAGTAACTATCGTGACGTCATCTCGCCTAGGACTCACGCAAGCACTCTCTAATGTACCTTCATGCATATCAAACAAAACGTCTTTGAGAGGGTAATAACTTGAACGCTGTCAATCGGCCTAGTGACGTGATCACTAGTGGCTCGTGTGACGTCATCGCGCCTGACACCAACGCACGGAGTGTCTAACCTGACTTAATATATATAAAAAACGCCTTCGAGAGAGTAATAACTTGAACGCTGTCACTAGGCCTGGTGATGTCATCACTAGTAACTATCGTGACGTCATCTCGCCTAGGACTCACGCAAGCACTCTCTAATGTACCTTCATGCATATCAAACAAAACGTCTTTGAGAGGGTAATAACTTGAAAGCTGTCACTCGGCATAGTGACGTGATCACTAGTGACTCGCGTGACGTCATCACGCCTGACACCCACGCAAGCCCTCTGTAACATTCCTTCATGCATATCAAACGAAACGTCTTCGAGAGAGTAATAACTCAAATGCACTCGCTAGGCCTAGCAACGCGATTACTAGTGACTCATGGGACGTCATCACGCCCATCACACACGCACGCGCTGTCTTAACCTACTTTTATGCGTATCAAACAAACCGTCTGTGAGAGAGCAATAATGTCATACTTATGACTCAGCCAACCGACTTGATTACTAGTGACTTACGTGACGTCATCACGACTAACACCCACGCAAGCACTCTCTAACGTGCCATCATGAATATCAAACGAAACTTCATTGAGAGAACATGAACTTGAAGGCCGTTGCAGGCAGCGTCTGCTAGTAAAGAAACTTACTGCTCGCGCTGCACAGCCGTTCATCGGCTAACCGGTGTATGTAGGCACCAGATCGAGCGTTTCGAATTCAGTCAAAGGCGTCTTTACATGGCTTTCGTTTGACTTGACGTTTTTCTTGACTCGAGTAGATGCGATGGAAGCAACAGTACCTTCAAGCATCAGTAGGGTACAACCCAACATCAGCGTCCCACCACTCGTTGAGGGAAACGCTTCTTCTTCATTCAATAAATAGGAATAGTAAAGGCGAAATGACAATTAAGCATTTTCCAAATCAAACTCAATTACGCAACATTCAACCGATACCCTGAACACTCTGCGACAGGTTTAGTCCAGCTCGTCGTGTGGGAAGATGCAGGCGGATTTTTTGTTGCTTCTCGTGTTTCGAAGTATGCCTTGAAAATGCGGGCAGCCAGTGTGAACGGACAGGCGTTCTACACCAAACAGGCACGCTTATTCTCAAGGACACTAACCAACAGAAAACGGCGTGGCTTAGAATGTAGAAGGAAAGGCACGAGTCAGGCACAGCATTCAATGGCGCATCAGTGAATGATCACTTGCAAATGGCAATAGTATGTATCTCAAGTATGGGGACTGCCCTCTAATACAACAGATTTGTTTCACAGGATAACCAGATGAAATATTAGTGGAGCCGAAGGAGTGGTAGACAAATCTTTTTGTAGCAAGCTTTGGAGCAGGCAGACCATGGGTCTTATGCTTGAATACGGATATGCAGTGTAATGACTAGAGGCCGGATTATATGCAAATGCCTGTTTCGTTTCTTGCGTTCCTATTGTGTCATTTTGACACATGAGCACAAATTTGAGGGCAAGGAGAGCTTTTATAGTGCTTTTATAGTGCCTATATATGCCTATTTCGGACGTTAGTGCCTCGATTCGTATAGGTGACTGAAGATGCCTGTTTTCAAAATTGATGCCTATATAAACGCTATTTAACCTCCAAGTTTGCTTTCAAGTACCGCTGGAGCCCGGTATTCATGTTACTCGGCAAAATTTAGATTTCGGAGCACTGTGGGGTGCAAACTACACTTTATTTCACAAGCGACCACACAGTCAAGTGGCGACCGCCATACAGCTCATTCTTCAATACGATTGAGGAGCTTTTCTCAAACTTCAAGGTGGGTGTAAAGGGCTTCCTAAGCGAGGGGAGGGATGATCTCCTCACGACACCGGGAGGGATCTCGAAGAAAGAACAACGCCGTGCTCTGCTGGTTGAGGCCGCGGGGCGCTCTATGCAGCACATCCAGCGTGTGGATTGTGGCGCTTATGATAAGCACAATTACACTTTTGTACAAGCTGCCCTCGACTGCCTTGATATGTACAACACTGCTCAGCAGCACAACTACGGGTGCGTGTTCATGAAAACTGGTTTGCCTGTATAATAATAAATTTTGTTTTCACGGACCTTTTTCGGTTTTCTTTCATCACCCATTTCATAACCGATTTAACAAGCTCGAAGTTATTAGAACAACAACTTTTTCTTGCGGTACGGTGGATGTTTTAACCGGGCATCATCTTTGTTTCGGCATTGCGAAAACATGTCAGGTAGGTCGTATCTATAGAGGCCGGATATATAGGCACTAAAAAACCGGTACTCAGGCGCCAAAAATAGGCGGTCAAAACACTGTTTAGGCTCCCAAAATTGTGAATATAGGCACAATAAACTTTGACAAAACTCAAATTTTCCAATAAACAGGCGCGGGATCTGTCTCTAAAACATGAAAGCAAGCAAAAATGCCTTAGTTTATAATGGTACAAACGCGTAATGGTTTAGCGTAGACATGCGTTTTTTTGCGGGGTTCGCAGAGTACGGTCTCTCAGTTTCTAGTTCAGCATGGTCAGTTAAGTGTTCACCGTCGAATAAACATGCTTCTGGGTCTCTTTCTGTGGGGAATAGCTGAGAATGGCTACACATGCGCAAATAACCAGAGCGCAAAGCGCCAGAAGGAATTTTTTTGCGGTGTATTAGCTTGGGTAATCACACTGGCTCAAATTTTTTCTGTCTGTGAACACCTTAAGGGTCGTTACACAAATTTAAGAGTTTTTAAAAGCGAAAAGGAATGCATGCACTGGGCGCTCAAGATCTCATTTACTAAGATTTGCAGTACTACGCGTGGCGTAAAGAGGTAATATGCCTAACTGAACACGGCTTGACCATCTCATAGGCGTGAGCCCCAACATGGTGAAGGTGATAGAATGGCCCTGCGTATGTCAAAGTAGTACGTGACACTGCGAGAACTATTTGAGACAACGTGTGTAATTCGTGCAAACGGTTGCTTAAATAGAAGCATGAAGGTTGACAAAAATGTTAGAACACGCAGACGAAATCTATTCGCCTGATTTATTTAATTTCATATCGAGAGAGATGCGAGACTAAGGTGCCTCCGTTTTGTTTGCGTTGGTGTTCTCGCAGTTATCGCATCGTGTCGGTGCCAGCAATCACAACGCTGGGCGTGGTTTTGGTGCATCGTCTTTTACAGAAGTTGAATCGGTGTGACGCTGTGTATAGAGGTAAGGATACTTTATCCAAGCCAGCCTCTCCAAACGTGCGCGCAGATAGGGATCTATCGCACAAAAACTCGCAGTACAATGCAAAAAGCATCGAGATGGCAAAACACCGCTTGCATGCACGGGATGACATGGGCATCTCATGCGAGTGTAGTTTGCGCGAGCATGACGTGCTCATGCACGTCGTGTGATGCTCCAGCTCCGAGTGACCCTGATACCAATAGCGCGGAAGGAATTGGACTTGCGAAGTCTACATAGAGTTAGTGGCGAAGGTTTCAAGCTCACCTCCTCAGATCATGCTTTCACAGCTTCTAATGATCAAATAAAAAAAAAACTTTGTAAGCTTTTCATTGGGCAAGCAACATTTTCCACATTCTAATAAAAATTTTCATGTGAAATAGTGAAGCACCACATGTAAATGCCAAATAAAACAAAAACTACATATATATTGCATTTTTATGTGCACTTTACTTCCCCTGATGACTCTCCACAGTTTCGATTCATTCTTTATCTTCCTGCCGCTGTACAGAAGCGCCTCCTTCTCCCTACGCATCCGAGCGGACGCTGGAGAGAGGCTGAGCACACGACGCGACATGGATGGTATACATGTGTAGAGGCTAATCGACCTTCCTTTTGGCTGAAATGTCTTCTAGGCTTGACAGTTATAAAAGTAACTTGTCAAATAACATGCAGTTTGCACCTCACAGTGTCACGAAATCTAAATTTTGCCGGGCAACATGAATACCGGGCTCCAGCGGTACTTGAAAGCAAAATTTGAGGTTAAATAGCGTTTATATAGGCATCGATTTCGAAAACAGACATTTACACAAACTCATACAAATTGAGGCAGCAACGTCTGAAATAGGCATATATAGGCACCATAAAAGCACTATAAAAGCTCTCCTTGCCCTCTAATTTGTGCTCATGTGTCGAAATGACACGATATGAACGCAAGAAACGAAACAAGCATTTGCATATAATCCGGCCTTTAGTCATAACACTGTATATCCGTAATCAAGCACATGACGCACGGTCTGCCTGCTGCAAAACTTGCTACAAAAATATTCGTCTACCGTTTCTTCGGCTCAACTAATATTTCATCTGGTTATCCTGTGAAACAAATCCGTTCTAATAGAGGGCAGTCCCCATACTTGAGATACATACTATTGCTATTTGCAAGTGAACATTTGCTGATGCGCCATTGAATGCTGTGCCTGACTCGTGCCTTTTTTTCTACATTCTACGCCACGCCGTTTCTTATAGGTTAGTGTGCTTGGAACAAGCGTGCCTGTTTGGTGTACGCCTGTCCGTTCACAGTAGTGCAGCCTGGCTGCCCGCATTTTCAAGGCATACTTAAAAACACAAGAAGCAACAAAAAAGCCGCCTGCATCTTCCCACACGACGAGCAGGAGTAAATGCGTCGCAGAGTGGTCAGGGTATCGGTTGAATGTTGCGTAATTGAGTATGATTTGGAAAATGCTTAATTATCATTTCGCCTTTACTATTCCTATTTATTGAATGAAGGAGAAGCGTTTCCCTCAACGAGTGGTGGGACGCTGATGTTGGGTTGTACCCCACTGCTGCTTGAAGGTGCTGTTGCTTCCATCGCATCTACATGAGTCAAGAAAAACGTCAAGTCAAACGAAAGACGCCTTTGACTGAATTCGAAACGCGCGATCTGGTGCCTAAATATACCGGTTAGCCGATGAACGGCTGTGCAGCGCGAGCAGTCAGTTTTTTACTAGCAGACTCTGCCTGCATTGGCCTTCACGTTATTATTCTCTCAATGAAGTTTCGTGTGATATCCATAAAGGCACGTTAGAGAGTGCTTGCGTGAGTGTTAGTCGTGATGACGTCACGTAATATAGTGATTAAGTCGGTTGTACGAGTCATGAGTATGACATTATTGCTCTCTCACAGACGTTTTGTTTGACACGCATGAAGAGAGGTTAGGACAGCGCGTGCGTGTGTGATGGGCGTGATGACGTCCCATGAGTCACTAGTAATCACGTCGCTAGGCCTAGTAAGAGCATTCGAGTTATTACTCTCTCGATGACGTTTCGTTTGATATTGCTACGTTCTATTTCTCAAGTTTTGTTATCGCCCCAAAACACTACACAATTCTCAGCGCAAACCGCGCCTGCAGTTTTCGAGAAGCTTGCGAACTTTAGTAGATCATTTCGATAAGATCACGTCCACTCTGCGAACTGTACAGATTATTCTGGAACCTACGCCACCGCCAGTGATAACGCTAGAACATTCGATGGCAAGAGTATAAATGCCGACGCACTTCACCGCTTGTGGGTAGTTGATCGACGGCCGACGCTCCGTTCGCCGCTAGCAGTCCAAGACCGCTACTGTAATCGGATTTTCCGTTTACCGGGCACAGGTTCGCTCAAATAAACAGTTAAATTCCAACACAAAGCCTCCTGTCTTCGGCCACTTCACGACCCCGTGACATTTGGTGGAGGGGCTGCTTTTTTGATGTTCCGGACACCCCCTTCAAGCCACGACCCCAGCCCAAGCGGCAAAAAAGACACGAACGCTAACCCTGAACATCGAACAAGCCGCCGGCAGAGGAGACTACAACCAGAGTACGGGCCCCTTCCTGGAGCAGCCAGGCAGACCCGGATCCAGACATCAACTACTGCAACCATGACCGCCCCCGTGCAACCTGCACCACTCCTGCTCCATCAACCCAAAGAGCCGCCAACTTTCCGCGGTTCGCCACAGGAAGACCCGGAAAGCTGAATCGAAAGGTTCGACCACGCCGCCACCTTCAATGACTGGACAGACGATGACAAGCTCCGGCATGTGTATTTCGCCTTAGAAGATGCTGCTAAGACCTGGTTCGAGAATCAAGAGCGAAGCCTTACAACGTGGGACGTCTTTCATGCCAGGTTTCTCACTACTTTCGCAAATGTGGTGCGCAAGGAGAAGGCCGAAGTTCTTCTCGAAACCCGCATGCAGATGCCAAACGAAAACGTGGCGCTATTCATGGAAGACATGATAAAACTTTTCCGCCACGCTGACTCCAACATGTCCGAGGAGAAGAAGGTCCGTCTGCTCATGCGAGGAGTAAAGCAGGAACTCTTTGCAGGGCTGATCAGAAACCTGCCAAGGACGGTCGCCGAATTTGTTTCAGAAGCATCTACGATAAAGAAGACACTCGAAATGCACACGCGGAAATATAACCGTAGCTTCTCGTCTACAAGCTACGCCGGCCTTCAAGGGCTTAGAACCACTGACTTGCGTGAGACGATCCGAGAGATCGTGCAAGAAGAGCTGAGAAAATTATTTCCTTCAGTGCAGCCTCACGTGGAGACCTCCATTGCGGACGTTGTACGCCAGGAGACCCAGCAATCGCTCGGCGTTCCTCAGTCTCAAGAGCCTCAGCTGCAAGCCATGAGCTATGCTGCTGCAGCCCGCTGCCACGCCCCTCCTCCACGCGCACGCCAAAACGCTGCCCCATCGCACTTCCGTCGCCAGGCGACACCGCCGCCACCACCCCCACCAACGTCCTACCGTTCGCCAGCGGCCCAGCGCAGTGCGCCGAGGAAGACTGACGTCTGGCGCACCCCTGACCACCGCCCGCTCTGCTACCACTGCGGCGAGGCCGGACACACATACCGCCGTTGCCAGTACCGACAGATGGGACTGCGTGGCTTCGCCTTCAATGCACAGTGCCCACAGCCAGGAGAACAGCCACGTGACATCGCCGAGTACCTGACAGGAACTCAATGAACACCACGAAGTCCTTCCCGTTCGCCGTCGCCCAGCCACCGCAGGTCGCCTAACCACCGGCAGTGCTCTGGTCCAACGCGGGGCCGGTCTCCTAGCCCGCATCCGGGAAACTAAGGGCAGCAACCGATGAAGGTGCGGTTGCTGTGTGACGAACTACCAAAGATCCTCCTCCGACGACGGCGACGCGACAGAGCTTTCCGAACACAACGCCAACCTGGCAAAGCCCTGACGGCGAAAGCTCACTTACCGAAGGTGGCCTGATGACGAAACATGGAAGCAGCGGAACAAGCCGACGTAGCCGTGACCCGACGCCACGCCCTAACTGTAATGCGAGACGGCGAACTAGCGACCTCCACATTCTTATCGACGGCCACAGTGTGACCGCTCTCGTCGATACTGGAGCCGACTATTTCGTCACTAGTGGGTCGTTCACCACGAAGTTGAAGAAAGTTAGGACAGCTTGGGAAGGCCCTGAGATCCGCACAGCCGGAGGTCATCTCGTAATGTCTACAGGAATCTGCACAGCGAGAGTCACCATTAACGGCCATATTTATCCTACAGACTTCGTAGTCCTACAGCGTTGCTCGAGAGATGTCATCCTTGGCATGGACTTCTTATGCCTCCATGGTGCTGTCACCACCTTAAAAACAAAGTCGATAACGTTATCCACAGAAGAAGCTCTACCGCCGCGCACACCGTCAGGAAACCATGCCTTGAATGTGCTGGAAGAACAAGTCACCATTCCGCCTCGCTCTAGCGTCATCATTTAGTCGGCGCTCCTTAATCACCTGACTTGGAAGGCGTCGTTGAAGGCAGTCAGCATCTGTTGGTCACGCGAAATATTTGCGTCGCAAGAGAAATTGCAGAGCTGCGGGGAGGCAAAGCAACGGTTATGCTCACGAATTTCAGCAATGAGTACAAACTTGCGAACAAAGGAACAACGGTCGCATACATCAAAGAAATTGTGGACGTTACCAGTGCTTTTGCCCTCACCGATTCTGCGAAATCTGCTCAGAAGAACCAAGCCCCTCCCACAGCTTTGGACGTCAATCCCAGACTTTTGAACCATAAGCAAGAACAGCTAAAGGCCCTGCTCCTGCAATAAAGATTGCTTTTCATCGTCATCAAAAATTCAGCAGACCCCAATCACGAAACATCGCATCATAACCGAAGAAAATGCCAGACCACTCCGTCAGAGTCCGTACAGGGTTTCGACGCGAGAACGTGAGGCCATGAAGGGACAAGTTGATGAAATGCTGCGGGATGACATTATCCAGCCGTCCAAGAGTCCATGGGCATCCCCCGTGGTGTTAGTGAAGAAAAAGAATGGGACCCTACGTTTCTGCGTGGATTATCGCCGCCTGAACAAAATCACAAGAAAGGACGTGTATCCTCTCCCTCGAATAGACGACGCACTTGATCGGCTCCATAACGCCAAGTACTTTTCATCAAGGGACCTCAAGACTGGCTATTGGCAAATCGAAGTCGACGAAAGAGACCGAGAGAAGACAGCATTTATAACACCGGACGGCCTCTTCGAGTTTAAGGTGATGCCCTTCGGTCTTTGCTCAGCACCTGCAACTTTTCAACGCGTTATGAATACAGTACTGGCAGGATTGAAGTGGCAGACTTGCCTTGTGTACTTGGACGACGTCGTCGTGTTTTCCTCGAGTTTCGACGAGCATCATCGGCGCCTTGAAGCTGTACTTAAAGCCATCAAGACATCCGGACTCACACTGAAGCCAGAAAAGTGCTGATTTGCGTACGAGGAGCTCTTGTTTCTGGGGCACATTATTAGCAAGTCTTGAGTTTGTCCCGATTCCGGAAAACAGCCGCCATCGCCGACTTCCCGCCCCCCACTGACAAGAAGGCGGTGCGCCGATTTATGGGCCTGTGCACCTATTATAGGTGGTTCGTGAAAAACTTCGCCCGCATCGCCGATCCTCTCACTAACCTTACCAAGGCCGACGTGGAGTTCAAGTGGGAAACGCCACAGGAGCACGCTTTCCAGGAGCTTAAACATCGCCTCCAGACGCCTCCGTTACTTGCCCATTTCGACGAATTTACCGAGACAGAAATACACACTGAAGCAAGGAGCGTAGGTCTTGGCGTCGTTCTTGTGCAGAGGGCTGACGGATTTGAAAGGGTTATTAGTTAAGCCAGCCGATCGCTATCCAAAGCGGAAGCCAATTATTCCACAACAGAAAAGGAGTGCCTCGCCATCATCTTGGCTACGTCGAAATTTCGCCCCTACCTCTACGGCAGGCCCTTCAAAGTTGTGAGCGACCACCACGCCTTGTGTTGGCTAGCCACCTTGAAGGACCCTTCAGGTCACCTCGCACGATGGAGCCTGAGACTTCAAGAATATGACATTACCATCGTTTACAAGTCCGGCAAGAAACACTCTGACACCGACTGTCTTTCTCGTGCGCCTATCGACCAACCACCACCCGATGATCCGGATGAAGACTACTTCTTGGGAACAATAACTACCGACGACTTCGCTGAACGACAGCGGGCCGACCCAGAACTTAAGGCCCTAATAGAATACCTTGAAGGCAGGACCACCGAAGTCCCGAAGGTATTCAAGCGCGCACTTGCCTCGTTCTTCCTGTGAAACGGTCTTCTCCAAAAGAAAAACTTTTCACCGCTTTGAGCCAAGTACCTCCTTGTTATGCCTTCAGCTCTGCGACCAGAACTACTGCAGGCCCTGCACGACGATCCGACAGCAGGGTACCTCGGCGTTTCTTGCACGCTCGCTAGGATACAAGAAAGGTACTATTGGCCACGTCTTACCGCCGACGTCACTCGTTATGTGAGGACATGCCGGGACTGTCAGCGACGCAAGACACCACCGACAAGGCCCGCGGGACTTTTGCAGCCAATTGAACCACCTCGCAGACCTTTCCCGCAGATTGGTATGGACCTACTGGGGCCGTTCCCGACGTCAGCTTTCGGAAACATATGGATCGTGGTAGCTACCGACTACCCCACCCGCTACGCCGAGGCAAAACCCCTGCCAAAAGGCAGTGCATCCGAGGTAGTTGAGTTCTTCGTCGAAAATATCGCTTTTCGTCACGGCGCCCCGGAGGTCCTTATCACCGACAGAGGGACGGCATTTACTGCCGACTTAACTCAAGCGATCTTGGCATACAGCCACAGAAACCACCACCGGACGGCAGCGTACCACCCACAGACCGACGGCCTCACCAAGCGGCTAAACAAGACGATCGCCGACATGCTGGCAATGTACGTCGATGTCGAACACAAGACGCGGGACGCCATTCTTCCATACGTGACCTTCGCATACAACACGGCGGTGCAGCAGACAACGCAGATATCTCCATACAAATTGGTCTACGGAAGGAGCCCGGCAATGACGCTCGATGCCATGTTACCCAACGTCACCGACGAAGAAAACCTCGATTTGAGTGAGTACCTTCAACGCGCCGAAGAAGCCCGGCAACTCGCGTGTCTCCGTATCAAGAATCAACAGTTGACCGACAGCCGCCGTTACAATCTTCGACGACGCTTCGAGGAATACCAGCCCAGCGAACGTGTTTGGGTGTGGACGCCGTTACGCCGACGTGTACTAAGTTGAAAGCTTCTGCGACGGTACTTCGGACCGTACAGGGTGGTTCGACGTCTCGACCCACTTGATTACGAGGTTGTTCTCGACGGCATTACGAACTCTCAACGACGACGATCGTGACCTGAAGTCGTCATGTCGCGCGCCTCAAGCCGTTTCATGCGCGTTAAAAAACTTAAACAGTGTTTTTTTGTATTATTATTGTATCGTAATTTATTCATTGTACTTTTTTGCATTATTGTTGTACCTTCATCTTTAGTTAAACATCGGGACGATGCCTTTTTCAGAGATGGCAATGCCACGCGTTCCATTTCTCAAGTTTTGTTATCGTCCCAAAACACTACACAATTCTCAGCGCAAACCGCGCCTGCAGTTTTTCGAGAAGCTTCCGGACTGTAGTAGATCATTTCCATAGGATCACGCCCACCCTGCGAACGGTACAGGCTATTCTGGAACCTACGCCACCGCCAGCGATAACGCTAGAACATTCCATGGCAAGAGTATGAATGCCGACGCACTTCGCCGCTTGTGGGTAGTTGATCGACGGCCGACGCTCCGTTCGCCGCTATCTGTCCAAGACTGGTACTATAATCGAATTTTCCGTTTACCGGGCACAGGTTCGCCCAAATAAACAGTTAAATTCCAACACAGTCTCCTGTCTTCGGCCACGTCACGACCCCGTGACAATATGCATGACGGAAGGTTACAGAGGGTTTGCGTGGGTGTCAGGCGTGATGACGTCACACGAGTCACAAGTGATGAAGTCACTAGGCCTAATGACAGCGTTGAAGTTATTACTCTCTCAACGACGTTTCCTTTGATATACATGCAGACAGGTTTGGACACTGCGTGTGTGTGTGATATGCGTGATGACGTCACGTGAGTCACTAGTGATGATGTCACTAGGCTCAGTGACAGCGTTCAAGTTATTACCCTTTCAAAGACGTTTTGTTTGATGTGCATGAAGGCACATTAGAGAGTGCTTGCGTGTCTTAGGCGAGATGACGTCATGCTAATCACTAGTGATGACGTCACTAGGCCTGGTGACTGCGTTCAAGTTATTACTCTCTCAAAGCCGTTTCGTTTGATATATATGAAGTCACGTTAGACACTGCATGCGTGGGTGTCAGGCGCGATGACGTCGCACGAGTCACTAGTGATCACGTCACTAGGCCGATTGACAGCATTCAAGTTATTACCGTCTCAAAGACGTTTCGATTGGTACAAATGATGACAGGTTAGACATTGCGTGCGTGGGTGATAGGCGTGGCGACGTCACCTGAGTCACTAGTGAACAAGTCAATTGGCCGAGTCATAGGTAACACGTTAGTGCTCTCTCGAAGACGTTTTGTTTAGTATGCATGTCGGCAGGCTAGTAAACTATGTGCGTGGTTGATATAGGTGATGACGTCCCTTGAGTCACTGGTGATTCGGTGGCTTGGCCGAGATTTAGGTATGAAGCTCTTGTCCTTTCAAAGACGTTTCATTTGAAATGCATGACGCAAGGTTAAGACAGTGCGTGCGTGGGTGGTATGCGTGAGGACGTCACCTGAGTCACTCGTGATGAGATCATTGGCCTGGTTACTAGGTATCAAGTTATTACTGTATGGACGGCGTTTCCTTTGATATGCATGCCGAAGGTGTGAATAGTGCTTACGCGGGTGATAGGCGTGATGTAGTTGCGCGAGTCACATTTTGTCACTGGTGACTCATTCATGGTTTTTCCCTCCTAACTTCACTCCAAAGCTATTCATTCCAGGCATTCCCGAAAATTATGGGTCGTTTTGAAGTCACAATGTCATCAGGATTAAATTCGCTGGCGTCTGGAATAAATCGGCTGGCGGTTGGATTAATTTCTGTGGCACATGGATTAAAATGAATGGCACCTGGTTGAATATGAATGGCAGCTGGATTAATTTACTGGCGCCTAGATTATTTGGCTGGTGCTTGGATTAAATTGAGCGGGAAAACCTGTAGATACCTCCGTTATTAGCTGCCGGGATCACCAGCACCTTGTTTACGTCCTATCTTCTTTGTTTCTTTTTTGTATGGGTGACACAAGACACTCCAAGTTCACTCCAAACCTATTTACACCACGCATTCCCGAAAATTCTGGGTCGTTTTGAAGTCACGATGTCATCAGGAATAAATTTACTGGCGTCTGGATAAAATCGTCTGGCGGTCGGATTAATTTCAGTGGCACTTGGATTAAAACGAATGGCACCTGGATTAATTTGAGTGGCGGCTCGATTAAATTGACTGTCGCTTAGATTAATTTAGCTGGCGCTTGGAATAAATTGAGCGGGAAAACGTGTAGTGTTACCATGTGCAGCACCCTGGATACAGCCCACCGATACTTCAGTTCTGCGGATCAGCAGTTCGTAAGCACCGAGATTGCAGGTTCCAGACCTTTACGAGTGGGGCGGCTCCACATACATTTCCTCCGCATCCGGTCTGTCTCGGCAGCAGAACGCTCCCCGCAATCCCACCACCTCTGTTCCTGCAATGCCCTGGCGTGCCTCCAATTTCCTGGAAGACTTGGCGTTGCGTCGTGCAAGTGTACGTTGACGCGGTGGTCCCGGGTGCTACGCCAGACACGAAGAAGGCATTGCTGCTCAACGCGCTTGTAGTGGAGGAATTACAAGCATACTACAAGGCTGCTGACGTGGAGACGCTACTTGATGGCGTCCAGGCTTCAGGAGATGGCGCAACAAGCGACGCTTACCCGCAGGCCTTTGCCGTTCTGGACGCATATTTCGCCCCGCCTATAGACGATTTCTGCGTACTGGCCCGATTCCGGTGGAGAGTTCAATAACCGGACGAGACTCCCGTCCAATTCATTCTAGTGCTGGGGTGGTTGGCCAACGACTGCCATTTCGGCACCGCAGCAGAGACAATGGTACAGGACCAGATTTCGCACGGCCTGCGTGACCCCGACCTGCTTAGGTCATTTGTCCAGATTGGGGAAGCTTTCACAGTCCAGGCAGCGTTGGAACATGCCAGGGAAGAGGAGCGCATCGACCGCAAGTTGCAGCAGCTGGCTGCTCTGCAGGTCGACTGGATTACGCGACGCGAACATCAGCGCCGCGGCGTTCGTCCGGCTCGACTCAATCTGCTACAACGTTATGTTACCAACCGTGCTGTACCATGGGCCCCTCCGAGGTGTGCGGAAATTTCGCAAATTTCACAGGGCCATACTCCAACTTCACATGCAGCAACAATTCCTGCTAGGACTAAGAACATGCTCGCTTGTGCTGCACCTGTTAGCGTCCCAGCTGGTGATGCTCGTGAGGCGCCTGCTCATGCAGTGTTGCCGGCAATTGAGCGCACCATGGTTTCACCTGATTCGACTGGTAGGATGTCTGTTCCGATCCGGTATGCCGCTGCTGACCACACTCTTACTGCATCATCCGTCCATACTTCGCTTGTACCTGCTCCCGTTCTGCATGCTGCTCCTCCTGCTCCAGCTGTACTTCTTCAGACTGGTGATCATCTTCAGGAGATTGTTTCTAGTCAGTGTCCTTCGGAGGTGCATGGGCCAAGCATGCCAGCCGTGATTCCGGAGGCAGTTTCTATTCTACGTGCTGCCGAGGTGCTTCCGCTGGTCGTGTTTGCACCGACCGTGTCCGTTCCTGCTCTCGGCGCGGGTTCTGCATTAGTGGCACCGGCCCATGCTTCATTGGAGCGTCGTTACCTGCCTGTTCTGGCCCACACTATGCCGAAAATACCCTGGATACAGAGATCATGGGCCTGTTCGTTCGCTTTACCAGACTTTTGGTGGTGGCGACAGTTCAGACCCCTGCCATTGAAATGGCACCACTATAGGCGTCGGCGCCGTACACTTAAACATCGCAGTGACTATGCGGACATCCTCTCGCGGAGAAGGGGATGATGGGCGGTATGTTTCGCACTGTGCTTTGCTCTCATGTGATTTGCTTGGTTTGATAATGTGCTTGGTGTACATTCGTATCCTTCATAGTGCTACGTGCAGTGTGTGCTTTTGTTACCTCTTACCCCCCCCCCCTTCCCATGCTTTCCATTCAAGGGAAAGATGATGTGATGATGTTATACCTTCTCGAGTGTGCACTACCTGTGCATTTTCGTGTGTTTGCTGTACATATCTTCGCGCTGTTATGCTGTACATTTTCTAGGTTTTTTTAGTATTCTGTGCATTCTATTATTGTGCGTTGGTTGCGTGGAGAACACCAGATCTTCATTTCGAAAGGGGGGGGGGGTGATGTGGTGTCGTGGTTTCGCTTCCGGTATTGGAACCAGTTGGCTGGCCCCTAGAGGGCGTTGTACATATGTATAAAGGAAAGGGGGACAAAGCTGACATAAACAACTACCGTCCTATAACAGTGACATCAGTGGTCTACAGGCTGGCGATGTAGATTATGAAGGAAAGACTGCAGGCATGGATAGAGGATGAGAGGGTGCTGGGGAAAGTGCAGAATGGGTTTCGGAAACACAGGAGGTTGGAAGACAATCTGTTCTCACTGACGCAGTGCATCGAAATAGCAGAAAAGGAACACAGGCCCCTGTGGTTAGCATTTTTGGATATCAAGGGAGCGTACGATAGCGTAGTTCAAGAGGAATTGTGGGGAATACTGGACACACTAGGCGTGGAACATGTAGCCACTAATCTTTTAAAGGATATCTATAAAGGTAACAAGGTAATTATAAAGTGGGAAAAGCAGGTATCTAAGCCTGCAGTGGTAAAACGGGGGCCTATTTAGGGGTGTCCCCTGCCACCCTTATTATTCATGATGTACCTACAAGGATTAGAGGCCAAATTAGAGGGAAGTGGACTGGGCTTCAACCTCTTTATAGTCAAACAAAGAAAACTCATTGATCAGGCACTACCAGCATTAATGTACGCAGATGATATGGTGCTAATGGCCAACAACAAGGACGATTTGCAGAGATTGGTGGACATCTACGGTGATGAGAGAGATAGGTTAAATTTTAGATTCAGTAAGGAAAAATCAGCAGTCATGATTTTCAATGACAACGAAGGTAGTGAGCTTAGAATACAGGAGGTCACGCTAGAGATAACAGATGAATACAAATATCTCGGCGTATGAATAAGCAATGGGACCGAGTACCTGAGGGAACACGAAATATACGTGACGACTAAAGGTAACAGGAATGCAGCAGTGATGAAAAATAGGGCACTGTGGAATTACAATAGGTATGATGTTGTGAGAGGAATATGGAAAGGGGTCATGGTTCCTGGGCTGACGTTCGGCAATGCAGTCTTGTGCACGAGGTCAGAAGTTCAAGCAAGATTAGAAATTAAGCAACTAAGAATAGGTAGGCTTGCTTTAGGAGCTCATGGGAATACACCAAATCAGAGAGCACAAGGTGATATGGGATGGACATCATTTGAGGGCAGGGAAGCTAGCAGCAAGATAAAATTTGAGAAGCGATTGAGAGAAATGGGGGAGGAGCGTTGGGCTAGGAAGGTTTTCAGCTACTTGTACATGAAGGATGTCGATACAAAATGGAGGAAGCGAACCAGTAAATTGACTGGTAAATACTTAGAAAACAGCAGGTGGCCAAACCAAAAAGACCTATCGGTTAAGAAGAAAGTGAAGGAAACGGAGACTGACATGTGGAGAATGGGCATGATTAAGATGTCCGCACTAGAGGTCTATCGAACTTTTAAGCAGGAAATTGCCACAGAAAGGATCTATAATAATACTCGGGGTCGTTCTCTACTGTTTGAGGCCAGGACGGGAGTACTGCGAACCAAGACATATCGGGCCAAATACGAAGGGGTAGACACAGTATATAGTGCGTGTGGAAAGGAAGAAGAAACTGCCGAACAATTGATAATGTTCTGTAAAGGGCTTCACCCTATAGTTCAGGATGATAGCTTAGAGTTTTTCAAAGCACTGGGGTTTGGGGACCGGGAGGGCAAAATAGACTTTAAGCGGGTAGACTTAACTAGAAGGAGGTTATCTGATTGGTGGCTAAAGTCAAGGCACGAGTGAAAATTAAACCCTTCACTGCAAAGTACGAATCCTCAAACTCACTTTTTAAAGAACAAAAATAAATCTAGTTTTTGGTTTATTAGGTATTATGGCTTGGTGGCGCTAGCCACCACCCGATCTAAAGGGTACAGCCATATCCATCCATCCATCAATCCTAGTAGCATGCTTGTGTCATATAAACGGGGTTCCTGCTTGGCTACCGGCTGCTTGGTACTTTTTTCAGCCGGCGCTTCAGCGGCGTGCCCTGTGTTCTCAGTGCGGCGCGTCCGCACCATACTACAGTTAGCAACCACATTTACGCGGTGAAGCCGCGCTCTAGTTTGCGAGCTATTCGCCTAAGCCAGTCACCCATCGACGAAATATGTCGACTTAGCATGTCGCCGATCGTGAGTCGACGTGCCTGGCGTGTCAACGAGCGGCGAAAAAAAAAAAAAAGAAACACCTGCTTTCAGGACTGTCCCACTGGAGTTCAAAAGCGTTTTTAGTCTGTCTGGTAACGCAAACACACAGGCATAGCCTAGTGCACTGCCAAATAACGTGCACCAACGCTGCGTAATGCCAAGTGGTGCCAGCTATGAAAGATAAGCAGCTACCCACAAACACAAAATGTAGGTCCTCTGAAATTGAAGAAGCACTACACCAAGCCAGGATTTATTATTTAGTTTGATTGATTGATTCATTTATGGAGTTTAACGTCCCAAAACCATGCTATGATATGAGAGACACCATAGTGGAGGGTTCCGGAAATTTCGACCACTTGGGGTTCTTTAACGTACACCCAAATCTGAGCACACGGGCCTACAACATTTCCGCCTCCATCGAAAATGCAGCCGCCGATGCCGAGATTCGATCCCGCGACCTGTGGGTCAGCAGCCGAGTACCTTAGCCACTAGACGACCACGGCGGGGCGATTCATTAATTAAGTATGTTTTTTAATAATGGTGAAGAATACACGCAAATACTTTGCTGTCGAAGCTTAAGGACATGAATCTAGAGCAAATTACTGCGCCAGTTTGTAGCTATAGAGTTACAGACCGCACGACGGCCACTTTACAGATTTCAGGTGGACGGCGACCGCTTTCGTCGGTGCGGCCCGTGCACCAGATTCTTCGCAGTGCTTCGTTGCTAGCGGCGTTGGCAGAAAAATGCACTACTTACTGCCTAAAAACAACATATACAGCTACTTTAATTAAATTGAGATTGTGCTGACACCTACAAGCAGCGTTCCGTTCTAAAGAAAATATCAGTTTTCTTAATTGCTGCCAGATGACGGTACCTGTAATAAAAAAAAAAACTTTAGAGGTATTGAAGCACGCCTATACTGGGCCAATTTTTGTGTCTGACTACTTTTATTTCTGTATAGCTATAGTTTTTTCTCTTTCTTGCCCTGTCTAGCTTTCTTTCTTTTTTTCATTTGTTTCCATTTGTCTATTCCCCACTCTCTGTTTCTCGTTCTGCCTTTCATTTCTAACTGCCCCTTCGCTCTTGCTCTTCTTATATTGTTTTGCGCCTGCTTCTTTATATATGCCTTTCTACCAATTGTTTCTATATAATACTATTAGTTTCTTTCTATCTATCTTTGCATTCGTTCTTTCGTCTATCAGCGTTATTGCATGCCAGGCTTAGCAAATCGGGGCTCGTGTCCTGAGAGCGAAGCAGGCGGTTAAATACAAGAAGAAAACACGAAAAGAGCGCGAACGGGGCAGGTTCTATTCTGGTCGCATTTGAATGGAGCCGAATCGGTAGAAGCTCGTGCATTGTGTGATGTCCGAGCATGTTAAAGAACACCAGATAGTCAAAGTTACCGAAACACGCCACTACGGGGTCTGTCACAATAATCTCGCTGTCTTGAGACGTAAAACCCCGCACAACATAAAAAAAGGACACGCATCGTTTCATGGTGATAAAAGTTTTCTTATTATAAGTGCTGGGAAAATTCGTGTTAGAGAATGAGGGTACTGGTGTCGAGCGTGTGTGTCGTGGTGCCTAGGGCTAGTCTTCGATTAATCATCCCATTCCGAGACGATATGATCGGCTGTATACCATGTTTTGAAATATACATGTATTGATGCCACGAGGTTCCAGAGATAAAAGTTACAGCAATCGAAAGTGCGGCAATAAACTGTAGTGTACCTTTCAGCCAGTGAGTATAATTATAATGTTAACGATTATGTTCTTATCGCCCACTCTGTAACGCTATCTCCGAAAAGCAGATTTATTGAGGAAATGTGAAACCTGTAGCGCGCAAAAAAAAAACTGAAAAATATAACACGGACAGAGCAAGTGACGAGGGGACGATGCTCTTAGTGCTGCGCATTTTCCTGTAGGCTAGTGAGAGCTCGGTGCAGCGTCCTGCTTGATTTGTCCGTGTTTTTGTGTGTGTGTGTGTGTGTTCGCGCACAAGTTGCACCTTGCATATCGAATAGGTAATATATATATATATATATATATATATATATATATATATATATTTATATATATATATATATATATATATATATATATATTGTAGCATTGATATTTGGCACAGGCCGGAACGCCAGCTGAAGAAGAGAAGGAAGAGTGTTGTTGCTGCTCGCGCTCGCTCCGCTTGACAGCTGGTCGGTTCTACCGCTACGTTTTCCACAAAGTAAACGTCTCTTCTGCTCACCACTAAAGGTGTACTATCAAGTGGTGGAGAGTGCTGGGTACCTTTTTCCATCCTGGAACTCCGCAACCGAACTCTACCTTCGCCATCAACAATGTCCATCGACGCTGCACAGCAGACGGCTCCTACATCTCCACCTGTCCACTGTCCCGGCGTCCCGAGAGAGCGAGATCCAGACATCTTCAACGGCACCGATGAGCAGGACGTCGAGGACTGGCTCTCTTCGTTCGAACGAGTAAGCGTCAACAACAGGTGGGACGAAAACGACAAACTGGGCCGCGTCCACTTTTACCTCAGAGGAGTAGCAGAGCTCTGGCTCAACAACCACGAAGCCGAGCTTACCGACTGGGCCACTTTCAAGACCACCTTCGCGGACGTGTTTGGCCGACCGACAGTGCGCAAGCTCCGTGCAGAACAGCGCTTGCGGGATCGCGCCCAACTGTCGGGAGAGGGTTTCACGTCCTACATTGAGGACGTCGTAGGCCTCTGCCGTCGCTTTGATCCTGACATGTCGGAAACCGCCAAGGTAAAACACATTATGAAGGGCATCGAGGACGATGCCTTCCACATGCTGGTGGCTAAAGACCCGCAAACAGTTTCGGAAGTCATCCAACACTGCCAAAGTTTCGATGAGTTGCGAAAACAGCGCATTTCAACGCGACGGCCTACTTTCGACATGACCAGCACGCCAGCATTGACCGTTGGTGCAATATCTCCAGAACAGACTGTATTGACCCCGCAAATCCAGCAATTTATCCGAGAGGAAGTGGCACGCCAGTTGTCCCTTGCCCCCTTGCTTCCCAGCAATACGCATGGGCTGACCTCGTCACTGCGCCAAACCATCGAAGAGCAAGTCTGCGAGGCACTTCCCCCCACGTACCAGCCACCGCCTGTGTCCGCTCCCCTGACTTACGCTGACGTCGCGCGAAGGCAGGTACATGCGCCGTCAAACGTCGTCGACCCTGCCCACCAAGCGAACGCCTTCTACGCAACACACGTACCGGCAGGCTCGCATGTTCCCATTTACCGCCGTCCTTCAACGCTTCCCAACAACCCTTGGCGTACATCGGATAACAGACCTATCTGTTATTACTGTCGTCAGCCTGGCCATGTTGAGCGGTTCTGTCGCCGGCGCGTCCCTCACTCAGGCATTATTGATGGCACCTACGGCTACGCCCCCACAGAACCACCACAGACGCTGCCGTTCCATGCAGCTTCGGACACTTCTCCGCCGAGCCGCCGCGCCTTCAACCCACGCCGATCGCCTTCCCCGCGCCGACGTTCGCCTTCACCAATGCTTCGGCGTGCACCACCTGCCCAAACGGAAAACTGACCATCGCAGTTCCGGAGGCAAGAACTGCGCCACCGTCGAACTCCACAAGGCCTCGTTCTCTACCGAATAATGAAATAACTGTCTTGATTGAAGGTATCCCCGTTCAAGCATTAATAGATACCGGAGCTGCCGTGTCTGTATTGAGTGAAGCATTGTGTCGCAAGTTAAGAAAAGTTACGATTCCGCTTTCTGGTCTCTCCCTTCGTACGGCAACAGCGCATCACGTGAACCCTTCTATGACGTGCACGGCTCGGTTAATCATCCAGGGCGTTCTGTACGTGGTTGAATTTATCGTGTTTCCGCACTGCTCACACGACGTCATATTAGGCTGGGACTTCCTTTCCACACATCATGCCGTTGTTGATTGTGCCCGGGCCGAACTAGAATTGTCATCGCTCTCCGACGACGATTATAATAAGCCTTCTATTTCTCGTGTTGTCGTCGCCGCGGAGACTGATATTCCACCTATGTCTTCTGTTATTGTGCCGATCTCGTGCGACCATGCCGCTTTTTCGCACGTCATGTTCACGCCGTCAGAAGACTTCACTTCTCGAAAAAACGTTCTTCTGCCTTTTGCTCTTCTGACGGTCGAAGCCACTTGCGCAAACATTTATGCCACGAATCTCCTTTCTGTACCAGTCACCCTATTCCGTGGCGAATGCATCGGCCGCCTTGAGGACATCGATTGTGTTTGCACCAGTCAACTGCCCTATCAAGCAAAAAGCCTTGAGATCGCCAGTGTTACTTCCGCTCTCACATCCGCCACCTCTTCCCTCGACGTCTTCCTTCCATCGATTGATCCTGACCTTCCTGTTGACCAACGAACTCAACTCTTGACACTTCTCGACCACTTCCGCTCATCGTTCGACTTCAAACAAACCAGTCTGGGCCGAACATCTGCAATTGTCCATCGTATTGACACTGGCACCCACGCACCATTGCGTCAGCGTCCATACCGGGTCTCCCACGCCGAACGCCAAGTTATAGACGATCAAGTGTCTGATATGCTCAATCGTGGCGTTATACAGCCGTCTAACAGTCCGTGGGCCTCCCCGGTGGTACTGGTCAAAAAGAAGGACGGGGGCATCCGATTCTGTGTGGATTACAGGCGCCTTAACAAGATCACGCGCAAAGATGTTTATCCGCTCCCCAGAATTGACGACGCTCTCGACTGTTTGCAAGGTGCAGAATTCTTTTCTTCGCTGGATCTTCGATCGGGATACTGGCAGGTACCCATGGATGAAGCTGACCGCGCCAAGACTGCGTTTGTAACTCCGGACGGCTTGTACGAGTTTAACGTGATGCCGTTCGGCCTTTGTAACGCCCCAGCCACCTTCGAGCGTCTGATGGACAACATACTTCGAGGCCTTAAATGGCAGACGTGTCTTTGCTATTTGGACGACGTCGTCGTTTTTTCAAAAGACTTCGATACCCATCTTCTGCGCCTCGCAAGTGTCCTGCATTGCCTTACACATGCTGGGCTCCAACTAAATTTGAAAAAGTGCCATTTTGCCGCCCGGAAGCTCACCATCTTAGGGCATGTTGTCAGCAAGGACGGCGTTCTACCTGATCCTGGAAAACTCCGTGCTGTCGCCCAGTTTCCGAAGCCATCCACACTTAAGGAACTCCGGAGCTTTATCGGCTTATGTTCATACTTTCGCCGATTTGTCCGTAATTTTGCATCTGTCATGGCCCCTTTAACACGGCTACTTTCTGACACCGAGGGCATTTCGGCGTGGTCTTCCAATTGCGATAAGGCATTCGCGAAACTACGTCAATTGCTGACATCTCCACCGATTCTCCGTCACTTTGATCCTGATGCCCCTACAGAAATACACACCGACGCAAGTGGAGTCGGACTTGGCGCTATTCTTGCTCAACGCAAGTCTGGATACGACGAGTACGTCGTTTCTTATGCCAGTCGCACTCTTACTAGGGCTGAACAGAATTATTCAGTCACAGAAAAAGAATGTCTAGCCATCGTCTGGGCAATCACAAAATTTCGACCCTACGTCTATGGCCGTCCATTTGACGTCGTGACTGATCACCACGCCCTCTGCTGGTTATCGTCACTAAAAGACCCATCTGGCCGTCTCGCTCGTTGGGCGTTACGCCTCCAAGACTATGATATCCGTGTCGTCTACAGGTCAGGCCGCAAACATTCAGATGCCGACGCTCTCTCCCGCTCTCCACTTCCCCATGAACACGGAAGTACTTCTGTATCCAGCCTCGATGCTGTGGCACTTTCGTACGCGGACATGCCCTATGAACAGCGCCAAGACGCTTGGATAGCCTCTATGATAGAGTTACTGTCTCAGCCGTCCCAAGTTACGCCCAATCGTTCACTGCAGCGCACAGCTCGACACTTTACCATCCGCGATGGACTCCTGTACCGTCGCAACTACCTTTCTGACGGCCGCAAGTGGTTGCTTGTGATTCCTCGCCACCTACGTGCCGACATTTGCGACTCTTTTCACGCGGATCCTCAATGCGGCCACGCCGGTGTGATAAAAACGTATGCACGTCTCCGGCTGCGGTACTATTGGCGCGGAATGTACCGCTTTGTCCGACAGTACGTGCGTTCGTGCTCCAAATGTCAACGCCGAAAAAGCCCACCACACATAGCCAATGGACAACTGCAGCCGTTGCCTTGCCCCTCCCGCCCTTTCGACCGCATCGGAATTGACTTGTACGGTCCCCTTCCCTATACGCCTAACGGGAACCGCTGGGTGATTGTCGCCATTGATCACTTGACACGCTATGCTGAAACTGCTGCGCTGCCAGAGGCCACATCACGTGAAGTTGGCTTATTTATCCTTCACAATCTCATTCTACGCCATGGCGCGCCTCGTGAGCTACTCAGTGACCGCGGCCGTACGTTCCTCTCCGAAGCGGTACAAGCCCTTCTTCGCGAATGCAACGTTGTGCATCGGACAACCAGCGCATACCATCCGCAAACGAATGGAATGACCGAACGGTTTAACCGCTCACTGGGCGACATGCTATCCATGTACGTGTCCGCTGATCACACCAACTGGGACCGCATACTGCCCTTTGTAACTTACGCTTACAACAGCGCCACTCAGTCTACGACAGGATTCTCTCCGTTCTTCCTCCTTTACGGGCGCGAACCTTCCTCATTCATGGACACCATTCTCTTGTATCATCCAGACGCTTCGGAATCCACAACTCTATCTGAAGTCGCCACCTATGCAGAAGAATGCAGGCAACTCGCGCGTTCCTTAACCGCCCAAGATCAAGCGTACCAGAAGAACCGTCACGACGAAAACCTGTCTTCGCAGTCATACTCGCCTGGCGCCTTGGTATGGCTTCGGGTTCCCTCATCTGTTCCTGGTCTTTCCACCAAGCTACTGCCGAAGTACGAAGGCCCCTACCGAGTCCTACGTCAGGCCTCACCGGTTAACTATATTGTTGAGCCGGTTCAACCATCAACAGACCGACGGCATCGAGGCCGCGAGACTGTTCACGTAGATCGATTGAAGCCGCACTACGACCCACCCGTCGTACCCGTTCCATAGGTCGCCAGGATGGCTCCTTTTCTGAGGGGGGAGTGATTTGTAGCATTGATATTTGGCACAGGCCGGAACGCCAGCTGAAGAAGAGAAGGAAGAGTGTTGTTGCTGCTCGCGCTCGCTCCGCTTGACAGCTGGTCGGTTCTACCGCTACGTTTTCCACAAAGTAAACGTCTCTTCTGCTCACCACTAAAGGTGTACTATCAAGATATATATATATATATATATATATATATATATATATATATATATATTTATATATATATATATATATATATATATATATATATATATGACGTATGAAGCGATGGTTGGTAGAAGCCGATGAAGAAGAAGTGAGAATAGAATAAACATGGCGTATTTTATTCAGAAAACTAGGAATATCACTTATTACTCGCAATATTTTGTCTTTTGGGGCCACTTCATTGGGACACAGCGACCGGAACATCTGTGGGGCACTTTGCGAATTCATATATAACACGAGATTACCTTGCTGAGTCAGTGATCAGCTCTGGAATTTTCCTAGCCACACTACCACTTATTATTTAGCTGATGCACTGCAATGATTCAACTTTCAGAAGAATTTTACAAAACGATTACACCTAGATATTCAATAAATTCTATTATTTCTCTCCCCCCGTTTTTCTTTTTTTACATTGCGCCAAAATATTTTCACTGTCAAAACGCAGTAATCATATTCCCCTAGTCTAGAAAACCTAAAGGTATTGACTTGCTTTAACCACCGGCTTCTCAGCATATCACCCTTAGTGTGTGAGAGCCACAGAATAAAGGAACAAGCAAGCAAGCAAGCAAGCCAGGCCACGGCTCCCATTCATCACAGCGTCACACGAGTCGACAAGATGAAGACCTGGCAGCCCCTTCATCAGTCGCACATCACCGACAAGGTTCTCCGCAAGACACCCTGACCATAAGTGAACTACCAAACCAGCATCTAGCAGTACACATCGACGAGCATCATGACGGAATCATCGACCGACCTTCCAATCCCCAAGTACACCGGAGCAGCGGAAGATGGACCTGTACAGGACTGGTTCGACCTGTTCGAGTTGCACGCTACCGCTGCATCATGATCGGAACGAGAGATGATCACAAACTTCACTGACTACATCTCCGGGGAGGCATTTAAATTTTACCTCACCCACATATTCGACAACGACAAGTCTTGGCAAAAGATAAAAGAAGAAATGATCGTCTGGTTTCAAGACTATAATAAAGATTCGATTAAAACACACACTCTCAGTGCATTCAAACTCAATCATCGCAGTCATAAGCAGCCTTCACGCATTCGAGCACAAAGCGTGAATTTACAATTCCCGTCAGGTGAAGTTAGCCACATGCTCATGGAAAGACCACGCTGTCGTTTTCCCAACCTTCCACCTGTTTCCTCATCCGCACAAATATCACCAATGCTTAACTCTCCGCTGCATAAAAAAATTTAACCCACTATTGATGACTCAGATGCATTGAATACTTCGTGGCGCATGCGTACTTTTCAAACTGACTTGGTATTCAGCTCAGCAGTTCCACAAAGACAGAAGCATTCACAATCAGCATCTTATGAAGAGAAGTCTTTTGCAGAAGCGTCTAGTGTTCATCAATCCCAAGATCGAAGCGACGTCAATCCAGTGCACAGCCCCACTGCTAACACTGAAAACAAAAGCGTAGGTGCGACTTCTGATGACACAAGTACCCTTCAGGCAACGACCAACAATGAGCGGTTTATGAATACAGAAGATTCAAGTGCGTGAAACCCCACACATTGTCTTGCGCCAGAAACAGCTGCATTGGTTGGCGTCGTAGAAGCCTGTGGAGGGCTTGATAAGAATCCGGGCACACCACGATCAATGTCACACCACAAGCAAGTCGAAAAAACCAAGAAACTACAACGTCAACGTATTCTTCAGAATTGTCAACGACGAAAGAAAACTTCATCGAAACCACTCTTAAGCTCAAAGAAAATTGCGAAAAGGCCCATCGTCGTGGATACATTCTCCAACAGAGATTGAAAATGCGCCTTCGATCAAAACATCAGCGACATCGCTATAAAAAATCTCCAAAAGCCACAAAAGCAACCCTTGTACTCGGCAGGAACACAGGCAGCGCCCAATCAACCTCGATCAATGCGCACGCAAGCTGCCTGCACGGCCTTTGTATCATCCACGACGAGGCATTCAATGCCTACAATATCGGAACTGTCGATTCTGCAAGATGTTTGAACCTCGTTCGTTCTTCACAAGAATGCCAGCTGTGATTACCCCTATCTCTACGTCCAAAGGATTTTTGTGTTATCCAGGACGCAACCACCACCCTCGCCCACCAGAACTCCTGCGTTAACCGGACTTCTGCACTCTTTGAAAGCCTTTGAAAGTTTACGGAACTCCCCTGGAGCATAGAACCAATTGTGAATTTTGACATTTGGGACTTTTTAACCTCTCTTTGTTTACTTTTTCTTGTTTGTAATTCATGCCTTCTTTCGGGGAGTGGGGGAATCGTGTGACGTATGAAGCAATGGTTGGTAGAAGCCGATGAAAAAGAATTGAGAATAGAATAAACATGGCGTATACTACCTATTCGTAAACTTCCTGCGACTCATTCGACAGCTGTGATAGTGTCTGACTCGTATTCCGTGTGTTCATTTTTATCATCGTCGTCGACATCAGCAGTACTAGAAACTTTTCAATCTATAATCCCAGCAAACATTCGTCTAGTGCGAATGATGTGGGTGCCAGGCCATCGTAGTATATTTATAAACGAGATGGCTGACAAACTTGCGCGAACATCTCTTGATCTTCCGATTGTGCCAATCATGCCTCCTACAGCCTATGTAACAACAGCGAGGTTTAGAAAACTTTCCCTTCTTGAAGACTCATCAAAAATCATGATACAGAATCCAGATTTCTCGCACCTGCACTTCACATGGAATAATAGATGGTGTCCCATGCGTAAATTGGAAGTCTTGATAACAAAACTACGTTGCCGTGTACCACCTCTTAATTTCTACTTAAACAGGTCTGCTCTGGTGCCATCCCCTCTGTGCTCAAGCTGTAACGAACCTGAACGTAACGACCATTTTCTTATCACATGTCACCGTTTCAAAAATCAAAGAAAAAACTGCTTCAGAATTTTATTCAAGAAACTAGGAATATCACTTAATACTCCCAATATTTTGTCTTTTGGGGCCACTTCATTGGGACACAGCGACAGGAACATCTGCGGTGCTCTCTGCGATTTCATATATAACACAAGAAGATTACCTTGTTGAGTCAGCGATCAGCTCTCGAATTTTACTAGCCACACTACCGCTTATTATTTAGCGGATACACTGCAATGATTCAACTTTCAGGAGAATTTCATATAACGATTCCACCTCAGATATTCAACAAATTTTATTATTTCTCCCCCCAATTTTTTTCTTTTTTCTTTTTTTACATTGCGCCAAATTATTTCACAATCAAAACACAGTAATCATATTCCCCTAGTCTAGAAAGTCTAAAGGTAATGACTTGCATTAACCACCGGCTTCTTGGCCAATCCCCCTTATTAGTGGGTGAGAGCCACAAAAGAAAGGAACAAGCAAGCAAGCAAGCAAGCCAGTATGAGCCAGGCCACGTCTCCCATACTCATATATATATATATATATATATATATATATATATATATATATATATATATATATATATATATATATATATATATTTACATTTTATTTTATTTATTATATTTGAACGAAATGGCGGACTCTTTAGCAGCAGTATCCCTGGGTGGGCCCACCATCCCAGTTTTGCCAGATACGGCTTACGTGACAGCGCTAAGGTTCCGAAATGCTTGCCTGCAGTGGGGAAAAGGTAATTTTGATAAATTCAAAGATTTCGAGCATTTGAGCTATTGCTGAAATAAACAGTGGTGTGTATCTCGCCAGTTAGAGGTCACTTATACCAGATTGCGCTGTGCAGTTCCACAACTAAATTATTACCTTAGCAAAGCTCGACTCAAGGCGTCACCGCTATGCATTTGGTGCAACGAAATTGAAACAACTGAACATTTATTTTTATTCTGCCATCGTTATTCTTATCAGAGAAAAAGATCTTTAGTAGCTCCATTACAAAAGCTAGGAATACAAGTAAATCTACCAGTAATTTTATCACTTGGTGGAACTTCATTTGGTTACTGCCACAGGGATGTATGCTCCACTGTGTTTGATTACATCAATGCAACTAAAAGATTACCATGCTAGTGAACCCCAACCTTTTCAAATTTTTAGTTTATAATTCGTAGTTATGTCTATCAAAAACAAGAGATGGTTTGACCGCTTGCTCAGCAAACATTTTTGTTTTTTGTAGTATTATTTTGAACTACTTTTTCAGATTGGCTTTATTTTCATTTTAGTTTCATTTAAGTATCCTGCCGCCCGGTTTTTGGGCCATCCCCCTCTGTGGGTGAGCGCCATCCATAAGAGGCTATCATCAACATCATCATCAACATGGCGTATGAGCTAGGCCACGTCTCCCAAGCGAATCATTAGCAGTTATCATTACAGATTTGTTATCAGTTTGTAATGCACTTTCTGCGGCAGTAAATGTAGAGCTGATGAATACGTTCGGCATTTAGTACCGAAAAACGTAAAAAAACTGTATTTGCTATGGGTTCCGGGCCACCGCGGATTATATTTGAACGAAATGGTGGACTATTTAGCAGCAGTATTCCTGGGTGGGCCCACCATCCCAGTTTTGCCAGATACGGCTTACGTGAAAGCGCTAAGGTTCCGAAACGCTTGCCTGCAGTGGGAAAATGTAATTTGGATAAATTCAAAGATTTCGAGCATTTGAGCTATTGCTGGAATAAACAGTGGTGTGTATCTCGCCAGTTAGAGGTCACTTATACCAGATTGCGCTGTGCAGTTCCACAACTAAATTATTACCTTAACAAAGCTCGACTCAAGGCGTCACCGCTATGCATTTGGTGCAACGAAATTGAAACAATTGAACATTTCTTCTTATTCTGCCGTCGTTATTCTTATCAGAGAAAAAGATTTTTAGTAGCCTCATTACAAAAGCTAGGAAAACAAGTAAATCTACCAGTAATTTTATCACTTGGCGGAACTTCATTTGGTTACTGCCACAGGGATGTATGCTCCACTGTGTTTGATTACATCAATGCAACTAAAAGATTACCGTGCTAGTGAACCCGAACCTTTTCAGATTTTTAGTTTATAATTCGTAGTTATGTCTATAAAAAACAAGAGATGGTTTGACCGCTTGCTCAGCAAATAGTTTTGTTTTTTTTGGTAGTATTATTTTTGAACTACTTTTTCAGATTGGCTTCATTTTCATTTTAGTTTCATTTAAGTATGCTGCCGCCCGGTTCTTGGCCCATCCCCCTCTGTGGATGAGCGCCATCCATAAGAGGTTATCATCATCATCATCATCATCATCATCATCATCATCACGTCTCCCATTCATCACAGCGTCACATGAGTCGACAGGATGAAGACCTCGCAACCACTTCATTAACCGGCCATCATCAGCGATGAACTCAGCGAGACGCAGTGACCGAACACGGACCACCGAAGTGTACCGCCACTGGACCCCGTTGCACCATCATGACGGAACCATCGACTGACCTTCCCATCCCCAAGTACACCGGAGCAGTGAACGATGGACCCGTGCAGGACTGGTTCCACCTGTTCGAGCTCCATGCTACCGCTGCATCATGGTCGGAACGGGAGATGATCGCCAACTTTACTGACTACATCTCTGGTGTGGCATTTAGGATTTACTGGACAAACATATTCGAAAACGACGAATCATAGCAGAAAATCAAAGAAGAGATGATTACCCCTTTTAACGACTATGACCAAGACCTACTCATTGCCAACCATCTAAAGACAACCGCGCACTGTCGTCAATTTTCTAACTAGTCCTCAAGCATTCGAACGCCTAGAATGAATAGACCACTGCCACAACACAAAGTGGAGCATCAGTTCACTGACAGGCGACCGTGCGTATTTCGGGAAAAACTCACCCATCGAGCGCAGCTCCCTTGTGCATGAAATTCGGCATTTCCAAAATCGTGGCACCAACATATGACACGAGACGTCGCTCACCCTACTGATGCCTTTCATGCTTCGTCTCGCATACATGGTCCACCATCTGGTTTTCTACGACGCAGCTCTTCAAGGGTTCCTAACGGTCACTACTGGTGTCATAAGGACGCCTTGTTCATGGTAGACCAGCTGACACATGGGGAAAATGCCGAACAACACCATGATGACTGGAAGAGGGAAAATCAGTCTTCTCACATTGGATCAGCTTAGTTTCCATCTAGCACAGTTGGGCTGCCTCCTGGTTTTCCGTCACTTGGCTCTTTCGTCACTCACAACGCCCACCTGACATCTAGCACGCTCACAACAGTCAGGATAGAGCTGCGGAGCTCAGAGAATACTCAGCCAAGCCATGAACCTACCGTGCAGATTCAGGCGCAAGAACCACTCGCAGTGAACTGCGAAACAGAAGCCCCTGATGATGTATCTATCAACTCTGAAGCATTATCTTCATTACCCGAAATGCAGCACTACAGCCTAGAGACTACTATCTGCCCACTCGACGGCACATTCTGTTGCCCAGAAAATCATTGTCATAGTCAAAAAGGGCTGCCACTTCAGCACTTTTCGCAGCAACATCATCAATGCCAGCAAGTCCAAGAGCAACAGAGATTCCAAGGGCTATACGAACAAGGACAACGACGAACACAAACATCATTGGATGATCACTCAAGGGTTAAGCGAAGGCGCCTACAAGCTAGTCAAGTGAAGTGACGACAAATTCAATAAGTCTCGCTTAAGACAAACAAGTCTTCTGATTCAAGGCATTTTCGCAAAAAGGAACATCGCACAAGTTTTCTCGAGAAGAGATCAACACTCAGTCTACAATCAAAGCTGTTCAGACAACAGGACACAAAACGACGAAGAAGGCGCAAAAGCACACCCTGTATTTCGGAAGGACGCAGAAATCAGCTCATCAGTCTTGGACAACGAACACGCAGACGGGTGGCGCTGCATGTGCACCAATCAAGGCAAAGAGCACGACGCCTACGCAAATCATGCTGCTGGTGCTTCAAAGCCTTCACACCACGTTCATTCTTTGCAAGTATACAAGCAACTTAGTCATCTGCAGTTTTCACGTTCAAGGTATACTTGTGTTTTCCAGTACGCAACAGTCAGCCTCGCCCACCAGAACTCCAGCACTTACCGGACTGCTGCACTCTCCTGTGAAGCTATAGTGTGTTAACGGAAACATTCTGGGACATGGAACGATCTTCCCTTTTTAACAGGGTTCACTTCTAAGCCGTGCACGTTCAATTTTAGTTTCTGTTCGTCTGACGCAACTTCTTTCGGGAGAGGGGGAACCCTGTGGCGTAAGAAGACAGGGATGGTTAGAAGTAGAACTAGATGAGAAAGAAATGCTTTGGAATAAACATGGCGCGATATATATATATATATATATATATATATGTATATATATATATATATATATATATATATATATATATATATATATATATATATATATATATATATATATATATATATATATATATATATATATATATATATATATATATATATATATATATATATATATATATATATATATATATATATATATATTATGAGACCACGTCCGGTACGGCAGCAACCAGGTTATCCTTCTTTAATCCAGACGCACGAGCCAGAGAGCCAGCCCGCGTGACATACGACGATGATCACTACAATGGCTTGGTCATACAGATGAAGATGAAGTACATAGTCAGCGCTCACACTATTTTCCGATGAAGTACATAATCAGCGCTCACAATATATATATATATATATATATATATATATATATATATATATATATATATATATATATATATATATATATATATGGTAGTACGAACACAGGTCCAGACCTCAGCTTGACCTGTGGTAACCTGTGACCTATGAGCACGAAGCACGGCCCTCTTCCTCGTCTTTTGCAGGCACTGCTAATTGCACCCTATCCATTCTACAAATCACTCCCCCGCGGCAAAGGAGCCATCCTGGTGACCTAAGGCACAGGCACGACTGGTGGGTCACAGTGCAGCTTCAGTCGGTCGACGTGAACAGTCTCATGGCCGTGACGGCGGCGGTCTGTGGATGACTGTATGGGCTCGACAATATAGTTTACCGGGTATGCTTGACGCAGGATGTGGTAGGGGACTTCATATTTAGGCAGCAGCTTTGAAGAAAGGCCTGGAGCTGAGGAGGCAACGTGAAGCCACACCAATGTTCCAGGCGAATATGACTGGGGATGCAGGTTGGCGTCATGGCGGTCGCTTTGGTGTGCTTGGTCTTGTGTAGTTAACAAACGTGCTAGCTACCTGCATTCTTCCGCATAGGTGGCGACTTCTGAGAGAGTTGCAGACTCTGAAGTATCCGGGCGATACAACAGAATGGTATCCATAAATGAGAACGGCTGATGGCCATATAGAAGAAAGAAGGGAGAAAATCCAGTCGGGGACTGAGGGGCGCTGTTTGTGCATAGGTGACAAATGGTAGTATGCGGTCCCAGTTGGTGTGGTCAGCAGATACATACATGGACAGCATGTCGCCTAATGTGCGATTGAAGCATTCAGTCATGCCGTTGGTTTGGGGATGGTACGCACTGGTCGTTCGATGAACAACATTGCGTTCACGCAGGAGGTCTTGTCCTGCTTCTGAGAGGAACGTGCGTCCACGGTCGCTGAGTAACTCACGAGGAGCGCCGTGGCGAAGAACAAGTTTGTGAAGAATAACTAAGCCGACTTCACGTGATGTAGCTTCTGGGAGTGCGACAGTCTCAGCGTACCATGTCAAATGATCAATAGCGACAACCAACCAGCGATTCCCGTCAGGTGTGTGTGGAAGTGGGCCGTATAAGTCAATCCCGATGCGATCGAAAGGTTGGGTGGGCAGGGCAACGGCTGAAGTGGTCAAGTGACGGCATGCGGTGAACTCTTCCGGCGTTGACATTTTGAGCATGAACGCACGTATTGGCGGACAAATTGGTACATTCCACGCCAGTAGTACCGCAGCCGGAGGCGTGCATTCGTCTTTATTACACCAGCCTGACCGCATTGGGGGTCCGCATGGAGCGAGGGGCAAATATCAGCACGTAGATGGCAAGGAATCACCAACAACCACTTGCGACCTTCACATAGGTAATTGCGGCGGTAAAGTAGCCCATCGCGCATGGTGAAATGGCGAGCTGAGCGCCGCAGTGAGCGACTGGCGGTACTCGGTAATGGCTTCGATAGGAACTCAATTAAAGACACTATCAAAGGGTCTTGATGCTGCTCGCATGGCATATCAGCGTGTGCGAGGGAGGCAGAATTGTAGGTAGGAACAGGCGCATTTGCACAGTCATAGGGAAGTGGCGATCGAGAGAGAGCGTCAACGTCTGAATGTCTGCGCCCTGACCTGTAGACGACGCGTATGTCGTAGTTTTGGAGTCGTAATGCCCTACGGGCTAGGTGACCAGATGGATCCTTTAGAGACGACAACCAGCAGAGGGCGTGATGGTCAGTCACGACATCAAATGTCCGACCATATATGTAAGGCCTAACTTTAGCGATTGCCCAAATGATGGCCAGACATTCTTTCTCCGTGACCGAATAATTTTCTTCAGCTCTGGTCAGAGTGCGACTCGTGTAAGAAACGACGCACTCATCGAAGCCAGACTTTCGCTGCGCAAGGATAGCGCCAAGGCCGACTCCACTAGCGTCCGTGTGAATTTCGGTAGGGGCGTCGGGGTCAAAGTGACGGAGAATCGGTGGCGATGTCAGAAGATGACGTAATTTCGCAAACGCGTTGTCACAGCTGGACGACCATGCCGAGATACCCTGGCTGTCAGCAAGTAGACGTGGTAAAAGGATCATTATAGATAAGAAATTACGAATAAATTGTCGAAAATACGAGCATAGCCCTATAAAGCTCCGGAGTTCTTTGAGTGTCGACGGCTTAGGAAACTCGGTGACAGCGCGGACCTTGTCTGGGTCTGGTAGAATGCCCACTTTGCTGACAACGTGCCCTAAGATTGCGAGCTTCTGTGCGGCGAAGTAACATTTCTTCAAATTTAGTTGTAGCCCAGCCTGTGTGAGGCATTCCAGGACACTTGCGAGGCACTGGAGATGGGTATCAAACTCTTTCTAAAAAACCACGACGTCGTCCACGTCCAGATTGCAGAGGCACGTATGCCACTTGAGACCTCGATGTGTGTTGTTCATAAGACGCTAGAATGTGGCCGGAGCATTCAAAAGGCCGAACGGCGTCACGTTGAACTCGTACAAGTCATCAGGCGTTACGAACGCAGTTTTGGGGCGGTCGGCTTCATCCATAGGTACCTGCCAGTATCCCGACCGAAGATCCAGCGAAGACAAGAACTCCGCTCCTTGCATACAGTCGAGCACGTCATCAATTGTGGGGAGTGGATAGACGTCTTTACGCGTGATCTTGTTAAGGTGCCTATAATCAACACAGAAGCGAATGCTACCGTCCTTTTTTTTCACGAGCACCACCGGGGATGCCTAGGGACTGTGGGACGGCTGTATGACTCCCCGACTAAGCATGTCAGTCACCTGGTCTTCAATAACCCGACGTCCAGCTTGAGAGACGCGGTATAAACGCTCGCGCAGGGGTGCATGGCTGCTGGTGTCTATATGATGAACGATCGAAGTTGTTCTGCCCAAACTGGGTTGCTTGTAATTGAAAGACATCCGAAAGCGACCGAGGAGCTTCAAAAGTTGCGTCCGCTGAACGCTGGGAAGGGCCGAAGCAATGGATGGAAGGAAGACATCTGGGGTAGATGTGTTGGCCGTTGTATCGAGATTAACGCTCGTGACATGGAGGCTTGCTGTGCGACAAGGTAGTGAGTTAGGGCAGACGGAATCAATGTCCTCATGTTGCCCTATACATTCTCCGCGGGACATAGTCGTTGGGACCCAAAGCGAGTTCGTGAAATAAATGGTTGTGGAGAAGTTTTCGATCGAAAATAATAAAATAAAAAAAACAATGCTGAGAGCAAATGGGAGAAGAAAGTGCTTACGGGAAGTGAATTTTGCTGACGACGTAAACAAAGCGGTAGAGAAAGCATAGTCGCAGGAGATTGGCACAATAGCAGACGACATAGGTGGGATGTTCGTGTCCTCGGCGATGACGAGACGAGAAAAAGATGACTTGGCAGGAGCGATGTCCTAGATTGCTGATAATTCAAGCTCGGCACGGGCACAATCGACAACGGCATGATCCACGGAAAGAAAGTCCTAGCCCAATATAACGTCATGCGAGCAGTGCAGAAAGACGACGAATTCAACCACATACAAAACGTACTGAATGAGTAGACGAGCTGTGCACGTGAAGGAATGTTGGATGTGATGTGCAGTCGCCGTACGGAGAGAAAAATTAGAAAGCGGAGTCGTAATCTTTTTTAACTTGTGGCACATTGCTTCGCTCAACGCGGACACAGCAGATCCAGTATCGACGACGGCAGACACGGCAACACCTTCTATGAAGACTGGGATTTTGTTTGCAGGTTGGGAACGTGGCCTTGTAGATTTCGACAGTGGCGCAGTTCTTGCCTCGGGAACTTCGGTGGTCCGTTTTTTGTGTGGACGGGTGCGGTGCGTCGAAACATTGGCTATAGCGAGCACCGGCGCGGGGAGGGTGATTGAGACGAGCGGGAGGTGCGGCGGTTCGACGATGAGGTGTTTGAAGGAGCGTGGGAGGGCATTGGCTGTTGCGGCTCTGTATGGTCGTAGCTGTAATTGGCTTCAACGGCAGTTGGACGAGGAACACAGCGGCGGCAGAAACGCTCGACATGCCCGGGTAGACTACAGTAATAACATATTGATCGGTTGTCCAGTGTGCGCCAAGAATTATTGGGAAGGGTGGCAGGACGTCGATAAAGCGGAACTTGCGGGCTTGTCGGCGCTAGCGGTGCGTAGAAGACATGAGGGCGGTGAGAAGGGCCTGTGATGTATGGCACTGCATGTGAAGGCCTTCTCGCGACGTCGGCATATGTCAACGGCGCTGATACAGGTGGTGGCTGGTGCGTAGGCGGAAGAGCTGGGATACTTACTCCTCAGTGGTTTGGCACAGTGACGAGGGGAGTCCATGACTATTACTAGGGAGAAAGGGAGCAATAGACCATTGGAGGGCAACCTTCTGGCGGATGAACTGTTGTATTTGGTGCGTCAATACTACCGGATCTAGAGAGATCGCGCCAACGGTCAGTGCTGACGTGCTGGTCGTGTCGAAACTGTGACGTCGCGTGGAAATGCGCTGCTTTCGCAACTCGTCGTAGCTCTGGCAGTGCTGAATGCTGTCTGTGACGGTTCGAGGAGTTTTCGCCACAAGCATGTGAAACGCATCGTCCTCGATGCCTTTCATGATATGCTTGACTTTGTCGGCTTCGGACATGGCCAGATTGAAGCGCCGGCAAAGGCCTACGACGTCCTCAATGTAAGACGTGAAACTTTCTCCTGCCAACTGGGCACGATCACGCAAACGCTGCTCCGCGTGGAGCTTGCGCACTGCCGGTTGGCTGAATACGTCTGCGAAGGTCATTTTGAAAGAGGACCAGGGAGTAATCTTAGCCTCATGGTTGTTAAACCAAAGCTCCACGACAACCCTCAGGTTGAAGTGGTCGCGACCGAGTTTGTCGTTATCGTCCCATCGATTGTTGACACCCACTTCTTTCAAACAAAGCGAGCCAGTCCTCGACGTTCTGTTCATCAATGCCGTTGAATAGAACTGGGTCACGCTCCCTCGGAATACCGGGGCAGTGGAGAGCTGGGTGTGTGGCAGCATTCGGCTGTGCTGCAACGTCGTCAGGCATGATGAACGGCGGGAGTAGAGTCCAGCTACGGAGTTCCAGGGTGAAAAAGAGAACCAGAACTCTCCACCACTTGGTAGTACGCGTTGAGCGTTGAGTCCGCGACGCGTTTATTAAGAAAACGAACACAGGTCAAGCTCAGTGATCCGAATCGGAGCTGTCACACACACACACACACACACACACACACACACACACACACACACACACACACACACACACACACACACACACACACACACACACACACACACACACACACACACACACACACACACACACACACACACACACACATATATATATATATATATATATATATATATATATATATATATATATATATATATTGCCACCCACACGTAGTGGGTAGACTGCAAGAGCGGCCCTACCATCTGGAGGAAAGAAACATTTGCGTGTCTCTTCTCGGCTCGAGAGCCAGCCACGACTGGCGCATCGTCCTAGAGCTAGCTACCCGGTCGTTCAATATATCCCCCAGCACTTGTGACTCATCGTGACAAACTGGTAGAATGTGCTGGGTAGTCTCACGGATGCTGCAGACCCCCCAGGAAGCCGTAATACGAGTCCACTGCCAGTCAATACTCCCGTGCATCGGACCAGCCGCCGAACAGGGGATTGCCTCCGGAAGTCAACGATACTGCTCCCACCACGTCAACAAACATGACCAGCACTTCGGTACAAACCTTGCCAACCGGCACGGGAAGCACGTCGTCGAACCAATATACGTTGGGAAGCCCACGGGCACCGACGACGTTCCATGGTACGGAGAGCGAAGACGTTGAGAACTGGTTGGCGGACTTCGAGCGCGTAGCCAACTTGAATCAGTGGGACGACGCGGCGAAACTGGGTTGTGTCTACTTCTATCTCGAAGTGGCTCGCACGTGGTATCAAAATCGAGAGGAGCAGCTGACGACGTGGCCCGAATTCTCTCGTAGACTTCTGCAGACATATGCCAGCGCTGACCGCCAAGAAAGAGCTGAACGAGCTATTCTTGCCCGCGTCCAGTCGCCAAATGAAACTGTGACCGCGTACGTCGAAGACATGACGCGTCTCTTCCGACGGGCAGATTCAGGAATGACGGAGGCCAAGAAGTTGCGTCACTTGATGCGTGGTGTGAAGGACCAGCTTTTCGCCGGCCTCGTGCGAAGCCCTCCGAAGACGGTCGCGAAGTTCTCGTCTGAAGCCGTGACAATGGAAAAAATGCTACAGCAGCGATCAAACCAATACGACAGGCAAGTCAGTGGCATGTCCACTGCTGACATTTTCGCCCATGCTGGGACCAGCAATGACTCCTTACGTGAACTCATCCGTAATATCGTACGTGAAGAGTTGCAAAAGGCTGGTGTAACACCTCATCCTACGGTTAGCTCTATTGCAACTGTGATCAAGGATGAGCTGCACCAGGCTCTCCGGGACACCTTGCCTCCTGATACAGCTGCGTCAGCTCCTGCTGAATACCACCGTAAGACAACCTACGCGGAAGCCTTGAAACGCCCTGCTGCATCACCGCCATTGTTCGTTCATCCTGTCCCTGCAGTTTCACTCGAGTCAGCGCAGCACATACCATACTACGAAGGCACGTACACGCCACCGCCCCTGCCCTTTGTCCGTGGTGCTTCTGTTGCCCATCGTTCGGTGCAACCGGTCCAGTACATCGACGATCGGCACTCGTATCCTCGGAAGTCTGATGTCTGACGCACGCCCAATACACCAGCACCCCTACAGCGTGTCGGCTAAAGAACGTGAAGCGATACGTACGCAAGTTCGCGAGATGCTTGACGATGGCGTTATCGAACCATCCAACAGCCCGTGGTCATCTCCAGTCATGCTTGTCAAAAAGAAGGACGGGTCGCTACGCTTCTGCGTCGATTACCGAAAGCTTAACAACGTGACCAAAAAGGATGTGTACCCGCTACCGCGTATCGACGATTCGCTGGATAGACTTCGTCGTGCGCATTATTTCACTTCTCTCGATCTCAAAAGCGGGTACTGGCAAATCGAGGTAGATCAGCGAGACCGCGAAAAGACAGCCTTCGTGACTCCAGACGGCCTATACCAATTTCGAGTACTCCCTTTCGGCTTGTGTTGAGCGCCGGCAACTTTCCAGCGATTGATGAACACTGTCCTCACAGGGCTCAAGTGGCAGACTTGTCTTGTCTACCTTGATGATGTGGTGGTCTTCTCTGCCACATTCGAGCAGCACCTACAGCGCCTGCGCAGCGTGCTGGAGGTTATCTGATCGGCGGACCTCACTCTAAAGCCACAGAAGTGCCACTTCGGCTATGAAGAACTAAAATTTCTTGGACATGTAGTTAGCGCCGAAGGAGTCCGGCCCGATCCAGACAAGCTTGCCGCTGTTGCCGAATTACCTGCTCCTGTCGATAAGAAAGCCGTCCGGCGCATTCATGGCTTTTCACAGATAGCAGAAACTCTGACTCGTCTCACAAGGGACGACACGCCGTTTGTCTGGGAAAACGAGCAAAAAGCAGCTTTTGATGAACTGCGACATCGCATGCAATCAGCACCCGTTCTCGCTCATTTCGACAATAATGCTGACACGGAGGTCCGTACTGACGCTAGTATCGTTGGGCTTGGTGCAGTGCTCGTTCAGCGTCAAGACGACATCGAAAGGGTGATAGCCTACGCCAGCCGCTCTCTATCCCGTGCCGAGGCGAATTATTCCACTACGGAGAAAGAGTGCCTCGCAGTCGTGTGGGCAATCACCAAGTTTCGCCCGTACCTTTATGGTCGTTCCTTCAAGGTAGTGACGAGCCACCATGCTCTCTGCTGGCTGGCAAGCCTGCGTGACCCTTCCGGACGGCTAGCACGGTGGAGCTTGCGGCTGCAGGAATTTGACGTCACCATCGTCTATAAGTCCGGCCGTAAGCATGAAGACGCTGACATACTGTCACGCGCACCCCTTCATGTCGTCAGTCAGGAAGCAGAGAAAGACGAAGGCTTCCTGGGCGCCATTAGCTCATCAGACTTGAGTAAACTGCAGCGGGATAACGCAGAGATTCGTCCGATCATCGATCATTTAGAGGGCCAGGGCACAATCATACCACGTCATTTATCCCGCTCGTTGCCGTCGTTCTGCCTTCGAGATGGTGTGCTGTACAAGGAGAACGCTCGTTCGAACAACCGTACCTACCTCCTGGCGGTTCCTCGAGACATGCGAGACGACGTCCTCTTCGCTTGCCATGACGAACCCACATCCGGTCATCTGGGCTACTCACGGACACTTGCCAGAGTGAGCGAGAGGTACTATTGGCCAGGACTTTTGGCAAGCGTCAAGAAGTATGTCAAGAGCTGTCGGGAATGTCAGCGCCGAAAGCAACCATCTGTTAAGCCAGCTGGTTTGCTTCAGCCCATTGAAGCACCCTGCACGCCGTTCGACCAAGTCGGCATGGACATTCTCGGGCCATTCCCCCTATCTGCGGAAAGCAACAAATGGGTGATCGTTGCGACCGACTATTTGACACGCTACGCTGAGACGCAGGCGATCCCACGAGCCACGGCTTCTGAGGTAGCACAATTTTTCATGCGCCACATCGTGTTACGACACGGTGCTCCTTCCAGTATAATAACGGACAGAGGGACGGCATTCACGGCGCAGCTTATGGACGAGGTTTTCAAACTGAGCAACACCAGACACCGAAAGACAACTGCGTACCACCCGCAAACCAACGGACTCACCGAGCGACTGAATAAGACCATCGCAGACATGATCTCAATGTACATCGACGTACAGCACAAAACATGGGACCGGATCTTACCTTACGTGACCTTCGCGTATAATACCGCCGTGCAAGAGACCACGCGATTCACGACATTTCGGCTTCTCTACGGCCGCGAAGTGCAGACCATGCTGAACTCTATGCTACCATGTCAAGACGAAGACGAGTTGGCAACTGACGCCGATGAATTCGCAGAGCGTACTGAGGAAGCCCGGCAGCTCGCGCGACTACACATCGGCCAGCAACACCAGGCAGACGCACGGTGCTATAATATCCGCCACAGTGAAGTATTTTACAACCCCGGAGACCAAGTTTGGGTGTGGACGCCCGCCCGCCGCCATGGCCTTAGTGAAAAGTTACTGAGCCGGTACTTTGGCCGTTATAAAGTGTTACGTCGCGTCAGTGACGTGAACTACGAAGTGGTTCCGGACTCAACATCGCAGGCACGGAGTAGGACACGACCGAGGTCGGATGTCGTTCACGTGTTGCGCATGAAACCGTTTATTGCGCGTTGTTCATAACTTTTTTTCTTGCCGTACACTGTTCTTTGTGTTATTTATTTATTTTTGTGAACTTGCTTCTTCGTTCACTGATTTTTCCTATATTGGCACGCTCGTTAATTTCTATTTTACTTTATCCGAATTTCCTATTTCTTTTTTTCCACGTGCCTATGTCGTAACATCGTGGTGGTGCTATGTACTTTTCTTTCCCCCTTTTGGGACTTTTTTTTTCTTTTCGAAAGGGGCGATAATGCCACCCACACGTAGTGGATCGACTGCAAGAGCGGCCCTACCATCTGGAGGAAAGAAAGAAGATTTGCGTGTCTCTTCTCGGCTCGAGAGCCAGCCACGACTGACGCATCGTCCTAGAGCTAGCTACCCGGTCGTTCAATATATCCCCCAGCACTTGTGACTCATCGTGACAATATATATATATATATATATATATATATATATATATATATATATATATATTGTGTTAAAAACACGGAAAAACGAGCCCTTAGGTATACACTTCTTTCCCTTATTTCATTGAACGAGGGTCTCGTACTGGCAGACTTGGTGTGTTTAGGTTGTATAAGAGGGACAATTAATCAGCTGCCCGCTCATAATAAGTTCACGTGCTACGTGCCGCCAAACATGCGCATAAGAGTGTTTTCACACTCGTTGTTTGGCTTATAGATGGCGCTGACTGTCGCTCCTACTTCTAAATTCACAGATAAACCCAAAAAAGTGGATGGAGGGAGTGCCGCTGTAATAGCTCAGTGGTTAGAGCATCGAACGCGTAATTCGAAGGTCGTAGGTTCGATTCCTGCTTACAGTTGGTAATTTTTTCATCCACTTTTCTTTCTTCTTATTTACATTCCATTAATGTTAATAACTTCCCCTGTACATTCCTTGGCATTACTGTCTGTTATATCTCGTTATTATTGTGTTAAAAACACGGAAAAACGAGCCCTTAGGTATACACTTCTTTCCCTTATATATATATATATATATATATATATGTTGTAAGATGGCATGGAGAACACTCAAGACTCTCCTTTATTGACTCGAGTATGTGCTCCACAACTCAAACTTGACTGGTGATGATGGGTATGTACAGATGAAAAGATGGGACGCATAAATAATGCTCACACTTATTTTCCCCGCGCACTTGAGCGGCCGGCCCGGCCGAGACTTAGGCGGGAAAGGTACGGCGCAAAAAGGGTTTAAGACGTGAAACGTGGACTATCTAGGAGGCACGGTAACGACGGTCCGAGGAACCCTCGACGGGAGTGACGAGGTATTTGACCGCAGATGTTCGTTCACAAACAACGTAAGGTCCTAGAAAGCGAGACTGAAACTTTTCACACAATCCAGGTGTGCGAACAGGCGCCAAAGTAGTACTTCATCTCCAGGACGGAAGGTGACGTCTCGACGAAAGCTGTCATAGCGTTGCTTGCGGTCTTGTTGACTGGCCTCCGTGTTGAGTTGAGCACGTTGCCGTGCCTCAGCAAGCCTGGAGACGAAATGTTCTGGCGTAGTCGTCGACGTTTTTGTCATTACATTGAAGAAAGAGGCGTCAATGGTGAATGTCGGCGCACGACCATAGACGAGGAAGAAAGGTGAATACCCGGTGGTTCGTTGAACAGTGGTGTTGTTTGCAAATGTTACGAACGGCAAGATTTTGTCCCAATTATCGTGGTTCGGTCCGATGTACATGGATATCATGTCGATTAGAGAGTCCGGTGGAATCGCTCTGTCAGCCCATTTGTCTGCGGGTGGTAAGCGGATGTGGTCTTATGAACTGTGCCACAAGTTTTTAGAATTTCGTCCAGAATTGTCGATATGAAGGCCTTGACCCGGTCACTCAACAACGTGCGAGGTGCACCATGACGCAACACAATGGCTTCTAAAAAGAAGGTGGCAACGTCTGAGGCGGAGCTAGTGCGTAGAGGAGCGGTCTCCGCGTATCGTGTGAGGTGGTCGACGGCTGTGACGATCCAGCGGTGGCCCGCTGGCGTTACGGGAAGTGGCCCGACGAGGTCTATTGCGACAACGGCAAAAGGTGTGTCGGGACATGGAATGAGTTGTAATAAGCCAGCAGGAGCAGAAGGTGGTCGTTTCCGGCGTTGACAAAGTGCGCAAGAAGCGACATAATTAGCCACAAAGGTAGAAAGAGCAGGCCAGAAGAAACGGCTCCTAACGCGGTTGTAGGTCTTTTGAAATCCCAAGTGTCCAGCTGATGGGTCGTCGTGCAATGCTTCGAGAACTTGTTTTCGCAGCGAACGGGGAAGTACTGCCACCCAACGATGCCCATCCGCATTGTAAGTATAGTGCTGCAGGACATTGTTCTCTAGCTTGAACAGCCGTAGCTGACGATGTAGTCTGGCTTTAGGTGGAGAAGGCGAGCCATTCAAGTATCCGATGATGCGGTTACAGTAGGGGTCGTCACGTTGGTACGCGGCAAACTGGGCGCTGCTGTTTAAAGGTAGCGACCCAGCAACTGCCAGGGGTGATAACGTGAGTGAAGAGGAAGCCGCTTGATCACCTGAGGGGCATTCAGGATGCGTGGTTGGAGATGAAAGTGGCAGAGGGCAGCGAGAGAGAGCGTCAGCATCCTGATGCTGTTTGCCGGACCTGTACACAATGTCAAAAGTGTACTCTTGCAAACGTAGTATCCAGCGACCGAGGCGCCCAGACAAATTCTTCAGCGAGGACAACCAGCATAGGGCATGGTGGTCGGTAACCACAGTGAAGTGGCGTCCATACAGATAAGGTCGAAATTTCTGGATGGCCCAAACGACAGCGAGACATTCCTGCTCTGTTATCGATTAGTTTTGCTCTGCAGGTGTTAGTGCGCGGCTGGCATACGCAACTACTCTCTCACGTGAAGTGTCGTCGCGCTGGAGGAGGACAGCACCGATTCCGTGGCCGCTGGCATCTGTGTGCAGGAAAGTGGGTGCACTCTCATCGAAGTGACGGAGGACGGGGTCTGATGTTAAAGCACGCTTAAGGGGCTTGGAAAGCACACTCTCACTCGTCAGTCCACGTGAAATCCGTCCCTGACGTCAGAAGCTTGTGTAACGGCCCCGCAATGGCAGCAAAGTGACGGATGAAGCGGCGGAAGTAAGACGCCAGGCCCACGAAACTTCGCAATTGTTTTTGATTGCGCGGACGTGGAAAACTAATTACGGCAGCAACCTTGTCGGGGTCGGGTCGAACGCCGTCTTTTCTGACAAGGTGACCCAATACTTTGATGCTTGTGCTGGCGAAGTGGCACTTTTTTGTATTGAGCTGTAGGCCAGCGTTCGAAATGCACGTTAGAACTTCGTCCAAAGGCTTAAGGTGCTGAGCAAAAGTAGAAGAATAAATGGCGATGTCGGTTAAATATCATAAACAGGTTTTCCATTTGAGACCACGTAAGACAGTATCTATCATGTGCTCGAATGTTGCTGAAGCGTTGCATAAGCCAAAGGGCATGACGTTAAATTCGTAAAGCCCGTCAGGCGTCGCAAACGCTGTTTTCTCCTTGTCTGCTTCGCGCATAGGTATTCGCCAATACCCGGATCGGAGGTCAAGGCTGGAGAAATATTCTGCGCCTTGTAGGGAGTCCAGGGCATCATCTATGCGTGGCAATGGATATACGTCTTTTTTCGTGATCTTATTGAGCGCTCTATAATCAACACAAATGCGGACAGAGCCATCCTTTTTCCGGACCAACACCACAGGAGGCGACCAGGAGCTGGATGAAGGTCGAATAATATCCCGTTTGAGGATGTCGGCGACGTTTTCCTCAATGATTTGCCGTTCTGCCGAAGAGAGACGGTATGGGCGGCGGCGTACAATAGAGCTGCCTTCGGTTTCGATGCTGTGCTCTGCAACGGAGGTGCGGCCCAGAACTTTGCAATGTACATCAAACGAAAGGCTGTGCTTTTGAAGAAGGTCTAAGAGGTCTCTCTTTTGCTCGGCAGTGAGGTGAGGACTTATGGTGTCATTTAAGGTAACAGTGGTAGCCTTGATATCAGTAGTAGCAGACAAAGGCGGTGATTCTGCGTGAAGGGGAACCAGTGAAAAGGGCTCACTGTCAGCGAAGCAGCTCACAGCAGTGCCCTGGGGCAGCATCACTGGCGAAGAAGTTGGATTCAAGGCGGTGACCAATGCTTTACCGTCGTTATGCCGCACAAGGCCGGGTGCTATGGTAAGCCCCGCAGGTTTGGAGCGAACTGATGGAGCTATGAACACGTCACCATTAACTATAGTATCCGAAGCGATCGTTAGAAGTTGTTCATCTCCTGGCGAAATGAAACAATCAGTGGCAGCAATGACACGGAAGCTGTATGGATCGACATCCGATGAACTCTCAGTAGCTGACATTCGAATGACTCGCTGACGACACGATATGAAAGCTGATGCCGAAGAAAGGAAGTCCCATCCTAAAATTACTGTGTGAGTGCACGAAGGAAGTACAAGAAACTGAATGTGGTAAAGGGTGCCATCTATGAAAACGCGGACTGTGCAAACACTTGAAGGCTGAATAGGGACTTCATCTGCGCAACGAAGGGGAGGACCATCGTAGGGTGTCCTAACTTTTTTCAAGCGGGCACAAAAGTCTGCACGAATTACAGAAAGTGATGCGCCTGTGTCCACCAGTGCCTCTGTCTGTATACCTTCAACATACACCAATAACACATTCGATGGGCGGTCCGGAGGAGTTTGACGCAGTTCGAAAGATGCAGCTTTCCCTCCCGAAGCTGCACTGTTCAGTTTTCCAGTTTGCGGTCGGGAATTGAAGTAGAAGGTCGGAGAGGAGAAGAAGAACGCCGCATCGGTGAAGGTGAGCGACGACGTGAGAACCGGGAACTGCCAACTGGGTCAAAGTTCTGCGGAGACGGCGACCGACGTGTGCTGTTCCGATACAGCCGACGATAGGGTGGTCCAGTCGCGTAGAAGTTGTCCCGTTCAAGGTTATCGTAGCTTCGTCGTTCGTCTTGCTGACGGCGTCGGCAAAACCTTGAAATATGACCACGGATGCCGCAATAGAAGCAAGTCGGCCGCGAACTGCTCCAGGCTTTGTAAGGCTGGGAAGATGGTCGCGGTGCGAGTGAGTTGAGCGAACCATGCACTTCGGGCGCTGGTAGCTGCATTGGGCTTTGCTGGGGTGCAGGTGTCCTAGCAGCAACCTGAGCATACGTTGGCATGGCCACAGGATATGAGCTCGGGACAGGTGTGACAGTCATCGAGGCGAGGCTCTGGTGGGGCGTAGGTGTCGTTGCAGCAACGTGAGCATAACTGGGCATGGGATGTGAACTCGGAGCTGGTGTACTAGTCATCAAGGCCAGTTCCTCCCTCACGACGTCGCGTAAACTAGTAGCGGGTGGCGTCGTTCGGATATCGAGGTGGCGAGGTGAAGCCTGTGTATGAAGTTCCTCGCGGATGATAGAGCGGATCAGTGCACGCAGCTCTGTTGTATCATGACTTGAGCTCAGATCAGACATATCAGGTTGTACCCGAGTGGTCTGAAGCTCCTCAAGCCGCTGACAGGTAGCGACAACATCGGCTACGGTTTGGGGATTTTGCACCACAAGCTCATTAAAAGCGACAGTCGCAATTCCTTTTAGCAGGTGGCGCACACGATCGTTTTCCGCCATATCGTTGTCGATGCGGCAGCAAAGGGCGAGAACATCTTCGATGTAAGAAGTGTAAGACTCGCCAGGGCGTTGAACACGTGCACCAAGCCTCTTTTTGGCGATATCCGAGCGCACTGACGGGTTGGCGAAAATCTGGCGGAGCTGACGTGTAAAGGCGGGCCATGTCATAAAATCTGTGGCATGGTTGAAAAACCACGTTTTTGCGACGCCGCTCAAGTAGAATGCAACGTGGGTGAGTTTCGCAGGCTCATCCCAGTTGTTGATAACACTCACGCGGTCATACTCCTCTAGCCAGTCTTCAACGTCTTCACCCGGAAGCCCTGCGAACAGCGGAGGATCCTTTTGTGGGCTGGTGACCAGGTGAGAAGGGTTTCTTGGCGGTGGGAGCGGTGGCGAAGCTGGCACGCTGGACAGGGCGGCTTGCGACATTACCGGACCCAGGTCGTTTGAGCAGCGGCCTGAACGGAGCTCCAGGGATGTGTTGTAGAAGACGCTGGGGCGTCCGAGAACGCGAGAGGACGCAGGAACCGGGCAGCACTCTCCACCACTTGTAAGATGGCGTCGAGAACACTCAAGACTCTCCTTTATTGACTCGAGGATGTGCCCCACAACTCAAACTTGACTGGTGATGATGAGTATGTACAGATGAAAAGATGGGACGCATAAATATTGCTCACAATATATATATATATATATATATATATTGTGGGCATTTGTAACTTACATCGTCCTCATTCCTTCATAATCACAATCACCATCATCCGCTTGTCTCTTTGCCCTCATTGCCACTCTGGGTCATCATCATCGTCTTCGTCTGTGCGCTGGCTCTGCCCGTTCGTTTTGCGAGGTATTTCCTCAAATAAACGCTGTCGCAGCCAAGACTACCAAGCCTTCATACGTGGTGGAGGTGAATTTTCGGTCCTCTGACCTCCCGCAGCTCGCTATACCCCCTGGAGCTTCGTTCAGGCCGCCACTTGCGCCCACAGTCAGGCAGCATGTCCCAGACCGAGCCTGCCGGCACTGATGTCATCAACCACGCACCGCCGCAAGCTGCCCCTCCTACTTACATACACGGACATCAGCGGGAACCCCCGCTCTTCGCTGGTCTTCGGGGAGAAGACGTAGAAGACTGGCTTGATGACTACGACCGCGTAAGTGCCGCTAATAGGTGGGACGAGGCCGCAAAACTGCGTTACGTGCCTTTTTATCTGGTCGGAGTCGCGAAGACATGGTATTTTAACCACGTAGTTGACTTACCAGACTGGGCTACCTTCCAGCAGCAGTTGCGGCACGTTTTTGGGACACCAGATATTCGATCCGCCGTCGCGAAGAGGACACTCGATACTCGCCGACAACATCCAGGTGAATCGTATACTTCATACATCGAGGATGTCCTCGCACTCTGCCGGCGTGTCAATAAATTCATGCCGGAATCGGACAAAGTGCGCCACATATTGAAAGGCAATGGGCCTGTTGCCTTTAATGCCCTCGCTGTGCAAAACCCAGCCACCATCGCTGATGTCGTGGCGACATGCCAGCGCCTTGTTGCGCTGGACTCCGTTCGCCTTCAACCGGACATTGGCGACCACCACTCCACGTCAGATGGCCATCTGCATGACCTCATCCGGGACATTATACGCGAAGAATTGCGGTCCATGGGCTTCACACCTCCTACACCGCGACCTACACAGCCTTCGGGAATGCCCTTACGTGACATCATCAGGGAGGAACTTACATCCCTGACTGGCTCTGCGCCCATACAGCCACCTGCTTCTCACCCTATAGCCACGTACCCTCAAGTTGCTGCCGTGCCTCCCAGCGACGCCCACGCGACATTGCCACGTCCATCCTACGCGTCAGTTGCTGCCGCTACCCCGGTGAACTACCATTCCGTGCCCCCTGACCCTTCGGCCCACCTGACCGCGCTATCTCCAGGTGCCCCGAATGCCTTCTATTCCCCACCGTGGCGCTCGTCCCGCCCTGTATGCTACTACTGTGGCTATCGCGGCCACATATCTCGTTTCTGCCGAAAGCGCCAGCAAGATGAGCGTCGGAACGATGTGCGTGAACGGGATTTGTACACCGGGGCGTCTTATCAAGGTCGGCGTTAATCGTCTCCCCCGCACCGGTCTCCATCTCCTTCTGCATCGACTGCACCACGAAACAGCCGAAACACGAGACGCCGCTCGCCTTCGCCCTTCCGCCGTTCCACTTCTCCACTTCGGCCCGCCTCATTCACCTCTGATATGCATTCGGAAAACTAAGTGATGCAGTTTGTGGAGGAAAAACTGCATTCGGAATTAGAATTGAAATTCCTCCATCAGGCCCGTGTAACATGGTTTCTGTGGAAGTGGAAGGAGTGCGAGTCGATGCTTTGGTGGACACAGGTGCGACATTGTCTGTGATACGTGCTGATTTGTGTGAACATTTAAGGAAAGTAATGACGCCTCACGATGGCCCCACGTTAGTTGCTGCCCAGGGGAACGTCATTCGCCCTTCCGCGCTTTGTACTGTGCGTGTTTTCATCGACGGCATCCGCCATCATGTCCAGTTTGCTGTCCTGTCCCGCTGCTCTCACCAACTAATTTTAGGGTGGGATTTTCTATCATCTGCTTCCGCGGCGATTTGTTGTGGACAACGCGTCGTTCACCTCACTGACACCGACTACATGCTTGACGACGATAACCAGAAGCCACTTCGTCTGGTCGCTGCGAAAGACATCAAACTCCTGCCACAACAAGAGCAAATTGTCAGCATTACGTCCAACGACATCTATCACGGGGATGTATTGGTCTCACCGTCACCACTTTGCGTTCGCAAAGGTATAGTTCTTCCGTCCGGGGTCGTTCGTTTTTGCAATGGCTCGGCATTTGTCACCACTGTCAACTGTACACCGGAGAAGATCTTACTGCCACAGGGCACTACTGTGGCCCGTGTTGCTGACTTTGAGCCTGTACTCGTCACGCCACTTCAGGCCATCGCATCCAAAGAACCTTGCCTCGGTGAGCATGTTTCTTCCTCCGCCTTTACCACCACTATCAGCAGCAAATTTACATATTCACAGGGGCAGCAGCTGCTCGCATTGTTACAGAAACATGCAAATTCTTTCGATATTTGCTCGTCTAAGCTGGGCCGTACTAATACTACAGCACATCGAATTCAAACTGTTGGGACATCTATTGTACACCGCCGACCCTACCGCGTGTCTCTAACTGAAAGAAAAATTATAGAAGAAAACGTTGCGGACATGCTTAAACGGGAAGTCATCCGTCCCTCATCTAGCCCTTGGTCGTCTCCTATTGTTTTGGTCCATAAGAAGGATGGCTCTGTGCGGTTTTGCGTGGACTACCGGGCGCTCAATAAGATCACACGCAAGGACGTGTACCCTATGCCACGCATTGACGACGCCCTTGATTCCCTACAAGGCGCGGAATTCTTTTCAAGCATCGACTTGCGTTCTGGGTACTGGCAGATCCCCATGCATGAAGACGATAAGGAGAAAACGGCATTCGCAACCCCCGACGGGCTATATGAATTCAACGTGATGCCTTTCGGGCTCTGCAACGCACCCGCGACTTTTGAGCGCATGATAGATACCATGCTGCGCGGCCTGAAATAGAAAAGTTGCCTATGCTACCTAGACGACATTATTATATTTTCGTCAACGTTTCCTGAGCACCTAGAACGATTGGATCAAGTTTTGACGTGCCTTGCGGGCGCCGGGCTTCAAATAAACACGAAGAAATGCTCTTTCGCTAGCAAATCTATCAAGGTCTTAGGACACGTCGTTAGCAAAGATGGCATCCGGCCCGACCCTGACAAGATTTCTGCAGTCCTTCACTTTCCGCGCCCCGAAAAACCAAAGGAGCTTCGCAGTTTCCTTGGCCTCGCCTCCTATTTTCGCCGGTTTATCCAGAACTTCGCTTCTATTGCTGCTCCATTACACCAACTACTTGCTTCCAACGTCCCCTTTCTGTGGTCTCAAGAATGTCAAACGGCATTGGACCTGTTGAAGCGGGCACTCACGTCTGAACCTCTGCTATGCCACTTTGACGAAGCCGCACCAACTATCCTCCATACCGACGATAGCGGCCTTGGTATAGGAGCCGTTCTCCTACAACGCGACAAGTCTTCCCTAGAGAAAGTTGTTGCATATGCCAGTCGCGTACTCACCGCTGCTGAAAAGAACTACACTATAACTGAGCAAGAGTGTTTGGCTGTGGTTTGGTCGGTCCAGAAGTTCCGTCCATATCTCCACGGCCGTCACTTCACAATCGTTACGGACCACCATGCCTTATGCTGGCTTTCTACACTGAAGAACTTGTCCGGACGCTTGGGTCGGTGGATACTACGCTTACAGGAGCACGACTTTGACATAACCTACAAGTCAGGCAGAAAACATAAAGATGCCGATGCTTTATCTCGTTGCCCGCTTCCAACTACCCTTATGAGCGTTGGTGAGAACTCAACCGTCACATCTACCAAAGTTCATACGCTCGCATCAATCACGCAACCCTTTTCGGACGACGAGCCAACATTTTTCTCCCGCCAGCGGTCCGATTCGTACTGCAGACGCATGATGGACCACCTTTCGGGAGTTTCTCATCCACCAAACGCGCGACTCCGTGGTCAACTCCTGCACTTTAAGCTGGACAATGGGGTTCTCTATCGCCACGTCTACCACCCTGACGGTCAGCGCTGGGTTCCTGTACTGCCACGCTCTCTTCGACTTCAGGTGCTCGAAGCCTTCCACAACGACTTGACTGCTGGTCATCTTGGTTTTAAAAAAACTCTTGACCGCATTCGATGTCGTTATTACTGGCCTGGCCTTTCTTCTAGTGTAGCTCGGTACGTCGGTTCCTGCTACCCATGCCAGCGTCGTAAACTCCCCACGTCGGCACCTGCTGGACCTCTACAGCCACTTCCGTGCCCTTCAATGCCGTTCGAGGTTGTAGGTGTTGACCTTAACGGGCCTCTCCCCGTCACATCTGCTGGCAAACGATGGATAGTGACTGCCGTGGACCACCTGACACGCTACGCTGAGACTTCCTCTGTTATTACAGGCTCAGCTGTGGAAGTTGCAGACTTCATTCTTCACGCAATAATACTGCGTCATGGGGCTCCTCGTGTACTGCTTAGTGACCACGGCAAAGTGTTCCTGTCACAAGTTGTAAATGAAGTACTGCGCGCTTCTGGAACTACTCACAAGACAGCTTCAAGCTACCACCCTCAAATGGTCTCACAGAAAGATTTCACCGAACCCTTGCAGACATGATAGCCGTTTACGTCCAACCCGACCACAAAAACTGGGATACTCTTTTACCATTCCTGACATTCGCTTACAACACCGCCGTTCAGCGAACAACTTGCTACTCACCGTTTTACCTCGTGTACGGACGCACCCCGACTACCTTTCTCGACGTCTCCTTCTTTAGCAGCCATGAGAATTCATGTCAGTCTTCTCGCGAAGAATACATTTCCCGCCTGGCCCAGTCTCGCCATCAGGCTCAAATCAATACTGAAGCGAGACAGCACGAGCGGAAGATCATTTATGACGAATCCCACCACGTTGTGTCTTTCCAACCTGGTGACGAGGTGCTGCTTTTGACACCTATTCGCACTCCTGGTCTCTGTGACAAATTCCAACCACGCTTCATCGGGCCATACATTGTTTTAGAACAGACTTCGCCGGTTAATTATCGTGTGACACCACTCGTCGCCCCAACAGACCGCCGCTACCGCAGCACAGAGATTGTCCACGTTTGTCGCATGAAACCTTTCACGCGACGTTCCCCGTCACTTTGACTTACGGCGGCCAGGGTGTCCGCTTCCAAGTGGGGGGAATTAGTGTGGGCATTTGAAACTTACATGGTCCTCATCCCTTCATAATCACAATCACCATCATCCGCTTGTCTCTTTGCCCTCATTGCCACTCTGGGTCATCATCATCGTCTTCGTCTGTGTGCTGGCTCTGCCCGTTCGTTTTGCGAGGTCTTTCCTCAAATAAACGCTGTCGCAGCCAAGACTACCAAGACTTCAATATATATATTTATATATATATATATATATATATATATATATATATATATATATATATATATATATATATATATATATATATATATATATATGCATTCATTGTTTAGTTAAACGCCGTAGGGCCCTTACAAAAGAGATCGTTTGTAATAAAACAAAATATAGCAGCCAGCAGAAGTGATATGAAGGACCTTGGTATAGCGCAAGAATGCTGAATCCACCATTCGTGTGTGTGATCTGAGTATTCAGAGTGGAGCTGGCAAACAAACACCGCATTCCTACTTATTTTCCTCTTTCTTTTACTTTCTTTCACCTCATAACCATCATCTCTAGAACATCTTTCATCTTTCCTGCTCTTCTTCTATATCGCCTTCTTAATTGTACTTGGATAACTCGGGCATTTTGGATCACGACACGTATTTGCTAATCTGACTGAAATGAAACGCGATCATTTCAATTATTGAAGCGCACCGTCACCCACAATTAAACAGAAGAAACTTTGTTATTGGGAATTATTAAGAAATAACCATTTTGACCTGTGGGCTTTAATGTTTTCCGCGATGAATTGCTCGTTCTTCCCACCACCACCTAGATTAAATGGAGGCCTCCGCGCGCTGCCATTACGTCACGCACAAGAATGGGCTTGGAAATTGGTCTTCACCATCGCGATTTCTTCAGCCGGTTCTGGGCACGCTTATCTTTTTCCCGGTCACGTTGAGTTAGACGCGAACTCCTAAATTTGCGGTAGCATAGTTCATGGTTATGTATTCCAGAGGGAGGCCTCCGATAAGATGTTTGTCAATATTATATCGTTGTTTCTCGGTCGCAGAGCCACAGCGGTTCTAACCATTATTTCAGTCGTGATAATGTAAATATATGACTGATATTACGAACTAATTTTCAGGAAAGAACACTGCAAAACAATTAAATTTTTACAGTTCCAATGTATACATGATTGTTTTTGCAACGCTGATCCGTTTTTTTGAACTTCGTCATTTCACACACACTACCAATATAGTAGGCAAAGACGTGATACATGACATCTGAATGCAAAGTCAGGCACATTGTTTATTGAGAATCGACAGGGAAAATATTCCACAATAATTAGTACACGTTCTCAATAAAAGACAGATTTATTACAAAATATGGCACAAGTGGAGAAAAAAGGAACAAAACACATCAGTGGAATGAAATAATGTGAAACTCTACCATCAAGACATAACTAAATGTACAACATTGAAACAGTTTTGCTCTGGTCTTTACAATACGCTGCTTCAAGAAGGGGAAGGGTCATGTGCTAGGTAGTTTCAAACACTTTGGTAAGGTTCCATTAAAGTTAGCAGAACATATCGTGTCCTTCTAGCGGCTCGTGCGCTGTTCTGCCTTTAATAAACCGATGAGGAGTCAGCCTGAGAGGTGTTTTTATAGCCTACTACTCCTCCCGGGAGTAGGAATAGAACAGAGGGCTATTTATGACAACATATTGAAATATTCAATACGCCTCGATTTCACAACTGTCGTTGTGTTTTCTTATAAATTCATGAATATGTCGCCCATTTCCAGGCTGAAACTGTCAAACTTAAAAAAAACTGAAAAAAAAACTGGGCACACACAGATTCGAACTCGTTACTCTGCGAACTCCTCACCCAAATAATGGCTGCAACCTTTGGATGACCTTGCCTTCGAAGTCTTCGCGTTCAAATCTTTTCGCACTGCTTTTAGTATTTCCATTGACTTTCATCTTGAAATGTCCGCGATGTGAAGGTGATAATGATAGACACAGTCGTTACCTGTTACAAGGCAATGCGCAAGTGGAGGAACTATCCGATAGAATATACCTCATTTAACGGTTAGGCACGAAGTTTTTTTTCGATACATTTGTTTCTCTAAACATACTAGAGCAATAACGGGCGACCGCAGGATAGATTATATATATATTGCGTGCAGCAACTGAACACTTGTCGATATGAATGCAACTTTTCTCTGTATTAGTTCAGCTTGTAGCATAAATAACAATACAAGAGGAAATTGTAAACTTAGCACAACTGAGGTTATCTCATTGGAGTATTCATCTGGGGAGGGGGGGGGGACACTCCGAATGGTAGGACTGCTATACCCTCGTTTATAGACTGCCCGGAGGCTTCGCGGTCCTGTTTCTTGTAGTTATAGGCTGTCCTGCAGCGCGGCTATTGCGTCGTACGTACGAGTAGAGCGAGCAGGGCAGAAGTTGCCGAGAAATAACGACAGATTCGTAAGGACTGAAGCATAGACAGGTGAATCTTGTTCCTGCGACGTGAGTTGCTTTCTGTGTTTTTCGTTTTTGAAGGGTATGAAAGAAGCGTCGACTGGTCAGACAGGCGGTAGAAATGCTCGGTGTTTAGTTTTTGGCTGAAAATCTACTTGCAATGTGTGCAAGTAGATGTGAAGAAGGCCGAGTAGATGTGTCGACAGACGTACAGAGAAGAGAATAAGTGGTTTGAAGCTTCTGTCAACTGACTTGTTCAGCTTTGTTTAGCTGCGGCTGCATGGGTCGTTTTGTTTGTCTCCTTTGTTTAATGTGTTCCGTAAGATTACGAAAGCTGAGGATGGTTTTGTTTGCTTCTCCGTCGTGGTTCGAAGTCTGGACCACCACTCGGAATACGAATCCTTGAGCTTGTCTGTGGGTGGCGTCGTTACCCAGGTTGCCTGTGTGCCTGGGACAAAAACAAGCTGCTGTTATGAAAAATTTATGATACAGGACGGGTAAAAAAAAGAAAAAAAAGAAGGAAGTCCTGTACCCCACCCTATCCGACGTGTGTTGTCGTTTTTCTGTTTTCCCAACCCAACCTCTTCCCTCAAACAGAAACTTAACAACACATAATAAATACACTACAATACATAATAAATACACTACAACAACGGATCAACACTATATACAATATGTACAGCCCAGCAGTGGAGGCCGGCTGGGAAATTCTTGTAGAGCGTTTTTGCGCGTCATCCTCCAATTGCGCGCTGCCCCCGGAGCCAGGTTGTTAACCCTCACTACCGCGGTCTCATGGCGCAACGCTCAAGCCACTCGACCACCCCAGGGGGTACAAGTTGAACAACTTTTTGCACCTTATATGTTTGCGAGCTTGAAGCTGCTCATTGAGAAGAGAGTTATCATGGATTAAAGCAGCGTGTGATAAATTCTGGGGTGGAAGCTCTGTTGTGGATACTAATACATCTATTAAGAAGAATGGTAATGATGATAATGATAGACACAGTCGTTACCTGTTACAAGGCAATGCGCAAGTGGAGGAACTATCCGATAGAATATACCTCATTTAACAGTTAGGCACGAAGTTTTTTTTCGATACATTTGTTTCTCTAAACATACTAGAGCAATAACGGGCGACCGCAGGATAGATTATATATATATTGCGTGCAGCAACTGAACACTTGTCGATATGAATGCAACTTTTCTCTGTATTAGTTCAGTTTGTAGCATAAATAACAATACAAGAGGAAATTGTAAACTTAGCACAACTGAGGTTATCTCATTGGAGTATTCATCTGGGGAGGGGGGGGGGGGGACACTCCGAATGGTAGGACTGCTATACCCTCGTTTATAGACTGCCCGGAGGCTTCGCGGTCCTGTTTCTTGTAGTTATAGGCTGTCCTGCAGCGCGGCTATTGCGTCGTACGTACGAGTAGAGCGAGCAGGGCAGAAGTTGCCGAGAAATAACGACAGATTCGTAAGGACTGAAGCATAGACAGGTGAATCTTGTTCCTGCGACGTGAGTTGCTTTCTGTGTTTTCCGTTTTTGAAGGGTATGAAAGAAGCGTCGACTGGTCAGACAGGCGGTAGAAATGCTCGGTGTTTAGTTTTTGGCTGAAAATGTACTTGCAATGTGTGCAAGTAGATGTGAAGAAGGCCGAGTAGATGTGTCGACAGACGTACAGAGAAGAGAATAAGTGGTTTGAAGCTTCTGTCAACTGACTTGTTCAGCTTTGTTTAGCTGCGGCTGCATGGGTCGTTTTGTTTGTCTCCTTTGTTTAATGTGTTCCGTAAGATTACGAAAGCTGAGGATGGTTTTGTTTGCTTCTCCGTCGTGGTTCGAAGTCTGGACCACCACTCGGAATACGAATCCTTGAGCTTGTCTGTGGGTGGCGTCGTTACCCAGGTTGCCTGTGTGCCTGGGACAAAAACAAGCTGCTGTTATGAAAAATTTATGATACAGGACGGGTAAAAAAAAGAAAAAAAAAGAAGGAAGTCCTGTACCCCACCCTATCCGACGTGTGTTGTCGTTTTTCTGTTTTCCCAACCCAACCTCTTCCCTCAAACAGAAACTTAACAACACATAATAAATACACTACAATACATAATAAATACACTACAACAACGGATCAACACTATATACAATATGTACAGCCCAGCAGTGGAGGCCGGCTGGGAAATTCTTGTAGAGCGTTTTTGCGCGTCATCCTCCAATTGCGCGCTGCCCCCGGAGCCAGGTTGTTAACCCTCACTACCGCGGTCTCATGGCGCAACGCTCAAGCCACTCGACCACCCCAGGGGGTACAAGTTGAACAACTTTTTGCACCTTATATGTTTGCGAGCTTGAAGCTGCTCATTGAGAAGAGAGTTATCATGGATTAAAGCAGCGTGTGATAAATTCTGGGGTGGAAGCTCTGTTGTGGATACTAATACATCTATTAAGAAGAATGGTAATGATGATAATGATAGACACAGTCGTTACCTGTTACAAGGCAATGCGCAAGTGGAGGAACTATCCGATAGAATATACCTCATTTAACGGTTAGGCACGAAGTTTTTTTTCGATACATTTGTTTCTCTAAACATACTAGAGAAATAACGGGCGACCGCAGGATAGATTATATATATATTGCGTGCAGCAACTGAACACTTGTCGATATGAATGCAACTTTTCTCTGTATTAGTTCAGTTTGTAGCATAAATAACAATACAAGAGGAAATTGTAAACTTAGCACAACTGAGGTTATCTCATTGGAGTATTCATCTGGGGAGGGGGGGGGGACACTCCGAATGGTAGGACTGCTATACCCTCGTTTATAGACTGCCCGGAGGCTTCGCGGTCCTGTTTCTTGTAGTTATAGGCTGTCCTGCAGCGCGGCTATTGCGTCGTACGTACGAGTAGAGCGAGCAGGGCAGAAGTTGCCGAGAAATAACGAAAGATTCGTAAGGACTGAAGCATAGACAGGTGAATCTTGTTCCTGCGACGTGAGTTGCTTTCTGTGTTTTCCGTTTTTGAAGGGTATGAAAGAAGCGTCGACTGGTCAGACAGGCGGTAGAAATGCTCGGTGTTTAGTTTTTGGCTGAAAATCTACTTGCAATGTGTGCAAGTAGATGTGAAGAAGGCCGAGTAGATGTGTCGACAGACGTACAGAGAAGAGAATAAGTGGTTTGAAGCTTCTGTCAACTGACTTGTTCAGCTTTGTTTAGCTGCGGCTGCATGGGTCGTTTTGTTTGTCTCCTTTGTTTAATGTGTTCCGTAAGATTACGAAAGCTGAGGATGGTTTTGTTTGCTTCTCCGTCGTGGTTCGAAGTCTGGACCACCACTCGGAATACGAATCCTTGAGCTTGTCTGCGGGTGGCGTCGTTACCCAGGTTGCCTGTGTGCCTGGGACAAAAACAAGCTGCTGTTATGAAAAATTTATGATACAGGACGGGTAAAAAAAAGAAAAAAAAAGAAGGAAGTCCTGTACCCCACCCTATCCGACGTGTGTTGTCGTTTTTCTGTTTTCCCAACCCAACCTCTTCCCTCAAACAGAAACTTAACAACACATAATAAATACACTACAATACATAATAAATACACTACAACAACGGATCAACACTATATACAATATGTACAGCCCAGCAGTGGAGGCCGGCTGGGAAATTCTTGTAGAGGGTTTTTGCGCGTCATCCTCCAATTGCGCGCTGCCCCCGGAGCCAGGTTGTTAACCCTCACTACCGCGGTCTCATGGCGCAACGCTCAAGCCACTCGACCACCCCAGGGGGTACAAGTTGAACAACTTTTTGCACCTTATATGTTTGCGAGCTTGAAGCTGCTCATTGAGAAGAGAGTTATCATGGATTAAAGCAGCGTGTGATAAATTCTGGGGTGGAAGCTCTGTTGTGGATACTAATACATCTATTAAGAAGAATGGTAATGATGATAATGATAGACACAGTCGTTACCTGTTACAAGGCAATGCGCAAGTGGAGGAACTATCCGATAGAATATACCTCATTTAACGGTTAGGCACGAAGTTTTTTTTCGATACATTTGTTTCTCTAAACATACTAGAGCAATAACGGGCGACCGCAGGATAGATTATATATATATTGCGTGCAGCAACTGAACACTTGTCGATATGAATGCAACTTTTCTCTGTATTAGTTCAGCTTGTAGCATAAATAACAATACAAGAGGAAATTGTAAACTTAGCACAACTGAGGTTATCTCATTGGAGTATTCATCTGGGGAGGGGGGGGGGGGGGACACTCCGAATGGTAGGACTGCTATACCCTCGTTTATAGACTGCCCGGAGGCTTCGCGGTCCTGTTTCTTGTAGTTATAGGCTGTCCTGCAGCGCGGCTATTGCGTCGTACGTACGAGTAGAGCGAGCAGGGCAGAAGTTGCCGAGAAATAACGAAAGATTCGTAAGGACTGAAGCATAGACAGGTGAATCTTGTTCCTGCGACGTGAGTTGCTTTCTGTGTTTTCCGTTTTTGAAGGGTATGAAAGAAGCGTCGACTGGTCAGACAGGCGGTAGAAATGCTCGGTGTTTAGTTTTTGGCTGAAAATCTACTTGCAATGTGTGCAAGTAGATGTGAAGAAGGCCGAGTAGATGTGTCGACAGACGTACAGAGAAGAGAATAAGTGGTTTGAAGCTTCTGTCAACTGACTTGTTCAGCTTTGTTTAGCTGCGGCTGCATGGGTCGTTTTGTTTGTCTCCTTTGTTTAATGTGTTCCGTAAGATTACGAAAGCTGAGGATGGTTTTGTTTGCTTCTCCGTCGTGGTTCGAAGTCTGGACCACCACTCGGAATACGAATCCTTGAGCTTGTCTGTGGGTGGCGTCGTTACCCAGGTTGCCTGTGTGCCTGGGACAAAAACAAGCTGCTGTTATGAAAAATTTATGATACAGGACGGGTAAAAAAAAGAAAAAAAAAGAAGGAAGTCCTGTACCCCACCCTATCCGACGTGTGTTGTCGTTTTTCTGTTTTCCCAACCCAACCTCTTCCCTCAAACAGAAACTTAACAACACATAATAAATACACTACAATACATAATAAATACACTACAACAACGGATCAACACTATATACAATATGTACAGCCCAGCAGTGGAGGCCGGCTGGGAAATTCTTGTAGAGCGTTTTTGCGCGTCATCCTCCAATTGCGCGCTGCCCCCGGAGCCAGGTTGTTAACCCTCACTACCGCGGTCTCATGGCGCAACGCTCAAGCCACTCGACCACCCCAGGGGGTACAAGTTGAACAACTTTTTGCACCTTATATGTTTGCGAGCTTGAAGCTGCTCATTGAGAAGAGAGTTATCATGGATTAAAGCAGCGTGTGATAAATTCTGGGGTGGAAGCTCTGTTGTGGATACTAATACATCTATTAAGAAGAATGGTAATGATGATAATGATAGACACAGTCGTTACCTGTTACAAGGCAATGCGCAAGTGGAGGAACTATCCGATAGAATATACCTCATTTAACGGTTAGGCACGAAGTTTTTTTTCGATACATTTGTTTCTCTAAACATACTAGAGCAATAACGGGCGACCGCAGGATAGATTATATATATATTGCGTGCAGCAACTGAACACTTGTCGATATGAATGCAACTTTTCTCTGTATTAGTTCAGTTTGTAGCATAAATAACAATACAAGAGGAAATTGTAAACTTAGCACAACTGAGGTTATCTCATTGGAGTATTCATCTGGGGAGGGGGGGGGGGACACTCCGAATGGTAGGACTGCTATACCCTCGTTTATAGACTGCCCGGAGGCTTCGCGGTCCTGTTTCTTGTAGTTATAGGCTGTCCTGCAGCGCGGCTATTGCGTCGTACGTACGAGTAGAGCGAGCAGAGCAGAAGTTGCCGAGAAATAACGAAAGATTCGTAAGGACTGAAGCATAGACAGGTGAATCTTGTTGCTGCGACGTGAGTTGCTTTCTGTGTTTTCCGTTTTTGAAGGGTATGAAAGAAGCGTCGACTGGTCAGACAGGCGGTAGAAATGCTCGGTGTTTAGTTTTTGGCTGAAAATCTACTTGCAATGTGTGCAAGTAGATGTGAAGAAGGCCGAGTAGATGTGTCGACAGACGTACAGAGAAGAGAATAAGTGGTTTGAAGCTTCTGTCAACTGACTTGTTCAGCTTTGTTTAGCTGCGGCTGCATGGGTCGTTTTGTTTGTCTCCTTTGTTTAATGTGTTCCGTAAGATTACGAAAGCTGAGGATGGTTTTGTTTGCTTCTCCGTCGTGGTTCGAAGTCTGGACCACCACTCGGAATACGAATCCTTGAGCTTGTCTGCGGGTGGCGTCGTTACCCAGGTTGCCTGTGTGCCTGGGACAAAAACAAGCTGCTGTTATGAAAAATTTATGATACAGGACGGGTAAAAAAAAGAAAAAAAAAGAAGGAAGTCCTGTACCCCACCCTATCCGACGTGTGTTGTCGTTTTTCTGTTTTCCCAACCCAACCTCTTCCCTCAAACAGAAACTTAACAACACATAATAAATACACTACAATACATAATAAATACACTACAACAACGGATCAACACTATATACAATATGTACAGCCCAGCAGTGGAGGCCGGCTGGGAAATTCTTGTAGAGCGTTTTTGCGCGTCATCCTCCAATTGCGCGCTGCCCCCGGAGCCAGGTTGTTAACCCTCACTACCGCGGTCTCATGGCGCAACGCTCAAGCCACTCGACCACCCCAGGGGGTACAAGTTGAACAACTTTTTGCACCTTATATGTTTGCGAGCTTGAAGCTGCTCATTGAGAAGAGAGTTATCATGGATTAAAGCAGCGTGTGATAAATTCTGGGGTGGAAGCTCTGTTGTGGATACTAATACATCTATTAAGAAGAATGGTAATGATGATAATGATAGACACAGTCGTTACCTGTTACAAGGCAATGCGCAAGTGGAGGAACTATCCGATAGAATATACCTCATTTAACGGTTAGGCACGAAGTTTTTTTTCGATACATTTGTTTCTCTAAACATACTAGAGCAATAACGGGCGACCGCAGGATAGATTATATATATATTGCGTGCAGCAACTGAACACTTGTCGATATGAATGCAACTTTTCTCTGTATTAGTTCAGCTTGTAGCATAAATAACAATACAAGAGGAAATTGTAAACTTAGCACAACTGAGGTTATCTCATTGGAGTATTCATCTGGGGAGGGGGGGGGGGACACTCCGAATGGTAGGACTGCTATACCCTCGTTTATAGACTGCCCGGAGGCTTCGCGGTCCTGTTTCTTGTAGTTATAGGCTGTCCTGCAGCGCGGCTATTGCGTCGTACGTACGAGTAGAGCGAGCAGGGCAGAAGTTGCCGAGAAATAACGAAAGATTCGTAAGGACTGAAGCATAGACAGGTGAATCTTGTTCCTGCGACGTGAGTTGCTTTCTGTGTTTTCCGTTTTTGAAGGGTATGAAAGAAGCGTCGACTGGTCAGACAGGCGGTAGAAATGCTCGGTGTTTAGTTTTTGGCTGAAAATCTACTTGCAATGTGTGCAAGTAGATGTGAAGAAGGCCGAGTAGATGTGTCGACAGACGTACAGAGAAGAGAATAAGTGGTTTGAAGCTTCTGTCAACTGACTTGTTCAGCTTTGTTTAGCTGCGGCTGCATGGGTCGTTTTGTTTGTCTCCTTTGTTTAATGTGTTCCGTAAGATTACGAAAGCTGAGGATGGTTTTGTTTGCTTCTCCGTCGTGGTTCGAAGTCTGGACCACCACTCGGAATACGAATCCTTGAGCTTGTCTGTGGGTGGCGTCGTTACCCAGGTTGCCTGTGTGCCTGGGACAAAAACAAGCTGCTGTTATGAAAAATTTATGATACAGGACGGGTAAAAAAAAGAAAAAAAAAGAAGGAAGTCCTGTACCCCACCCTATCCGACGTGTGTTGTCGTTTTTCTGTTTTCCCAACCCAACCTCTTCCCTCAAACAGAAACTTAACAACACATAATAAATACACTACAATACATAATAAATACACTACAACAACGGATCAACACTATATACAATATGTACAGCCCAGCAGTGGAGGCCGGCTGGGAAATTCTTGTAGAGCGTTTTTGCGCGTCATCCTCCAATTGCGCGCTGCCCCCGGAGCCAGGTTGTTAACCCTCACTACCGCGGTCTCATGGCGCAACGCTCAAGCCACTCGACCACCCCAGGGGGTACAAGTTGAACAACTTTTTGCACCTTATATGTTTGCGAGCTTGAAGCTGCTCATTGAGAAGAGAGTTATCATGGATTAAAGCAGCGTGTGATAAATTCTGGGGTGGAAGCTCTGTTGTGGATACTAATACATCTATTAAGAAGAATGGTAATGATGATAATGATAGACACAGTCGTTACCTGTTACAAGGCAATGCGCAAGTGGAGGAACTATCCGATAGAATATACCTCATTTAACGGTTAGGCACGAAGTTTTTTTTCGATACATTTGTTTCTCTAAACATACTAGAGCAATAACGGGCGACCGCAGGATAGATTATATATATATTGCGTGCAGCAACTGAACACTTGTCGATATGAATGCAACTTTTCTCTGTATTAGTTCAGCTTGTAGCATAAATAACAATACAAGAGGAAATTGTAAACTTAGCACAACTGAGGTTATCTCATTGGAGTATTCATCTGGGGAGGGGGGGGGGACACTCCGAATGGTAGGACTGCTATACCCTCGTTTATAGACTGCCCGGAGGCTTCGCGGTCCTGTTTCATGTAGTTATAGGCTGTCCTGCAGCGCGGCTATTGCGTCGTACGTACGAGTAGAGCGAGCAGGGCAGAAGTTGCCGAGAAATAACGAAAGATTCGTAAGGACTGAAGCATAGACAGGTGAATCTTGTTCCTGCGACGTGAGTTGCTTTCTGTGTTTTCCGTTTTTGAAGGGTATGAAAGAAGCGTCGACTGGTCAGACAGGCGGTAGAAATGCTCGGTGTTTAGTTTTTGGCTGAAAATCTACTTGCAATGTGTGCAAGTAGATGTGAAGAAGGCCGAGTAGATGTGCCGACAGACGTACAGAGAAGAGAATAAGTGGTTTGAAGCTTCTGTCAACTGACTTGTTCAGCTTTGTTTAGCTGCGGCTGCATGGGTCGTTTTGTTTGTCTCCTTTGTTTAATGTGTTCCGTAAGATTACGAAAGCTGAGGATGGTTTTGTTTGCTTCTCCGTCGTGGTTCGAAGTCTGGACCACCACTCGGAATACGAATCCTTGAGCTTGTCTGTGGGTGGCGTCGTTACCCAGGTTGCCTGTGTGCCTGGGACAAAAACAAGCTGCTGTTACGAAAAATTTATGATACAGGACGGGTAAAAAAAAGAAAAAAAAAGAAGGAAGTCCTGTACCCCACCCTATCCGACGTGTGTTGTCGTTTTTCTGTTTTCCCAACCCAACCTCTTCCCTCAAACAGAAACTTAACAACACATAATAAATACACTACAATACATAATAAATACACTACAACAACGGATCAACACTATATACAATATGTACAGCCCAGCAGTGGAGGCCGGCTGGGAAATTCTTGTAGAGCGTTTTTGCGCGTCATCCTCCAATTGCGCGCTGCCCCCGGAGCCAGGTTGTTAACCCTCACTACCGCGGTCTCATGGCGCAACGCTCAAGCCACTCGACCACCCCAGGGGGTACAAGTTGAACAACTTTTTGCACCTTATATGTTTGCGAGCTTGAAGCTGCTCATTGAGAAGAGAATTATCATGGATTAAAGCAGCGTGTGATAAATTCTGGGGTGGAAGCTCTGTTGTGGATACTAATACATCTATTAAGAAGAATGGTAATGATGATAATGATAGACACAGTCGTTACCTGTTACAAGGCAATGCGCAAGTGGAGGAACTATCCGATAGAATATACCTCATTTAACGGTTAGGCACGAAGTTTTTTTTCGATACATTTGTTTCTCTAAACATACTAGAGCAATAACGGGCGACCGCAGGATAGATTATATATATATTGCGTGCAGCAACTGAACACTTGTCGATATGAATGCAACTTTTCTCTGTATTAGTTCAGCTTGTAGCATAAATAACAATACAAGAGGAAATTGTAAACTTAGCACAACTGAGGTTATCTCATTGGAGTATTCATCTGGGGAGGGGGGGGGGGACACTCCGAATGGTAGGACTGCTATACCCTCGTTTATAGACTGCCCGGAGGCTTCGCGGTCCTGTTTCTTGTAGTTATAGGCTGTCCTGCAGCGCGGCTATTGCGTCGTACGTACGAGTAGAGCGAGCAGGGCAGAAGTTGCCGAGAAATAACGACAGATTCGTAAGGACTGAAGCATAGACAGGTGAATCTTGTTCCTGCGACGTGAGTTGCTTTCTGTGTTTTCCGTTTTTGAAGGGTATGAAAGAAGCGTCGACTGGTCAGACAGGCGGTAGAAATGCTCGGTGTTTAGTTTTTGGCTGAAAATCTACTTGCAATGTGTGCAAGTAGATGTGAAGAAGGCCGAGTAGATGTGTCGACAGACGTACAGAGAAGAGAATAAGTGGTTTGAAGCTTCTGTCAACTGACTTGTTCAGCTTTGTTTAGCTGCGGCTGCATGGGTCGTTTTGTTTGTCTCCTTTGTTTAATGTGTTCCGTAAGATTACGAAAGCTGAGGATGGTTTTGTTTGCTTCTCCGTCGTGGTTCGAAGTCTGGACCACCACTCGGAATACGAATCCTTGAGCTTGTCTGTGGGTGGCGTCGTTACCCAGGTTGCCTGTGTGCCTGGGACAAAAACAAGCTGCTGTTATGAAAAATTTATGATACAGGACGGGTAAAAAAAGAAAAAAAAAGAAGGAAGTCCTGTACCCCACCCTATCCGACGTGTGTTGTCGTTTTTCTGTTTTCCCAACCCAACCTCTTCCCTCAAACAGAAACTTAACAACACATAATAAATACACTACAATACATAATAAATACACTACAACAACGGATCAACACTATATACAATATGTACAGCCCAGCAGTGGAGGCCGGCTGGGAAATTCTTGTAGAGCGTTTTTGCGCGTCATCCTCCAATTGCGCGCTGCCCCCGGAGCCAGGTTGTTAACCCTCACTACCGCGGTCTCATGGCGCAACGCTCAAGCCACTCGACCACCCCAGGGGGTACAAGTTGAACAACTTTTTGCACCTTATATGTTTGCGAGCTTGAAGCTGCTCATTGAGAAGAGAGTTATCATGGATTAAAGCAGCGTGTGATAAATTCTGGGGTGGAAGCTCTGTTGTGGATACTAATACATCTATTAAGAAGAATGGTAATGATGATAATGATAGACACAGTCGTTACCTGTTACAAGGCAATGCGCAAGTGGAGGAACTATCCGATAGAATATACCTCATTTAACGGTTAGGCACGAAGTTTTTTTTCGATACATTTGTTTCTCTAAACATACTAGAGCAATAACGGGCGACCGCAGGATAGATTATATATATATTGCGTGCAGCAACTGAACACTTGTCGATATGAATGCAACTTTTCTCTGTATTAGTTCAGCTTGTAGCATAAATAACAATACAAGAGGAAATTGTAAACTTAGCACAACTGAGGTTATCTCATTGGAGTATTCATCTGGGGAGGGGGGGGGGGACACTCCGAATGGTAGGACTGCTATACCCTCGTTTATAGACTGCCCGGAGGCTTCGCGGTCCTGTTTCTTGTAGTTATAGGCTGTCCTGCAGCGCGGCTATTGCGTCGTACGTACGAGTAGAGCGAGCGGGGCAGAAGTTGCCGAGAAATAACGACAGATTCGTAAGGACTGAAGCATAGACTGGTGAATCTTGTTCCTGCGACGTGAGTTGCTTTCTGTGTTTTCCGTTTTTGAAGGGTATGAAAGAAGCGTCGACTGGTCAGACAGGCGGTAGAAATGCTCGGTGTTTAGTTTTTGGCTGAAAATCTACTTGCAATGTGTGCAAGTAGATGTGAAGAAGGCCGAGTAGATGTGTCGACAGACGTACAGAGAAGAGAATAAGTGGTTTGAAGCTTCTGTCAACTGACTTGTTCAGCTTTGTTTAGCTGCGGCTGCATGGGTCGTTTTGTTTGTCTCCTTTGTTTAATGTGTTCCGTAAGATTACGAAAGCTGAGGATGGTTTTGTTTGCTTCTCCGTCGTGGTTCGAAGTCTGGACCACCACTCGGAATACGAATCCTTGAGCTTGTCTGTGGGTGGCGTCGTTACCCAGGTTGCCTGTGTGCCTGGGACAAAAACAAGCTGCTGTTACGAAAAATTTATGATACAGGACGGGTAAAAAAAAGAAAAAAAAAGAAGGAAGTCCTGTACCCCACCCTATCCGACGTGTGTTGTCGTTTTTCTGTTTTCCCAACCCAACCTCTTCCCTCAAACAGAAACTTAACAACACATAATAAATACACTACAATACATAATAAATACACTACAACAACGGATCAACAATATATACAATATGTACAGCCCAGCAGTGGAGGCCGGCTGGGAAATTCTTGTAGAGCGTTTTTGCGCGTCATCCTCCAATTGCGCGCTGCCCCCGGAGCCAGGTTGTTAACCCTCACTACCGCGGTCTCATGGCGCAACGCTCAAGCCACTCGACCACCCCAGGGGGTACAAGTTGAACAACTTTTTGCACCTTATATGTTTGCGAGCTTGAAGCTGCTCATTGAGAAGAGAGTTATCATGGATTAAAGCAGCGTGTGATAAATTCTGGGGTGGAAGCTCTGTTGTGGATACTAATACATCTATTAAGAAGAATGGTAATGATGATAATGATAGACACAGTCGTTACCTGTTACAAGGCAATGCGCAAGTGGAGGAACTATCCGATAGAATATACCTCATTTAACGGTTAGGCACGAAGTTTTTTTTCGATACATTTGTTTCTCTAAACATACTAGAGCAATAACGGGCGACCGCAGGATAGATTATATATATATTGCGTGCAGCAACTGAACACCTGTCGATATGAATGCAACTTTTCTCTGTATTAGTTCAGCTTGTAGCATAAATAACAATACAAGAGGAAATTGTAAACTTAGCACAACTGAGGTTATCTCATTGGAGTATTCATCTGGGGAGGGGGGGGGGGGGACACTCCGAATGGTAGGACTGCTATACCCTCGTTTATAGACTGCCCGGAGGCTTCGCGGTCCTGTTTCTTGTAGTTATAGGCTGTCCTGCAGCGCGGCTATTGCGTCGTACGTACGAGTAGAGCGAGCAGGGCAGAAGTTGCCGAGAAATAACGACAGATTCGTAAGGACTGAAGCATAGACAGGTGAATCTTGTTCCTGCGACGTGAGTTGCTTTCTGTGTTTTCCGTTTTTGAAGGGTATGAAAGAAGCGTCGACTGGTCAGACAGGCGGTAGAAATGCTCGGTGTTTAGTTTTTGGCTGAAAATCTACTTGCAATGTGTGCAAGTAGATGTGAAGAAGGCCGAGTAGATGTGTCGACAGACGTACAGAGAAGAGAATAAGTGGTTTGAAGCTTCTGTCAACTGACTTGTTCAGCTTTGTTTAGCTGCGGCTGCATGGGTCGTTTTGTTTGTCTCCTTTGTTTAATGTGTTCCGTAAGATTACGAAAGCTGAGGATGGTTTTGTTTGCTTCTCCGTCGTGGTTCGAAGTCTGGACCACCACTCGGAATACGAATCCTTGAGCTTGTCTGTGGGTGGCGTCGTTACCCAGGTTGCCTGTGTGCCTGGGACAAAAACAAGCTGCTGTTATGAAAAATTTATGATACAGGACGGGTAAAAAAAAGAAAAAAAAAGAAGGAAGTCCTGTACCCCACCCTATCCGACGTGTGTTGTCGTTTTTCTGTTTTCCCAACCCAACCTCTTCCCTCAAACAGAAACTTAACAACACATAATAAATACACTACAATACATAATAAATACACTACAACAACGGATCAACACTATATACAATATGTACAGCCCAGCAGTGGAGGCCGGCTGGGAAATTCTTGTAGAGCGTTTTTGCGCGTCATCCTCCAATTGCGCGCTGCCCCCGGAACCAGGTTGTTAACCCTCACTACCGCGGTCTCATGGCGCAACGCTCAAGCCACTCGACCACCCCAGGGGGTACAAGTTGAACAACTTTTTGCACCTTATATGTTTGCGAGCTTGAAGCTGCTCATTGAGAAGAGAGTTATCATGGATTAAAGCAGCGTGTGATAAATTCTGGGGTGGAAGCTCTGTTGTGGATACTAATACATCTATTAAGAAGAATGGTAATGATGATAATGATAGACACAGTCGTTACCTGTTACAAGGCAATGCGCAAGTGGAGGAACTATCCGATAGAATATACCTCATTTAACGGTTAGGCACGAAGTTTTTTTTCGATACATTTGTTTCTCTAAACATACTAGAGCAATAACGGGCGACCGCAGGATAGATTATATATATATTGCGTGCAGCAACTGAACACTTGTCGATATGAATGCAACTTTTCTCTGTATTAGTTCAGCTTGTAGCATAAATAACAATACAAGAGGAAATTGTAAACTTAGCACAACTGAGGTTATCTCATTGGAGTATTCATCTGGGGAGGGGGAGGGGGACACTCCGAATGGTAGGACTGCTATACCCTCGTTTATAGACTGCCCGGAGGCTTCGCGGTCCTGTTTCTTGTAGTTATAGGCTGTCCTGCAGCGCGGCTATTGCGTCGTACGTACGAGTAGAGCGAGCATGGCAGAAGTTGCCGAGAAATAACGACAGATTCGTAAGGACTGAAGCATAGACAGGTGAATCTTGTTCCTGCGACGTGAGTTGCTTTCTGTGTTTTCCGTTTTTGAAGGGTATGAAAGAAGCGTCGACTGGTCAGACAGGCGGTAGAAATGCTCGGTGTTTAGTTTTTGGCTGAAAATCTACTTGCAATGTGTGCAAGTAGATGTGAAGAAGGCCGAGTAGATGTGTCGACAGACGTACAGAGAAGAGAATAAGTGGTTTGAAGCTTCTGTCAACTGACTTGTTCAGCTTTGTTTAGCTGCGGCTGCATGGGTCGTTTTGTTTGTCTCCTTTGTTTAATGTGTTCCGTAAGATTACGAAAGCTGAGGATGGTTTTGTTTGCTTCTCCGTCGTGGTTCGAAGTCTGGACCACCACTCGGAATACGAATCCTTGAGCTTGTCTGTGGGTGGCGTCGTTACCCAGGTTGCCTGTGTGCCTGGGACAAAAACAAGCTGCTGTTATGAAAAATTTATGATACAGGACGGGTAAAAAAAAGAAAAAAAAAGAAGGAAGTCCTGTACCCCACCCTATCCGACGTGTGTTGTCGTTTTTCTGTTTTCCCAACCCAACCTCTTCCCTCAAACAGAAACTTAACAACACATAATAAATACACTACAATACATAATAAATACACTACAACAACGGATCAACAATATATACAATATGTACAGCCCAGCAGTGGAGGCCGGCTGGGAAATTCTTGTAAAGCGTTTTTGCGCGTCATCCTCCAATTGCGCGCTGCCCCCGGAGCCAGGTTGTTAACCCTCACTACCGCGGTCTCATGGCGCAACGCTCAAGCCACTCGACCACCCCAGGGGGTACAAGTTGAACAACTTTTTGCACCTTATATGTTTGCGAGCTTGAAGCTGCTCATTGAGAAGAGAGTTATCATGGATTAAAGCAGCGTGTGATAAATTCTGGGGTGGAAGCTCTGTTGTGGATACTAATACATCTATTAAGAAGAATGGTAATGATGATAATGATAGACACAGTCGTTACCTGTTACAAGGCAATGCGCAAGTGGAGGAACTATCCGATAGAATATACCTCATTTAACGGTTAGGCACGAAGTTTTTTTTCGATACATTTGTTTCTCTAAACATACTAGAGCAATAACGGGCGACCGCAGGATAGATTATATATATATTGCGTGCAGCAACTGAACACTTGTCGATATGAATGCAACTTTTCTCTGTATTAGTTCAGCTTGTAGCATAAATAACAATACAAGAGGAAATTGTAAACTTAGCACAACTGAGGTTATCTCATTGGAGTATTCATCTGGGGAGGGGGGGGGGGACACTCCGAATGGTAGGACTGCTATACCCTCGTTTATAGACTGCCCGGAGGCTTCGCGGTCCTGTTTCTTGTAGTTATAGGCTGTCCTGCAGCGCGGCTATTGCGTCGTACGTACGAGTAGAGCGAGCAGGGCAGAAGTTGCCGAGAAATAACGACAGATTCGTAAGGACTGAAGCATAGACAGGTGAATCTTGTTCCTGCGACGTGAGTTGCTTTCTGTGTTTTCCGTTTTTGAAGGGTATGAAAGAAGCGTCGACTGGTCAGACAGGCGGTAGAAATGCTCGGTGTTTAGTTTTTGGCTGAAAATCTACTTGCAATGTGTGCAAGTAGATGTGAAGAAGGCCGAGTAGATGTGTCGACAGACGTACAGAGAAGAGAATAAGTGGTTTGAAGCTTCTGTCAACTGACTTGTTCAGCTTTGTTTAGCTGCGGCTGCATGGGTCGTTTTGTTTGTCTCCTTTGTTTAATGTGTTCCGTAAGATTACGAAAGCTGAGGATGGTTTTGTTTGCTTCTCCGTCGTGGTTCGAAGTCTGGACCACCACTCGGAATACGAATCCTTGAGCTTGTCTGTGGGTGGCGTCGTTACCCAGGTTGCCTGTGTGCCTGGGACAAAAACAAGCTGCTGTTATGAAAAATTTATGATACAGGACGGGTAAAAAAAAGAAAAAAAAAGAAGGAAGTCCTGTACCCCACCCTATCCGACGTGTGTTGTCGTTTTTCTGTTTTCCCAACCCAACCTCTTCCCTCAAACAGAAACTTAACAACACATAATAAATACACTACAATACATAATAAATACACTACAACAACGGATCAACACTATATACAATATGTACAGCCCAGCAGTGGAGGCCGGCTGGGAAATTCTTGTAGAGCGTTTTTGCGCGTCATCCTCCAATTGCGCGCTGCCCCCGGAACCAGGTTGTTAACCCTCACTACCGCGGTCTCATGGCGCAACGCTCAAGCCACTCGACCACCCCAGGGGGTACAAGTTGAACAACTTTTTGCACCTTATATGTTTGCGAGCTTGAAGCTGCTCATTGAGAAGAGAGTTATCATGGATTAAAGCAGCGTGTGATAAATTCTGGGGTGGAAGCTCTGTTGTGGATACTAATACATCTATTAAGAAGAATGGTAATGATGATAATGATAGACACAGTCGTTACCTGTTACAAGGCAATGCGCAAGTGGAGGAACTATCCGATAGAATATACCTCATTTAACGGTTAGGCACGAAGTTTTTTTTCGATACATTTGTTTCTCTAAACATACTAGAGCAATAACGGGCGACCGCAGGATAGATTATATATATATTGCGTGCAGCAACTGAACACTTGTCGATATGAATGCAACTTTTCTCTGTATTAGTTCAGCTTGTAGCATAAATAACAATACAAGAGGAAATTGTAAACTTAGCACAACTGAGGTTATCTCATTGGAGTATTCATCTGGGGAGGGGGGGGGGACACTCCGAATGGTAGGACTGCTATACCCTCGTTTATAGACTGCCCGGAGGCTTCGCGGTCCTGTTTCTTGTAGTTATAGGCTGTCCTGCAGCGCGGCTATTGCGTCGTACGTACGAGTAGAGCGAGCAGGGCAGAAGTTGCCGAGAAATAACGACAGATTCGTAAGGACTGAAGCATAGACAGGTGAATCTTGTTCCTGCGACGTGAGTTGCTTTCTGTGTTTTCCGTTTTTGAAGGGTATGAAAGAAGCGTCGACTGGTCAGACAGGCGGTAGAAATGCTCGGTGTTTAGTTTTTGGCTGAAAATCTACTTGCAATGTGTGCAAGTAGATGTGAAGAAGGCCGAGTAGATGTGTCGACAGACGTACAGAGAAGAGAATAAGTGGTTTGAAGCTTCTGTCAACTGACTTGTTCAGCTTTGTTTAGCTGCGGCTGCATGGGTCGTTTTGTTTGTCTCCTTTGTTTAATGTGTTCCGTAAGATTACGAAAGCTGAGGATGGTTTTGTTTGCTTCTCCGTCGTGGTTCGAAGTCTGGACCACCACTCGGAATACGAATCCTTGAGCTTGTCTGTGGGTGGCGTCGTTACCCAGGTTGCCTGTGTGCCTGGGACAAAAACAAGCTGCTGTTATGAAAAATTTATGATACAGGACGGGTAAAAAAAAGAAAAAAAAAGAAGGAAGTCCTGTACCCCACCCTATCCGACGTGTGTTGTCGTTTTTCTGTTTTCCCAACCCAACCTCTTCCCTCAAACAGAAACTTAACAACACATAATAAATACACTACAATACATAATAAATACACTACAACAACGGATCAACACTATATACAATATGTACAGCCCAGCAGTGGAGGCCGGCTGCGAAATTCTTGTAGAGCGTTTTTGCGCGTCATCCTCCAATTGCGCGCTGCCCCCGGAGCCAGGTTGTTAACCCTCACTACCGCGGTCTCATGGCGCAACGCTCAAGCCACTCGACCACCCCAGGGGGTACAAGTTGAACAACTTTTTGCACCTTATATGTTTGCGAGCTTGAAGCTGCTCATTGAGAAGAGAGTTATCATGGATTAAAGCAGCGTGTGATAAATTCTGGGGTGGAAGCTCTGTTGTGGACACTAATACATCTATTAAGAAGAATGGTAATGATGATAATGATAGACACAGTCGTTACCTGTTACAAGGCAATGCGCAAGTGGAGGAACTATCCGATAGAATATACCTCATTTAACGGTTAGGCACGAAGTTTTTTTTCGATACATTTGTTTCTCTAAACATACTAGAGCAATAACGGGCGACCGCAGGATAGATTATATATATATTGCGTGCAGCAACTGAACACTTGTCGATATGAATGCAACTTTTCTCTGTATTAGTTCAGCTTGTAGCATAAATAACAATACAAGAGGAATTTGTAAACTTAGCACAACTGAGGTTATCTCATTGGAGTATTCATCTGGGGAGGGGGGGGGGGACACTCCGAATGGTAGGACTGCTATACCCTCGTTTATAGACTGCCCGGAGGCTTCGCGGTCCTGTTTCTTTTAGTTATAGGCTGTCCTGCAGCGCGGCTATTGCGTCGTACGTACGAGTAGAGCGAGCAGGGCAGAAGTTGCCGAGAAATAACGACAGATTCGTAAGGACTGAAGCATAGACAGGTGAATCTTGTTCCTGCGACGTGAGTTGCTTTCTGTGTTTTCCGTTTTTGAAGGGTATGAAAGAAGCGTCGACTGGTCAGACAGGCGGTAGAAATGCTCGGTGTTTAGTTTTTGGCTGAAAATCTACTTGCAATGTGTGCAAGTAGATGTGAAGAAGGCCGAGTAGATGTGTCGACAGACGTACAGAGAAGAGAATAAGTGGTTTGAAGCTTCTGTCAACTGACTTGTTCAGCTTTGTTTAGCTGCGGCTGCATGGGTCGTTTTGTTTGTCTCCTTTGTTTAATGTGTTCCGTAAGATTACGAAAGCTGAGGATGGTTTTGTTTGCTTCTCCGTCGTGGTTCGAAGTCTGGACCACCACTCGGAATACGAATCCTTGAGCTTGTCTGTGGGTGGCGTCGTTACCCAGGTTGCCTGTGTGCCTGGGACAAAAACAAGCTGCTGTTATGAAAAATTTATGATACAGGACGGGTAAAAAAAAGAAAAAAAAAAGAAGGAAGTCCTGTACCCCACCCTATCCGACGTGTGTTGTCGTTTTTCTGTTTTCCCAACCCAACCTCTTCCCTCAAACAGAAACTTAACAACACATAATAAATACACTACAATACATAATAAATACACTACAACAACGGATCAACACTATATACAATATGTACAGCCCAGCAGTGGAGGCCGGCTGGGAAATTCTTGTAGAGCGTTTTTGCGCGTCATCCTCCAATTGCGCGCTGCCCCCGGAGCCAGGTTGTTAACCCTCACTACCGCGGTCTCATGGCGCAACGCTCAAGCCACTCGACCACCCCAGGGGGTACAAGTTGAACAACTTTTTGCACCTTATATGTTTGCGAGCTTGAAGCTGCTCATTGAGAAGAGAGTTATCATGGATTAAAGCAGCGTGTGATAAATTCTGGGGTGGAAGCTCTGTTGTGGACACTAATACATCTATTAAGAAGAATGGTAATGATGATAATGATAGACACAGTCGTTACCTGTTACAAGGCAATGCGCAAGTGGAGGAACTATCCGATAGAATATACCTCATTTAACGGTTAGGCACGAAGTTTTTTTTCGATACATTTGTTTCTCTAAACATACTAGAGCAATAACGGGCGACCGCAGGATAGATTATATATATATTGCGTGCAGCAACTGAACACTTGTCGATATGAATGCAACTTTTCTCTGTATTAGTTCAGCTTGTAGCATAAATAACAATACAAGAGGAAATTGTAAACTTAGCACAACTGAGGTTATCTCATTGGAGTATTCATCTGGGGAGGGGGGGGACACTCCGAATGGTAGGACTGCTATACCCTCGTTTATAGACTGCCCGGAGGCTTCGCGGTCCTGTTTCTTGTAGTTATAGGCTGTCCTGCAGCGCGGCTATTGCGTCGTACGTACGAGTAGAGCGAGCAGGGCAGAAGTTGCCGAGAAATAACGACAGATTCGTAAGGACTGAAGCATAGACAGGTGAATCTTGTTCCTGCGACGTGAGTTGCTTTCTGTGTTTTCCGTTTTTGAAGGGTATGAAAGAAGCGTCGACTGGTCAGACAGGCGGTAGAAATGCTCGGTGTTTAGTTTTTGGCTGAAAATCTACTTGCAATGTGTGCAAGTAGATGTGAAGAAGGCCGAGTAGATGTGTCGACAGACGTACAGAGAAGAGAATAAGTGGTTTGAAGCTTCTGTCAACTGACTTGTTCAGCTTTGTTTAGCTGCGGCTGCATGGGTCGTTTTGTTTGTCTCCTTTGTTTAATGTGTTCCGTAAGATTACGAAAGCTGAGGATGGTTTTGTTTGCTTCTCCGTCGTGGTTCGAAGTCTGGACCACCACTCGGAATACGAATCCTTGAGCTTGTCTGTGGGTGGCGTCGTTACCCAGGTTGCCTGTGTGCCTGGGACAAAAACAAGCTGCTGTTATGAAAAATTTATGATACAGGACGGGTAAAAAAAAGAAAAAAAAAGAAGGAAGTCCTGTACCCCACCCTATCCGACGTGTGTTGTCGTTTTTCTGTTTTCCCAACCCAACCTCTTCCCTCAAACAGAAACTTAACAACACGTAATAAATACACTACAATACATAATAAATACACTACAACAACGGATCAACACTATATACAATATGTACAGCCCAGCAGTGGAGGCCGGCTGGGAAATTCTTGTAGAGCGTTTTTGCGCGTCATCCTCCAATTGCGCGCTGCCCCCGGAGCCAGGTTGTTAACCCTCACTACCGCGGTCTCATGGCGCAACGCTCAAGCCACTCGACCACCCCAGGGGGTACAAGTTGAACAACTTTTTGCACCTTATATGTTTGCGAGCTTGAAGCTGCTCATTGAGAAGAGAGTTATCATGGATTAAAGCAGCGTGTGATAAATTCTGGGGTGGAAGCTCTGTTGTGGATACTAATACATCTATTAAGAAGAATGGTAATGATGATAATGATAGACACAGTCGTTACCTGTTACAAGGCAATGCGCAAGTGGAGGAACTATCCGATAGAATATACCTCATTTAACGGTTAGGCACGAAGTTTTTTTTCGATACATTTGTTTCTCTAAACATACTAGAGCAATAACGGGCGACCGCAGGATAGATTATATATATATTGCGTGCAGCAACTGAACACTTGTCGATATGAATGCAACTTTTCTCTGTATTAGTTCAGCTTGTAGCATAAATAACAATACAAGAGGAAATTGTAAACTTAGCACAACTGAGGTTATCTCATTGGAGTATTCATCTGGGGAGGGGGGGGGACACTCCGAATGGTAGGACTGCTATACCCTCGTTTATAGACTGCCCGGAGGCTTCGCGGTCCTGTTTCTTGTAGTTATAGGCTGTCCTGCAGCGCGGCTATTGCGTCGTACGTACGAGTAGAGCGAGCAGGGCAGAAGTTGCCGAGAAATAACGACAGATTCGTAAGGACTGAAGCATAGACAGGTGAATCTTGTTCCTGCGACGTGAGTTGCTTTCTGTGTTTTCCGTTTTTGAAGGGTATGAAAGAAGCGTCGACTGGTCAGACAGGCGGTAGAAATGCTCGGTGTTTAGTTTTTGGCTGAAAATCTACTTGCAATGTGTGCAAGTAGATGTGAAGAAGGCCGAGTAGATGTGTCGACAGACGTACAGAGAAGAGAATAAGTGGTTTGAAGCTTCTGTCAACTGACTTGTTCAGCTTTGTTTAGCTGCGGCTGCATGGGTCGTTTTGTTTGTCTCCTTTGTTTAATGTGTTCCGTAAGATTACGAAAGCTGAGGATGGTTTTGTTTGCTTCTCCGTCGTGGTTCGAAGTCTGGACCACCACTCGGAATACGAATCCTTGAGCTTGTCTGTGGGTGGCGTCGTTACCCAGGTTGCCTGTGTGCCTGGGACAAAAACAAGCTGCTGTTATGAAAAATTTATGATACAGGACGGGTAAAAAAAAGAAAAAAAAAGAAGGAAGTCCTGTACCCCACCCTATCCGACGTGTGTTGTCGTTTTTCTGTTTTCCCAACCCAACCTCTTCCCTCAAACAGAAACTTAACAACACATAATAAATACACTACAATACATAATAAATACACTACAACAACGGATCAACACTATATACAATATGTACAGCCCAGCAGTGGAGGCCGGCTGGGAAATTCTTGTAGAGCGTTTTTGCGCGTCATCCTCCAATTGCGCGCTGCCCCCGGAGCCAGGTTGTTAACCCTCACTACCGCGGTCTCATGGCGCAACGCTCAAGCCACTCGACCACCCCAGGGGGTACAAGTTGAACAACTTTTTGCACCTTATATGTTTGCGAGCTTGAAGCTGCTCATTGAGAAGAGAGTTATCATGGATTAAAGCAGCGTGTGATAAATTCTGGGGTGGAAGCTCTGTTGTGGATACTAATACATCTATTAAGAAGAATGGTAATGATGATAATGATAGACACAGTCGTTACCTGTTACAAGGCAATGCGCAAGTGGAGGAACTATCCGATAGAATATACCTCATTTAACGGTTAGGCACGAAGTTTTTTTTCGATACATTTGTTTCTCTAAACATACTAGAGCAATAACGGGCGACCGCAGGATAGATTATATATATATTGCGTGCAGCAACTGAACACTTGTCGATATGAATGCAACTTTTCTCTGTATTAGTTCAGCTTGTAGCATAAATAACAATACAAGAGGAAATTGTAAACTTAGCACAACTGAGGTTATCTCATTGGAGTATTCATCTGGGGAGGGGGGGG